>NC_052242.1:4383318-5008435 GCF_013401445.1 Tripterygium wilfordii
TTGCATTAACGATTATTATAAAACCATAAGAAATAAGCACCATTAAAAATTTATGTATAACATCAAATAGTGTCATTACACGAAGATGAAATATGCTATCTAAATTCATCTACTCTATTTTTTTTATAATAAAATATGATAATTAACTCAAAATTTAGTATATTACGAATTTACAGCATTACAAGCGAGAATCCCAAACATCAATACAACATTTTAAATCATAATTTAACATGATTATGAACCCACCTGCAAGTCATTTTGAATTGCAGCACCCATCCCCAAACAATGACGATAGGACTCATATAATAAGAATAAATGATGACGTGGCACCACAATCTCTGAGTATCATTTGACCTTTAGTGAGAGTTATTAAGCTGTCGGTGTTTTGGCAAATGTCAGTCAGACTTTAATTATACGATTCGATTAATTAATCAACACAGAGTCAACGGTTTGATATTGCAAGCCCAATCCCCAACTTCTAAATCTCTTACAAATTTACAATAATATGACCGATTCTTTTTCATAATTTTGTGGAATCACATTTTATTTTTTTCACACCTCGAATCATTAATTGAAATTGTATGGATGGTGTGTATCATTACCCAAAATTCGAATCCTTCTTCCCATCTCGACAAAAAAAAGACTAAACATACTTCTAATAAATATAGATTAATTTGGTAAAAGTATTAACAGCAGTAATAAGAAAAAAAATATAGAAGATTATATGGGTGATTGGTGTAATAATAATCATTAATACATCTATTAATTTTTTTTACAGTGATTACTAAATCACTACCAGTAAATAGTAAATAGTACATACAAGAAATAATTCATGATCTCTCTCGACATGTCATCGACTTTTCCTCTCTCTCTGTAAGACTTGCAAATTTTTTATTACATTTTTTGTAAGACAAACCCACACACTGTTGTCTGACAGAGAGTCAAAATCCTGATTCCTCAAGAGGCTTTATCTACAGATCAAGAGAAACTGAGCCACCTCCATAGCCTACATACGCCTAAAAAACCTTTGAAGACTTATCTCTATGATCTCTTTTCGTTTTTACCATCAGCAACAATAATCCTATTATAGAAACCCTGTCCTGATATACTCTGCTTCTTCCGCTGCTCCTCTTGATTTCCATAACAAATTTTATTTTATTTTACTCTGTTTTCTGGCAGAGCTTGTCTTTTGTTGTTTTGCTTCTTGTAATTCTCATTTTTTTTAAAAAAATTATTCTTCAGCGGGTGTGTGTGGCTCTACAAGATGTGGGCTTTTATTCTCTGCCTCCCAAACAAAAGCAAATGTTGATTTCTTTTGGATCTGCAGGCATGACTTTGGGGTACAGAATGGGGCATGTGTATGTATAGCTTTTACCTTGCTTTGTATCATATTTTCTTGTTCTTTTTCTGGATCTCTCTAAGTGGAAGATGATGAGCAGAAAAGGTTTGATCTTGTTGGGGAAATAGATGCTGCTAGTTCCTTTGGTGGGTTGGATTGAAAAATGGATATGGGATCTGCAAATGGGTTTTACTCAAATGAGTTCAATTTGGATACAAAGTGGCTGATTGATCCTAAGCAACTTTTTGTTGGGCCAAAGATTGGAGAGGGTGCTCATGCTAAAGTTTATGAGGGAAAGTAAGTCAATTCGTCTGTTACTCCTTTATTTATATGTTGAATTTGTAGTTTTAAAGGTTCATTTACTCAATTTAAGGAAACTTTGAACTTTCTCTATAAAAGTTTTCTTCTTCGATGTGGACTTAACCCAATTTGGGCATTTTTTCTATTGGATTGGTTGATTGAATAGAACCACCTCAGTGCTATAATCTTTACCCTCTCTTAGTTTGGGGATTTGATTCTGAGTTAAAATCTTCAATAATGGATGTGTTTGCTTAGATCAATTGACAAAACTTGTCTTTCTTTGAGTTCCGTAGTAGTTATCTCATTGTTTGACTCACGTTATCTTTTGGTAATAATTTCAGATACAAGAATCAAAATGTTGCAATTAAAGTTGTTCACAGGGGAGAAACCCCAGAAGAGATTGCCAAGCGAGAAGGACGATTTGCAAGAGAGGTTGCAATGTTATCTAGGGTACAGCACAAAAATTTAGTGAAGGTCGGTGATGGCTTTATGAACATTTTGAATTGCTAAAACTTATATTTTTTTTCGCCTGACATGATACTGACCGTCGAGCTTTTTGGGTCGCTGATTGTTGTGTAAATACGTTGAAGTGCACATGATTCTAATTTCGATATTTTGTATTACCAGTTTATTGGTGCTTGCAAGGAACCTGTTATGGTTATCGTCACTGAGCTTCTACTAGGTGGGACACTGCGTAAATACTTGATCAACATGAGGCCCGGGCGCGTGGAGATGCATGTTGCAGTTGGCTTTGCTCTTGATATTGCTCGTGCAATGGAATGTTTGCATGCGCACGGGATCATTCACCGTGACCTAAAGCCTGGTATGATAAAAATTCTAATAAGTCAATAATTTTAACCATATCAAGTTTAGCTAGTAGCTAATGACAAAAGAGATTGTTGCTCAAGCTATGACTGCGGATATGGGTTTCAAGCGTTCGTAAACACAAAGCTTGTTCAAGACCTTGCGAAGATTAAAAGCTATGCTTGGAACATTTCTCCGCATCCTTGGAATGAAAAAATCTTCCCTGTTAAGCATCTAACTGGCATGCATTCACTTATATTTTTCTACATGCGTGTGTGGGCATTATTCTGATAACTAAACACATAAATATTTGTTAGCATTAGAATGCTTGTAAGAATCGAGCTATCTTGGATGTGGTGGAAGCATGGGTTTCTGGTTGTATTGCATTTGGGCTACTAAAGGATTGTTTACTATTTTAGATATCTTACCATCAACTGTTGCTGGGCCTTATATGTGGACTTCTTGGTCAGTCAAAAAAAAGTTAGAGCATAGGAATAGAAAACCATCCAGTTGAAATACCTTCTATATTCAATGGTGCTTTATCTCTAAATTTTTTTATGCCTTCTATATTTGATGGTGCTTTGTTGAAGATCCCTTTATTTAGATTGAGATACTGGTTTGTTGTGTCTGATTGAGAAAGGGTTCCAGACAGCTTTCAAATCTATTCCAAAGTCATTTTAGAATTGTTTGGTTAGCAATAGCATGCATGATTGTGAAGAAACCGACGTTTATTTGATTTTGAGGTGGATTGTAGTGGACTTCCACTTTAGACTGAGATATCTTATTGCATTTTACCTAATTCATCTGTTCTTGTATCTGTGTCAAAGAGATCTCATAGATTGCAAGGATTTTGCACAATTCTGATGACTTTGTTTTCTTTCATTTCCACAGAGAACTTGATCTTGACTGCAGACCACAAAACAGTGAAACTTGCAGACTTTGGTTTGGCCAGAGAGGAGTCATTAACAGAGATGATGACGGCTGAAACTGGGACATATCGTTGGATGGCACCAGAGGTGGAGATTGCTGGATAAAGAATTTTATATTTTTGTTGGGCTAGGATTTTATTTGGAACACTGATAATTTTATTTTTTTTCTTAATAGCTTTACAGCACTGTAACATTGAGGCATGGGGAGAAAAAACATTACAATCACAAGGTTGATGCCTACAGTTTTGCAATTGTGTTGTGGGAGCTCATCCATAATAAGTTACCTTTTGAAGGCATGTCAAATCTGCAGGCAGCATACGCAGCTGCTTTTAAGGTAAATATACAGTCTCTCATAATATGTTTTCAACATATAGGATTTCTCGAACAACTGCTGGTCTTCGCTAAAAGTATGAATTTGAAGGGCAACTGTAATGTCATCTAGCTTCTTGCTACTCCCTTTCAAGATTATATAAAAAACTGAAGGTGTTGAAACATGCTCTTCATACTTTTGTGAGGAGAACATAGGCAATGCCACATACATGTTCGTACTAGAGTAATAGAGTATTAATATTGGGAACTGACATGTTTTTAGTGCTGCTATTCTTGTATTAATGGTATATCAAAAGTGATGAATAAGGACTATGGGATGGCTTCAAGAATACAATGTTATCTGGTTTTATTTCAGTAGACCTAATCCTAGCTTTTAGAAGAGAAAATATTCTTGAGTGCATCTTACATTCTTACTCTTCTGGGTCATTTGACACATTATCTGTGTCACGTCTCAGACGCCTTTCCTTTTACCCATAGCTTCTTATTCTGAATTTAAACATGTTGTTTCAGAATGTGAGACCCAGTGCGGAGAACCTCCCGGAGGATTTGGCTATGATTGTCACATCATGTTGGCAAGAGGATCCAAATGCCCGACCCAACTTCAGCCAAATTATACAGATGCTTCTGCACCATCTCACCACCATCTCACCACCAACACATCCTGTTATTCCAGCTCGAGTATTCTCCTCCGAGAACTCTGTATTGCCGCCAGAGTCCCCTGGCACAAGTTCTTTGATGCCAGTAAGAGGCGATTCAGCGGAAACCACAAACACCGAGATGGAAGACAGGCCCAGAGGTCTCTTATTCTGCTTTAAACAATGTTACTATTGAGTCTCTGGTGGTATTCCAAATTTCTGGTAGAGAATCCCAATAAAAATGTGGTTGACAAAATACATCTTAATAGGAGAAAAATATATATCAGGCATAGGAAGGAAGCAACTTAGTATCAAATCGCGCAATTAACTTTTATCACTGCTTACGTTAATATTTAATGAAGATGGCTAATTGAAAATGTTCATATATGGAGTTTGGGTTGCGATAATGTGAAATTGTAGCAGAAGAAGGTCTCCATCCAAAGGCTTTATCTTTGTTCATGAAGTTTGGTTTGATTTGCATCAAGACAAGTGCTGCTGAGAAAGGAACACATGATCTACTCTCTAGCGTATCTAAATAATGGCTCTTCTAATAGTATTTCTTCTTAGTTTTGTAATTGAAGTGCACAATAAATCTGCTGGTGGAGGCCATCTGAGAGGCCTCTCTCAGTCCTAGGCAGGTGTATGCATAATGATTTTGGATATTGATTTGGCGGTGGTCTTCAGATCTATTCTAGCATTCAAGCATGGTGGTCTCCACCATGAAGTTGTTTTATGTTAGAGGTGGTACGCTTCATTGTTGACTCTGTCCGGTAAAGTACGAAGGGCTGCTGCATCTGTTAATTCAACTCTTAACAGCATCCCAGATCTGTGAGGGGTGGTTTTTGAGTTGTAAAATGCGGCTGAGTAGGAATACTTTTGACAGGAGAATTCAAGTTTAATTTTTCACATACTTTTTGTGTCACCACCCTAAATATTTATTTGGAGGAATAGAATAATCTAAGTATATACATTTACATGGACTAACAAAAGGTAGCTCGATTGATAATTGGTTGGGTTAGATATATGTGTTCAATGTTCAATTTCAATTGCAAGGAATAAAATATGGTATTATTCTAAACACAAATGATAAAATGGAATCAACAGCAGTTTCTAAATTAAAGTAACCTGTTCTTCTCAAAAAAAAAACAAATTAAAGTAACCTGGGAAATGTAAAAAACTAGGCCCATTTCACGTATACAATCCAAAAGTAAAACTAGGCCCATTTCAAGTACAGAAAGTTAGAAACTGGGATTATGGGACATTCGCTTTATACCCAACAGATTATAAAATCTTAGGCCCACGAGCCATTGGGCCTTTCCAAAAAATATCACTATCGCCGTTGCCGGGGATCGAACCCGGGTCACCCGCGTGACAGGCGGGAATACTCACCACTATACTACAACGACTTTGATGACTGTTGCGTCTTTCTGTCTCTACTTAGTCAAATATATACACCATGGGCTCAGTCATCATTTCATTACAGTTATGACGACTGAGTCAATCTACTAAAAGATCCTTTGTAATGATAACGATGATTCCCTCCCAATCACTTCTAACACCGCGTAAGCAACAGAACTATTTCCTTTTTTCCACATCTACTAATAATTTCAAAAGGGAAGAAGAAATAGAACTAATGTAGGGGCAAAAAGGGTTTTTCACTTCATTTTTTTTTGCCAAATTCAGCTTGGAGAGCAAGAAAATGAACCTCGTTGTCCCTACCAATAAACGGCTAATTGTCCTATTACACTCATTTCCAGTTACGAACGCCATCTTTTCCTCGACAAAGCCCCAGCCTCGTGTCCGAACCTACAAGGTTCAGTCAATGCTGGGCCCCATCAACAGCCTCTCTCTTGAAGTTCTTGATTCATCCGAACCCCAGTTTCAGGTTCGGTGTTCGAGACAAACCTGCGGTTTCCCGCTCACACGGAGACTTTGACACTCCACTCAAGTTACTTAACCCAGTGGAGAAAGGAGCTTCTATATAATCCACCTTCCTCTTCGTTTTTTTCTCTGGATTTTTGCGTGTCTTTCTTCAAAGACATGGCACGGTAAGCCTAAAATTTAAGATTGATCAAGTGATCAAGGAAACGTACAATAGACTCTTCGTCCTGCTTGAGGGTTAATTTTTTTTATATTTTATTATTTATATATGTTTTTTTTTAAAATTTCCACGAATACGATTGAACTTCTTATATGATGTAATTTTCTGGGTTTGTTTCGGATGTTCTATTTCTTTGTTAGAATTTCGTTTTTCGTTTTTTCAATTTTTTTTTGCATTTTTGGAAATAAATAATTTTTTCGCCTCCTATGGAATTTAGGGTGATTCTGTGGAACCCATTTCAAAATTTTAGTTTTTCGGAGTTACCCAGTTAAGGAATCCTTGACACAAAGGGTGTACAGCTCATTCCGGCTTTGGGTTTGTAGTTGATGAGGCATTTTTGTATATGTAAGGGTTTATTTGATGAGTCAGTAAGGGTGTGGGCTTCTTTTGGGCTCTTGTGTGAAGATATTTCCTTTTTATATGTGTGAGATTGAGACAATGTGGGGTTTTTTGGATGAGAACCCTGTTGTTTCTCCATGAATGGATTACATTGAGTGGATTGGACTAAAACTAATTTTATCATTGGTTTGTGCGATCACAAGAACTAAGTGCAAAGGGGGGATTGGCATAATGACTGAAAATTGCTTTTGGTTAACCAGCATTGTGGTTGGAATTGGTGTGGTCTTTATATTAGGGCGAATGAGGCTGATGGGGAATAAACATCTCAAATCTTAGTGCAACAGATAATGGATTTTCTCTATGAGAAGAAGGGTGGAGATCTATTTTCTTCTCTTGAAACTGAATGTGATTTTCTTAATGGTTTAATATCCATATTTAGTTTTATTTATATCAATCATTCAATCTTATTGAAGCATGGAGTTTCAGTTCACATTGTACTATGATTCCTCTTTTTTGGTTGATGGGGCTTTCTACGGCCTCTCCCTGTTAGAGAGCAAGGTTCAGTTGTTGTTTGCTTGCAGTATAAAAATATCCTAATAATCTAGTATGGTTGGGCTTTTCCATGTCGGGAGGCTTTTAGAATTGACTGGTCATTTTTGAAGCCATTGTTTGAATAAGAACATCTGCTACATTTCCTTTTGTCCACTGTTTTGTTCCCCCTCCCCTGAATGGCTGGATCAATTTCTATTGACCAGACTAATGCTCCTCAATATTGGCTCTCAAGAGTCAAGATGACTTAACAATCACATACATCTCTCAAATTTTTATCATGTTGGGAGTTCTTTTTATTGAAATTAGTTTGTCATTGCTCTCGCCAGCAAGCATTTTTTTTTTCTCATCTCTGTCAAGTGATATGCTGGTTGCATAGACCATTACTAATTCATGACAGTTCCTTCATCCGTTCTTTGAATGCCATCATTGTTAAATTTGAAGATACATTATTGGTGCTTAACCTGGTTCTTTCCTTATGTATAAGAGTCCTAAGCTTGTACTACACAATTTTTGCAGGACTTGGCTTATTGATGACAGAACAATTGCAAAGAAAGTTAAAAATACTGCTCCGCTCTCAGCTCATGAAATCCATGCCTGTGGAGCAACTCGTGAATGTCCAAATTGCCATTATCGTATAGATAACAGTGATGTAAGCACTACTAAGCAGCACTTGTAATGTTTGTATGGACATCTCTCTTTCTTTTACATTTTAAAAGTGATTTTTATTATTACTTTGGTACTTGTATTAGTCTTTGAAGGACACTGGAATGTTCTCATCAAGGCAGAGATCAAAATCACTGCAAATTTGTTTATGTTTATGTCTTTTCTACATATGTAGCTAACCACAAAAAAGTCCCAATACATTCAGCACAGCTGTTGGAACTGAATTCTGCAATTTTGTCATTATATTTTGGCGTGGCTTTGGTTATTTGATATGAACGTTCCTTTGTGTGCTGATATGTTCCATGCTTTTAAGTGATTTTGTTGTGGGCTTCTCTGCAGGTTTCTTACGAATGGCCAGGACTGCCTGCTGGTGTAAAGTTTAATCCTTCTGATATGGAGCTCTTGGAACATTTAGCAGCAAAATGTGGCGTGGGAAACACAAAACCACACAAGCTTATTGATGAGTTTATCCCGACACTTGAGGGGGATGAAGGAATTTGTTACACTCATCCAAAAAAACTTCCCGGTGAGCAACTGTAAAGCCATTCAGTTTCATTATGTTTTCCATGACCCCATACTGTTAACCGAGATCAACATTTTCTAGGGGTTTGACTGCTGTTTTTTCAGAAGCCACTCAATAAGATGACTATCTAAATAAAGTGGAATGGGTGGGGTATTTTCAGTCTCTTTGGGGTTGCTTAGTTAATCCATCCCCTTATCTGTCTCAAGAACCAAAGAAAAACTTCGATTTTGCATAAAGGTTTCTACGTGAATTTATGATGTTTATGCCTTCAGTTAAGAACCGTAGGTATGATTCAATGTTTGTTCTGGTGAGTTGGACATCAGGATCTTTTTTTTTATTGTATTAGAACTCATCTATCTTTCGTCAACTCCTAAACATCCTGAGATCTAGAAAATTAATAGATTGATTCGAATAAACTTCCTTAATTTACAGTTCAAATAAATATTTTGCTGCTCATTATGCCCAAATTTGCTTCAGGTGCAAAGAAAGATGGAAGCAGTGTTTATTTCTTTCACAGAACATTTAATGCTTATGCTACTGGTCAACGGAAGCGCCGTAGAGTCCATATTGAATGTAATTCGAACAAAGGGCATGTTCGATGGCACAAGACTGGAAAAACCAAGCCAGTCATGGAAAATGGAATCCTAAATGGCTGGAAAAAGATCATGGTTCTCTATAAAGGTGCAAAGATGTCCAAGCCAGATAAGTCCAACTGGGTGGTCCATCAGTACCATTTGGGTCCTGAAGAAGATGAAAGAGGCGGTGAATATGTGGTTTCTAAAATCTTCCATCAACAACCAAAGCAAAGTGACAAGAACGATGGCGGCCCAGTTATTGAAGTTCATGATAGTTTGGCACTTCAAACAAGTCCAAGGACTCCCAACCCAAATCCTCCCAATCCACCACGACCTGGGATTCATGATAATGTCAATGATGATAACACACCCCTATGCGCAGTCCAGGTATGTGTCATTTAAGTAGATTCCAATTGATTTCTTTTTAGATTCATGTACCCAACCTTATCATGTTTGGTAGAAAGTCGTAGAAATGTAATTACTACGTCATCCGTGCCAAGAAGTAGCTATTTGTAGCATATGCTAGTGAATAAGTGATTGATCTCTCCATTATAGAATGTGACCTATCATATGCTTGAATAATGTATTATATTATTTCTTTACCACTTCCCACCTTGGAGAAGTGGTAAAGTTGCTTCACTGAAGCTAGCGTCTGGCAAACTAGGAAACCTGTCCACTATCTTCAGATAAGGCTGTGTACATCTGTCTTTTCCAGATCCCCTCCACCACTGTGGGAACCTTGCACACTTGGTTTTGTTAGCCTTTTGCTTTTATCGCCGCCAATATGTATGGTAGATATTTTGAAGTAAATGATTACTTCAAATTAGGTGGTTGTGCTGGACTTAATTTAGCACCAATATCTTCTTAGATAAAGACTGTCCGGGTTCAATAACATTGTAGAATCTTGGTAATTTCTTTATCATCAAAATGGTTGGCATTCCAATGAATGGAACTACTCAAATCACTCTGTGCATGTGTAATCCACAAATTAGTGGTTACTTAGCAGATTCAATCCGCTATCTGGGTGATTGGAAACTGCATCAGAAATCTACCATTCTTTAGTTGTATTGGTGCTTATACCATAGACAAACTTAAAAGAAATGTTGGTCTTGTTAGTGATAATTTAAAAGACAAAATGAGGACATTACATTGGATGTGGAAAAAGAAGTGGCTTTTGGAATTTGTTTATAATGATGCTTTGCCATATTTGATCCTTAATGAAGTTTCTTTCTATGAGTTAGGAAGGAGATTCTACGATAGGAGCATCTCATGTCCCTCCACCTTCAGTTGGGCTTGAGGATGACATCGGGTACCCAACATGCTTGGCAGGCGAATCTCAGGCTGTAGAAACTGATGATTTGAATTACATAGACAATTCTTGGCGATGCAAGGAAATTTTATACTCTACTTCTCATTTAAATAATCTAGGGCTGAATCATGCCTCACACTCAGGCTTCAGTCGTAATACTAATGTGGAGACAGGAAATAACAATACATCAGCTGGATTTTTTGATCTTGAGAATCTTGAGCTAGATACTCCACCAGATTTCCAGCTTGATGTAAGCTTCATTTCTTACCAGATTTCCCGTTTTGTAAGCCTAGTAATGTAAGTCTGCGCGATCTAAATTTCTTCTTTTATGTTCTGCAGGACCTGAATTTTGATTCCCAGGACAGTGCTTTTGGTTGGCTCGACCGTTTATAAGGAGATATGAGATGAAGCAAAAGCTGCTTCCGAAGGATGAAAATAAAACCTCCCTGTTTTGTGCAGTCTAACTCCTAGCAGAAGCTGCCACATTTTCCGTTATTTCTCCTCGTCGGTGAAATTCAGCTGGTTGCTCCTAGGATCGACGGGAGTCTTTTGTCTTTTTGAAGACTGCATACTGTGTTTGAAGGCTTATGGGACCTATTGGGTTTGTTACACACTACCAGCCAATTATGCAAAAGTAGCACCAGATTGTGTGATGAGGGAGAATTGTCAGATGGTTTTTATGGTCCAAGCTACATATTAATCTTTGCAATGCACCATATAGGTGTCCAAATTGGTGATTGATGTAGGGTGTGATGCTGCTGGTTGCACTTATGTGACTTTAATCCACAGTTGTCTTTGTTGGTTCCACGATTGGTTCAAGCCTCTCATTTTGACATAACTACTTTCTGGAATCAGTAAATAAATCTGTGGCAATATATGTATTGTGTATGTGATTCTGAACGTTGTTGCTTGTATTAATAAGCAAGTGTATGAAACTACATGATAGCTAGTTTTCTCTCTTTCTGTTGATTGATCTGTTGATTGATGTGGTTGTGTCAACAAAATGCATTGGAGAATGTGTTTAAAAACAGGTTAGATATATAACCCATATTTGACCCATATTGACATGGATTGGGGGTCGAGTTTTGTGGCTTGGGTCAGGCATGGTTTTAAATGGGTTTTGCACACCCTTGATCCCTTCCATTTATCTTCTCAATCACTTCCTTCCAATGATGCAGTTATGGTTGAATACCGCATGAGCCTCCAGATCATTATTTTGCTTGGCTTCTATTTGTGTCTCTTATAAAAATAAAAAAAATAAAAAAAAAATCCAAATACACTCGAGTATCATTCTAAGATATCAAACGCATATTTTAATAATTTTTAAAAAATTTAAGTGAGCTGTCAACCCAACTGTAATTAGATAGACTCTCTACTGAGTTGGCTAATTCTTTAACACGTACTACACATCATATGTCACATTAATCTTTTGTCTTTTGAAAATTCAAATTATACTCTCTTTTTATATATATATATATACACTATTTGTGATGAGTATACATAGATGGTGAATAGGCAGTGAAAGAGATTTGACTTTGCAAAAAGTGAACAAAATATTTGGTAATGAATTTAATTAAAAGAATCTTAGTACATGACATTAATACTTAATACTAATGGCACAAGTGTTAGAAATCAATTTTCCCCCGTCCTTAATTTATTTTGTTCTCTTTTTTTTTTTCCGTGTATCTATGAGAATTCTCACATGCGTACCAATTTTACGTACTTATTTTTCAATCATACATGCGACGAGTCCCACATCAAATGTGACCACATTTTTGTTATGGTTTATTATAGCCACTGGATTTCGAATGCGTAAAATTAGTGTTTATGTGAGAATTTATCTATATATTTATTTATTTATTTACTATTCACATTTAAGAATAAGAATATCTTTTAAAAGAAGAATAAGAAAATATAATGTAGAGAGATGATCACCATATCATACATGCCCATGTGTCTTGCCAAACATTCCTTCTCATCACATAAAGATACCAAATTAATTTTTTTTTTTCCTCTCTTTTCATTTGATTCCTAGGTCTACATATTCCATAGTGATGAGCCAAAATATCATATTAAGTTATTAACACGTGTCTCAAGACAGCAATAAACCAAGATTTGATTTTCTAAAAAATGCTGGTAGAGAATAAATAGCAGGTCATGGGTGAAGGAAGTTAGTGTTGTTGCCTACGTAATATAATGTATAATGAATTTACTTACAAACAGATGAAATCTAATACAGAGAAGAATAAGGAATTCTGGTAAGAATAGAATGTCTCAATCGTATTACTTTGTGTTTATAACCAGTGGGCTTTTAATAGTTATGTACAAACAATCAGTTCCTAAACTTAAGGAACAAGACTTACTATTCTAGAAAGGAGATAATTACATGTATGGAAATAGATAATTACAATTACTCTAGAATATATCATACAACCTATAACCAGTGGTGGCCCTGGGGTGGGGTGACACGGGCGGTTGCCCCGGGCCCCCAAATCTCAAAGCCTCAAATTTTTTAAAAAATATTAATTTTATATTAGTCAAACACAAAAAATCAATTAAAAACTAACAATTCTCCACATATTTCAACTAAAAAACCAATAAAAGAAAATTTTTTGATTTTAAAATAAATAAAAAAGAAAACACGGGTCCCTTTTCTAGAGCTCGCCCTGGACCCTTGTAAACTCAAGTACGCCACTGTTTATAACATACACTAATCACGTTTGCCAACACAAATTATTGTATTTGTATCATATACAACACATCAATGAGGGTAAGTTCCTTTTCCGAAATCATTTTCAATATCACCTTTCCAATTCCTTCGACTTTAGAAGTTGCAAAATTTCTCATATATAATTTTTCACCATCTATACCCATAGAAGTATAAGATTAAAACATCCATTTATTGGCACAAACATGGCGAGTAACTCCTATATCCACACCCACCATTCTTTTCAAATTGCCGACCAAGTTTGCTTGTGAAATCACAACAATAAGGTTGATGTCATCAAAAAGTTCCTCCACTTCGACTATGTTGAATTGTGGCTTGTTCTTATCGATTTGTTTGCCTTCACGCGAACAATAATCTTGGGCATGATGTCCTACTTTGCCACACACATAGCATTTGCCTTTAAATCTCTTGAAGTTGCCACTTTTAGAGCCTTAACCATTGTACTTCGTTTTCTTCTTTTGTCAGAATTGTTTGGTTACTCCATGAAGCAACGTTTCAATGATTGCAGCAACTTGAAATGATTCACTATGAATCATTTCTTCTGTCATGAATTTCATGCATAGTTACTTGAAGATCTTGTACTTGATTGATCACCTTCTTCGTATCAACCATCTTATAATTTAAAATTTTATCAACTACAAATTTCTTTGAGCTGGCATCTTATGTTTTATATTTCTTGTCTAAGCTCATAATGCCTTAGCCGTTTGAATTGGACTATAAACATTATACAAAATGTTGTCCAATCCGTTGAGGATGTAATTCGTACATAAGAAATATGAATATTTACAAGTATTTATAGTAACCATAGTTGGCATACTAGTTTCAGCCTCATCAAGTTTTGGCTCGTCATCATAGAGGAACTTGGTGAAATTAAAGGTAATGAGATAAAATAATATTTTATGTTGTCATCTTTTGAAATATGCATCATTGAATTTCTCTTGATTTTTCTCCATGAGAAAGAGATATTGTAATTATTAATTGTACAACTAAATAATAAAATACTACATGATTTATATGATAATTATATTTTTTTAAAGGAAAGTCTATAATTTATTATCAAATCATCGATAAAATATCTGTCATTACAGCTTCCTTGAGCCAAGAAGGCTCAGAGGGTGGACTCCACACATACATTTGAACTCTTTAGAGCAAACTTAGCAATCGCATGAGCCATCTTGTTAGTAGACCTCGGACTAAACATGATCTGAGAATTTAATATTGACTTTTGATACTATTTTATCTCGTGAATCACGTTGCCATCCTCATTTAGCACACTCCCATTACATTTGCTATGGCACATTCAGCAGCTACTTTCAAACCCTCAAGTATAGCATGGAGTTCTGCACTTTCCACATTTGGGAGAAAGCCCACCGGTATTGCCGCTGCTCTCACCAGCAGCCTTGCATGATCACGAACCACATATCCAACCGCAAACTTCCCTGTCTCCTTGTCAAGACCTGCATCTACATTGACAACTAATTCTCCACATGTGGGAGGAGCCCAAAGTAATCCCAATTGAGGCATCTGCAACATAGCATGGTTGAATTGGCGACATTGCTTGAAATCATCTAGGAATGTCGAGAGCCAATCAAGTAGCCCAGTTAATTGCCTTCCTTTAGAATCATGGATCACCCGGTTCCTATAGTTCCATAGCTCCCGAATTGCCATCAAAAAGAATAGGAGATTATCTGTAGACAGTGAACTCCTTATACTCACTAAACAATCGATGAAACTACCATTTAAAGTGTATCTCAAATCCTCCCACAGGCTGGAAGACTTCCACACGACTTTAACCCCCACACACTGGAATAGGGCATGCATCGTACTGTCCATACCAGATCCACAAGAGGGCAGCGTAGAACACAAGGCATATGATGAGAATTGAGATCAACTCTCGTCCGGATAATATCAAGATAGGCACGTCAGATAAAGACCTTCACTTTCGGAGGGATTTGTTGAACCTAGAGCCAGTTCCACCATTTCCTCAACCCATTATTAGAAGATGAAGGTCCTTCGGAATGTAACCTCAATGACAATTGATAAGTACTTTTTACTGAGTAAATGCCTTTGCTATCATAATGCCAACACCATCTATCTATGATAGTACTAACTTGGTAATAATTTTATTACTATAACATATATTGAAAAATTAATTCTATATATAGTGTTTGTAAAACCTAAAATTTTTATACCAGTTAAATATAAACAAGTTATTAGACCAATCCCACGGATTTTTTCATATTATATATTTAGGAAAATATATTCAATATATATTCACACAGTAAAAAATTTAACATAATTATTAAAAAAAATTAGCACATAAAATTAAAAAAAAACGCCTACCTATAAAGTTAATCCTTAAATTAAAGGTAACTACGAAAATACATTCCATTAATCAAACACATTACAAACACCTTAAATAAATAAGACAAAGGGAACAATAAATTAAAATACAAAAAATCAGAAAGAAAAATATGAGAGTAATTTTTAAGAATATAGAATTATCTCAAATGACCATGAAGCATATCCGTTTTGAGCGAATGAAAAACCGTCTCTTGAATTTTATTACTCATCCAATTCTTAAATATTTAAGCTACGTATTAATCTTATTAATATAAGAATACCAAATTAATATAAGATGACTTTCTGTTTATTTATGTTATTATGTTAATTTAATTTAAAATAACACTTTTTACAATTTTAGTATTCAATAAGCAACCACATGGCGCAACCGATACTCAGTTTATATATATATATATAAGCATAGAACCTTGAGATTTTGGGTTCTATTTTTATGAGAGGGGTAGAGGATTATTTGAGGAGGTTTGAGATCTATGCTTGTCCTTTGTGGGCCTGAAGTACAAAAAATAACAATGTAAGAATTGATTAAAAATAAATTAGAATCTATTTTTTTTTCTTCCTAAAATAAATGTAAACGCAAAGATCTATTCATGACAACCTGGTTTCCAATCAATGAAAAGATCTATTCATGACAACCTGGCTTCCAATCAACCTGGTTTATTTATCCGAAGATAAATAAACCAAAATTGTTTGTTTTGTGTGATGAGGAAAAGAAGCACAGTTTGATCAAAGAGGTCGTAATTGTGTGATTTTATGTGGTGGGAAATAAGGATTCTTTGGTCTCCCATATAACAACGTTGTTGTAGGCAACTGCACAGAAAGTTCATAGTTTAGTACTTGATGCCAAACAAGTCATTAAAAAGCATACTCTCTCTCTCTCTCTCTCTTATATATATGATATTATTGGCCAAAACCCTAATTCAGACCTCTTCATGATAGAGATGGTTCTCCTTTCATTGTACACTCTCTTTCCTTTGTTTGGAATTTATATATATATATATATATTATGATAAAAAATCAAGGAAAACCAAAAAAGAACTAAACTCTTGAGCACCCATAATTAAATTTATTTTTTTTAACTTAGATATTGTATGTGGATTGTGCATATATCAAATTGTAGTGGAGGAAAGAAAATTAAAAAATGAATTTTTGGCAGATTAAAAATGAAAATTTGTCTTCAATTTAACAAAATGCAAATTAAAAATAGATTTAATTGATTTTAGTATTTAAAGTTTTTATTTCCTGAGGGAGGATTCATAATAGTATCGACCAACTCTCTCTGTTAGAAAATACATCCCAAGCACTATAAATCAATATTGTCCATTTTGGGGCTTAGTCCGCACGACTTTATTCTTCTGGGCCGTCGGTTATGATACTCAACCCCAAAATAGACATTGGTTGTGTGCGAGCGAATGGATTTTTACTTATAAATCACTCTATTGGGTTATGCCAATTTGATGTGAGATTTTTAGTCTTGACACTATCCACCTATATTTGTTAGTAGAGAGCTTAATACAGATAAAGATGAAAAGAAAATCAATCATGATAAAGATGACATGAACAAGCAACAAACTACGATAGAGATAATGCTGGAGTAGTTACATGCCACGATAGAGATATTTTTTTACTGCAAACCAATTACTAGTGATCACTTACCTTATCAAATTACCGTTCATGGAAAGTACAATTCGATGCCCTTTTGTTTGGTTATGATTTGATATGCTTTGTTGATAGCTCCAAAAAAAGTCCACCCACTGAAATTACAGTAGGTAAAGAGAGTGTCTCAAATCTAGAATTTATCTTGTGGCAACCACAAGACAAGTTGATCTTTCATGGAATTATGTCTTCATTATCAAAAAAAATCATTCCATTGATTATTAGCTCCTCCACAACCTCAGCAGAAGCATGGAATTGACTTGCAAAAAGCTATGCTAATGCTTCCACCTCTCGCATCATGGGCCCAGCAAGCCGTCTTGCTTCAATGGTACAAGGCACTTAGCCTGGTTGACTCCTTAAGCAATGCAATAAGTATAGCACTATCAAAAACTGCTTTACTCTCAAAAGAATGATGGATTCTCCGATTACCCCTAAGGCAAATCACATTACATCCAGTAACAACAACAAAGTCAATAGCGTTTCATGGCTGCTAGACTCTAGCGCCTCTCACCATATGACTACATATATGAAAAACATATCTATACAAGAACCATATGAAGGACCAGATGATATTGTCATTGGCAATGGTACTGGCTTAGACATTACTCCTACAGGCTTGTCTACACTATTTTTACCTCTTAAATCCTTCAAACTTTCAAATGTCGTATGTGTGCCTAATACGCAACAAAATTTAATTTTTGTTTTCCAATTGTACAAAAATAATAATGTCTCTATTGAATTTGAACATAATTCTTTTTCTATGAAGGATCGCACCACGAGGGCGATTCTAGTTGAAGGGCGGAGCAAGAATAACATATATGAATGACCACGTCAATGGAGACATCATCAATGCCTAAACAAGCCTTCTACTCTATCACCTTTGATCAATCGTATGATCATCTGGCCATCCATCATCTAAAGTTCTCCATCGTGTGGTCTCCCAAAATAAACTTTGGGTGAAAAACAAAACACCAATTTCCTTTTGTGATTTCTGTCAATGTAATAAGAGTCATAAATTGAATTTTGATAAATCCAGTATGGGACTCTTCTCCAATTCATTCAATTAATGGCTCGTCTTACTATGTTATTCTCGTTGATCACTTCTCCAAATATCTATGATTTTTTTCCATGTCTCATAAATCTGATGTGTTTTCCATCTTCCTAAAATTCAAATTCATGATTTAAAAATATTTTATGACCACTATCAACACCAATTATTCTGAACGTGCCACTGAATTTGTTGTTCTTGACATTTTCGATTGATTTGTGTTGATTTGATGACCTTAGGTTGAGCCTTGGTTGAACTCGAGAATCATCTACTTGACATTCACTACATCTTGTATTATATACTTGCATTGATTGGAATTGACTAGGTAAATCACAATTCACAGAGGCCAAACTTGTGTGCTAAGTGATTCTTGGTGACTTGTTGAAATTGTCAAAAGAGATTCCAAGTGGAATTTGGGGACACAATTACCCCTCTTGTGTTAAGCACGATCCTTCAATGTCTCCACTGTGGACCAACTGGATGATCTACTCACCAAGCCACTATCCAAGGCCATGTTCCTTCTACTTCGTTCCAAGATTGGAGTATCCAAAGACCCCTCCATCTTGCGTGGACATAATAGAGAAAAAGATGGAAAGGAAATCAATCATGATAGAGATAACAATGAATAAGCAACAAATAATGATAAAGATAACGCTGAAGAGTAGTAACAAATCATGTTATATGATAAAGATATGATCAGTTTCTTTGTTTTTGTCTTTCTGTTGAATCAGTTAAATAATGTACATATATATAGTTGTACCCTTTGTCAAAGTAATACGAGAAACACAACACTTTTAGATTGTGTTTGGATTGAGGGATTTGGAGGGAAGAGAAGGGAAGGGAAGGGAAGGAAAGGAAAGGGGAATGGAAGGTAGAGTACATTTCTTCTCTCATGTTTGGATAAATGAAAAAAAGAAGGAAAAAAATTAATTTAATTTACTAATTTATCCTTATTATTTGTATTAAAGTATTATGTACAAGGGTAAAATAAGTTTTTAACTTATAAATAACTTAATTAGGCATCTCTTCCCTCCAAATAATCTCATTTTTGGGAGGAAGTATTTTGAGAAAAGTAAACTAAAATATTGACCTCAATTCTCTCCAAATCTCTTCCCTTAATTTTTTTTACACTATCCAAATAAGAGAATTGAAATGAAACTTATCAGAAATTCACACCCCTATACATGCCAACTATATTGTCCGCTATGGGGTTTCGATTCCCGTAGATACATCGGATTACCCTCACAGGTTTGTTCCTCATGGGCCCAGTAACTAAGCCTTGGTCCAAGTCACTTAAGCCCATGAAAAGGTCTAGTTGACATGTAGGAGTGAGCTTTGCCAATGTAAACCACTCGATTGAGACTTACCCAACCGATGTGATATTATTTGTTCATAACACTTTCCCGCACTTGTGGGTTAGGTTATGTCAGACCCAACAAGTGGAGTAGAGGCTACGTCCAATAGGACCGAATTGCTCCTATACCATATCAGAAACCGACACCCGTATACATGTTTTCTATGTTGTCCACTTTGGAGTTTCTATTCCTATTGATACATCATATTATCCTCACAGGTATATTTCTCAATGGCCCAACAACTGAGCCTTGACCCAAATCACTTAAACCCATGAAAAGGCTTAGTTGACATGTAGGAGTGGGGTTTGTCCATATAAACCACTCGATTGAGACTTACAACCGATGTGGTATTATTTGTTCATAATAAAACTTCATTTCCCTTCTCCCAAATCCCTCAATCCAAACGCACTCTTAAAGTTCCATCGGATCGATAGGATTGAAATTTATTGTTAAAGTGGATCATAATAGTTTGTTGATCCACTTTTGTTGGATATCCAACTTAGTTTTCTTTTTATTTTTGGAAGGAATACACATTTTTGTCCCAAAGTCTCCTGTATTTCTCGCCCATCAACATTGGAAGTGTTTATTTGTCTCATTCAATTTTTCACAACTGTGAAGCCAACAATGTTCAGAGAAAATATTTTCAAACCAAAAATACCAAAAAGGCTTCTTGGAGCTCACCGTGCCAAACTTTTTTGGACATCTATTGCTCTTTGTTATTAGCGTCACACAACATTGTTGCTTTGGACGCCAACCTGTCTCATTATTCTATCTCCAACATAGTGAACATTCTCATTATATATATATCCCAATGTTTGTACGTCTATACAAGACACCATCTATATTTAAAAATAATGTGAGGCCTAATACATTAATATAATCAACATGTAGTTAAATACATCAAGTACAACTAATGGTACCTCTTTTTAAAATAAGAAATAGGAAACATACAAGATTTTAAATATAATGATGTATTATACATTTCTTATATACATCCTACCCGTGACCATCACTAACAATTCCGAGAATTCCAACAAAATATTATTGTATCTACAAACACTGGAGTGGAACCGTTGAGCCAAAATTGTAATCTTATTCAGGTATTACTCCACCTTGTGAGTTCTGTGAAAAATTGAGGGTGATCTGTTGAAAACCCCGTTTTGTGAAAGTTATGAGGTTAATTAGCAAACACTAAATTTTTTGGGTTATAACAAACACAACTTGTCTGGACCCTAACCAATGTGTTTGAGTTGCCATGTTGATACTAGTATTCCCTATGCTTTCTACATTTCAATTTCATGAATTGGTCATGATATAAAGAAATAGCAATCCGCGTTCAATTAATATCCAACTACTTGTAGTCCTTCCATTTACTTACACTAGTTGCCTAGTTGGAATGTTGGAAAGAGTATAATCAATGAATTCTCCATTAATGAACACAATGCGTGTATATATATATACTTTGTAAACCAAATAATAATCATTTCCCTATTTTTCTCAATATAATTTAATAAAAAGCCACTGTTTTTTTGTGTGCAATAAATAGGGAAATAGACTCATACCCAATGCAAACCAAAAAGCTAGGTCCCTTTTTATTGTTATTTGCATAAATAAAAAAAAATGTTGAAATTTTTTTCTCACCAATTCAACCCAACCGCCGGAAAAGAATTGGACTTTAAATTTTCTTTTGGGTCTCAAAAACAATGACTTTTTTGTCATTTCAAACAAATGACAAAAGTACTCAATGACCAAAATACCCTCCTATCTTTACCTTCTGCAAGTGAAATATTCAAGGTTATTAAAGTAAATTCAGAGAGTTTGACTTTAATTTTTTTTTGGGTCTCAAAAAGAAGGGATAGGGGGGACTCCAATTTCGGCTCTAATTTTCTACAAAAATGATGTTAAATCATGAATTAAAATGTGTGATTGAGTATTTTGATGTTCATAATGTTATAATATAAAAGATTTTTAAAAAAATGCTAAATATTAAAATTTAAACCATAAACCCTAAATCCTAAACTCTAAATTCTAAATTATAATCTCTAAACCTTAAACACTAATTCCTAACCCCTAAATTTTATTAAGTCATTTTCAAATTAGAAAATCATGATTTAATATGATTTTTTAGGAGAATTAGAGCCAGAATTGGAACTCATAATTGGAGTCCCTCCATCCCTAAAAACAATGACTTTTGGCATTACAAACAAATGACAAAATACTCAATGACCGAAATACCCTTCAGTTTCCCTTCCGCAAGCGAAATACTCAAGGTTATTAAAGTAAAATCGCTTGCCAGATCAACATTTTTACCGAAATTAGCCGCATATTCGTTCTAATATAATGACAACTAAGCATGTAATATTCCGCGTAAATTACAATGTACACGTGGCAAAATAGTAACAACGGCAGAGTCATTTGCTGCCGTCCGATTAAAATTTAACAAGAATAAAAAAAAAAGAGAGAGAGTATGAGTGCAAACACGAAAGACATTATAATTGATGGTTTTTATGTTACGGAGTCGTTTTGCGAGAAAAATAGGGAATTTCTAAAGGAATTTTGGGAATATAATTTAATTTTTATAATTTTTAAAAAAATAAAAACGAAATGTGTGTATGTATGTACAGTTGGGGGGTGTGTATGTATATTCTCTCTCTATCTCCTTGGAATCCAGTATATATAGTGGAGAGGGTATCTGGTGAAAGAGCGAAAAAAACCACCAAACGGCTATTATTGACGTTACAGAGACAGCGAGGCAGGGGACATACAGAGAGACTTACGCACAGTTAGATAGAGAGAGGGGGAAGAGAGAGCTTGGGCATTTGAGAGATCGTCTGTTCTGTTTGAGGGGTTTTGGGTGTTTTTTTTTTATTATTATTGGCCAAAATCTTCGAGGGGGGATTTTGGCCTTTGGTTTTTGGGGGTTTTGATCTGGTCCGAGGAGGATCTGAATTTTCCTGGGTTTGTGAGGGAAAGCTGAAATTCAGCATTGGGAATTTAAATTTAGTGTTAATCATGTCTGATGGGTATTCTAATTCCAAGAAGAGTGATGATATTTGCGAGGAAGTTTGTGGCCAGGTATTTTTCTTATTCTTCTTCTTTTTCAATTTTGTTCTCTTTAATCTTCTCCTTGTTTTAGTGATTTTGTTGTTTCTGGGAGTTTGTTCAAGTTTTGGGAGTTGAATGGATTAAGTTAGTTTTCAATTTTTAATAAAATTCTCTCCGACAAGGGAAAAATTTTCTGGGTAATGCTCTTGAAAGTTGAAAACCCTTTTTCTTTTAATTTTGAGAGGGGATTTTTGAATTTCTTTTTTTAGCTTTTCATTGTTATTTGTTTTATATGCTCGAAGTTTTCAAACTCTTCATGTTCTGATTGGGGCTCCTTAATATTGGTATTTTGTGCTTTTCTTCCCTCCTTGTTTCTCTGGGTGGTTTTCTTTTCCTTTTCCTGAACTGACAATGTAATATAAGAGAACGTGAAGGTAGTTTGTTTTCATGTCTATTTTCTGCTAGAAGTGTTCGTTTAATTTCTTATTTCTGATGGTCCTAAGAGTAAAGGGGATTTCTGGTATTGCTTCATTTCAATGGTTTTAAAATTTCACTTTCCTTTGTTTCCTTGTTCCTAAGACTTTTAAAATTTAGTTGTGGGGTTCACTATCACAATCTCTCAATGAAGTTAAATTCAAAATGATGAACAAGCTGTTGGGAGAATGGGAGCTTTTGGAGAAATGAATTGCCTGTTTCATTCTATATTAAAGTCCCTTTTGTTGTGGTTAATGTTCTAGAATACCATAGTTGGTTTTATGTGTCCTTTTTCTTAAGAAATATCTTCAATTTTTGTGTGAAATGAGAACCCTTTTTTTTTTTTGCTATGTTTCCCTATTTTTAGTCTGGGTATCTTATGAACTCTTTGTTTTCAATTTGCAGCAGGCGTCCCGTGTAGCATTGGGCATGTCCAGATTGCGGTGTGTCTTGAGAGGATTGGACTTCAAGACTTACATATTTTTGTTTGTGGTGGTTCCATTGTGTCTTTTTGGAGCATATTTACATGGTCAGAAAATCTCCTATTTTCTGAGGCCTTTATGGGAATCTCCTCCTAAACCCTTTCATGAAATCCCGCATTATTATCATGAGAACGTGTCGATGGAGAATCTTTGCAGACTTCATGGGTGGGGAATTCGCGAATCACCGAGAAGAGTCTTTGATGCAGTGTTGTTCAGTAATGAAGTAGACATTCTTACCCTTCGTTGGAAGGAATTGTATCCTTATATAACTCAGTTCGTGCTTTTTGAGTCAAACTCGACATTTACTGGCTTGCCCAAACCATTGCTCTTCTCGCTGAATCGTGATAAATTCAAATTCATAGAGTCACGGCTAAGTTATGGGACAATTGGGGGTAGATTTAAAAAAGGAGAAAACCCGTTTATCGAAGAGGCATATCAAAGAGTAACATTAGATAAGCTTCTTAGAAGAGCTGGAATAGAGGATGATGACTTGTTGATAATGTCTGACGTTGATGAGATTCCTTCAGCCCACACAATTAATCTCTTGAGGTGGTGCGACGACATCCCTCCCATTCTTCATCTTCAATTCAAGAACTACTTGTACTCTTTTGAGTATTACGTTGACAACAACAGTTGGAGAGCTTCAGTTCACAGATATCAGACGGGAAAGACCAGATATGCACATTATCGGCAGACAGATGTCCTCTTGTCCGATTCTGGGTGGCATTGTAGCTTTTGCTTTCGGCATATCAGTGAGTTCATATTTAAGATGAAAGCATACAGCCATTATGACCGGGTGAGGTTCTCTCATTTCTTGAAACCCTCTAGGATTCAGGAGGTGATTTGCAAAGGGGCTGATCTGTTTGATATGCTTCCTGAAGAATACACATTTCAGGAAATAATTGCAAAGATGGGACCTATCCCTCGTTCCTATTCCGCTGTGCATCTCCCTTCATATTTGTTGAATAACGCTGAGAAGTACAAGTATCTATTACCTGGTAATTGCAAAAGGGAAGGTGGCTGATTCTATTTGAAATAACAAGGTTGAGGATGCAGATTTTGCTTTGGGCTGTGTTTGAATTTTTGATGGCCATGTTGTGGCATTAATTGGTAGAGAGCTATAACTTGTCTGAAAAATTCTCGATCATTCTTTAGACACCGGAAGAGCTTGATGGGTCCTTGATTTTGGGGGAAAAATTATGTACATTCCGTTTTGGTTTCTTCCAACATGGAGGTATATATTGTTTATCTATTCAGGGATTGTATTTGAGGTTCAATAGCACCTTTGAATGCTTATGTACCACCACCTCTCGTTAGCATGTCTCGATCTCCTTAGCTCATGAGATTAGAATTGATATATCCCAGGTTTCTATGGTTGAAATTTTGTTGTGATGCTTTTGTTTTTTTGGGTAGTAATCTTATGATTTGCTTCTAACGGTGACTACAATGTCGATTTATCATCTCTTCCCATTTTGTTTTTTGTTTGCTTGATGACTGGTTTAGTTTTGGCATGTTGTATACTCATTTTTCATCCATGAAGCACCTGTTGTAGGAGGAATCTTCCTCATTTTCCACAAGACAAGGTGTGCTTTTGATTTCTTCCACCACTTGTCAGCTTCTGTGTATCTTGACCTCAAGGAGTCTTGGTCTCTTGTTAAAGTGTTGGTTTTTGCCCTTGTTTCTTCTGTATTAAGTTTTTTGTGTACAAGTTGACTTGGTCTCTCTCTTGGTGGTGGGAAGCTACCTCACCAGACACTCACTCAAAGCACGTCAGGAGATTCTCCCTCTAAATAACCCTCTCATTTTCCAACATTTGGGTTTGGCTAAGGCTGTGTTTGGATTAGCAATTGCGGCTCTGAATACTCTTGACAGAAGGGTGTTTTATCACCTGAACCAAACAGATCCCATATGACCATATGGGTTGACTGGTGATTATCTAGCCTCTGTGTGTCTGGTGGTGCTGCTACTGGTGTAGTTTGGAATAAGTTTTTAGTACTAATTTCCCCAAAATGTTAATTTATTTTCTTCCTTTGAAGTGGTTGTTGTCATGCAAGTTGGAAATTCATTGGCCCATTAATGCCATGGAAAAACACATCATGAGTCATGACTTCGGTTGAAGACTTCGCATTTTTGTGGCTCCAACTGATACACAAATAGACCAGTAAGACCTGGTCGTCGTAAGCATCCTTTGGAATAATAAATGGTTTAAGAAAGTTGATAAGTTAGTAATTATTTGGATAATAATTTAGTGTTGAATCTCTGCAAGACTAGGTTCATATGGATTCATAAGATCTTGAGTTCAATTCCGAATAAGAGCAACACTCTTGTAGTCATGTGTTGAAAGTTTAGGTTCATATTAGGTATCCAAATGATAAACATATATGGTATTCTTTTCGGTTATAAAAAAAATGATAAATTGTAAAAAAATGAAACAAATTATTGAAATTGCGTGTTTAAATTAAAAGGATGTCGTTTTATAGGAAGAGTGATGAGGGATTGACTGGTGGTGGAAGGGTCGACCAGTCTACTTTCAGGAATTTGACTTTGCCCGTGAAAGAGGGACTCAGCCTTTTTGTTGCCGTATAGAAGATAGTGGGTATTGAACGATGACGCGTGGATCATAAAAAATGACCATGACCATGACCATGACCATGACCATGACATTGTTAGTACTAATTAGTGGACGACTTTGGTCGAACCATAATATTTTATTTAACTTTTTCCCATTAACACCCTTCAAGTCGTGTGTACGAGAGAGAGGGGAGATACGAGCAACCACAACCCTAGTTTTTTTATGCGGTATGGATAATGTATGAGAATTTATATTTTGTTAATATAGTTAGGGCAACAAAATATATTGATATAATGATGTAAATTTATTGATTTGATTTTTATATAAAAATGTGAGTGTGTTAGTGGCAGGACTCATATGTAGAGCAAACATGGGGGCAATGGTTTTGCCATTCCCCCACATTGGTGCAAGCAAATTTGCCCCAACAAAAGTGCACAATTGCTATGCACTTTGAGTTAGCTGGGCCATCAAAAGTATTCCATGGGCTAACAAAAGTGTACCATTGGAAGTGATCACGGTGTAGCAAGAATTTGCAATGAGGAACAACCTTTGAAAACTCATAAATATATATAGTGAATTTTTTTTAAAAAAAATCCATGCCCCCTGTTCCCTTGGTGGTTCCATCCCTGTTAGTACATGAGAATTTAGGTGGAGTTAGAAACAGTGAAACACCGATGTAGGAGCCGATTTCTACAATAGTTGAAAGGTCAATCTTTCTTCCTGTGGGGTCCGTTTGCAGCCTTGGATCCTGCAAGCTTCACAACAAGGCAAACCGTGAAAGCTCCTTAACCGGCTTGGGGGGTGCCGGTCGTGGAGGCTCCGACGATCAAGTTAGTACTTGTCGGAGATGGAAGACCAGCTATAGTCTTAGGTGTTTTGTCTGAATAGGTTTTCTCTGGAATTGGTAGAAAATGTTTCTGTTGTGTTGTCTAGTTTGTTTAGAAAAAATGTTCTCTCCCCTCATATGAAAATAGAGGGGTCTTTATAGAGAATGAGGATCGACCTCGGGAATTGTGTGTCCATTCCAGGTATACTATTGGACCAAACTGTACGAAGGAAGTGTACAAGAAGTCCACTATCCCGGTTGTGTCAGGGTAAGCGGTAAAGTAACAATATGTCATAATTAAGACAGGTGTCGATGATAGTATGGAAGTTTTGTAGGCGGTATTTAATGAATAGATACGTATATGAAGGAAAGCCATACCTAAGGATGTGAGCCAGTCACACCTGTAAATATCGGCTGTAGATTAGACTGACAAGAACTGCTTTATGAGTGATGTAGTCCGAGTAATGGCGCTTATAGATGGTGTCGCCATTACTATGTTCTGGCGACTGTACTGGGTCGCCAACACCTGCGGATGCTTTGACACCTAGTTCCATCATGCTAAGGAAGGATCATAATAAAGTGACCAGTCTATAAAGCTATAAAGATCCTGTAGATAAGTATCAGAGAATATGACAGTAGTGGTGTCAGAATACTGTTTATATTACGTAGCAAGTAATGTAAAGATTGTATATGGACCCAAAGATTGGCTTTTAGTTTCGGGCCTAACTGCGATAGTTAACCTGGGGGGCCTAGACAATCCAGCTCATCTTGTCGATGTGGGACCAGGTGGGGCCATACCATTTTTGGCACCTACAATTGTCCCCCACTCTCTAAGCATGAAAACAAATTCATCTTGGAGAGTTTGCGTAATGAATTTCCTGCAATGAACAAGAAACAAAGGGATGAGTATAACTGAAGATGAAATGTATAGCAAAGGCGACCCAAGATGCTGGTTTCTGTGAAGATCCTGATGGAGTATGTCGTGAAAAGGCGTGTGTAACCCAGTATAATGTTATTCACTGATGCTGGTGAAATACAACTTCTTTGTTCGAAGCTGTATAGGGGACACCCTCGTTTGTTTGAGGGTGTCAAGGTATACAACCTCGTTTGTTTGAGATTGTACATAGCCAGCGTGGGCGTTAGCGTAGAAGCTAATTTGGAGTCATAGCTGTGGCCTGCATTGGCGCTAGCATGATGACTGAGGTGAAGCTATTGCTGTGGCCTGAATTGGCGCTAGCATGCTAGCCATTCGATGTAACCGATTTGTGTTCAGAAGCGATGACTAACACCTGTAAAAAGAACACTTGATGGCGACTTTGTAAGTATGAGTTTTACTCAGTGTAGTACAAGAGCCTATGTAAACGGAAAGTGAAAAGACTGAAACTATTATTCTGCGACTGCCATTTGCAATAAACCCAAAGGATATCAGATATATGAACAGTATTTATAGTGACAGTAATACTGTATGAATGCCATTATGCTAAGATCAAAATATTGCAGATAGAGGTCGTGACACGTGTCAATCGTAACGCGATAAGCATTTAATGCGTCTGACGTGCACATTGAAATTTTGAATTGCTACCGCCATCGTTCCTTGGAGAGCACGTTTCGGTAAGCGTGCACCATGATGAACACAAGGGTATTATGGATAATCGTACAAAACTAAAACTCAAAGATCGTGCTCTTAGTTTTTCAGAAAAACTTTCAACCGAAATTTACAGAAATTGCTCAGATTTGCTGAAGACGGAAGAAAGGAAGGCATCAATTGACGCTCGTACCGTACTAATTGAAGGTAATTCTCACTCTCGTGCCTTGAGTTTGTATTTAATAGAATGATGCGACCTCATGATCAAGAATCGGAGGATGAAAGAGTATCCGGCAGCGGTAGAACTCCCACCGACCAAAACAGAGATGAACAAGAAACCAGTGTAAACTACTCATGGTCTGGGTCGGGGAGTCAGGGACCTGGTGGCGATAGAGCCGGAACCAGCGCACCAGTTAATGAAGGAGAAAGATCAGAGAGGAATGGCCACATTGAAGGGCCGTTAATACCGAAAGGGTTAAACCCTAAATCGACTTTGGCAGCAAGTGATATGGACTTCTACCGAAAGAAATATAGAATCCATTCATCCATTGAGATAAGACCTGGAGCTGACACAGAGGGAGTCGATTTTCAAGTTCCTGGATGGACGCCGTTTTACCTATTGTCCTTCAGCATAGGATTGAGATTCCCCATACCAAGGTTGCTTGCCGATGCTTGTAGGATTTGGCAAATATGCCCAAGTCAATGGATGCCTAACAGCCTCAGAATTTTGTTGAGCATTCAGTGCTTGGCTGAACTAGAAAACCTCGAATTCGGGATCAACGAATTGGCGGTGGTTTATTACGCCAAAGAAAGTGGTCCAGGAAGGTATTGCCTGGTTCGTCGGAGAAACAGGGAGGAACTAATTCTTGACACCGTCTCCAACGACCATATTGTTGACTGGAAAGATAGATATATCTTTGCTAGGGGCGCCTTGGTATATGGTCTTCATAGGGATCTGCCTTTAAACTGGGTTGAAGGAAATAGTAAGTTCCGTTCCTTCTTTATCTGTTGATGCTTGTTACTGAATCTTATGCACCGTTTCTTTGCAGCATCAAAGAATTTGCTAAGCAAGTGGAAAAGCGGCCCCGAAGTGCTTCAAAGAGTGGAAGAGTTTTACAACCTTGGGGCACGTAAAAGATCCAGAAAAAACATTCTAACAGCACGTAAATTGGAGAAAACATCTCTTTGGAGATACATAAGTAAGTACATTTCAACTGTCCAAACGAACAAACAAACATGCTCAAGATATTCGTCTTACTTTATCATATGTGCAGGTGACGAAATGTTTGAGAACGTGTTTGCTGATATAACTGATGCAGACGACCTGTATGAAGCTCTGATGCAGGATGCTGAAAGAAATCAGCAGAGCCAGGAAACGGTGGGTGGAGGTTTCGAGGCAGCTATGCGTGCTGCAGAAACGTCCAAAGCCAAGAAAGCGGGAGAGAAACGAAAATCAACCGAGGAAATACCTGAAAGAAGGATGAAACAGAGAGAAGATCCTCCTAGTAAAGGAAAATCGAAAAGCACTGGGGGCAGCGGGAAGAAAGCAACTGAAAAGGCGACTGCTAACGTCAGCGATGGGACGGAAATGCCCAGAAAACTCCTTCACGACGCCATTGCCTCGGGACCCAGAGGCAGGGGAGGTGGTCTTATCAGTACCACTGCGAGTGCGTCGGCTGCCATTGTTCTGGATGATGATTCAGACAACAGTGAAAGGGACACGATGCCTTTAACTAGGAGGTTACCAAGCATTAGGACAGCCAGGGTAGAGACTGCTGAACCAGTGGAGACACGAGCTACCGAGAATCGTGGAGAATTTGACCCCACAACTGACAGCTACGTTGATGCAAACGCGGTATCAGAAGTTGCCAGGAGTGAAGCTATGGCAAGCGGATCTAGGACTGAGTTGGCGACAGCGGGTAACCAAGAAGTGGAGGACACTGCCCAAGGTGGGGAGAATATTCAGCCTAGGCTAAGGTTGAACGTCACGGGAAGTGAAATGGAAGAAATATCAATATGGATTCCCAAATCTTTGACCGTCTCTTCTGCTCCCGTACTTCCGCCCGTTGGGATTAGGAAAATGGTCTTCCCTGAGGACGCCAAAAAATTAGATGCCATGCCTCTTCCTAGTCAGTTCAACTACTCAGTGGCTCATTGCTTTACTGTAAGTGTTTCAGGAGCATATCAGTATATCGTCATTAGTTTACACGACTAATACCACCTTTGTTGTGTTCTTAACAGGCACTCCAAGGAGTACTCAGGTCTGGAGAGAATGCCATTGGCAGTTTGAGCAAAGAGAGGACTGAAAAGGAGAGACTAGAAGGCATGGTAAAGGGGCTGGAAGACAACTTGGCCAATGTCACGTCTGCACAAAAAGATTCAGAGCATCAACTGATTGGGGAGAAGAACAAGAATACTCAAATGTCTGCTCAAATCTCAAGATTGGAAGAGAAATTGAAAGAAGCAGATGAGCAGCTCCTGCAATCAACTGAATCATTGAGTGCATTGGAAAAGAAAATACATGACGATGCATATAAAGCCACTCAATTCGAGTCAAGGATCGACCAAGCAATCAGAGATGCTCAGTACTTCAAGGATTGCTGGGAAGGAGTCACCAAACAACTGGAGAGTGCCGAGGCCAAAATGAACACACTGGAATTCCAGGTACACCACCTGGCTGACCAACTTGGTGATGTTTCCAGAGAGAAAGACCTGTTAAACAAAGCGTTGGCAGCGCAGACAATGAAGACAGCAGAAAAGGTTGAAATGGCCAAGAAAATGGAGGAAAACTACCTTATCAAGATAGGGGCCATGGGAGGTGTCGGTCAAGCTGCAGAGAGGTTCAGATTGCTAACCCAGTACAAAAAGAATGAGCATCCGAAATGGGATGTGGACTTGATGCTCAAGAAGGCTGTGGTAGTACTTGAAAACTACCAGCCTAATAAAAGATGGGTTGTGAATGAAGAAGCAATTGGAGAACCTAACATCGAAAAAGACCTGGCGCCTCCAGAGAGTGATATCCCCACTGTTGAACAACTGCCCATTGAGGCCCGTGAATCGCCAATACCTGGCACTGTCACAGAAGATGCTCCATCTGAAGTTCCTCCGACTCCTAGGATTGAAAATTCAACTTCTGAGCCTGAAAATGCAGATGAGGATATCCCACGTGCGAATCCTCCCATTACGTCGGAGGCCATTGAGATTGAAGCGACAACAGAGACTATTTGAACTTGTTTGGTTTTGAATTTTGGTTTTTTTTTTTTTTTTTTTTTTTTTTAGTATTTCCAATTTCCTTTTAGTTTAAATGCCCTATCATAGCAATCTGCAATAAATAACCTTACTCTTGGTAGCAATTTAGAGTCGATAGCCTTACTCTGTCCCCCAGTTTAAGTTGGACTGTTAGAACGTAACTCTAAAAGTTCAATTGAAACTGCGAATAATGACGTGTAAAGAAACTAGAACTAACCAGGTGGGACGCGTGGCCTCAATTATTTCCATCTGGAGAGAATATGGCAGGGTGAATCTCCGAACAGAGTAACAAAATCTTGACTGAACAAACTCCAAGAACTGAATAGGTATGCCAAGTGGCAGGCAAAAATTTACAAAAATCAACACGTGTCTCAGAACACCATTGGTGGACTTGATAGAGAATTCAATCCGTGAGAATATTGCGTTCTATATAAGGAGGATAGAACAACTCGATGAGCAAAGGTTGAAGATGAGTTGGTGATATTGGTACCGATGATCAGGCTACACTGTCAGTTTCGGCTAAGCTCATATGGGTTGCCTAGTACTGACGGTGAGTCTGATCAGCCGTGCCTTGTATCATTGTTCTGGTCAGGAAACGCAGAAAGTCTTGGTGCTGCTTTGGCGACGTTACGTCTTGGCGTCGGTAATTTATACGTAGTCAATGTTTCTACATTGTTAATACTGAATGAACCTTTGTCCCCCAGTAATAAATGCGTTTTTATGACATGCGCTGATTGGGATAATCTAGGTGGTCATTTAATACCTTTTTGACTATAACAAATACAGTTTTAAGTACCTCTTATGGTTTTTTTAAGATTAACTGAATTTAGAGATTTTAGAATTTTAAATACGTTTAGACTTCTTTTCCTATCTTAAATGTTCGTGTAGATTTTTGCGGTTGTAAAGTTTATCTTGACTCTTGGGCTACCACAAAGAATTAATTGCAGAATTAATTTCGGGTGTTCTCAAGAAGATGAAAAGGTAAGGTTCGCAACTATATAAAAGCTAATTCTCTTTTGGCAATGGAATTATCCTACAGACCAGATAACTACACCCAGTCTTTACAAAAAATGGCTGCTTCTCAGAGCTCTGTAAACTCTCCTTCTGACTCTGACGACAATAGGGACGTAAGTTCGTTCCTTCCTCCTGATTGCCGAAACCCTGCACAGTATATCGTCGACCTAAAGGAGGCGATGAACGAGATGGAGAAGGGCATGAAAGAGATGAGAATAGAGATGGAGGACCAAGAGGAGCAGATCACAGATCTTACCAAAGCTCTGCAAACCGTTGGCTGTGCCATGCTCCAACTGGAAGAGCTTGCGGAATCGCAAGCTATGGAGCAGAACATAGCCAAGCTCCAAGACTCGCTCCTTAACCTTTCTGTTTTGATTAAGGAAGCGAGAAATAAAATGAACGAAAGCTTAAACATTTGGTCGTAAAGACCATATGTTTTATATGTATGTTTTTCTTTTTTCTCTCTTTTTTTTATATATAAAATCAGTATTTCTTTCTCTAATGCCTCAAATATTTTGCAAATATAGTACGCTGCAAAACTTGAAGTAGTAAAACTCGTAAAAACAGTAAAACTTGTACAAACAGTAAAATTTAAGAAAGCATGAAAACTTATCTGGTACGATGGCGTCCCCATGCCGTGGCATCCGAACAAACGACTGTCCTTAGTTTTTCGGGCCTTACAATCCCTGCGCTCAAAAGAACGATCAAAGGTAGTCGATGGGACTCCCATCGACACTCCGAAGCTTAAATTAGTTCACATAATAACACATATAATGAACTACAGAAATTTAAATATACAAAGATACTAAAGGAAATATTTAAACTACAATTATAGCGATATAAAGACAAAAAATCATGCGTGTTTAGAAATGGTACAACTTTAGATGAACGGCGTTCCAAGGATGCAAGATCGCTTCTCCATTTTCCCTGTGTAGTCTGTAGGCGCCGTTTCCTAGTACCCTGTCGATCAAATATGGGCCTTCCCAGTTCGGACCCAGCTTCCCAGCGTTTAGCTCTCTGGTATTCTCAAAGACTCTCCTGAGCACATAATCTCCCTCTCGAAATGCTCGAGTTCGAACATTTTGGTTGAAGTACTTTGAGACTTTGTCATGGTACGCAGCTGTTCTTGTTAGCGCCTGATCTCTGAGTTCATCAATAGTATCCAGCTGATCATTCAACTCCTGCCAATTCCTTTGTTCATTAGACCACTGAAACCTAGCAGATGGGAGTCCAGCTTCAACTGGTATAACGGCCTCAGACCCAAATGCAAGAGAGAAAGGAGTTTCCCCCGTAGGCGTTCGTGAAGTTGTCCTGTAAGACCACAACACTCCAGGTAATTCATCAGCCCAAGCACCTTTAGCTTTCTCCAGACGCTTCTCCAGGGTCCTGATCAAAGTTTTATTAGAAGCTTCAGCTTGGCCATTACATTGGGGATGCCTTGGCGTCGCAAAATCTACCTTGATTCCCCAATTCGCACAGAACTCCTGAAACTTATGACTTGCAAACTGTGGGCCGTTATCCGTCACGATCTCTTTAGGCACTCCAAACCTGCAGATAATATTCTTCCAGACGAACTTCTTCACATCCAGGTCTTTGATCAGTGAGTAAGACTCAGCCTCAATCCATTTGGTGAAATAGTCAGTCATGGCCAGAAAGTACTGTCGTTGCCCGGATGCCTTGGGCAAAGGACCAACTATATCCATCCCCCATTTCATGAAGGGCCAAGGTGCCACGATAGGAGTGAGTTTTTCCGGTGGCATGCGTGGAATCTGAGCGAATCTTTGGCATTTATCGCACCTCCTTACATAGTCAATTGCGTCTGATCTCATAGTCGGCCAATAATACCCCGTAGTCAGTGCTCGATGAGTTAAACTCCTTCCCCCAGAATGATTACCACACTCTCCTTCATGCAATTCTGCCAACACATACTGGGCTTGTTCTGAATTTACACATCGCAACAAAGGACCTGAATAAGATCTTCTATATAGCTGCCCATCATGTACTGCATACCGCGCAGCTTTAGCGACCAAACGTCTAGACTCATTCTTTTCTGCTGGTAGAACACCATCAACCAAGTATTGAACAAACGGTGTCATCCATGTCTGGTCTGAACTAACAGGAAGAATCTCACAATCATTCTGCTTCTCTACTTCTTTCTGATTGCTAATTGACGGCCACTTCAGGTGTACCAGAGGAATCGTCTGCTCCTGGTTAGATTGGATTGACGACCCGAGATGGGCCAGCGCATCCGCATACGAATTCTCTGCTCGTGGGATCTGAGTTACGGAGAACTCCACGAACGCCAGTTGCAGTTCCTTTACTAGCTCCAGATAACAAGTCATCTTCGGATCTTTGGCCTGATAAGAACCAATAAACTGATTTACTATCAACTGCGAATCTGAGTAAACCTTCAAACTTGTGACTCCCAGTCCTTTGGCTAGCTCTAGACCAATAATTAAGGCTTCATACTCTGCTTCGTTATTGGTCGCATGGAAACCGCATCGGACTGCCCGTTGAATTACACTCCCCTCTGGAGAGATCAGCACAATTCCCAGACCACTGCCTCTGACGTTACTAGATCCATCAACGTACAAGGTCCATACCTTTGGGGCTTGATCTACCATGCAAAGCAACTCTTTATCTGCCTCTAGCTGTGTTGACGGAGCAAAGTCAGCAACGAAATCAGCCAGGACTTGTGACTTGATTGCGGTTCTCGGTTGATATGTAATATCGTATTCACTAAGCTCCACCGCCCACTTGATCATCCTCCCCGACAATTCGGGTCTATGGAGTATGCTCCTCAACGGGAAATTTGTCACCACAGCAACCGAGTGGCATTGAAAGTACGGCCTCAGTTTTCTGGCGGCAACCACCAAAGCTAAAGCTAGCTTTTCCAGTAAACTATACCGGGTTTCCGCATCTAGCAGACTCTTACTCACATAGTATACTGGCAACTGCTTCTTATTTTCTTCTCTGACCAAAACCGCGCTTACAGCTACCCCAGAGACAGCCAAATACATGTACAGCTGCTCCCCAGTGCTGGGCTTGGACAGTAGTGGAGGGGAAGTAAGGTAGGCTTTCAACTGGTTTAAAGCGTCTTCACACTCAGGTGTCCACTTGTAGTTAACAGACTTTCTTAAGGTGGAGAAAAAATGACAACACTTGTCAGATGATCTGGAAATAAAACGACTAAGGGCCGCCACTCTCCCGTTGAGCCTCTGAACATCCTTGACACAAGTCGGAGGGGGAATGTTAAGTATGGATCGAATCTGATCGGGATTAGCCTCAATTCCTCGCTTCGTGACCATATACCCAAGGAATTTCCCAGATGCCACTCCAAAGGAACACTTGGCGGGATTCAACTTCATATTATACTTAATCAGCAAATCAAAAGCTTGCTGAAGGTGCTCGAGATGTTGATCGGCAGCTAAGGATTTTACCAGCATATCGTCAATATACACTTCCATGGTGTCCCCTAAATACTTCGAGAACATCTTATTCACCAATCGCTGGTATGTGGCTCCGGCATTCTTCAACCCGAAGGGCATCACCTTATAGCAATAAATTCCTCTATCGGTAATGAAAGCTGTTTTCTCCTGATCTCCCAAAATCTCCCTAACGCCATTATTGGTAGGATAGCGCAGGATTTGATGATATGTGGAAGGTACGGCCCGTATCGCGTGCAACCAAGGTCGTCCTAAAATAGCATTATAAGCAGAGGGTGAATCTACGATGGAAAACCGAGTCTGCTTGTTCAACCCTGGAGCATAGATAGGCAACACAACTTCTCCCACTGAATGGCTCACCTCGCCATTGAACCCGATAAGAGCCATTGACTTCCGTAATATCAAGGTCTCATCTAGGCCCATTCCTTTGTAGGCGGCCAAGAACAACACATTGGCGGAACTCCCATTGTCGATTAAAATTCGCTTCAGGTTGATGTTCGCAACCTGAAGTGTGAGCACCAAAGCATCATGGTGCGGGTGCAACAGTTGGGTAGCTTCATCATCCGTGAAGACCATCACCTGATTAGTGAAAGTTCCAAGGGAACGTGCCATTCTAGCAGCGGGGTTTGCTGCTTCCTTCTCGTGCTTCTTGGCAGAGGTGTGGGACAATCCACTGATCTCTGATCCCCCAGAAATCACACAGTAAGTTTGAGTAATTGGTGGCGGCAGGGGCAATGCTTCTGGGTCATCAACTTTTCTCTTTTCCCATATTGCTCTACCGTGCTCAGAAAGCAACTCTCTGAGGTGACCTCTTTTCAGCAGGTAATCCACTTCGTATCTAAGTCCTCTGCAATCAGGAGTAGTGTGGCCAATGTCCTGATGAAAGTCACACCACTTCTTGGGGTCTTTCCATCCTTCGGTCTCTTTCTTAGGCGGCCACTTCACCTCGCTGCCCATCTTTTTCAAGACTTGTACAGCCTCGACTTGGTGTATCTTGAGAGGGTACTCGGGACAGTTTTTTGCATAATCTGACGCTCCAGATTTGCGGGAGCGCCAGTTACTGCTGGGCTCGCCAAAGGTGGACTGATCTTTCCTAGGACGTTTGTCCTCTCGTTTCTCTTCTTTAGGAGGATTAACTGGCTTTCTCCTCGCATCCTCCTCCCAGCGAACAAATACGGTAGCTTTCATCAGAGCTTCTTCATAACTCCTAACATCACATTTCGTGAGTTCTTCATAAAACTCCCCATCTGGGAGTAAACAACTCCGGAGCGCTTGAATAGTTGTTCCTGGGTCACAATAGGGTATAGATACTTTCTCCGTGTTGAATCTTGACAGGAAGTCACGGAGAGATTCTCCCACACGTTGGGGCAGTCGGTATAAATCATCAGAGCACTTATGAATCTTCCGACTGCTCGAGAATTGCACCATGAACGTCTCGATTAGCTTCTCGAAAGAAGCAATACTGCCGTTGGGTAAGTTGATGTACCAACGCAGAGCCGGACCGGTAAGAGTCGATCCGAAACCTTTACACATGCACGTCTCGTGCATGCCGTACGGTATGGCGATAGCGCCCATCTTTAACTTGTAGTGAGCCACGTGATCCTCGGGGTCATCAGTCCCGTTATATAACTTCATGCTCGGGACGCTGAACCTGTGCGGCAGATCCGTTTGGTATATACTGTCCACAAACGGTGATCCCGTATAGCAATTGGCATTAATTTTGGCCAAAGCAGGAGGTGCTTTAGTCAATTTATCTATATCTCCCCGCAGTTCGATGATCTGCTTGGCCATCGCAGCTTGGGCGACTGAAGCGATAGTGGGTCCCGCGAAAGGTGCAGCAGGAAAACGTGGTGGCTGTGGGAGTCTACTTCTTGGAGAACCGGTCAAATCTACAGGGGCATCCCTGTCAACATTTTGCTGAATTTCTTCTGTCGCAGGTCCCTTACCCCGTGAAGTAGAAGTATCATATCCCCCGGGGGTACTCCCGGGAACAAACTGGGCACTCAAAGGATAAGGCAAAGGGTCTCTAGGAGGTGGTGTTTGTTCAAGGCGAGGAAAAGGTGGAATTCGGACTGAAGTGGGATCATGGCCTTGGGAAGTAGTTTGGCTTCTCAGCTGCGAAACCTCTTCGCGGAGTGCTGCGTTATCGACCGACATTGATTCTAACCGCGCATCCGTTTGCTGTTTATTCTTCGACATGTCTTCTCTCATGGCTTGCATGAGTTGCAACAGCTGGCTGTTAGTGACCTCACTGGTATCAGCCATAACGGGAAGTTGCCGTGAAATCTTTTCGGCCAAATACTTGCAAAATGCCCCCTATCTGGCGCGCCAAATTGTAGGAGCCGATTTCTACAATAGTTGAAAGGTCAATCTTTCTTCCTGTGGGGTCCGTTTGCAGCCTTGGATCCTGCAAGCTTCACAACAAGGCAAACCGTGAAAGCTCCTTAACCGGCTTGGGGGGTGCCGGTCGTGGAGGCTCCGACGATCAAGTTAGTACTTGTCGGAGATGGAAGACCAGCTATAGTCTTAGGTGTTTTGTCTGAATAGGTTTTCTCTGGAATTGGTAGAAAATGTTTCTGTTGTGTTGTCTAGTTTGTTTAGAAAAAATGTTCTCTCCCCTCATATGAAAATAGAGGGGTCTTTATAGAGAATGAGGATCGACCTCGGGAATTGTGTGTCCATTCCAGGTATACTATTGGACCAAATTGTACGAAGGAAGTGTACAAGAAGTCCACTATCCCGGTTGTGTCAGGGTAAGCGGTAAAGTAACAATATGTCATAATTAAGACAGGTGTCGATGATAGTATGGAAGTTTTGTAGGCGGTATTTAATGAATAGATACGTATATGAAGGAAAGCCATACCTAAGGATGTGAGCCAGTCACACCTGTAAATATCGGCTGTAGATTAGACTGACAAGAACTGCTTTATGAGTGATGTAGTCCGAGTAATGGCGCTTATAGATGGTGTCGCCATTACTATGTTCTGGCGACTGTACTGGGTCGCCAACACCTGCGGATGCTTTGACACCTAGTTCCATCATGCTAAGGAAGGATCATAATAAAGTGACCAGTCTATAAAGCTATAAAGATCCTGTAGATAAGTATCAGAGAATATGACAGTAGTGGTGTCAGAATACTGTTTATATTACGTAGCAAGTAATGTAAAGATTGTATATGGACCCAAAGATTGGCTTTTAGTTTCGGGCCTAACTGCGATAGTTAACCTGGGGGGCCTAGACAATCCAGCTCATCTTGTCGATGTGGGACCAGGTGGGGCCATACCATTTTTGGCACCTACAACCGATAATTCTGTTTTTTTTTTTTATAACACAAAAGAAAGAGAGCCAATATTTATCCAAAGGAATGAGAATGGCAGGATGAGCAGAGTGACATCTAAAGTTATGATATGTGTTATTTGTTTTATAGAAATATCCTTAATTATTTAAACAAATTTCATCTTTTCTCTCACATGACGTCAAATTCTTTTTTACCTTTTCTTTTCTTAACGAAAACTTCAAAATATTTTATCTCTCAAAATACATGTTAGATTCCGGGAAAAAATTATATATTCCGAAACCCTACATAAGATTAAATTATACATCCACTTAATTCAATGATTAACGATTAACTTATATATTGAATAGTAAAATTATACTATCCTATACGGAGCTCCAAAAAGAGCATAAGATTTTAAAATTTAGATGAATGTCAAAAGAGGATAATAATCATTGCCCATATACATGTACATAAATATACACGGACATTGATCAAACCCTAGTTAAAAATGAAATTAAGTTTCCGTTTGTGTCAAGAAAAATCAAACTTTTGGAAAATCTTTAATTTTTGCAAGGAAAAATAGTTAGTTATTTTATATTTAAAGGAAAACTACTTGAAACAAATACGAATTTTCTTAAAATAAACAAAATAGAAAGGGAAAAAAATTGCAGTGGGCTTGGTTTCACAAGCCTAGGCGACCCAATACATTGGGTATCCATCACACTCGGCAGCAACCTCATAATAGTCATCATTACTCTGAGCTGCATCGTGCTTTTCGTTTTCTTAATTATATTCCATGTAGTAAATGTTATCCATCATTTTAAGCATATATAAAACATATTTTTCAACAATATTTTAAAATAAAATCATTTTAAGCCACGTCAGTTAAATCGGTCAAAATTGAAATTCAAATACCACATAAGTAATTTTTGGTGAGTGACCGGACGGAATAGATTAATTGAAAATAATCTGAAAAATGAGTGATGAAATTGGGAACTTTTTGTGAAGTTTCCGTGTTTTGTAATTACTTTTTTTTTGTTATTGTGTTCTTGCAAAAGCAACTAAGCTAGAACTTAACCTCTAATGCTATGTTTATTGTTTAGCATCAGTTAGTTTGGCATAATAGTTGAGTTTGGTACTTAACATTTGGTATTAGACCTTTTTATGCATGGGTTCCAGTCCAGAAGAGAGAATCTATGGATCATAATGGTTTGTCATGTGCCTATGGCTATAGCATGCTTATAACCATCTACACATTACAACAAGCCAAGCTAGCCATAAATGTTGAAATATTTATAGTATGACTGTAATACAGATATCGTCAACAGAAACAGCAAAACATAGTAGAAATTATTTCCCAAGAAAAGTTGATTTCCCATTGCATTCTCTTCCTTCAAAGAAATTTAAGGGATAGTACAAACAATTAACATATCACAAGCAATCACTGTAGGATCATTGGAGACAAGATTAGAAGATAAAAAAGAAAATATGTTCTTCACATTTTTTAAGGGCTTGCCTCCCTTGTAAAATAATATACCAAGATGGGATTTAGAGATAAATTAAAATAACCTATTAGTGAATGGTTAACAATATATAGCAAAACCAACTACTTCCTCAGTAACTATATCTCCCAGCTCTTGATGTGATGGTTCTCGCCAACGGAGAAGATTTTGATCTTGCTATATATGATTCACTACATATCTTCTGAACTATAATCTTCCTCAGTAAACTCTTCCTTAGAGTGAGCATCACTCTCCAAAGCAGAACTGCTCCTGGCCCTGCCAACATTTTGCTGCTTTCCCATTGCCCTTGTAGGGTAATAATTCTCACCTTCATCGCTGCTAGTCTTGTAATTTTCTCCTATTTCTGAAATTTCTTCCTCAGTATCTGATTTCCAACTTGCATTTTCAAGATCACTAAAAGAATCTGACTCGAACTCAAATTTAGATACGCTTCTTCTCAAATTCGAATCTGCTTTGTTCCTGAAACCTTCGTTATTGATTGCTTTAGCAGTTCTTCCCCGCTTACCCTGTCCCCCTCTAGATCTTTGGAAATCAATGGGTGCTTCATCAGAATCATCATCATCACTCTCAAGATCCCTCGCATTTCGAACATCATCAGGATGCCAGTCATGCTCATCCTCAGAAGTTATATATCGATCAACATTCCTTCGCACATCACGTGCATCCTTCCCAGCCCTCGCCCCTCTACCCTCCTCATAATAATCTTCATGTCTATGCAGCTCAGACCTTCTGGATCTACCACCAATGTCTTCTCTGTTCCAATACCTAATTCTGCCAGTTTCTTCTTGTTCTGCGGCTTCCTCTGCAGCCCACTCTTGATCTGCTGCATTCTCAATATCAGCTATGAATTTGTCTAACTCCTCCTTCTCAGCATCCGACTGAGGTTCTGAAAGTTCCAATATATTATTACGCTCTGTCACAGCTTCTCTGTCCCCTTGGAATACATAAGGAGTACCTTCCCTTTTGTCAATTGCATTGAAGAATGTGGAGGCTACTCTCTGGATGCTGGCCATGGCAACTGGATCCTCAGGGTTCACACCCATCCGCCGGAGCTGCTGTTCTGTTTTCTTGATGTTTAGCTTCTGAGATTCAAGGGCTTGTTCAAATCTAGCTTTAAATAATGCCTGCAGGACAGAATGAAATTCAACACTAGAAATTCTACTAGGCTTCTATCAGAAAATTGACTTTCTACTGTTATGGAAAAAGTCATGATAAGATAAACTTTACACAGAGAAAAGGCAAGATATAACAGTGGATCACTCTCCACACGACAATGATTAACTTCACCCTAACCCAATCTTCATTATCTTGGCGTCCGACGGAAAATAGGCTTAGACTGAAGTAGAGTAGTTTCTATTTATTTTACCCTAAAGGCAGAAGGCATAAAAAAGAGAGCATTTCCTCATAGTTCAAAACTCTCTCCTTTGTTTCCTATAATCTACAATACCTAATTCAAACATAAATACAGTTCCCAACAAAAACAGGCTACCTTTCTCTTTGTGAGGGTGTTTATAGGAATCAAATTTTTTGGTTGGCGATAGTTTCTGCCCCGGAACATGATAATTGTTTTCACATTATGAACGTTTATCACAATACCACCGCTTAGTCTTGCAAGCATGGTTGCCATTTCTCTAATTTTTTCTTTGGGAAAGTTATCACAACAAACTTGTACAGTCTCATGGAACTTCCAGTGGAGATGCATATTTTGGACAACTCCCCCAAAGACTCCACGGACACCAACAGGAACATAATTTCTGTTTCTGAAGCCGATCTTCTTAAATGCCTGAACCTGCTCGGAGGTCAACAGCTCAGGATCATGCACTGGGGATGGAAGTTCGGGTAACTCATATTTCTTGAGCTTCTGTAGAAGCAATGCCACTTTCTTCTTGGCCTGCAATGGTGAAATGACAAGCAATGGTAGAGCTGATTTAATGCATACTCATCAAAAGTGCAGCAAGCAAAAGAACTAGTAAAATTGAAAGCTAATATACCAAAATAAATATTATCATATAGTTTGTGGAAGTAGAGAGTCGCTTCAAATAATAATAGCTTGCTAGAATGTGGACTTTCTTAAACAACTGTCAGCTAGCCAATATGTGGGTGGTAAAACAATGATGATGAGAAGTAGTGATGAAAACAAAGTAAAACTTGAGAAAGCCTCTTCAAATATTATAGGTTATTCTTCTTGTAAAGCCTCTTCAAATATTTCTAGCTAAGTAGCCAAGACTAAATGCATAGCTCAGTCCATGTTAACCAAACTATCAATTGGAGAAAGATGATTCCAAGATCTATGGATCTATTGACAACCTATACATCTGGCACTTTATTTAATCTCTCACTCAAAAAAGTCTCTACAGTCTACATATCTATGTTTGGCAGATTATGGTTGTTAAAGGGATTATGAACTGCGACTAAGTACAGGAAAAACAAATTTGAGACAATCAGGTGTAGCAAATTAACAATTTGTTTGTTCAATCTCATTACGGTTGGAATGTAAGATAGCCGCAGACTAAGTGAAAAGATGCATGAATAGCAAACAGAGTAGACACTACCACATACTGTTAATCCATAATTTTTCAACATCGTTTAGATGGCTCTTAGAAACTTCCAGTTACCAGTTACTCTTCCATCGAACATAGTATAATAACAAAACCAAGTGGTCAATAACAAAATTCTCCTCAAATCAACTTTATCAATAAAATACTATCATGATTCACTTAAAATGACACAAGACCATAAGGTGCAGCAAGCAAAAGAGCTATGAAAATTGAAATTGATGGATTTAATATCATAAGACATTGAAACAAACATTTCATGGGTTTTGGTAAAGGCAAGAGAACATACTCTTTTAAGGTTATAAATAAGTCTCTCCTCATCAGTCATCAATTTCTTCTTCAATTTTGAGGCTCTCCGAACCTCTTTTACCGTTTTACCTGACTCTTTCTGCATCCGCCTCTCCACCTTACTTCGCATGCTCCTTCCCCTTGAGGTTGACATTGCACGAGACCACCCATTCAATGAATGAGTACATGGTAACAAGGAAACACCACCTTCTCGAGGAATTCCAGCTTGCATCACTTTGTTCGAGACCGGGCTTTGAGAATCATGTTTTAATAAAACAAGATTCCTCTGTGAAAAACTGTAGAATATAAAATCAAATAAGAGAGACACAAAAATACCCAAACGAGAACTGTCTGGTTACAAAAACATATTAGTGATATTACATTACACCAAAATTATTATACATATCAAAAACAGGATACTCAAGAGTAAAATAACCAACATCACCTATATGGGTGCAGAGCAAACGGCGTAAAGCAAAATAATTTTCCCGGAAAGGAGTTTCATTTTTTGTGGAATTATCCATATACACAAGAACTCTTTTGTCCATCGAGCAAAGTGTCATCCAAAAATTGATTTAAGCCATCGAAGATAGATACACAGCTGTGCACTCCTTCAAATGCAAAGAAAATACGAAGGCAAACAAATGAATAGAAAAGTTGAGAGTGAAGCGTACTTGTAGAGATTGGATTGGAGAAGAGAAGAGAGAGTCTTCAAGCTCCTGCGCCTTTGAAGGCTCCTTGTAGCAAACATTCGATCAGTCAGCGCTGTCACTGCTTTCCGTCTCTCGAACTCCACACGCACAACACTCTAGCTGCACTGAAACTTCTCTAAAGAGGGTTTTGGGGTTTTTTGGCCGTCCACTTAGACACACAGAGAGAATTAGATAAATGTTGAATTTACCGATACGGGCCCAACATTATACATAATCTAAAAAGTGACCCAACTAAACGACACCGTTCTCCGATTAACAACAAAAACGGATGCGGGTTACGGATCTGCGGCTGCCAGTTCACTTTTCATTGAACACCTGAGAGTGCCAGCGACGTAAACCTCTGCGTTTCTGTCAAAATAGCTGACGCTGCACAACAAGGGGAAAAGTAGGTAATCTAGCGGAGATCCGATTCAATGGGTCGTTGCTCCGTTTTTCCCTTGTAGTTCATTGAGGAGTTTATTCTCTCTGGTGACCTAATTCCTTTTCTCTTGATTGTTATTAGTTTGCGCGATTATTTGTGCTGGTTTTTCTAAGTTTATCTGTGCGAGATGGATTTGGTGTCTGGGTACAAGGTTAGACTTGCTCAATTGATTAAATTTCACTTGTTTTCTGTTACTGATTGACGATTAATCTGACTATCGTAGTGGACGATTGTATGATACTGTTTTTACTGCGAATTGCGTGTGAATGATTATTATCCAATGTTGTTTTCTGAGAATGATGCAAATTATTCATGCTTTTAATCTTAAATAACTGGTTGGTTCTCCATTTTTTTTTTCAGCTGATATAAATGTTTCTAGTCCTATTAGCAGATAGAGTGTATTGTGAATATGGGGTCTCCGTATGGTTGGTGCTAACATTGATGTGTAACTGGTATAAATATTTGTGATGCAGGGGGTTGTGGGCCTTGTTTTTGGCAATGAGAATTCAGCTTCGAATGAAGATAGGTATGATATAGGTTACCTTTTTATGTTAGTTATCAAGCATCTTATGGGATGAAGTATTTATCTTTGTTTTATGATAAAAAATATGAAATACTTGACTCTGTAAAGCTGTCTTCAAACCCAGGACATTCAGATTTGAAGGAGTCTCTTATGGTTTTACAATAATCTTTTTTAAGTACATTATTAGAAAATTTTAGAGAAGGCTGTAGTTATGATGCTCACTAGTCTATTCTTGAATTTTGAATTTTCCCTCATATGTTAGAGTAGAAGGATATAGAAATTATTTGGGATTCTTTATTTAGGGACCCTTCCCCTTCCCCTCCCCCTCCCCTTCCCCCTTGCGATGCTGGTGTTGTGCCAGCTCAACCTAATGAAGGTTCCCATTTTGAGATTCTTTAGGGAATTATACTGTTCTTCCAAATTTTCGAGATTAACTTTTTGCAGAGTACTTCTCGTCCTTATTTTTTTAAATGCCAACTAAAGTCTTCTTTGATCGACCTTACTGGATAATTTTCAGTATACTGTAGTATTCTGGGAAATTTTTTTTTTCGCGATGTTGCTTATTTATATATTTTTAGACCTGTGTTAATTGGTATATTTGATTATGTAAAGCAAAAGGATTGGTAAAAGTGGCACATGAAGCCTTGTTAGATCCTCCTCTTGTAATAAACTAACGCCAATTGCCTTGGTGACAGAAGAATTTCTCTCTTAAAATTTCAGAGAAACTCCTCCAGAGGGTTATGTATTGTAGTTGAAGTTATGTGAATTCAACCATCTGAATCTGACAGGAGATTCCGGCTAACGATTTCGTTATTATCTAATGGATCCATGGAGTATGTAGTGAGTTTGAATTGACCCGGTTAGCTAGAAGGTTCCTTTCGCTACCGTCCTAAGGTTCAACCAATTTGCTTTAACAAGATTGAACTTCAGTGAACCCACGACGCGAAGTTGGTGAAACCTGAGCGTAATGAAATATGGATCCAGCTATAGTACAGAGTTTAAGGGGGGAATATATATATATATATATATATATATATATATATATATATATATGCTTTTCCAGGGGGACCGAGAAAAAAAAAGGAAATATGGATCCAGTGAGTGGCATTGTTGATGTATCCCCTTGCTCTATTTTCTTTGTTTCTCTTATTGTACTTGCTTTCATTTTGGCACCTTCTTGGTGTTTTGACTTTTTCATTTGAAAAAAGTAATAGTGTTGTCGTTATATTAATGAGGAAGTTTTTATAGATTTTGGAAAATTATGTGTAAGCTGGCCACACATAGGCAGTGGCTGTGTAGATAGCTAAATTTGAGAAAAATGTAATTGTCATGGAAAAATGTTTGGCAACATATTGGCTACTTTAGGTGGCCAGCAGTGTAATTGATCAATAAAACATCCTCACGATAAATGCTCCAATTGCCCCATAATTTTTTTTGAAGATTCTCCCGGAAATGTCAGTGGAAATGATTATTTTACTTCATGTTGAATTCTTTATAAAGAACCTTGTGATGGCATTCATTACTTACCTTTCATCAAGTGGGGAATATTTGATATTCTTTTTTTTGTCAAAGTTTTTAATTGAAGAACTTTGCATCATGTTTCTGACTCCGACATGCATATTATTAACCTTTGGATCCATCCTCTCTTTTAACTTTGCATTAACCGTTTATGGTCTATTTGGTTTCTCATCAATAGCTATGTTGAACGCTTGCTTGATCGAATAAGCAATGGTGTCCTGGCTGAGGACAGGAGAAATGCTCTGGTAGAGCTTCAGTCTATTGTAGCTGAAGGTCATGCTGCCCAGTTAGCTTTTGGAGCAATGGGTGGGTGCTTTTGTCATGTTTAATTGTATCCCAGTGCGCATATCTCTATGAAATTGTCAATTTAATTTTTTCCCCATAATTTCCATGTTGCAGGTTTTCCTATAATTATGGGTGTTTTAAAGGAAGAATCGGATGATGTTGAGATGGTTTGAGTTTCTCTCCTCCTTGTTTTATTTTTGTCATCTTTTCTCCTTTTTGAGTGATACCCTTATTCAAGAAAACATGTATAAGACTCTTTGTTTGTGATAGTAAAATGATGGTTGCAAATTCAAACATTCATGGTTCGGTGATTTATCTTTCTGCTTCTTTTGATGTTACTATGCCACTTATCAACTAATTCACTACCTACCAAATAAATGCATGCAACACCTGTTCACTACTGCTTTGCAGTGAGCTAAAGTGCTCTACAGATTTCTTAGAAAATCCATGATATTGAAAAATTAATTTAATAGGTGATGGAGGATGGATTCCGGAATTTCTGCAGTACAAGTGTTTTTGGGTAATTTAGGTTTTGGAGAAGGGTTTAAAGCAAAATTGTCAAGCTACAACTTGCTGGAAAACTGTGGCCATGGAGAAAAGTTGTTTTTTTTTTTTGGTGGATTCAGGTGTGAAATTTATAGGAAAGATGAAATATATTGAAGGAAAATCTAGCAGAAAACAAAAGAACTTGTGGGTTGTGTGAACAAAAAATTTGTACAAGAAAGAAAGAAAGAAAGAAAGAAAGTAGGAGTGAGAGAAAGAAATAAGAGGAACATAGAGAAATCTGTGGGTACTTTTGCCAAAATATCCGCCTCCTAATCGATAGAATGTACATGGCTATATTTTGACTCTTTAGTTTTCCGTCAAATATAACTAGGACTCTATTATAAAAGTGCTTCCTAATGGAGACTCATTAAGAGTTCGTTGACTTCAAACAAGTACCTATAGACTCAACATAGAAACTCAACCAGTTAATAAGATTCATCCTGATACCTATAACCTACTCTACCAAACTAAAGTCTGTTCATAAAAATACATAGAAATCCCCTAAATTTAACTTGTGCATTGGTTCCAGCATCTTACTCCCCATCAATAGGTGTTTGGCTGTTTGCTAGAATTTAACAAGCTCACTAATAAGAAGATGTTGAAGTCTCGTCATGAGGGTACACTGTTGCAAGTAGTATTGCACCCTCTTTAACTGTCTTTCGAACCCCAGGTTAAATTTTCACCAATGTTAACATTTCCTGAGTTGGTGTTAAACATATCTTTGAGGGGTATGTTAGTGGGTTTAAAACAAAATATTTTCCCCTTTCTTTAAGCTCCGTAATCTTCTCTCCTAATTTTTTGTCCTTTTTTTTTAAAATTCTATTTTTGTCTTTCTTTGGGTAAGATAGGAAGAGTTTTAAACTCATGCCGATATCGATGCGCAAATATAGGTGTGCATATATACACAAACATTTATTGGCAGACACATCGATATTGGCATGAGTCCAATACTCTTCTTAACAGAAATTTGTTACCCCCCCAATTGTAACTGTTTTTACACAACTTACCCTGAGAAAGTCCTTTAACAGATATACATCAAACAGAATAAAAGGTATTGCTTTTGCAAAGAGAGCTTTGACACAAATTTAAAGACCAAATGCAACTAACATTTTCACGAACCCTTCTTCCCAGAGATGTTTCAGTAAAGTGCTTCTCCTACAGTCACCTCTACCAAACGAGGCATATGTTGTTCTTTCAAATTTAGGACTTCAGAGTTTCTATTTAAATTGAAATGGTTTTTAGATATGTATCTAGTTATCTGCCATTAGGAAGACTTGGATCTAGATTTAAGACTTTTTAGGAAAGGACTTGGAGTAATTTTTCATGCAAGGTGAAGAATTGGAGGTGGTTGTAGTTGCTCCGACTACGAATGTCAAACATAGCCAAATATAAAGAAAAATAATAATTTAAAAGAGGGAATCCCTAAAATATTATTAAATGATACGATTACATAGACATTGTGGATTCAAGAAATAATCTCTATAAGAGGCAATTACTTTGTGACGAAAAAACAATATAACAAAGGCTCATAAATGAACTTGGACTATGAGAGGAGTGAGATTTCTATGACATAGCAATGTTGGACATGTTTCTAAAACTTCTAGACATGGCTACGTTTCTTAAATTTCAAGAAATTCATTGTTAACATCACATATTCACACATGATACTACAATTCACAGATAAGGCTGAATTGCTTAACTTTTTCAAGCTATGTATCTGCATCAAATTATTGCTGAACATATGACAGTTAGGCTGTTGAACAGTTAGTAAGGTCCAGTGGTTGGGTTGTCATCTTGTTGTTTGAGTAGACCTCTCTGAATTGTGTTCTGCGCCTTTTCTTTCTTTTCTTTTCTTTTTCGCTTGCTGTTTATGGCTTTTCTCGCGTGACCATGGTTGTTTCCTTAATTCAGAATTTAGCATGGCTTCCTTGTAAATTCTCTTGATGATAATTCCATTAAAGAGGTGATATCTGGCATTCTATGCTTGAGAATTTTATCAAACTAATATAAGATGATTTGAATATATGCTACCTAGTTGTTGCTGCAAAAATATTCTGCATTAATTGCTGTTTCTGGTGGCTGTATTATCAAAAAATGGTGATCATATCTGTCTCCTTCTTCAATAGATAAAATAAATCTGATGGAAATGAATGCTTCGCTTGATTTATAATGACAACGATTTGAGTCCATCCATTCATCCATTTCTGCAGGTTCGAGGAGCTTTAGAAACTCTTGTGAGTGCTTTGACTCCTATAAATCACGCAAGAGGGCAGAAGAATGAGGTTCAACCTGCTTTAATGAACACTGATCTGCTTTCCCGAGAAGCAGAAAGCATATCCCTTCTTTTAAGTTTGTTGGTATGAGTTCTATATATATGGGACATTTTTTGTTATATTTTATAAATTGGTGGATTATGCATTGCTGGATGCAAATTTTCATTTTTGGTATTTTTACAGTCAGAGGAGGATTTCTATGTGCGGTATTACACTCTTCAAATTTTGACGGCACTTCTTACAAACTCTCCAAATAGGTATGAATATTATGGTATACAGTATACTTGTTCCTCAGATTCCCCTCCCCACCAAGTTATGATGGAAGACTTGTGCTGAGTGCTTCTCCAGGTTACAGGAAGCCATTCTGGCCATTCCTCGTGGTATAACCCGGCTTATGGATATGCTTATGGATCGCGAGGTACCAAACTCTTTCACTAAATAGTATTTGCTTTGACTTATATTATATCATTAACACTATTTGATTATAATAATATGCTTAATTATATCAAAGGGTTACTTTCTGCATTCCTCTTCAGATTCTCACCCATTATGTGATATAAATTTCTGCTTGTTATCCCATTCTTTACAAATATATTGTCAAGAATCCATGAATCATTTGCATCTATGAATCATTTGCATCTTGTAGTTTCAAAGGGAATAGCTAAGCAATTGTGTGGAGGTTGCTCTTTCTTGTAAAATCACCATAACCTTTTGTTTTTTTCCCCAACAGGTGATAAGGAACGAGGCCTTATTGCTTCTTACTTACTTGACTCGTGAAGCTGAGGTGAGGGTTTTTTTTTTTTTACGTTATCTTTACAGCTCGTAATATGTATAGTTATTCATATGTCTAAATTGTGCTTGAATTACTTACTCATGAACTTATGATTGCAGGAAATTCAAAAAATTGTGGTCTTTGAAGGTGCATTTGAGAAAATTTTCAGTATTATCAGAGAGGAAGGAGGATCCGATGGTGGTGTTGTTGTGCAGGTGATTCATTTTCCATTGGTTTCAGTGAGGTTTATGTGAACTAGTTCAACCTTTCTGTTGCTTGCAATTTTTAGTTGGTTTTATATTTTAGTTTGGCATCACATATGACATGCATTGACAACAGATAATCAACTCTCAACATGTACAAGCATATAGTATTGTATGAAAGATTCTACTTCTATGGTCATGCTCGGTTATGATCTGGAATGTCAAACTATCATTGGCAGCAATGATGAAGATTATAAACTGACAAGGTGGTTTTGTTTTTGTAATCAGAACGCATAGTTGGGACCAAGGAAATAACATCTAGTAAACCTTTTCATTTTAGAACTCTATCATTTATGAACACAACTATTAAAGAAGCTTCACCAGTGAGACTTTTGGATCTCTTTTTTGGATGGTGCATAAGCAGTAACTCTTTCCAAACTAATAAGGCCGTCAAATACAATTGCAGTCTGGTCCGTTTTGTTTTTACAAGCCTCAAAAGACTATGTGAACTGGCAATGAACTGACATGTTTGCCATCGCAGGATTGTCTTGAATTGCTGAACAATCTTCTTCGTAACACTGTATCGAATCAGGTTTGTAGTGTATTTCATTGTTATTGGTAAAAAAGGTTCTTATTATTCCACTCACTTAAAATTGTGGTTTAGATACTGCTGAGGGAGACTATTGGGTTTGACTCCTTAGTCTCAATCCTGAAGCTACGAGGAAGTACTTACAAATTCACCCAACAAAAGGTTAGATACTTGAATCTTTATGTTTCCTATATTGCTGTATTTGCTGACATTTTTGCTCACAAGTCTTACTGGATAATTTTTCTTGTCCATGCCAGTAGACAACTAATTTACTCAGTGCCTTAGAAACCATTAATGTGTTAACAAATGGAGGTTCAGAGGCTGACCCTGGAAGAGATGCAAATAGGCTGACTAATAGAATGGTCCTGGTTCAGGTTAATTCAAACTCACATATACTCATATTAACAATTTAAGAAACTACTGATTCGGAACTATTTGATCCCTTATCAAGTTGGTTTGATTGTAGAAAAAAGCGTTGGATCATCTTTTGCTTCTGGGCGTGGAATCCCAATGGGCTCCAGTGCCTGTGCGTTGCATGGTAAGTGAGGCTTTTTGAACTTCTTCTTCTTCTTCTACCATTACTATTGCTACTAGTTCTTCTTCTTTTTCTTCTTCCTTCCTGCTCCTCCTCTCCCCCTTTCGCCCTCTGTCTATCTATCTCTCTTGCTTTCACATGATACTCGCACACATCCAAAAATCAGCCAATCACATTTTATATCTGGAAAGCGAGCAACTTTATCTCCCATATGAAGAAAACATCTCCAGCGGTGACTTTGACAGGTTTTAAATGATTTTGGATTTTGAAGATCTAGTTTTTGAACTTAATTACAAAGATTTATTTCGTCGGCAGGCATTGCATTGCATTGGTGATTTGATTGCTGGACATCCCAAGAATCTTGATGTCCTTGCAAGCAAAGTTCTTGGTGAAGAACAACAAGCAGAACCTGCGCTGAATTCCATTCTCCGAATCATTTTACGAACATCTAGCCCTCAAGAGTTTGTTGCTGCTGACTATGTTTTTAAAAGCTTTTGTGAGGTTGATAATATTTTCCATTTTGTTCATTGTCTGCGATGTTGTTGCACCTTTTGAGCATCTTTAGTTTAATGCTTTATTAATATACTAGGGCCAGAGATTCACCTTGTTATATGTTTTTTGATTGTCTATTCCAATGTTCTTTTAATTTTTGTTTGGTCTTTGCTCAGGGAAACATTGATGGCCAAACAATGTTAGCATCAACGTTAATTCCTCAACCACATTTAATGACTCATGCTCCAATTGAGGAGGATGTGAACATGTCATTTGGAAGGTTTGTTTCAAATATGCATATCGTTGTCTGTATCTTATCAGTCTAATTAGAGATTGCATATATTTTTGAGTTTTCGCTCCCTTAGTTGAATTATTTTTTGAGATTTTTAGCCATTTCATGGTTTTGAATGTGTATGTTATTAATGATCATATGAGAACTATTCATATCGCAGCATGCTGCTACGTGGTCTTACTTTGAGCGAAACTGATGGTGACCTTGAGGTAACACAGAAGTTCAACAGTAACTGTTGAATGTTATAAGAGAACTTCAGTGGTGCTAAAATTTCGTTGACTGTAAAATAATTGAGTTGCAAGACATAAATAAAGAACATGATTTCTCGTTGGGCGATTATCCAGCTAATACTTTGAATTGCAGAGTTGTTGCAGAGCTGCTAGTGTTCTTTCTCATATTCTAAAGGACAATATCCAGGTCAAGGAAAGGGTATGTCAACTTAGTTTCCCTCGCATTTCTTGTTTTTTTTGTGTCATGGGGTTATTCTTTTCTTTTTTATAGAGGGAGTGGGGAAATCGAACCTTGACCTTGTGCAATTGTAAGAAGCTGGCCACAAGAACTCCTTAACCACATTTCTTGTGTTGACTACAATTAATTATCTCTTATATGTCAAGGATGCCTGATTATAATTATTATGGAAGACATGGACAGCACTGTAGCTATCCAGAAATTAATGTGAGAAATGCAACCCCTTTAACCTAATAGTTGCATTTGAGAAAACAGATGGGGAAGCTTTCTATTGTAAAAGTGAAGAGCTTGTGAATGCTATATAATATGAACTTAGCGAATATTTTGTGGTTTATTTGTACTAGACATGTACTTTCAATATGTTTGAACTTTGAAGAACCTTTTTCTCATGCCTTTTAACTGGTTGAGATGTCCAATTATTCAACTCTCTAGCTGCCAGTAAGTTATCCATGCGCCTGATTCATTTTAAGTGCATACTAATTCCTATATAACCACCTAGAGAAGACAAAGTAAATTTTGAAATGTTAAGGGGCTTGGTTATTCTTTCTTACGAGCTTGGGCATGTTTGATTGAATAAAATGCATGAGGGATGGATATGTGAATGGATTGTATATTTCTAATATATACAAACATCGAAATTGAGAAAAGTGGGCCCACAAATTCTTTTAACTTCAGCTATAATGATACAACTTTTGATATCCAGTCTTTATCCCACATATTTTGGATGGATCAGCTATCCATCTGAATGTGGGCCCTTTGGATTAAATATGGATCTGGCTATAGTATATCCGCAGTATGGAAACTTTTTAATTTCCAGCCATCTCTTGATTTGTTTCCTTTTATAACTAGCCTCAAGAGAACATTTACAGGTTCTACGGATTGAACTCGAGGAACCCACACCTTCCTTTGGAGCTCCAGAGCCTCTGATGCATCGAATGATGAAATACTTGGCTCTTGCCTCTATGAAGAATAAAGATGGAAGCTCAAGTACAACATCAAACTTGTATGTTCAGCCAATTATTTTGAAGTTGCTGGTCACTTGGCTGGCCGACTTTCCTAGTGGTGTGCAGTGCCTCCTTGATTCACGACCCCATTTAACATATTTACTTGAGTTGGTGTCAAATCCATCTGCAACTGTATGCATTAGGGGGCTTGTAGCAGCTCTCTTGGGAGAGTGTGTCCTTTATAACAAGTCTAGTGACAAGGGAAAGGATGCTTATACTATAGTCGATGCTATAAGTCAGAAAGTTGGGCTTACATCATATTTTTTGAAGTTTGATGAGATGCAGAAAAGCTTTATTTTCTCATCTGCAAAGTCTTCCCAGTCCCATAAACCATTGACAAGATCTGCTGCTGCTAGCATGGAAGAGATTGAGGATGTTGATGAGAATGTTTATGATCAGAAGAACAAAGATCACCCTATTCTTTCTTCCATTTTCAATTCTCGTTTCATAGACTTTGTTAAGAGGTTGGAGGCAGATATTAGAGAAAACATTGTAGATGTATATAGTCGTCCAAAGAGTGAGGTAGCAGTTGTGCCTGCAGAATTGGAGCAGAAGAGTGGGGAAAATGACAAGGATTATATCCAGCGACTGAAATCTTTCGTGGGGAAACAGTGCTCCGAGATCCAGGTACTTTTTTCATGATCAAGTCCTTTACTTTTTCTTTTACTATCATTTCCATTCAAATTTTGTACTTCTGTAATACGGAGGAAATTGGCAATGCGGAAGATCCATTCTTCTGCACCTCCTATGGTGGGACTTGTGACCTAAGATTAATTGGGGTAGAAAATGATTAGCTGTCCCTTTTCATTCTTGCTTTGGTGAAATTAAGAGATCAAGGGACCTAGCCCTGGTCACAAGTGGAGGATTCTTAGAATCTGAGATAGCTTTTGAATGTAAATGGACTCATTGGTTTACTCATGCTACTGGTTATTAGCTACAACAGCTTTGTAAAATCGTAAACAGGTGTCAAGCCATTATAGATGTGGCTAAAACGTTCCACGGAAAGAAGAAAAAAGTTGTTGATCAGGGTAATATCATAGAAATTCACCCGATAGTAGATGTGGTGGGGAGCAAAGGAATGGAACTAAAAAATAAGTGTAGAATATATGGGTTTCTGGTACCCAGTATATGTTGAGTTTCTAAAGTCCTTTTCGGGCACGTCTATTACATGTGTATGACAGCTCAATGTTCCATGAACATTGCTAAGTTTTCAGTCAATTGCTACAATGGTGATCCTTGCTCTCCATGCAATGATAGTTTTTCTCTGCTACCTCTACCTGTTTTTTGCTGTTATTCAACTTGTCATAATTTTTAGGCAGACATTGGTATCGTGTCTTATTGTGTCAGTGGTGGCTGTCATATAAAGAATTTATCTTACAGGATAGTTCTGCGTTGTGCATGGTACAATGATATTGAATTTATATTTGATTTGTTATCCGCACCTATTTTTTCTTAGAATCTTCTGGGCCGGAATGCGTCTTTAGCTGAGGATCTGGCGAAGACTGGTGGTAATGGCTCTTCTCAACATGAGCAAAGGGTAAGCAGTGGGTCAGATAGAGTCCAGGTAGAGACACTTCGGAAGGATCTTCAAGAAGCATTGCATAGGATAGAGATACTCAAGGTAGAGAAAGCTAAAATTGAATCTGAGGCATCCATGTACCAAACATTAGCTGGGAAGATGGAAGGTGATCTCAAAAGCCTATCTGATGCATACAACAGTCTTGAACAAGCCAACTTCCATCTGGAAAAGGAGGTGAAAACACTTGCAAGTGGAGGGACTTCAACATTTCCCGATGTAGAGGCAATGAAGGCAGAAGCAAGGGAAGAAGCGCAGAGGGAGAGTGAAGCGGAACTGAATGATTTGCTCGTGTGCCTGGGGCAAGAGCAAAGTAAGGTGGAAAAGCTGAGTGAAAGGTTGATGGAGCTAGGGGAGGATGTGGACAAACTGCTTGAAGATGTTGGAGATGATATGGGGGTACCAGGAGATGGTGATGAGGAGGAAGACTAAAGGGGTGGTTGATTTGTTTGTTTGAAGTTGTTCCATTGTTGTCTTCCCATTTCTGTTCAATTATAGCTGGTGGTGCTGACTGTCCCGTTGTACATCTCTTAGTGAATTGTACAGTACTAGTATTATCAGCTGTGGACGTGTTTTGAACTTCTAAATTATCAAAGGTTGCTGCACAAGAACTGCATTACTTATCAGAAGTAAAAACATTCAGAAGTAACAGTTGCCCGGAAATAAAGCTTGAAAAATACTCGGTTCTTTTGACTTTAGATGTCTGGACCTTTTCATTAAGGTTCATGGAAACTTGATTCAAATGTCTCGACTTTTTCATTAAGTATGAATTAGGGGAGTGGGATTGTAGCAATTGTTGGAAATATATAAGGGATAACATCCAAAATGACCCCTCTATTTTGACAAAAGTGCTATTTTGGTCCCTCTATTTTTATTTGTTAAAAATAAGCCCTTATACTATGTGAATTGGAACATTTAAGTTCTTATGATGAACTTCTGTTACATCGTTGCCCACGTGGAATAATGTCACCGTTAACTTATGACGTGGACATTACAGGTGGTACACAAATTACACTTAAGGAACGGCAAAATCATACTTTATATCCCTCAAGTTTTACACGATTCTCGTTTATGTCCTTAAAGTTTAAAATCTATCGCTTTTATCCTTGACGTTTCAAAAAGGTATCCAATTTTGTCCGGAACCCCACTTCCCGATCGTAACTCGCCGGATTATGCTTATGTGGCAACCGCACGTACAGGTGGCATGAAACATCTAATTTTCGGGAAAAAAACCAATTTATATTAAATTAATGAATTTTACTTTTTAGAATAAAATAGTTTAAAAAACAAAAAATTTCTTCATCCTTCAACTTCTCTGTCCTTTTTCTCGTTCTCCCTGATCTTCTTCATCACCAAATCAAAGTACCCCAAACGTCAACTCCGTCGTCATCGCCGCAGCTGCTGCTCCTATATCTGAACAACCTTCATCGTCATCGCTCTCCTCTTCCTAATCGCTATTTGTGGCACCGTCCTCTGTGTAACCCACTGCCCTGCCTTTTGCCATCTCTGACATTAAAGTCTCTTCCCTCAACCTCATCTCATCATCAAAACTAATTTCCAACATAAATCTCAACATCACAACCCGGATTTGAGCAGCAAGAACGGAGTTCCATTGAAGATTAAGCTTAAGACTAAAGTGAAAGGGGCTGTGGTTCAAAATCTGGATTTTCTTTATGAAGTTCAAGATCTAAGAGTCGGTCAAGATTCAAGATTTGGAACTGGACTTTATGAGGTTACAAACCAAAAACAGGGGCTGTAGTTCTTTTACGAAACTCATGTTCAGTTGGTGGAAAATCTTGTTTGGTAGGTGAGAAAACATGAGCTTAAAGGGATATTGATTGCATGTCCTTCATTGCTCTTTGATCTTTGGATACTGCTGAGCTAAATCAATGGGTTTAAAGGGAAAGATCTGGAAGAAGAAAAGAAAAAGAAAAATATTGATTTTTCTTTCTTTCTTAACTAGCAAAGGTTTTTGGTTTTTTAAAGTTTTTAATTTCAATTTCTGATGTGGAATATATTATAAATATGAAAATGATTTGGCTTATCCATGTACCACTCCGATGTCCATGTAAGCAAAAACCGACACAATTTCGCCGGAATCTTGAAGCCTGGACAGAAATAGCTAGTTTTTTCAAACATTAAGGATAGATTAGATAAAATTTAAACTTTAAGGATATAAATGAGAATTCGATGAAACTTCAAGAACATGAAATATGATTTTGCCCTTAAAGAACAAATAAGTCCTTCAACTTTAAGGAAAGGAACAAATAAGTGTCTCTACTATTAAAAAAATAACATTCAAAATAGCATGAATAACATTCAAAATGACATAAATAACATCCAAATTAGTTGTCCCTTGACATCCAAAATAATATCAAAAATAACATCCAAAATAACATAAATAATATCCAAATAGCAGCCATAATCATGATGCTGACATAAGAAAGGGAAACTAAAGTTTAAACCCTCCAGCGATGATAAGACACTACAACTACTGAAAAAAACCACAAAACCCCACCATCAAACATGAAATACAAGGAATAGAAGAAAAAAAACAAAAGAAACTTTATTAAAAGCCATATAATTAGCCTTTCTAGAGGCATAATTTTAAGCTACCGACAATAATGGTGAAGATTATAGAAAAACTGGCCCGTCCAAATTAGACTCTGTACAAGGAGATTCTCTACAACTTAAAAAAAATCATGTCAATTTAAAAAGTTTAGAACAAAAGCTATCAATATAGAGAAAACAAAGGAAGCGACCGTCAGCGTAACATTATGTAACTGAAAACTGAATGAAAACAATCGAATAGATTCGCAAAGGAAATTGAAGCTCTCGCATAAAAAAAAAGACTTAGAAAACACAATGACTACACATCAAGGATGCATACCAGTAGGGGAAGAAGCAGGTGTCGAAGCAGGCTTGCTCTTTGTCTTTAGGGTTTTAAATTTTCAGAGAGTGATTTGGGTTTTTCGTTTACACTACTACCAATTCATTTTTTATGTTTTTTTTATAAATAAAATCCATTATGCCATTTCATCATCCAAGTTAACGGTTATGGATGACAATGATTTAAATGTTCCGGTTTGCATAGTATAAGAACTTATTTTTAACAAATAAAAATAAAGGGGTCAAAAGGCAATTTTACCAAAGTAGAGAGGTAATTTTGAATCTTATCCCAATATATAACTCTAAAGAAAGAATGATATGCAGTACTCTTGTTTTTCTTCTTCTCTCTATTTCTTATTTTAGGGTAGAGAGGAGTTTTGACTTTGAGAGACTCACTTCCTTAACAGCTTATTCGGCAGGTTGACATGGAAAGTACAATTTGGGACCAAGAACGTCTGACTTTTATTCGCCCGGTTGGCATGGAAAGTGCAGTTTGGGACCCACAAGGACAAAAGAAGCAAACACTACAATCTCTTAATATGTAAGCGCTTTTTTTTTTTTTTAGAAGAAAATTCATTAGAAAAACGACAACTACAAAGCAATCAATTTTCGATTTTTTGACATAAATTTATCTACCTAATAGATCGATTAAATTTATATTAAAAAATTGAAAAAAACCTGACCGAAATCGATGATAGACACGTCTATACAAAACAAAAGGCTCAGATAAAACAAAAGGAAAGGATCCTCATCTCATCGTCACTGACTCGGCTAACACGTCATGTTGATAGGATCATTAATTGACACGTCATGTTGATTTGTATTTGGTTACATATATCCATCTGATTCTGTCATTCTGATACGATGAGGACTCAGGACTGAAAATCATGGATCACGTTAACGGAGAAGCCACGACTCCATCAATTATACAACACGAGGTCTACGCCCGGGTTGGCCTTCTCGGTAATCCCAGCGACGTCTACTACGGCCGCACCATCTCCTTCACCCTCGCCAACTTCTACGCCACCGTCACTCTCCACCCCTCCGATCACCTCCTCATCAACCCCCACCCCACTCACGATCTCGTTCAATTCACCTCCCTCGATCACCTCGTAATTTTACAATCCTATCATATTCATTTTCAATTCACATTGCATTCAATAATCAATCCATTTTGGTTTTGGATGAAATCTGTATCTGATTTGATTCCTGCAGGTTGGTCGCTTGCGAACTGAAGGCTACTATGGAGGAGTACGGCTGCTTATGTCGATCTGTAAGGTGTTCTACGGTTATTGCAGAGCTAATAACATTGATCTTCACAAACGAAACTTCACGCTCTCTTACGATACCAATATTCCTCGCCAGGTATCTTAATTTCCTGGTTTCATTGATTGCTAGGTTCTGAATTCTGATACAATAATTACGTGACTGATCTGGATTACAATCCAGACAGGATTATCGGGATCTAGTGCTATTGTGACGGCTGCCTTGAACTGCCTCCTTGATTTCTACCAAGTGAGGCATCTAATCAAAGTAGAAATCAGGCCCAGCCTTGTACTTAGAGCGGAGAATGAGCTTGGAATTGTTGCAGGTCTTCAGGATCGGGTGGCTCAGGTCTATGGTGGTCTTGTATACATGGTAACGTGAATGATTTTATGTGATTTGGTGTTTGGGAAAAACAGGGCAAAGACGGAGGCTGATGACACGAGCCTAGCCTTCTTCCTGTGGCTTCTGCCCAGTCTTACTTGCTTCATGACTAAATTGGTAGTCCATTTGTGCATACGGAGTGATTATTCCGAGTTTAAAACTAGCCCATGAATCACAAAGTGACCGTTAGACTAGGACTTTCCGATAAAAAAAAATGTGTTTGGGAATTCATTAATTATGTTTGTCTACTCTTGGTGTAGGATTTCAAAAAGGACCACATGGAGAAGCTGGGACATGGAATTTATACACCCATGGATATTAATCTTCTTCCACCTCTCCATCTTATCTACGCCGAGAATCCAAGTGACTCTGGCAAGGTTTAGAAAACTGTAGCACCCTGTTGAAGAGACCTAGAGATTGTCTGTCTATCAATGCATAATTAAGATTTTAGTGATAGGCTTGTGAGATTGATTTCCCAACACAATTGTTTGACTTCAGGTACATAGCTCAGTCAGGCAAAGATGGCTTGATGGAGACAAGTTCATAATATCGTCAATGGAAGAAGTTGGAAATTTAGCTGCACAAGGACGAACTGCATTGCTGGAAAAGAACTATTCCAAATTTCTACATCTCATGAATCGTAATTTTGACCTTCGAAGGTAAGATTTTCTTCTGCACCTTTCTATTTTGCCTGTTTGGTTTCATCATGCATAACACTGTCCATATATGGCTCTGCTTTGAAGAGGGCATATGAGGAAATGTTGATTATGGTCCTGAAATGCAAGTGATTTGATGATATAGGAGCATGTTTGGAGATGATGTGGTGGGAGCTCTAAACCTAGAAATGGTGAAGGTGGCCAGAAAGGTTGGTGCTGCTTCGAAATTCACAGGTAGTGGAGGAGCTGTGGTGGTATTCTGCCCCAATGGGCCATCACAAGTGAAGCTTCTGGAGGAAGCCTGCCACAAAGCTGGGTTTATCATTCAACGGGTGAAAATTGCTCCTTCCTGCTTAAACGACGATGATTACAAAACCCTCACAAAAGTAGGACATCAGTAATACTATAGGGCAATTAACTCAGCAATGCCTTAGTTTTTTATACAGAAAAAGAAAACGCAGTTTTTGCCTCGAAATTGATTCTTTGATTTATTTATTTGTTAAGCGGAGCTTTTTTTTAGTACTACAATTCTTGCTAGGGATGCAGAGCTCTTCTAGTTTCAAAAGGATTAAGGCATACATAAAACATGGGTAAGTAACCATATATGATATATGACTGGGAGGGCGACATTAACATGAAGCATAACTTGATATAACTAATTGGAATGAATGTTGGTTATTCCACAGCTTGTGCCCTAAAATTGGTACTCCCAAATCCTACGGTACAAACCAAGACGATTAAAGGTCTGTTTGGTATACTTGTTTTTTATGCGTTTGGTTGTCCATTTTGACAAAACATAAAAGTAGTTAAAATCACTTGAAAACGGAAAAATGAAAAAATCACTTGAAAATAAAAAATGAAAACAGAAAACAAACCCGAAGGAACACAGAAAATGAAAACAGAAAACAACCACCCAAGGGACCCTAAGTTTTATTGAGAGTCTTAAAGGTCAATCCTTTGAAGCGCCAATCAGGTTGAAGATGCTGCTGTGGAGGATTTTCTACCAAAAATGAGTGGATGATATCTGCTAGCTCAAAACTGCAAGGGAAGCTGCGACGGCTTCAGCTATTAGAGAGCTAGTTGTAGAAACTTGAAATCGATCGAGCTTGGTGCAATTATATTCTTTTTGCGGTTTCTGCAAACTCACCAAACTGTAGCTGATATTGAACCAAACTCTGCAAACTGCATCTGATGTTGAACCATTAATGCAGACAGCTGCATCAATATTGAGTTGAAAGCTTCAACTCAATTAGTTGGAGGCGGCGTCCAACATTCGTTAGGAGTCCCTTGGATTTGGAGTAGAGCAGCTGCATAATCCTTGCATTTGAGGGAGACTTGCTCTGCTACTCATGCACTGTCTTTCTCTGGGTGTCCAAGATAGCTCCAATGTAGTCTCTGTCTTGCAGAACTTTTTAAATGTGTGGCAGCCCCATGGTAGCCTTCAATATGTTACTATCTTTTACATTCTCAAGGAAAAAAACAACAATATAACATAATTTCTTACCAAAAGACGCTTAAAAGTCGGCCAAGAAACCAGAGAAATGCAAAGGGATTCTAGCAGAAAACAATCATATAGATTGCTGTTGCACACCGTTAATCTACTAGACTCTGTAAAATGAACATATTGGAAGAGAAAACGATCAAATAGAGATGGATGGGCACGACTATGATACAAGGGGTACCCAATGGAGGTCTAACCAAATCTATTACATGGTCTAGTATTCATTTTCCTAACCAATCGAAATGTTGCATTTAGAGCAGTTTAACAGGACATCAATGCTGCAACTTCAACAATTCAATCTAAAAGTCGAATATTCTATTTCAGATGGTAAGTCAGTTAAAAGCCAACGTTACATCTTATTGTAAAATGCAAGTCCATAACTAAAAATCAATGAAAAACGCTCGGCACCAAATCTAGAGTAGGGAGTCTTTGTTCAGATTTCAGAAGAAATTAGGGACTTGCATTCTAGCAAGAAATACTGACCAGGCAAAAAGTAATGAAATCTATTGGCCTAGACTAAAACCAAAGTACCAAAGAAAAGAGAAAAAAAAAAACATGATCAACCTGTAAGGGGATGCATAGACTTTGATAAACTATCTTCTTCAAACTTCAAGGAATCAACCTTCCAATAACTTTTACAATGTTCAACATACTCTGCTAAGACTATACATTGAAACAACAGAAAATATTTTGAAAGCAACACATGTAGATCCTAAGCATGACAAATCAAGAACATGTACACAGCTGTAGCTCAACCAAACATTTCTACAGTCTACTCTGCTCCAACACCCTCCCTATGTCCACTTAACCCATCTCATGGCTTATTCCATGACCCAATTCCTACTTAATTACATAAACAGGAAGATAAAAACAAACAGGGAAGCCGCACCTATCACTTGGACTAGGTATTCTACATGGCAAAATTGCATCTAAGCCCTCTTCAAGCATTAACATAAAACTACAGTAAGATTCAAATTACGCCAGTGGAAAACCAAGGTTCACGTTTTCCTGTTAATTGCTTAGAGTAAACACCCTTCAAAGAAACTTACTCATCACAAAGTGATGCCATGAGCTCTTCAGGGGAAGCCCATATTGGAAGATCGAAAAACTGCTGCTTTAATCGTTCCTCATGGGCATTACACATAGCTTCCGCTACATCACATAGATTTGAAACATCATGGATTATTGCTTCCTGTGCCACCATCTGCAATTCAAAACTCAAAATTAGTCAAAATGGAGAGCTTATACATAGAGCTCATTATTCAGGAAACTTAAAATGCATGTAACATCATGGAAAGTGTATTTATGACTCAGATTTAAGATCAAAATTAATTAAACATCCATTCAGTTTGTGCCGCTAGTTTGATCAGGAAATATACCCATTAAAAATACCTAGAAATTCATTCAAATCTTAATCTTCTTCTATCATCAAACCTAAGGGAGATCATTTGGGTCAATATCACTCCTCTCCACTTTGAGACCGTAACTCTTGGAATATAAAGTGAGATGATTAATTTAATTCAAAGCATCCAAGATCCAGTACACAAAAGAAAAACAGAAAAGGCCAGCGAATTGGGGAAGAAAATTTGTGACCTGCAAAAGGAGCTCATCGACTAAAGACCCCCCACTATCCTTGCCCCCTCGAACTTCTCTGGGAGGGGAATTCGAAAGAAACACCGTATCATCCTTCTCTTGCTGTTCTAGTTGCAAATTAATCTGATGTTGCGTCTTATCCTGCATCGCGTGCAAGGTGTTCGACAAATTCTCCCACTGGTTGATCTCACTCTGGTACTCCCTCTTGAGTCTCGAAAGAGTCCTCCTCTTACGCTCTCTCCTGCTTCTCCTCTCTAACTCCGGATCCGGTGCCGTTGAGACGGGCTCTGGGTCATCGACCCACAGGCGCTTCTTGCGCTTGTATATGAAGCCGTCATCATTGCAGAGCTCCCACTCGTCATCGGCTCGCAGAACTGGCGCTGCTGATGGGGTTGAGTCCATGGAAGCTCCACAGAAGCGGGAAAATTTAGAGCAAGACAATTGAAAGTTTTTTTTTTCAATCTCGTTCGGGATCTGAATTTCGGGAGAGACGAAACGCGGGCTCCACTCCCTTCTGTAAGCTTTTTTTTGGCATTTCCTTTTGGGCAAAAAAATACTTTTCGTCCCTCAACTATGAGACGAGTTTCATTTTTGTCCCTAAACTTTTTTTTCTCCCATTTACGTCCCTTAACTATTTAAAAGTATCATTTTTGTCCTTTTAAGTGAGATTGAGGTTGGGAAAAACCTGATCTGACGAACAATATGATGCCACGTAGGATTTTTCAATGGCCGGATTTATTCGAGGGATAAATATGGCACTTTTCCATAGTTGGGGGACGAAAAAGGGCAAAAAAAAAACTAAGGGAAGAAAATGAAACCCGACCAATAGTTGAGGGATGAAAAATACTCTTTTGCCTTTCCTTTTGTAAGCTAACACAAGACGCGTTGGGCTCAAGGGCCACCCCAAAAAAAAATTGAGAAAATTTCACGCCGATACCATTTTTGAAATTTTTGGATACTTAAGTTCAATCTAAAAAATTTTATTTCTCTAAGATATCATTAATATGCTAATTACTTTTTTACCCTCTTCTTCTTCCTCCAACACCACCAACCCTTCTCTACTACATGAAAACCAATTCATTACATATGAAATCAGTTAAGCTAAAACTTCTTACCAGGTTTGACAAATTAGTGTACATTTAAAAAACTAGTAAATTTGGAATATATATTCAAAATTTACAAGTCGTTAGATATTCAAACTCACGCAAGTCTTTTACTTTTTTTTAATACTCGCAAAGTTTTATGAGCATAGGAATCTTAAGCTGCCTGCAATATTGATGTCAAGTGATCTTGCCGTCCATGACAAGCAGCTTGACTAACAATATAAAAATCAAGGTTCACATATTATGGCCAAATTGAGGACAATAGCAAGCCTCTGACCCTTGAATTTTAGTTAGCTTTCAAAACCATTGGAAATTGTTGCTTATTAGAGAGAAAGACAAGTACTTGCACCCCCACTGGAAAAAGAAGAAGAAAATAAGCAAAACAAGGTCTATGTTCCAACTCGATTGAACAAGTCACTATTCTCCTGACGTTCAGAAAACATTGGTGGGTCAATTTTACTATTTCAAAACAGTAACATTGTCGATCAGTGTTACTATTTGAAAAAAACTTCAGATCCTGTAGCTTTTGGAGGCGGTTCGTCATACTACCACTACCGTTGGACTCCCCTCATTGAGACGCACAATGCCTAGCCAGGTACTACCCAAAACGGCCACTAGATATGGCCGTTTTAAAACAGTAACATTGGTGGGTCAATGTTACTATTTCAAAACAGTAACATTGGTCGGCCAGTGTTATTATTTGGAAAAAACTTCATATCCGACTGGTGTCGACGACAATTCGCAACACCACCATCACCATTGGACTCCCTTCATAGAGAGCATAATGCCCAGCCAAATTTGGACCAAAAGGATAGCCATAAAAAGAGATGAGAGAGAGAGGGACGACATAGTAAAGAGCGATGTTGTAAAAAGAGAGAGATGCAGCAGGAGAGAGAAAGTTGTTGTGATGAGAGAGAGATGCAATAAAGAGAGAAGATGTAGTGAGATAAGAGAGATATAGCATATAAAGAAAGTAATAAGAGAAAAATCATATTAGATCTAATCATCTTTGAAAAAATGGCAAAAAAGGGATTAGATAAAATTTAAATTATTTAAATATTATAAAAAAAAGAACTTATGAGGGATAAAGTTTTTTGGAGTGGATCTAGATATCCAACAATTTTAAAAGTGGTATTAATATATAATTTTCCAAAACAATATTCGCATGAAACGGGGACCCAAACGGACCCATTGTTTGAAACATCATGTTGTTTACTTCATTCTTTTGATCTATATAAGAAGATACGAATCATCTACATCATGTGAAATAGGGATGGTTCAAGTGTAGCTGAGATGCTTATTATCAGAGTATCAATAAGATTTTTGTTTATTATTATTAGAGAGAACAAATTACTTATTTTGACAAATTTATCTGCAAACAATGCAAAACAGGCTAATAGTGACTTGTACGTTCACTTAAAAATTGATTGATGGAGTTTAATTACAGATCACATGTCAAAGTACAAATTTATTCACTCACTACTCATTGATCATACACTATTATAGTCCCAGCATCATTAATTTGGGGATGGAGATATTATTACATGTTATCTCATAATTTGCTTCCTTAAACTGCACAAGACTTGAGTACTATTTTCAGAAGACAAACCTTTCACAAGCCATGATGACCTTCAAATATTCAGTTGGATAGTAACTTAGAAACGAGTTGCATGGCCGGCCTACATTGTGGATTCACATCTATGCATGAAATGGCCACCTCTAAGATGCGGTCCAGTTTATCAAGAATCTTGTACTGTGGAGGTGAAAGGCGCTGGTCTAACAAATCATTAAGTTTAACTTGTAGAGTGGCAGAAGATGAAGATGATGCACTTGATATGATATCGCCTGGATGACTCCCTTTGAGAACTTCTAGTGTCAACACTCCAAAGCTATATACGTCACATTTTTCAGTCACCTTCATTGTATAAGCAAGCTCTGTAGATTAAAACAAAATGATGAATATGATTCTATACATTTAAAATCAATACAATAGAAGGATGTAAATTTACCTGGTGCGATGTATCCATATGTTCCAGCTAGTTTTGACCAATTAGATGAGTCCTGCTTGAGAAGCTTAGCGGTGCCAAAGTCAGAAACATGAGCTTCGTATTCCATGTCTAGTAAAATATTTTTGCTCGATATGTCTCGATGAATGATTGGCAATGACAAATCATGGTGCATGTAAGACAAGGCATGCGAGACACCTTTGATGACATTCATCCTCCTACACCAATCCAATTCTTTCGCTTCCTCGTCGTTGCTTAGAATTTTGGCCAGGCTACCTCTCTGAAGATAATCATAGACTAAGAATGTGTATTTTGAATGTGTGCAGAAGCCATGGAGTTTCACAATATTCCGATGCTTTATCTCTGTTAAGGCCTTGACCTCATTGAAAAACTCCTTTTGATCTACTGAATTGCTACTGTCAAGTAAACAGTGGAATCTCTTGACAGCTACAATATCACCTGATGGAAGGTCAACTTTATAGACAATTCCATGAACTCCTTCCCCAATGCAATACATGACATCGAAGTTGTTGGTTGCTTCCAAGATATCTTCAAATCTCATTGCGCTATCAAGAATAGATAATGTAAGTGATTGCTCGTTGTTCTCAGGGTCGCCCTTCCTTCGTGTTTGGAAATTACAAAACACAATAATTATCACAAAGGATATAGCAAGTGCTCCCAAGAGAGGAAACACAACTATAAACACAATCTTATATCTCTTCTTTGAACCATTTTTATCTTCCTTGTGTGGCAGCTGGCATGGTTGCAATCCACTCACATTGCCACACAATCCTTTGTTTTCTTGGAATGCTTCCGCCGGAAAACCTTGAAATACTTTGGTGTTTGGAATAGGACCCGAAAGATTATTGAAGGAAAGATTTAGGGTCACCAGGTCTTCCAACTTGGTGAATTGTGCTGGTATTTCTCCGATAAGCATGTTATGACTCAAATCAAGTTGAGAAAGGTGAATTATTTCTGAAATTTGAATTGGAATTCTTTGGCTGAATTTGTTGCAACTCAAATTCAAGTCATGGAGATTCGACAAGGCTCCAATGCTATCTGGCATAAAGCTCAATATGTTCCTTGATAAGTCGAGAACTTTGAGATCGGTAAGTGATCCGAGCTCAGGAGGAATATGGCCAGAAAGATGATTTCCATTCAACCTCAGATTCAACAAATTAGTCAACTTTCCCAACTCTATTGGAATCTCCCCGACCATATGATTCATAGAAAAATCAAGATCATGTAGCTGTGTCGAATTTCCAATCTCTGGAGGTATCTTACCACTAATGTTATTCCTAGTAATCCATAGAGTGGCTAATTGTGAGCATAGACCCCATTTAGGTGAGATTTCTCCAGAAAATCGATTGCGACTCATGTCAATAAAGATCAAGTTTGGATAGACTCCAAAGTCAGCATCTATATTTCCTTCTAGTTGGTTGTCTTCAAGGCGAACTCTAGTCAAGCTTGTGCAGTTTCTAATGTCTTTGGGTACGGAGCCTACCAAATGGTTGTTGCTTATGCCAAAACGCTGGAGTGATCTACCGCTACAAATAATTTCCGGTAACTGACCAGTGAGCAGATTGTCAAACAAATGAAGATTTGTCAACTTCGTCAAGTTTCCTATTTCTATAGGAATGGACCCAGAAAATAAATTTCGACTGAGCTGCAAATTATCTAACCTGCTCAACTTTCCAAGGGAAGCTGGAAGTGAACCACTAAGTTGATTACTACTCAACTGCAAGTGCAGAAGAGCCGTCAAGTTTCCAATCTCTTTAGGTATGCTGCCAGATAGATTGTTACCGTACAGGTAAAGATAATAGATGCCTTTTAGACCATCAAATGATGTTGGAATTTGACCACTGAGTTGATTATCGCTCACATCTAGAGCATAAATAGAGCTCATATTTCCCATTTCCCGAGGAATGGAACCGTTTAGCTGATTTTGTTGTAAATGAAGGATCCGAACTCGAGTCCACAAGCCAATTCCAGGTGGGATTAACCCCGAAAGTCTATTTATTGACAAATCAACAGTGTCAAGCTTGGAGGGCTTACCAAGTTCTGGTGGGATGGAACCGGATAGTGAATTATTGAAGAGAATCAAGTGAGTCAAGTTACTCATATTACCTATTTCTTGAGGAATTGAGCCATTTAGTTGATTATCAGTCAGCACAAGAAACTCAAGATGAGTTAGCTGGCCAAGTGTAGGTGGAATTGACCCGGAAAGTCTGTTCATTGACAACTGAAGGATGACAAGCTTGGAGAGCTCACCAAGTTCTGGTGGAATAGAACCGGAAAGTGAATTATTGGCGAGATTCAAATTAGTCAACTGACTCATATTTCCAAAAGAAGTTGGAATGGATCCATCTAGAAAGTTGTTGTCCATGACAACCCCTTTGAGGGACTTTAGCTCATGACCTATTTCTTGAGGAATTGAGCCATTTAGTTGATTGGTACTGAGCGCAAGGGACTCGAGATGAGTTAGCTTGCCAAATATAGGCGGGATTTGCCCTGACAACTGATTCTCTCTGAGCCAAAGAATCACCAGATTAGTTAGCTGGCCAAGTGTAGGTGGGATTTGCCCTGACAACTGATTTTGGTGTAATTGAAGGGCCTTCAGATTAGTCAACAAGCCAATTGCGGGTGGAATTAACCCAGAAAGTCTATTGAATGACAACTGAAGGATGACAAGCTTGGAGAGCTGACCAAGTTCTGGTGGGATGGAACCGGATAGGGAATTATTGTAGAGATTCAAATTAGTCAAGTGACTCATATTACCCAAAGAAGTTGGAATGGATCCACCTAGAAAATTATTGTGCAGGTGAAGCTCAATGAGGGACTTTAGCTCATGACCAATTTCTTGAGGAATTGAGCCATTTAGTTTATTATCATTGAGCACAAGAGCCTCAAGATGAGTTAGCTGGCCAAGTGAAGGTGAGATTTGTCCTGAAAACTGATTGCTTGACAAATCAAGACGGATGAGGTTGGAGAGATGATTGAAATCAGGAGGGATGGAACCATGGAGTGCATTCATGCTAAGATTAAAATATGAGAGGTTGGAAAAAGCTGAGAATGAAAAGTTATAAAGCGTACCAAGAATGCCACAACTCGTAAGGTTAATCATAGTGATACTTCCAGCAGTGTTGCAAGAAACACCGAACCAAGTGCAATGGGTTGAATTGAGAACGGACCATGAAGATAAGAGAGGCTGAGTATGATTTTGAAAACTGGCTTTCCATCTGAGAAGAGCATGTGCTTCCTCTGTAGAATCAGAAGCAACAATCAGAAACAAAGTAGTGAAAAGGAAAATGGAGAAGGCAATAGACTTCATTGTGTATGTCATTGAGCAACTTAAGTATGTGATATTGCTACTTCATTATGTACACATATAAATAGGATGTGTTAGCACTAAAAATCATAAAGATTTGGAAAAGGATGCCCACCTAATTACAATTGCCCATAATTTCCTTGCAGAAATTCCCCTGCCACTTGCACTCTGAATTGACAGGATTGGTAGTCGTCAAGATGTATAATTCTTGGGGATCACTGTAGATGGTTACGGTTATTATCCATGATCATGTAGAGCATGTATGGAATTTCATACCCTTTTGACAATATATTTACAAAATCAAAATTATAATTATTTTATAATTAGTTGAGGTTTAAAATGGGAATAAGAAATAAATATTTTCATATTAATAGTTTCCCTCTAAATAAGTTTGGTGGTTCTAATGAGGGATTTAAGTATATAGTTTTATTTTTACCAAATGAAGCTAAAGATCCTCTAAAAAAAGGGTCGTAATTTTTATTAAAAGTCAACAAATTTTAGTCTTCTTACGCGCAACGTTCAATGAAGTGTCTGAATAAGCATTTTTGCCGGATTTAATGTCCATTTATGTCATTTATAGGGTGGGATTGAAGAAATTTCCAACTCCACTATTAATGGAACGATTGGATGTGTGATGTTTTGTTTGTTTCAAAGAAAATTGATGTTTATGTTTTAAGGTTTAGGATTTAGGATTTATGGCTTATTTTTAGTGTTTAGGGTTTATGGTTTAGAATTTAATTTTTAAATTCTTTTTCACTATCTACTATATTTTAATATTATGAACAATTGAATACGAAAATACTCAATTATACATTTTAATTCATAATTTAATGTAATTTTAGGGTATAATTGGAGTCAAAATTAGAGTTAGGAATTGGAGCCCTATCTTCTTCTTTTTTTCTTTATTGACTTGCCACATTTATGTAGCAGTAAATGACATTATGTTTTTTTTTTTTTTTGAAATTTTTTTCCCATTTAGAAAGCTGGGTTCTTGTCTTGAATTGGCTTTCTCATTTTGGTTCTTTAGATATGCATAAATCATAAAGTTAATATTTGTTTTGTAATTTGATCCGTAGTTAGTGGAATTAACTGCTTCACTATCTTATCCTTGATAGTTAATATTGTTAAAAAAACATTTCTTAAGAGAATTTTGTTTACAGTCGCCTTAGATTAAAAACATGGAATGGAGAAAATGAAGCAGAGGAATTCTAGGAGTAAGCAAGTTTGATGGACTGTTTGTTACTTCAAGTTCTGCCATGGAAGCAAGGTAAGAAAATAAACCATCTAATACTTTTAAACATGATTCATTGGTAAAAATAATTCTCAACGAGTTTAATGTTGAATGCGAGTTCGTTGAGAACCATCTAGAAACAATAAAGAAAAACATAAACATGGATTATTAGTATCACATCTTTGAGAGAATGCTAATTTGAAGAATGAAGCATATGATGAGGAAGTTTCCCGCAAGATCTCATCGAAAGTGGAGTCACCCTTCACACTTGTAATACTCCCTCTCTTTTCAAGGTCTTGGTCTAGGCAAAGACATTAGCGCTAAAAGCCATAGTCAACATAACGTTATTTACGGGCTATTGTACGGGTCAATTTCTTTAAAGTATTAATAGACTTCATTATGTTCACATATATAAATATGATGAGTAAGCACTCTTGGTCTTGAGCCTAGTTACGGTTCTCATATATACAACATCATCTAGACTCTAGCGCATGTATGGAATTCCACACCCCTTTGACAATGTTTACACAAAAACAAAATTACAATTAGAATCTTGTTAACCAATGCCCTAAGAAAAATGTTTAAGGATTCATCAAAGTATGTCATATTTGATCAACACTTCTCACCTGATTTTTTAAACTTAAAATACAAATTCCAATAGAATATTTTTTTAGACTCCGTACCACTTTTACGTCATTTATCCAATGCCTTAATGACACTAGATAGCATTTCCCTTATAATTATTAAGTAGAATGTGTAATAACTAAGACTATTTAGTATTATTGGGCTGTCATTTAATTTTATCTTGTTTTTTTAATGAAAAATGTAAAGTAAGGATAATCCAATAATTCCTTTTGAATACTAAGTTTCAAAAGCTTTCATTTTTTTGGGAGCAACCTCCAACTTAGCTGATAATTTATTCCCACGTCTAGATATTAGGTTTAGGGTTCGATCCCCCTTCCCCTCCAATGTACCCAAAAAAGCTTTATTTTTTTCATTCATTTCATGAGGAAAAAAGGTTGTGTTTGATGTGAATTTTAAAAAGGATTAAATATGTGTTTCAAATTTTAATTCTTTGATTTTTTATATTCATTAGAAAGTATAGTATAAAAATAAATAATTATTTTTAGATTTTACATATTCATTAAAAATGCTTAAGAATAGACATCATATATGTTTTTCGTGTCACTTAAGTATGTGATATTGATACTTCATTGTGTACACATTTAATTAGAATTTGTTAGCACTAAAGATCATAAAAATTTTGGAAAAGTCGCCATCTAACTTAAGCCACTTGCACTCTCTGGATTGACAGGACGGGTAATGTCACGTCCCAAAAACAGAAGCTTTTGGAGAGTTTTTTTCCGTACTAGGACTCTGCCAAGTTTTAAATACCTAAATAGGACTCACTTTCATTTTTTTTACCAAAATGATATTTGACGTTGTTCTCAACAGCGTCATTGAAAAAAAATACACTAAAGATGTTGGTTAAAACAACATCGTTGACTTAAAATTAAAAAAACAATATTGACGTTGGAAACAGCGTCTTTGTGAATCACAAAATATTTTTTATAAAGACGCTCATTCAAATAGCGTCAATTGAATTTTTAGAAAAAAAATTCATAAAATTGAAAATGAAAATCAAATTTAAGAAGACGATTTCCAGGAGTTCGACAAGTTCATCCCTTTTGCAATGATAATTGGATCTCCACTCTTTTTATGGTCCCAAATCCAAGCCGGATCTCCACCTGTGCTCGACCTACGCACGTATGACATGCACAACCGGATCTGACAAACACATGGTAAGGATTTCCTTCTAGAGAGGAGATTTAAATTCATAGACAAGGGGGGAGAGAGGAGAGCAGGCTACAAGCCGATTTCGATTCGACTTGATGCTGCTCGAGTGTCCCTTATTGCAATTGACATGAAATATTCTCGATTTGAACTCGTCAAACTGCATCTTCTCCCCTGTTATTGAATCTTGCAAACTACCCTGTTTTGGTTGATATTTGATTGTTTACAAGTTATTTTTCTCAATTTGTGTTGTGGGTTTCTCTGATCTGGCTTTGGAATCACATGATTCGTGATGAAGGAGGTAGATCAAAAACACTATCCAAAGATCTATGGAGTGCGAGTTCGTCCTATTGAGAAGTTCCCTCAAGAACATGTTTTTTCTTAAAAAATTAATTATTATTTAAGAAAATTGAGTGACGCTGTCTCACACAGCGTCATTGTGTTTTATAAAAATTTAAGGATAATGACGTTGTTGCAAACAACGTCATTGTTAATGACGCTGTTTGCAACAGCGTCAAATACCATTTTGGTGAAAAAATGAAAGTGAGTCCTATTTAGGTATTTAAAACTTGGCAGAGTCCTAGTACGAAAAAAAAAAAAAAACTCGCTTTTGGAGGTACCTGTCCTGGTCTAGCCAAAGTCATTAGTATTTAAAAAACAAAGATAATGGTTGTCTAAATCAATTTCTTGAACATATTAGGCCTAGTTTGATAAACAATTTTCAAAATAGTAAATATGCTAGTAGAAATGGTGGTAGTAGAAATGTTGAACAATTTTAGTAGCAGATCGATATGCTGCATGAATGTTTGTTAGTGTTTGGTTTAACTTTTGTTGGTAAGATATATGTTGTGTAATATTTTGTGACAAATTACATATAGGGATATTACGCATTTTAATAGGTAACATATACAAATAAATAACAATTAATTTCTAAAATAAAGATAATTAATTACAATAATTATAAATATAAAAAAAACAGTTGCATATTTTTCATTTTACAAGTTACAAATGTTCAATATCTAAATAATGATAATGTGATTTTTATTTCTTATAATTAATCTATGTCATTATATCCAATTTATATAATTAATTAATTAAAACCTTAAAGCTGCACTTGTGTCCAAAAACGAAGAAAAAACGGTGGATATCTCTGCCTTTGGCTTCTCCCGACCAACACAACCAGGATGCGATGCCGATCCAGGCCTGAAATGAGACAAAAGGGTGCATCCAAGGAGGTGTATGCCTCTTTAGTGTCGATGAGGACGGTTACATCGAACTCATTCAAGCATTACAAGGTCGACGAGGCAACGGTACATCTGCGGCCTGCCGGACGTTGGTGATGAAAGAATCACGAACGGAAGACAGTGCGACGGAGAGTCATCAATGGAGAGAGAATGACCTTTTAGGGGTAAAATAAGAATAACAATGAAATATTGAGGACATTAAGGGAATAAAACGAAAAATGCTAGTAAAATTATTCAAATGGATAGTTTGGTAGAGCATTTGTAAAGTAGCAGATATGTCAATAGAAATGGTGGTAGCAGAAATGTTGGACAATTTTAGTAGCAGATATACTGCTTGAATGCTGAGTATGTGTTTGGTTGAACTTTTGCTATTAAAATTTGTGTTGTGTAGCATTCTGCAAGTGTATTTATATCACTTCTCTAACCAAACAATGAAACAAAAAAAAGAAGCTATAGGACCTACTAATCCCAAATACGTTATGCATACTGATAGTGTAGTTAACTATATTTTCCAAACAAACATGAAACAAAATAAATTACTAAATCATACAATGAGACAACACAAGCAAAATTTCCCAAACTGGTAGTGTAGTTAACTATATTTTTCAAACAAACCATGAAACAAAATAATCACACTTTTCATTATAACAATGCAATAACCCACTATCAAGCTTCACAAGTAATCCATAAGATGTTCAATCAACAGAAAAAGCTAAATACACTGCCAAATGTATAGTGTAATAACTCAATGGAGCATACCTTCGACGTGGGTTAGCGTTTTCCGGTGGCCGTTTCAGTCGACGAAGGGCTGGGCTAGGTGCTCCTCACATAGGGGAGTCCATTGGTGGTGTCGGGTTGCCAAATCGACATCGGAATTAGCTGGATCTGTTATTTTTTGTCCGGTGGATACCCATGGCTTCATGGTGGATTCTCGACAAAATCAACAACTGGTGATGACAAGTGGTGGTTGGGTGTCGCTCTTGGGGGCTTCTTTTGGTGGCAGTGGAGGTCATATCGGTGGCAGAACGACAGAGGTCCGGTTATGGCCGTGAGAGAAGAAGAGGGAATCGCGTGAGAGAGAGGAGAGGGAGAGATAGATGAAAGAGAAATGTTAAATCTGAGGAGAGATCAAAGTGATTTGTAGGGTTTGATTTTTGATTTTTGAAATTTGAAATTTGAAATTACTTAGTCACTTGCTTACATGGCATGCCATGTCATTATATATACTTATGTATACCAATTTTATGTATGTATATGATAACCTTTCCAACTCCAATATTAATGGAATGACATATTGTGTTGGTCCATTTATGTCATTTCACAATAACTCGTTTGATTTCCATTTTTGAACTTATCACGGTCATATTCCGTTGCCCTAAAGTCTAAAAATTTGACCAGCAAATTTGACTTTTACCGTCCCATCTTTTTTTTTTTTTTTTTTTTTTTTGAAAAACCAGGAGCATCCCTGGGACTAAACCATCCCATCTATTATTGTTACGTGGGATTGAAGAAATTTCCAATTCCTATTAATGTTTAGTGGTGGAAAAAATGGAGCGATTGGATGTTTGACGTTTTGTTTGTTTCAAGAAAATTAATTTCTTGGAAAATGCACAAAAATCAACATCAATAACATAATTTAATTGAAGGAAAACATTAGCCTCTTCCCAATTGTTGTTTTGATTATTTTTTTTTTGTACAATTGTGCTTCTTGGATAGGAGGGGCTCCAATTCATAACTCTAATTTTTTGCTTCAATTCTACCCGAAAACTATGTTAAGTCATGATTTTTTTTTTATGAAAACGACATATTAGAGTTTAAGGGTTAGGAATTAGTGCTTAGGGTTTATATATGATCGGCCCTGAACTGAAATTGGTAAAGATCGATTGTACATATATGATCGACACTAAATAGGCTTATACATATATATATATATACACACACACACACTATCGGCACCCAAATTGGGTTTAACGTGTAAAAATACTGTCGGCACCTAAACTGAGTTTAATATGTAAAAACACTATTGACACCAAAATCGAGTTAAGTACGCAAACGCATTGTGTTAGGAGGTTCCTGAGGTGTCTTTGTTAGTTCACGTGTTAGTCTCACGTGACTTGCTTTTTAGGAGTGTATTAGTTGTGGGAGTTATATTACCCCTCTTTGTCTTTTGTGGTGTAAGCAAAAAACTTATTGTACTATTTTACTTTCACTGGCTTGTATTTGAGAGAGATCTTGAATCCAAGAAGCAGTTTCGTATCATCTGGTATCAGAGGCAGGTTCGTGCCGTCGCATGGTTTTAACTCGCAAACAGAGGAGGAACATGGAACATGGAACAAGATCTAGTCAGGATGATGGAGACAACCGATCAGCGCTTTCACAAGTTGGAGCAACAAGTCGATTTGCGCTTCCAAAAGTCGGAACAACAGATCCAGCAGTTGATTAACCTGGTTTCGGGGCTAGATGCCAAACTAGGTAAGGATTCGGTGGGTTCTCAGGAGTTTCAAGCAGAGGAGGACGTGAAGAAGTCGGTGTTCAACCGGGACCGCCCTTCGAACTCAGGGCCTGATTGGAACCGTCGCTCAGATGGTGTTACAATTCCAAAGGGAACTCATATGGATTTCCCGAAGTTTGAGACTGGCGATCCATCAGAGTGGATCTATTGTGCAGAGCAATACTTTGATTTCAACTTAACACCAGAAGATCTTCGGATAAGGTTCTCGTCCTTCAATCTTCGAGGAGACCCTACAGTGGTTTAAGTGGATGAGCAAGGTGGTTAAATGGAAAGATTGGGGAGACTTCACACAGGCGATTTTGACTCGTTTCGGTCCCAGTCAATACGAAGATTATGCTGAAATCTTGGCAAAGCTGCAGCAGACAGGCTCAGTGAGGGATTATCAAAAGGAATTTGAGAAGTACTCAAACATGGTGGAAGGTTTGCCTGAGGCATTTCTAATAAGTTGTTTTGTAGGAGGACTCGTGGATGAAATAAGGGTTGAGGTCAAGGTGTTGAGACCTACCACCTTAATTTCCGCCATTGGGTTGGCTCGATTGATAGAAGACAAGCTCAACTCGAAGAAAGGGAAGCCATTTTCGGCGAGGCCTTTGCGGAAAGCAAGCTCCAAGATGCCAGAAGGAAAGAACCCAACAGCACTGCCTCCGATCAAGCTCTTATCACCGGCAGAAATGGCTGAAAGAAAGAAGAAGCAATTGTGTTATAACCGTGATGAGAAATGGGTAGCAGGACACAAATGTAAGCAAAAAACATTGTTCTTGTTGGAGGAATGCAGTCAGGGAGTGGGGGTAGATAGTCAAGGGCCTTTGCCGCTGATAGTACTGGAAGAGTTTACTCAGGAAGGTATTCCAGAGGCGCTGCACATATCAGTTGCCGCATTAGGGGGTTCTGTGACTCCACAAACCATGCGAGTCACAATCCTTATAAAAAATCAACCTTTTACAGCCTTAATTGATTCTGGCAGTACGCATAATTTCCTTCATCCGCACTGGTTGAACCGGCTGGGTTGCAAGTTGGAGAAGGCTACTAACATGGAAGTTCGGATTGCTAATGGTGGAAATATGCTCAGTTCGGGGTATTGCCCGGCCTTATCATTGTGCATACAACAGTATGAGTGTACTGCTGATTTTTATCTTCTGAAACTAGGAGGTTGTGATGCTATTTTAGGGATGGCATGGTTGAGAACTCTTGGACCAGTGTTGTGGGATTTTGATAATCTTCAGATGCAGTTCACATGTGAAGGGAGAAAGGTGAGTATCACAGGTCTCAATTCTAAACCGATGAAGTTGATAGAGTCTCACCAGATGGAACGAATCCTAAGGGGTCCTGAACCTTTGGGTTTCATGGTAGCACCGGTCCTTACAAGCTGGCAGACCACGAGTCAGTTCAATGGTGCTCAGCAATTTCAGTTGGAAACTGTCGATTCACTGGAGCCTTCTCTTCAAAGCCTGATCCAGAGATTCCAGGGGATTTTTGAAGAACCAACAGAGTTGCCACCAGTAAGAGCTATTAACCATCCGATTTCTACCGTATCGGGGAGTTCACCGGTGAATGTGTGCCCATATCGTTATGCTCACTTTCAAAAGGCAGAGATAAAGTGTTTGGTTAGTGAAATGCTCAAATCAGGGATCATTCGATCTTCTAGCAGTCCCTTCTCGTCTCCAGCACTCTTGGTGCGTAAGAAGGATGGTACGTGGCGATTTTGTGTCGACTATAGAGCTCTTAACAGCATTACGATCAAAGATAAATATCCCATTCCAGTTATTGATGAGTTATTAGATGAATTACATGGAGCTTCTGTGTTTTCTAAACTGGATCTCCGGGCGGGTTACCACCAAATCAGGGTGGATGAAACAGACATTCATAAAACAGCTTTTCGAACTCATGATGGTGACTTTGAATTTCTGGTCATGCCTTTTGGCTTGACAAATGTTCCGGGTACCTTTCAACATCTCATGAATTCAGTTTTCTTGCCTTATCTTACACACTTTGTGGTTGTGTTTCTGGATGACATTTTGATATATAGTTCCTCATGGGAGCAACATATGCATCACTTGGAATTGGTGTTCATGAGATTGCAGGAGCATAAATTGTTTGTGAAGGCTTCCAAATGTTGTTTTGGGGTTACTCGGGTGGAGTATTTGGGCCATGTGATTTCGGAGGAAGGGGTTGCTGCGGACCCAGCAAAAATACAAAACATGATAGATTGGCCAACTCCAAAGTCTTTAATTGCGTTGCGCGGCTTTCTCGGACTCACTGGGTACTATAGAAAATTTGTGAACAACTATGGTAAGATTAGTGCCCCTCTCAATGCCCTGCTGAAGAAAGGGGGTTTTAGCTGGTCTGAGGAGGCGGATCACGCCTTTGAGGCCTTGAAACAGGCAGTGAGCACTACCCCAGTGTCGGCTTTGCCCGACTTTACGAAGCCCTTTGTTTTGGAAACAGATGCTAGTGGGCAGGGTTTAGGTGCTGTTTTGTCTTAAGGCGAGAAACCAATTGCCTTTGCCAGCAAACATCTAGCCCCGAAGCACTTGGGACTGTCTACGTATGAGAAGGAACTTATGGCAGTGGTCTTTGCAGTTAACAAGTGGAGGCTATACCTGATTGGGCACACGTTCATTATCAAGACAGATCATGAAAGCATTAAACACCTTCTGGGGCCCCGAGCTCACACTTCACTTCAGCAAAAGTGGATCACTAAACTGTTAGGGTATGATTTTGAAATTGTGTATCGAAGGGGAGTGGAAAATGTAGCAGCGAATGCGTTATCTCGAAAAATGGACTCTAACGTCACCTTAAACGCTTTGTCTTGTGCTTTACCTGCGTGGTTGGAGGAACTGAAGAGAGACCTTGATACAGATCCGTGGATTATAGAAAGGAAAAATAAGCTACAATAGTCTACCTTTTTGGATAAAAATTACTCAGTCAAAGATGGGTTCTTGAGGTACAATGGACGTCTGGTGCTCAGCCCTAATTCTACATGGCGAGAAAAATTGCTATACTAGCTGCATGATAGCCCAACTGCTGGTCATGAGGGTTACAACAAGACCTTTACCAGGGTGCTCCAAACTTTTTATTGGTCGGGGGTTCGATCATTTGTGAAACAGTACATAGCTGAATGTGATGTTTGTCAGAGACAGAAGTATGAAACTCTCAATTCTCCTGGGCTGTTGCAGCCTCTACCCGTACCTGATCAGATATGGACAGAGCTCACTATGGATTTTGTGGAGGCCTTGCCAAATTCTCATGGTTACACAGTTATAATGGTAGTGGTTGATCGTCTCTCAAAGGCAGCTCATTTTGCAACAATGAGACACCTTTTTACTGCGGTATCCGTAGCACAGGCATTTACATATACTGTCATTAAACTCCATGGAATGCCCAAGTCTATTATCAGCGACCGGGACAAGGTATTTGTGAGCGAATTTTGGGCGGAACTTTTCAGGTTACAATGCACCCAGTTGAAGTTGAGTTCAGGGTATCATCCGCAAACTGACGGTCAATCGGAGGTGGTTAATCGCTGTCTTGAAACATATCTACGATGTTTTTCTGGTCAATACCCAAAGAAATGGATTAGTTGGTTGTCGTGGGCGGAGTACTGGTTTAATACCTCGTTTCACAGCGGTACTAAGATGACTCCTTACGAGGCTATGTACGGAAGGCCTCCTCCCACCTTATTGTCCTATGAACCTGGTACTGCTAAGGTAGCAGCTGTGGAGAGTGAGTTGAAGGATCGGGATCAGTTGTTAAGGCAGCTGAAGTCTAATTTAGTGGAGGCCCAAAACAGGATGAAACAACTGGCCGACAAACACCGTACGGAGAGGAGTTTTGAAGTGGGGGATTTTGTATTGCTCAAGTTACAACCTTACCGACAGCAGACAGTAGTTCGACGTGGCAACATGAAGTTGGCTCCAAGGTATTATGGGCCCTATGAAGTGTTAAGCAAAATTGGTGCTGTAGCTTACAAACTCAAGCTGCCCTCTGGTTCTTGAGTACATCCAGTGTTCCATGTCTCTTGTTTGAAGAAGATGGTTGGCCAGAAGGTTCTCAAAATGCAAGACCTGCCCAAGTTCAGTGAAGAGGGCGAACTGACGCTTGAACCTGTGCGCATTTTGGAACAACGGAAGGTCAAGGAAAAAGGGCGAGAGCTGACAGAGTGGTTAGTTCAGTGGCAAGGCTTGGCTGTGGAGGATGCTACTTGGGAAAAACCAAGCAAGGTGGGTGAGTTATTTCCCCATACACAATCTTGGGGACAAGATTGCTCGTCCAAGGAGGTGGGAATGTTAGGAGGTTCCTGAGGTGTCTTTGTTAGTTCACGTGTTAGTCTCACGTGACTTGCTTTTTAGGAGTGTATTAGTTGTGGGAGTTATATTACCCCTTTTTGTCTTTTGTGGTGTAAGCAAAAAACTTATTGTACTATTTTACTTTCACTGGCTTGTATTTGAGAGAGATCTTGAATCCAAGAAGCAGTTTTGTATCACATTGTTGGCATCTAAACCAAAGGTAGTCGTATAGGATAATCACTTTCTTAATAAACATAGAACCAAAAACAGGCACACGTTCTCCACAAAGCTACTCTCTAACTTGAAATGTCGTCAACTCAGAGAGTGAGGGGAAAACTATTAGGACCAAAAATCGTCGTCCACATTAAATCAATGTTGATCATAAATCAATAGCAGGTATCATCAAGACCAACAATAATTATTTCTCTATTTGTTATTAATCTCAAATACCCCATACGAGGCCTGTGAAGACCAAGGCCATAAAACAAGAAATTACTGCCAAATAGTCTACCAATGCCATCGACATCATACCTTCATGTTGACGACATCGAGCACCACACCTGTGACACAAACTCCCATACCCTCAAAAATAAACCACGACATCTCCCCTACTTCGACCTCATCCTGAACCTATCTACATTTCACGCAACCCGACATCACTAGTTTACTTAGTAAACATCCCTTAATTTATACCTCTATCCCATCAATCACATCATAATCTTCTCGAGACACTCACTATTTATGATAATAGATCTGAAACAGCTCATCTCTCTCTGTAAAAGAATGCAATTCCATGGATTCACACTGACAAACGCCTAAAATATTATGAACCCAAGCAAATTCTCAAGATCCTTATATTGGGTGTTACGAACCTACCTCCATTATAAAGGGAGGCTCAACCATCTGGTAAGATTATCCTTTTTGTACTCCAAACATTGTATATTTCTCTCTCAAAAGTGGATGACAGACTTGATCATCAGAACTTCCTTGGTCGGAATCCCTCCGGTCAAGGAACCTCTAATGTTGATTGTGAATTTTGTAGGATTGTCGGTGACCCCCTGTTGTAAATCTTTGATTGTACAAAAAGTTTCCCACAACTATGTATTCACACATTGATAAATATATGTATAAACACATTATCATCACAAAAAAAATAATATTGTACTATTAATTTACGTTTTCCACCAAACAAACAATGAAAAATATTAACAACTTTTTTGTCCAAACACTATAAATTAGTTGTTTTTCCATGAGAGGTTAGTTTTACATATCATAAGAATCATTTGCCATCAATATGAGCAGGGCCGGCCCTAGCCACTTTGGTTTCCAAAGCCGCACGGTATAGCAGTGCCCTATTGAAAAAAAAACACAAAGTGAGACATAATCAAACAATTTTTATATCAAAAGCGAGACGGTACCCACACAATTCATTGTTGAGAAGACATTACAACGGCTAGAAGCCATTAAACATGCAAGTGTACTGTTGAATTAACGGTACAATGATTTTACAATAAAAATAATAAATAAACTATTTGGTTTAAGATAAGAGATGGGCTGATTACTTATTTGAGCTTATAAATTGAGTAAGATATACAAGCCCACAACTAAGTTAGGATAAAAAAAATGCAAGCAAAATGCAAACGGTACAATGATTTTACAATAAAAATAATAAATAAACGGTGTAATAGCATTTTTTTGTATTGAATAATTTGATCCAGTTTAACTCGGAAACTCATTTGCCCCATAAATAAACTATTTGGTTTAAGATACGAGCTGGGCTGATTACTTATTTGGGCTTATAAATTGAGTAAGATATACAAGCCCACAACTAAGTTAAGATATTAAAAAAAAATTGTAAGCAAAATGCAACGTAGTAGATTCAAACTCGAGCTGAGTGACGAGGAAACAATCATGTAACCACCAAACCAGTTGTATCTTTTCGTAATCTATGTAAACTAAAAAAAATATATATAAATTTTTTCAAAATAATATGGTGCCCCTTGGGGGCTTGGTGCCCAAAGGCCTAGTTTTGGGGATTTGGGCTTGGCCCGACCCTGAATATGAGCCTTTACTTTTCTCATTGGTGCTCAAAAATTGAATCCTCAAAACAAAATTGCAATAAAAAAGAAACAAATAATTAAACATTTATGTTATGTTTGTTTAGTGAAAAATCAATCTCTCATGAAAAATATATCTCAAGGAAAACAACTAATTTCTAATGTTTTGACAAAAGATGGCTAGTAATTTTCACTATTTGTGTAGTACCCGGTTTTCGTCCGGCCAAACCAAACAAAACAAAAAAAGAAGAATAATAATAATGCAGAAATTCAAAATTCAAGAGCCTGTTTCATAGGCCCACATGCTTACAAAAAATTCAAGACTTGTTTCTTGGACCCATAAGCATACAAAAATCCTAAGGCCCACCTCTTGGACCGTAAGCCCATAAAAATTCAAATCTAAACCCTATAAAATATCTAAAAAATAGGATAATTAAATAAATAATAAACAAAAGAAAATCCTTAAGAGGGAAAGGTGGTTCCTTTATTAGGGTTTCACAAAAATAAGGAAAAGACAAAAATGTAAGTCTTTAGGGTTGTAGAGAAGGAGAGAAAAATAGGGTTTTTGGGGGCATTTTGAGATTTTTTGAAATAAATGATAAGTTAAAAGGACTAGGGGAGCCGCACAAGAAAAGAAAGGGGGAACAAAAAAGGGTTTTAGAGGTTGGGAGAGAAAAAGCAATAGGAGGCGACACAATTGAAGAAAGAGCCGCACAATTGGGAGAGAGAGCAAGCCGTGAGAGAAGAAAAGGGGGGCGGAAAGAGATAGAACAGAAAGGGGAGAAAAAAAAACAGAGGTTTTGGGTGTGAAAGAAAAGAAGAGAGGGAGCTTGTGAGAAAATGGAAGAGATATTGAAGTGTAAGGCCGCTGCAGAAGCTGACGCTCAAAAGAGAGGAGAGAAGCAACAATCACCGCCGCACAATCAGGAACAGAAAATCGGAAGCTGCCGCACAGCCAGGAATCAGGAAGAAAGGAGAAAGAACCGAGAAGGTAGTGATTCCTTCATCTGAATATGATTTTATTTTTCTTTGATTATTCAAATTCTGTTTTGCAACCGCTGGCTTTCATAGTTGAGATGACATAGACTTGTATAGGTTGTTAAATTTTCTTCACTGGTGCCTTAAATCTGATTCACAGTGTTGGTTGTGTTGATGATAAACAACCGAGGGTTTATATGTTAGTTGTTTAGGTTCTGAGGATGTGTTTAATGGCATTGTGGGAAATGTGTTGGTGTCCCATTTGTTGTCCTTTACTGAAGATGATATTCCGCATGAAGGGATGTGGCACAACAAAGCTTCGCATATTTCAGTCATGTGTCGTGGAAAGGAATTAGCAAGTATCTTGGTGGATAATGGGTCATCCCTCAATATTTTACCAAAGGAGACTTTTGAAAAGCTGCCGATTGACAAATCTTATTTAAGACCAGTGCCGATGGTAGTAAGGGCATTCGACGAAACACGTAGAGAGATTATGGGAGAAATTGAAATACCTTTACAGGTTGCAAGTGTAACTTTCAATGTACCATTTGTGATAATGGATATCTCACCAACTTACAGTTGCCTGTTGGGACGACCTTGGATTCACACTGCAGGAGTCGTTCCCTCATCATTGCATCAGATGCTCAAGTTTGTTCATGATGGAAGGGTTTATATAGTAAAGGGCCAGTCAGAATGGATGGTTGCTAGTTTGTCTAATAATTCTCCTATTGATGCTTCGACAGAAGGGATTGAGAGTTCATTCCAATCTTTTGAAATTGCTAGTACTAGCTATGTGAAGGAAGGACTTTCTCCCCTAATGCCACAAGTATCCAAGGTTATGAAGAATGTGGCAAGATTTATGTTGAAAAAGGGGTTTCGCCCGGGAGAAGGACTTGGTAAGAATCGACAAGGAATTAAGAAGCCAGTAGAAATGGTGAAACATCCAGAACGTTGGGGTTTGGGTTATAAGCCAACTAGGGTTGACAGGAACCGTGCACAAGCAGAAAAGCAGGCGAAGAGGTTTGCTCGTCTGGAAGGAAAGGAGCTGGAAGTTGAAAAGAAACCGATTCCTTGGCTTTATGACAGTTTTGTGTATGGAGGGATGCAGAACAAGATAAGTTTGGCTGATACTGGGGCAGTTTTTAGAAAACTGCCATTTGGAAACTCGACAGATAAAACTGGGGCAATTTTGGCAAATATATGTGTTCAGTTTGAAGAGTTCCAAGTTGCTATGGTGGAAGAGGAACAGAGTTCGACTGCTAGACCTTGCTTTGTCATCTCCCAGTATCTCTCAAGAACCTGCAAGAGTACTCTCGAGTGCACTACCATCGTGGGCCCAGCTCACGACTTTCGTTTGGGTCTTTTGTAATGAGCATGCTTTACTTTGCTTTCAATAAATCTTATAGTATGGCGATTGCATGTTCAATCTTTGTACATATTCCCTTTTCCATGAAATGAAAGTCTTTTGACAGTCATCCATATTCATGCTTCTCCATTTCCATTTAAGGTTTGTTCTCCATTCTCAAAACCATTTTTTATTCATTTCTTTCACAGGATTGAAAATGATGATAACGAAGATGACGAACTTAATGAACCAGATTTTGATGCACCCATTAGTAATGTTGAATCTGACTATGAAATAGAGGAAGAAATTGAGATTTTATCGGAAATGTTAAGACAAGTCAATCAGGAAGAGAAACTAATACAGCCGCACCAAGAGATAACTGAAGTTGTTAATTTGGGAACTGAAACGGAGAAAAAGGAGGTTAAGGTAGGAGCTGCCTTCGAATGAGGGAATAAGAAGAAATTGATAGATTTATTACATAGTTACCAGGATGTCTTTGCATGGTCTTATCAGGATATGCCGGTCTTGATACAAGTATTGTTGTTCACAAGTTGCCATTGATTCCAGAATGTACCCCAGTGAAACAAAAGCTAAGGAGATTGAAAGCAGATATGCTTTTGAAAATAAGAGATGAAGTGAAGAAACAGTTTGATCCTGGTTTCTTAGCGGTGGCTAGATACCCTGAATGGGTGGCAAATATTGTACCTGTTCCCAAGAAGGATGGAAAAGTGCGGATGTGTGTCGATTATAGAGATCTCAATCGTGCAAGCTCGAAGGATAATTTTCCATTTCCCCATATTGATGTTTTAGTGGATAATACAGCTAGACATTCAACTTTCTCTTTCATGGATGGATTTTCGGGTTACAATCAGATCAAGATGGCACCAGAAAATCGTGAGAAAATGATTTTTATTACCCTATGGGGAACTTTTTGCTATAAAGTCATGTCGTTTGGTCTGAAGAATGTTGGTGCTACTTATCAACGGGCCATGGTCACTTTGTTTCGTGACATGATGCATAGAGAAATTGAAGTATATGTCGATGATATGATAGCAAAATCCAAAGAAAGTGAAGATCATATTGTGAATCTCCAGAAGATGTTTGATCGATTAAGGAGGCATCAATTGAAGTTGAATCCAGTTAAGTGCACATTTGGGGCAACCTCGGGGAAGTTGTTAGGTTTCATTGTAAGCAGGAAAGGAATTGAGGTAGATCTTGATAAAGTGAAGGCGATCTTGGAGATGCCACCCCCTCGGACAGAAAAGGAAGTTAGGGGTTTCTTGGGAAGGTTGAATTACATTGCCAGATTCATTTCACAGTTGACGGCTACTTATGAACATATCTTTAAATTGTTGCGTAAGAGTAACTCTACTGAGTGGAACGAAGATTGTCAGATAGCATTCGAAAAGATTAAGCAATATTTGAAATGTCCTCCAGTGTTGATGCCTCATATGGCTGGCAGGCCGCTTATTCTCTATTTGACTATCTCAGATAGTTCGATGGGATGTGTGCTTGGACAGCATGATTCATCGGGAAGATAGAGCATGCCATTTATTACTTGAGCAAGAAGTTTACTAGTTGTGAAGCAAATTATTCGATGTTGGAGAAAACGTGTTGCTTTTTGGTTTGGGCTGCACATCGGCTTAGACAATATATGCTTTATCATACGACGTGGTTGATTTCCAGGATGGATCCTATCAATTACATTTTTGAGAAACCTTCTCTTTCAGGGAGGATAGCTAAATGGCAGATGTTACTATCAGAATATGATATTTTGTATGTCACACAGAAGGCAATCAAAGGGAGTGCAATAGCAGATTATTTGGCAGATGGAGCAATTGATGATACTCAGTCTATGGATTTGAAGTTTCCAGATATTGATGTCATGACTGTGGTGATAGAAGAGGAGAATCAGAAGGATTTGGCAAAATGGACTATGTTGTTTGATGGTGCTTCTAATATCATGGGATGTGGAATTGGTGCAGTGTTAATATCACCTGATGAGAACATTATCCCGTTTACAGCTAAGTTGTATTTCGAATGTACTAACAATGTGGCTGAGTATGAAGCATGTACGATGGGAATTCAAGCTGCTATCGATATGGGGATTAAGAGGCTACAGGTTTATGGTGATTCACAGTTGGTGATTAGGCAATTGAATGATGAGTGGGAAACCAAAGATGACAAGCTCATTCCATATTACCAACATATCAAAAAGTTAGTCAAGTTTTTTGATTGGGTTGAGTTTGATCATATCTCAAGAGAGGAGAATCAAATAACGGATGCTCTGGCAACTTTGGCGGCAATGTTTGATGTAGACCCAAAAGGGGAGGTGCAACTAATTAAACTTGAGAAACGAGAAGTTCGAGGTTACTGTTCAAATTTGGAGGGAGAGCCTGATGGTAAACCGTGGTATCATGATATCCAACAGTATATTGAAAAGAAAGAATATTCATCAGGGGCATCAGAGAATGATAAGCGCACCATCAGGAGATTGGCGGGATCCTTCTTCTTAGTGGAAATGTTCTTTATAAAAGGCATGATGGGATAGTTTTCTTGCGTTGTGTTGATATGGCTGAGGCTAAACAAATAATGGAGGAAATTCATGAAGGAATATGTGGGACTCATTCCAGTGGATATGCAATGGCAAGGAAAATTATTCGTGCAGGGTATTATTGGTTAACCATGGAGAGGGATTGTATAAATTATGCAAACAGATGCCATAAATGCCAGATTTATGCAGACAGAACACATGTTCCTGTGAATCCATTGCATGTGTTGACATCACCATGGCCTTTCTCGATGTGGGGATTAGATGTCATCGGTCCAATTGAGCCGAAGGCTTCTAATGGGCATCGTTTCATTTTGGTTGCTATTGATTATTTTACCAAATGGGTGGAGGCTGCTTTGTATTCTAATGTGACGAGTAGTGTGGTTGTTCGGTTCTTGAGAAAAGAGATTGTTTGTCGATATGGAGTTCCAGAAAGAATTATTATTGACAATGGCACGAATTTCAACAGTAAAATGGTGAAGGATTTTTGTGACCAGTTTAGAATTCATCACCATAATTCAACTCCATACCGTCCAAAGATGAATGGGGCTGTCGAAGCGGCGAATAAGAATATCAAGAAGATTATCGGGAAGATGACAGAGAATTACAAAGATTGGCATGAGAAGATCCCTTTTGCTTTATATGGTTATCGGACATCAATACGCACATCTACCGGGGAAACTCCTTTCTCTTTGGTGTATGGTATGGAAGCGGTTTTGCCTATAGAAGTGGAGATTCCATCCCTTCGAGTAGTTCTGGAGGCTGGTTTGGAAGAATCAGAATGGACTCGAATGCGATATGAACAATTGAATTTGATTGAAGAACGAAGATTACGAGCAATTTGTAAAGGGCAATTGTATCAAAGAAGATTGATGAAAGCACATAATAAGAAAGTTCGACCTCGCAGTTTCAGGGAGGGAGAGTTAGTGTTGAAGATGATTTTGCCACCTCAAAAGGATCACCGAGGGAAGTGGACACCGAATTATGAGGGACCATATGTGGTGAAAAAAGCTTTTGAAGGAGGGGCATTAATTTTGACAAGAATGGATAGAGAAGAACTGCCTAATCCGGTGAATGCAGACGCCATCAAAAAATATTACCCATAGCAAAAAAAAAAGCAAAAAAAAAAAAAAAAAAAAACTCGCTAGATTGAAAACCCGAAAGGGCGATCTAGGCAAAAATTAGAGTTAAAACGCTCGCTAGATTGAAAATCCGAAAGGGCGGTCTAGGCAAAAATTAGAGCAATAAAAATCCCGCTGGAGTGAAAACCCCTCGTGGGCGCTTCAGGCAAAAATTAGGGAAAAAAGAAAAGTCTCTAATATAGTGAAAACCCTTCATGGGAGCTTCAAATAATATTGAGATCAGAAAGGTGTGGAGAAAGCAACTAAGGGGAATGAGGTAGAGGCCTTTTTGAGGATTTGAGATGAATATAAGGAAATACAATGAATGACAGATAGCAAGGCTGTACACAGGTGAATTGGTTATGCTCAGGGGTATGCATGACGAGGCTGCGAAGGAGACAATTGATATGGAAGCAGTCAGATTCAATAATTGCACAATGGGGACACACAAAACTGGGGCAGTTTTGTGCGGAATCAAAGTTATCTCATTTTATATCCTTGTAGTACCCGGTTTTCGTCCGGCCCAAAAAAAAAATAGAAAAAATAGAAAAATTAAAAAATACAATAATAATAATAATAATTCAAAAGCCCGTTCTGGAGCCCGTAAGCTCACAAAAAATTCAAAGCCTGTTTCTTGGACCCACAAGCATGCAAAAATTCCTAAAGTCTATTTCTTGGACCATAAGCCCATAAAAACTCCAACCCAAACCCAATATAACTAAACCCTAGAAAATATCTAAAAAATAGGAAAATTAAATAAATAATAAAGAAAATCCTTAAGAGGGAAAGGTGTTTCCTTTATTAGGGTTTCACAAAAATAAGGAAAAGACAAAAATGTAAGTCTTGAAGGTTTTAGAGAAGGAGAGAAAAATAGGGTTTTTGTGGGCATTTTGGGATTTTTTGAAATAAAGATAAGTTAAAAGAGGACTAGGGAGCCGCATAACAAAAAAAAAAGGGGGCCAACAATAGGAGGGATCGGCGGCACAAGAGAGAAGAGGGGAAAAGGGAAAAAGAGAGAAAAGAGTGTGAAAGCAGCCGCACAAAGGAAAACAAAAAAAAAATTGTGAGAGAGCAAAGAAGGAGGGAGCCGCACGGCACAACGGAGAAGAGGAAAGAAAGAAAGAAAGAAAAAAAAGGGGAAGAAAATTGTGTGAGAGGGAGAGGAAAATAGGAGAGGATCGGCGGCACAAAGGAAAACCAAGGGAGCAAAAGGGAACCAGTTGCAGAAAAGAGGAAGAGGCCAAGGAGAAGAGCGGCTGCACCAGAGGAAGGGAGAAAGGCAGACGCAAACTAGAGAAGAAATCAAGAGACGAGGGTTTCACGCAATCCGAATCTAGCCATCAAAAGTAATAATCTGTTAATACTTGTGTTTCCGGTTCTTTTCTCTGATTTTCTTGTTTTGATTCGATTCTTGTGCCAAAAACATGTTCGATTTTGATATATGAGTTTCTGTTTGTTTTGAGTTGGTGTTGGGCCATTCTTTGGTTTTGATACTTGAGTCTTGATGCTGAGAAGGATATTTGATTTTGCTGGTTGTATTTCTGAAATTTCTCTAATTTATGTTGGGTTCTATTCTTGATGCTTCTTGGCTGTTTATCTTAATATTTGATTTTTCTGCTAACTTCTGGGTATTATTTGATTTCCCTGCTATTATGGTACAATATGCTGGTTGGAATCTGTGTGGTGTTGGTGGTGTCTGCTGGTGTTGGCGTTTGAGAAAAGGAATTTGTATTGGACCTCCTTACGTTCGTCCGCTTCTAATTGTTCTGGATTGATGGATTTGTTTGTTATTGGAAAATAAATCTGAATATTAAAACTGGTTTGGACATGTTGGAAGATTTGTATGTGAATCTATGTATCGGCTATATTGTTGGTTTGCATATAAATTTGTTTATCGATTAGTATGTTGATTTGTTAGACAAATAGTTCTTCCTTAAAGTTGGTTCAAATCTGATTTAGAGACTTTGTATATATAATATGAGATTTCATATGTATGTGTGAATCTTGATTGTAATTGAGCATCTACTTTTGCTCATTCCTTCCTTGTATTTGATGTTGGGCTTGGACTGGGATTGACTCTACTTGGGCCGGACTTGACTTCGTTTGGGGCCGGAGAGTTCATTTGGAGATTGGACCGGGTTTGAGCAATTAATGGGCTCCATGGGCCATATTTATATTTGTATTTTTATCTTTATATTTCATTATCTGTATACAGTTTTATCTTGTTTTTATTTGAATATGTCTATCCTTGTAAATATAAGCCATGTAATAGGGTAGTGGAAATAATGAAAAGTAGTGTAGTGTAGCAGAAATAATGAAAAGTAGATTAGTGTAGTTTAGTTTTATTTATGTTTAACGTAATTAGTATGTATGTTTAGAGATTTAGTTTTACCAATCCATCAATTCAATAATCACGTTTTTACCAACTCTTCATAAAAACAAATTAATGGATACTACATTAAAGTCAACTAGGAGGAGGACTTGATGACATTCAGCTCCTACCTAGACTTTAATTGTGCTATCCTTATTTAAACAAAATGTAAATGGTAATTTAATTTATTAGATACCTAAATTAAAGTTCATTAGGAGGAGGACTTGATGACATTCAGCTCCTGCCTAAGCTTTAATTATGTTATCTTTTCAAATTAAAGTGTCATTTGTATTTCTAAACATAATGATAAATTAATTTACTGGATACCTAAACTAAAGTTCATAAGGAGGAGGACTTGATGACATTCAGCTCCTGCCTAGGTTTTAATTATGTTATCTTTTCAAATTAAAGTGTCATTTGTATTTCTAAACATAATGATAAATTAATTTACTAGATACCTAAATTAAAGTTCATTAGGAGGAGGATTTGATTACATTCAGCTTTTGCCTAGACTTTAATTATGTTATCTTTTCAAATTAAAGTGTCATTTGTATTTCTAAACACAATGATAAATTAATTTACTAGATACCTAAATTAAAGTTCATTAGGAGGAGGACTTGATGACATTCAGCTCTTGCCTAGGCTTTAATTATGTTATCTCTTCAAATTAAGGTATCATTTGTACTCGAAAAAATAATGGTAACTAAATTAAAGTTAATTAGGAGGAGGACTTGATGACATTCAGCTCCTGTCTATGCTTTAATTATGTTGTCTTTTCAAATCAAAATATCATTTATATTGGACAATCAACTTTTCAAGAAAAAGCAAATAGATCAATCTAGGTAACCTTTTAGGGAGTTGTGGGGTGCCTAACACCTTCCCCACACTCAATAGACCCCCTTACCTATTCTCTGGTTCGTAGACCATTTTTTAGTGTCCAATTGCACTTAAATCAATTGGTGGCGACTCTAAACATTTTTCATCCTTTCATCGCCGATCCGCGTCGTGACCCCGGTTGCGACAAATGGTGAATCTACTGGGGATATTGGTTTTTATACCAAAGGGGTTGGGCCTGTATGATTGATTTTTGTGCTTTTCTTGTATAGTTTTTATGTTAGTTCCTATTTGTATTTGTATATTAAATTTGAAGACTTTGATGGATTTGTTCAATGTTGTAGATTTCTTCATCGGATATGGGCCTTCTGAGATTTAAATGTTAGGGATATTGGTTTGTATGCCCCCCGCACACACATTCACTTATCATTGCACACACATAACCCTATACTCGGGTTACTTAGTGATTAGTGAAGGTTGACCTACCACTTTCATGGGATTCACTTCCCTGTATGGGTGGGGGAAGACACATTCCTGGATTGACGTCCTCTTATGACATTAAGGGATGGGCTTTTGTGATCCAATGGAGCAAAAGCCACCTGATCCAGAGACCTCGTAATTAGTTAGTTAAACCACCCGTATGCACTATAGATAAACCGTAGTCATGGTTCTAAACCTCCAGACATTTTTTAGGTGGTATTACCCATCTTAGGAACAAAGGGGGCGTCTCTATCCCTAACTATTTATTTCGCATGTCCATACTATGTTATATTCCTTGTTATATGCCTTAATCATGCTCATTATTTTTGGTGTAACCTATTCCCTCTTGTATATATTGTTTTGCTTGTATCCTAACCTAACCTGTGCAGGTTAATATCCATGATTGTTTTTCTTTTTCTTTCTTTATCATTGATCATGCATACACGTTAGAGCACATCTTTGCAATCTAACTAGATAATATTGGCAGAATGATCAAGCCCATAGGAACAAGCACGGTGGAGTTGGGTGATCCAGTAGAAATCAGAGACAAGTTAGATAAGCTACAAGAAGAGTTGGGAGATAGTTTGAAAGAAGATCAGTCGTTGAGACCAGTGAAGAAGGTTTCATTCCAGACTCGAGCACCGGAAGCTTTGTCTGAGTTTTGGCAGAAGCAGGATATGAATACAAAGAAAGCGTTTAGGAGTATGTTTGGGAGAATTGATCATTTGTTGACTATCCAGACGCCAGTAACTCTCCTGAAGGCGGCTATGCAGCATTGGGATCCAGCATACCGTTGCTTCACTTTTGGGTCAATAGATTTATCACCATTGATGGAAGAGTATGCCGAATTATTGGGGTAGACCTTGCACGCTAATAAAATCTACAACCCAGGAGAAAAAACTTTTGCAGAAGCAGTTATCTCTAAGCTTTTGGGTTTACCAGTGAAGAAGATTAAAGAAATGGGAAGTACAAAGGGTGCAAGGTGGACTTTTCCAGAAGAAATATTGATGAATTTTGCTAAAGAGAATTTTCACAAGGAAGAAGGACAATTTGCTTTTGCAATTGTCATATATGGTACCGTGATTTTTCCATGTGCTGGTGGAAATATAGATAGAGGTGTGATTAAGATGGTTAATCATGTTAAACATCAAGCGACTCCAGTGCCTGCCATATTATGTGAGACTTTCCGGTCCCTTAATCACTGTCGTGTTTCTACGGAAGGGATGTTTATTGGGTGTGCTCAGTTGCTTGGGATCTGGCTTATTAGTCACCTAAAGTATGGCAAGACAGTTGGGGCTCCTTTTGTGCAGTTCCAAAAGGATGATTGTCAGTTGAGAGATCCTATTAGTGATTTCGAAAAGACAAGATTGCAGCCTTTAAAGCCTTCAATGGAGAAGTGGAGTTGTTTTTTGTCTAGTTTGGATGAAAAGAAGGTATACATGAGAGCCCCATGGCATAAAACAGACGGATTGATTTATAGGTTTGGTGATTTCGATTGGGTTCCACTTATAGGCCCTTGGGGAATTACAAGTCAGGCACCGGCCATGTTTCTCCAACAAATAGGTGGGAATCCATGTAGACCAGTCACTTTTCAGTTGAAAGAGTTTGAATTCTCCCTTGAATAGGAAAAAGCAAAGGCGTTAGTACGAAAGATAGTGGAGGCCTGGAGTACCCCTCAAGGAGTAAGAAAAGGTCCGCGAAATATTTATGGAACTGTTCAGTACAAGGCATGGCACGCAAAAAGAGGAAAATCTTATACAGATTATGATATGTCTGATGAGGGAAGAAGGAAAGGAGAAGGAAAGTTAGGTGGAGGAGATAATGGGGAAGAAAAGCATTCTCAGGAAAATGAAGCCATACTCAAGGAGGTCATTGAGGAGGAAGATGAAGATGGAAGGGTTTCTTATCCAAATTTTGTCCCAGAGAGAGGTGTAGAAGTAATGGTGGAAGAAGAAATTCAGGAAATGGATGGAGATTTACAGATGGAGGACACATCAAGTGATGATGAAATGGTTAGAGGACCATCTGGATATCCTGACAAAGAGGCGAAGATAATGTGGAAAATGCTGCAAACTATGACTGAGAAATATAAAAAGTATAAAGGAAAGTTTAGAAGGATGAAAGCTGAGTTTGTCAAGAGCAAGAAAATGAAGCTGCAAGAAGATTTGCAAATGGAAAAAGAAAGGGGCAATCTTCAGGAAGAGTATACCAAGATGAAGGAGCAAGTGAGAAGTATGAAAGGAGAACTTCAAGAGGCACGAAAGGAAATTACTCAAATGAAGGGAACAATTGTGACATTGGAGGAGTTAAGCTACAATGCTAAGAAGGAAATAGTTGACAAAGTTGAAAAGTTAAAGAGGAATAAGGTGGAGATCAACTCTCTGAAAGAACAAATGGAGTATGCCTTTTCAGAAAGTCAAAAATTCCAGAAGCTGTATGAGGCAGACAAAGATTTCATTCAGCAAAAAGAGGCCGAGGTAGAAGAATTGAATCAACAGAATGATTTCTTACATGATGAATTGAATGAATTTCAACAGAAGAAACAAGGCACAGAAGACAAGATCAAGTTAATTATGAGTCGAGCATTGCAATTATCAGAATGGGCTCATAGCTATGAAAAACGGGTACAAGATCTGAAAGTAAATCGGGCATTTAAGGCGCCAGAGTTGGCTGGGGTTTCCTTGTTTTTGACAGATTTACACAAAGACTTGTATGTACTTAGGGAGAAGATATTTCAAACGCAGTCAGCTAATTCTGATGTTATTGAGATTGATGATGAGTAAAGATGTAAACAATTCGAGCTACAATATTTTGAATGGAATGATATCTTGCCATTATTATTTTTTTGGATTGCAAAGATTTCTTAGGATTTGCACAAATAATAACCACATGCATGCATGTTCTTAAAATAAAATAAATGAGGACTAATGTCATTGTTTTCAAAATGCACAGAAAATCATAAATAATCATAGCGTCCAAGAAGCACCATCGACACCCCTATCAGACTCGCCTACAATCAAGAATTATTGAGAATATGGAGCAGGAAATGGGTGAGCATAGTCAGAATCAGGATATAGCTGAATTGAAAGAGCAGATGGCCTTATTGATGAAGAATATGGCGTTGCTAATGAAAGGAAAGGGAGTAGCTGAAAATTCTGAAACACCAGAGGTTCCTGAGAATCATTTGCACCAAGAAGTACCAGTTTACCCACCCGGGTTCACTCCTGCGCGTAACCAATCTTTGCTTGGTTTGCACCAGCATCAGTATGTTTCTCAACAGGCAACGACTCAGAACCCAACTTACATTCATCAAGTTGATCCTCATGGGCATGAGAATCCCTTCCCAGTCGGTGTTGATACCGCCGGAACTTTCATTGACGGGGTAGTAACTGAGGGAGTTCGGAATGAAGATAGTAACTCGATGGATGCGATTAAGAAGTTAGAAAAGCGACTAAGAGCTATGGAGGGTTTCAATGCTTCGGGAATGTTAAACCCAGCTAATTTGTGTCTTGTGAAGAATTTGAATGTTCCACATGACTTTGTACTACCAAAATTCAGTTTGTTTGATGGCACTGGAGTCCCTTTGGATCATTTAACGATGTATTGTCGGCGTATGCAGCCATATGCAAGTGATGAGAAAGTGTTGATGTATTATTTCCAAGATAGTCTGACTGGGGCAGCTCAAAGGTGGTTCAATACCCTTAATCCTTCGTCAGTAGCCTCGTGGGAGGATTTGGCTGAAATGTTTATGAAGCAGTATAAGCATAATGAAGAGAAGATCCCTACCATTTACGATTTGCAGAACACAACAATGAAGAGTGGGGAAAGCTTTAGGGAATTTGCCCATCGATGGAGGGATTTGGCAGCCCAGATAATTCCACCCCTTTCAGAAAAGGATTTGTTGAACGCTTTCATTGATGCTCTCCAGGAGCCTTATACTTCCAATCTGGCGGGAGGCGGTCATAGTAACTTAGCTGATATGATACAAGCAGGGGAGCGAGTTGAACGATGCATGAAGAGAGGTACTCTGCATTATCCCACCCTTGATAAATCAGACCCAGCTAAAGCAAGTAAAGGCAAGAAGGCTGAAGTGCATTCTGTGAATTTTGATTCAAATCCAGCTGTTTATGGTGTGCCTACTTCAGATTATCGCCCTAGAAGCAATGCCCCAAGGATGTCAAGCCCATGAGCCTACTATAATCATACCCACACCCAAAATCCTTATCCACCCCGATTCAATGCACCATCACCCAATCAATACTCGCAAAACCCAAACACTTACCAAAACTTCCAAAACCCAAACACTTACCAAAATTTTCAAAACCCAAACACTTACCAAAACCCTCGTCCAAATTTCCAAAACCAAAGACCCAGAAGACCCGTTGAGCATTTCGATCCTTTGCCCATAACCTATGCTGAATGTTTCACGAAACTTCAAGTGCAAGGAGCAGTGGCTCCTGTTCCGGGACGGGTCCACCAACCTCCATATCCCCATTGGTATGATCCTAATGCCACATGCTTATACCATGGAGGAACACCCGGGCACTCAACTGAAAGTTGTTTACAATTCAAAAGGATAGTCCTGGGGATGATTGAAGCAAAATGGCTTGATCTTAGTGCAATCAATAAACCAAATGTCAACAATAATCCATTGCCTAATCATGAGAAGGAGGGGGTGAATGCCATTGAAGAATTTTGTGCTACAAAAAGATGGGTATCAGAGATTGCAATGCCGTTGGGCCAGTTGTTTATGGTGTTGAGGAAAGAAGGATTAGTTGAGGAAGTGGCAGTGGATACGCCCATTCAACGTGGACTTTTTGATGACATGAAGACTTGTGAGTTCCATAGAGGACAAATGGGACATGTTATTGAGAATTGTTGTGGCTTTCAGGAGAAGGTACAAGAGTTGATGGATTTGAAGATAATAAAGTTTGAGGTGAAAGGCCAATCAAATGAAGTCAGTGTCATAGGAGGATATTATCAAGGGCCTAGGCCGAATCACGCTCCGCAATTTGTCTTGCAGTATTATGTGGAAGATGCGCCACCAGTTGGGCCACTCAAACCAAAGATAGATCCTTTGTACAAGAATGACAAGACTGTGCCATGGAATTATGAGGTTGAAGTTAGAGGTTAGCAAGGAGAAATGGTAGATAATATTTCTGGTGTTGGTGGAGTTACCCGGAGTGGGAGATGTTACATGAGAAATGAGCCAGAAGGGAATCCGGTAGTGGATCTTGAAGCTGAACGTAAAAGAAAAGGGAAAGCAATACCTGAAGTTGAAGGATCAGGTTCTATTCCAGAAGAAGGTCTTTTTGTACACCCAGAGGAGAAAAAGAAAGTTGTAACTGATGTGGAAGTCCATGAGTTCCTGAAAATTATTCGACAGAGTGAGTACATGATAGTGGATCAATTGAAGAAAACCCCTGCAAAGATTTCGATCTTGGAGTTGATAATGAGTTCTGAACCGCATCGACAAGTCTTGATGAGAATGTTAAATCAGGCGTATGTATCAGACAAGATTCCTACAGACTCTTTTAATGGCATTGTGGGAAATGTGTTGGCGTCCCATTTGTTGTCCTTTACTGAGGAAGATATTCCGCCTGAAGGGATGGGGCACAACAAAGCTTTGCATATTTCAGCCATGTGTCGTGGAAAGGAATTAGCAAGTATTTTGGTGGATAATGGTTCATCGCTCAATATTTTACCAAATGAGACTTTTGAAAAGCTGCCGATTGACAGATCTTATTTAAGACCAGTGCCGATGGTAGTAAGGGCATTCGACGGAACACGTAGAGAGATTATGGGAGAAATTGAAATACCTTTACAGGTTGTAAGCGTAACTTTCAATGTACCATTTGTGGTAATGGATATCTCACCAACCTACAGTTGCCTGTTGGGACGACCTTGGATTCACACTACAGGAGTCGTTCCCTCATCATTGCATCAGATGCTCAAGTTTGTTCATGATGGAAGGGTTTATATAGTAAAGGGTCAGTCAGAATGGATGGTTGCTAGTTTGTCTAATAATTCTCCTATTGATGCTCCAACAGAAGGGATTGAGAGTTAATTCCAATCTTTTGAAATTGCTAGTGCCAGCTTTGTGAAGGAAGGATTTTCTCCCCTAATGCCACAAGTATCCAAGGTTACAAAGAATGTGGCAAGATTTATGTTGAAAAAGGGATTTCTCCCGGGAGAAGGACTTGGTAAGAATCGACAAGGAATTAAGAAGCCAGTAGAAATGGTGAAACATCCAGAACGTTGGGGTTTGGGTTATAAGCCAACTAGGGTTGACAGGAACCGTGCACAAGCAAAAAAGCAGGCGAAGAGGTTTGCTCGTCTGGAAGGAAAGGAGCTGGAAGTTGAAAAGAAATCGATTCCTTGGCTTTATGACAGTTTTGTGTATGGAGGGATGCAGAACAAGATAAGTTTGGCTGATACTGGGGCAGTTTTTGGAAAAATGCCAGTTGAAAACTCGACTGATGTAACTGGGGCAATTTTGACAAATATACGTGATCAGTTTGAGGAGTTCCAAGTTGCTGTGGTGGAAGAGGAACAGAGTTCGGCTGCAAGACCTTGCTTTGTCATCTCGCGTCCTTCAAATTTCAAATTAGGCAACTGGACCAGTCTGGAGCTCCCATTATCTCTCAAGAACCTGCAAGAGTAATCCCGAGTGCACTACCATCGTGGGCCCAGCTCACGGCCTTCGTTTGGGTCTTTTGTAATGAGCATGCTTTACTTTGCTTTCAATAAATCTTATAGTATGGCGATTGCATGTTCAATCTTTGTACATATTCCTTTTTCCATGAAATGAAAATCTTTTGACAGTCATCCATATTCATGTTTCTCCATTTCCATTTAAGTTTTGTTCTCCATTCTCAAAACCATTTTTATTCATTTCTTTCACAGGATTGAAAATGATGATAACGAAGATGACGAATTTAATGAACCAGATTTTGATGCACCCATTAGCAATGTTGAATCTGACTATGAAATAGAGGAAGAAATTGAGATTTTACCTGAAATGTTAAGACAAGTCAATCAGGAAGAGAAACTAATAAAGCCGCACCAAGAGATAACTGAAGTTGTTAATTTGGGAACTGAAACGGAGAAAAAAGAGGTTAAGGTAGGAGCTGCATTCGAAGGAGAGAATAAGAAGAAATTGATAGATTTGTTGCATAGTTACCAGGATGTCTTTGCATGGTCTTATCAGGACATGCCCGGTCTTGATACAAGTATTGTTGTTCACAAGTTGCCATTGATTCCAGAATGTACCCCAGTGAAACAAAAGCTAAGGAGATTGAAAGCAGATATGCTTTTGAAGATAAGAGATGAAGTGAAGAAGCAGTTCGATGCTGGTTTTTTAGCTGTGGCTAGATACCCTGAATGGGTGGCAAATATTGTACCTGTTCCCAAGAAGGATGGAAAAGTGCGGATGTGTGTCGATTATAGAGATCTCAATCGTGCAAGCCCGAAGGATAATTTTCCACTTCCCCATATTGATGTTTTAGTGGATAATACAGCTAGACATTCAACTTTCTCTTTCATGGATGGATTTTCGGGTTACAATCAGATCAAGATGGCACCAGAGGATCGTGAGAAAACGACTTTTATTACCCACTGGGGAACCTTTTGCTATAAAGTCATGCCGTTTGGTCTGAAGAATGCCGGTGCTACTTATCAACGAGCCATGGTCACTTTGTTTCATGACATGATGCATAGAGAAGTTGAAGTATATGTCGATGATATGATAGCAAAATCCAAAGAAGGTGAAGATCATATTGTGAATCTCCAGAAGTTGTTTGATCGATTAAGGAAGCATCAATTCAAGTTGAATCCAGCTAAGTGCACATTTGGGGCAACCTCGGGGAAGTTGTTAGGTTTTATTGTAAGCAGGAAAGGAATTGAGGTAGAACCTGATAAAGTGAAGGCGATCTTGGAGATGCCACCCCCTCGGACAGAAAAGGAAGTTAGGGGTTTCTTGGGAAGGTTGAATTACATTGCCAGATTCATTTCACAGTTGACAGCTACTTGTGAACCTATCTTTAAATTGTTGCGTAAGAGTAACTCTACTGAGTGGAACGAAGATTGTCAGATAGCATTCGAAAAGATCAAGCAATATTTGAAAAGTCCTCCAGTATTGATGCCTCCTGTGGCGGGCAGGCTGCTTATTCTCTATTTGACTGTCTCAGATAGTTCGATGGGATGTGTGCTTGGACAACATGATTCATCGGGAAGGATAGAGCATGCCATTTATTACTTAAGCAAGAAGTTTACTAGTTGTGAAGCAAATTATTCGAAGTTGGAGAAAACGTGTTGCTCTTTGGTTTGGGCTGCACACCGGCTTAGACAATATATGCTTTATCATACGACGTGGTTGATTTCCAGGATGGATCCTATCAAATACATTTTTGAGAAACCTTCTCTTTCAGGGAGGATAGCTAAAAGGCAGATGTTGCTATCAGAATATGATATTTTGTATGTCACACAGAAGGCAATCAAAGGGAGTGCAATAGCAGATTGTTTGGCAGATGGAGCAATTGATGATACTCAGCCAATGGATATGAAATTTCCAGATATTGATGTCATGACTGTGTCGATAGAAGAGGGGAATCAGAAGGATTTGGCAAAATGGACTATGTTGTTCGATGGTGCTTCTAATATCGTAGGATGCGGAGTCGGTGCAACCTTGATATCACCTGAAGAGAATGTTATACCGTTTACAGCTAAGTTGTATTTCGAATGTACTAACAATGTGGCTGAGTATGAAGCATGTACGATGGGAATTCAAGCTGCTATCGATATGGGGATTAGGAGGCTACAGGTTTATGGTGACTCACAGTTGGTGATTAGGCAATTGAATGAAGAGTGGGAAACCAAAGATGACAAACTCATTCCATATTACCAACATATCAAAAAGTTAGTCAAGTTTTTTGATTGGGTTGAGTTTGATCATATCCCCAGGGAAGAAAATCAAATAGCAGATGCTTTGGCAACTTTGACGGCAATGTTTGATGTAGACCCAAAAGGGAAAGTGCAGGTGATAAAAATCGAGAGACGAGAAGTTCGAGGTTACTATTCAAATTTGGAGGGAGAGCCTGATGGTAAACCGTGGTATCATGATATTCAACAGTACATTGAAAAGAAAGCATATCCATCAGGGGCATCAGAGAATGATAAGCGTACCATCAGGAGACTGGCAGGATCTTTCTTCTTGAGTGGAAATGTTCTTTATAAAAGGAATGATGGAATAGTTTTCTTACGTTGTGTTGATGTTGCTGAGGCTAAACAAATAATGGAGGAAATTCATGAAGGAATATGCGGGACTCATTCCAGTGGATATGCAATGGCACGGAAGATTATTCGTGCAGGGTATTATTGGTTAACCATGGAGAGGGACTGTATAAGTTATGCAAACAGATGCCACAAGTGTCAGATTTATGCAGACAGAACACATGTTCCAGTTAATCCATTGCATGTGTTGACATCACCATGGCCTTTCTCAATGTGGGGATTAGATGTCATTGGTCCAATTGAGCCGAAGGCTTCTAACGGGCATCGGTTCATTTTGGTTGCTATTGATTATTTTACTAAATGGGTGGAGGCTGCTTCGTATTCTAATGTGACGAGTAGCGTGATTGTTCGGTTTTTGAGAAGAGAAATTGTTTGTCGATATGGAGTCCCGGAAAGTATTATTACTGACAATGGCACGAATTTCAATAGCAAAATGATGAAGGATTTTTGTGACCAGTTCAAAATTTATCACCATAATTCGACTCCTTACCGTCCAAAGATGAATGGGGCTGTCGAAGCGGCGAATAAGAATATCAAGAAGATCATTGGGAAGATGACAGAGAATTACAAAGATTGGCATGAAAAGCTCTCTTTTGCTTTATATGGTTATCGGACATCAATACGCACATCTACCAGGGAAACTCCTTTCTCTTTGGTGTATGGTATGAAAGCTGTTTTATTTTGGCCAAGTCGGGAATGGCCTTGTGATCCCGTGCCCTTTATTTTTCTGCACAAACATTTGGCCAAGCCGGGAATGGCCTTGTGATCCCGTGCCCTTTATTTTTCAGCACAAACATTTGGCCAAGCCGGGAATGGTCTTGTGATCCTGTGCGCTTTATTTTTCTGCACAAACATTTGGCCAAGCCGGGAATAGCCTTGTGATCCCGTGCCCTTTATTTTTCTGCACCAACATTTGGCCAAGCCGGGAATGGCCTTGTGATCCCGTGCCCTTTATTTTCTTGCACAAACAGTTGGCCAAGCCAGGAATGACCATAGTGATCTCGCGCATTGAAGTTCCCGTACGAAACTCGGTTGACTACACCTTTGTTTGTCTTTTATTTCATAAAAGACATACAAAGGGGGGCAGCTGTAGTACCCGGTTTTCGTCCGGCCCAAAAAAAAATAGAAAAAATAGAAAAAATAAAAAATACAATAATAATAATAATAATTCAAAAGCCCGTTCTGGAGCCCGTAAGCTCACAAAAAATTCAAATCCTGTTTCTTGGACCCACAAGCATGCAAAAAATCCTAAAGCCTATTTCTTGGACCATAAGCCCATAAAAATTTCAACCCAAACCCAATATAACTAAACCCTAGAAAATATCTAAAAAATACAAAAATTAAATAAATAATAAAGAAAATCCTTAAGAGGGGAAGGTGTTTCCTTTATTAGGGTTTCACAAAAATAAGGAAAAGACAAAAATGTAAGTCTTGAGGGTTTTAGAGAAGGAGAGAAAAATAGGGTTTTTGGGGGCATTTTGGGATTTTTTGAAATAAAGATAAGTTAAAAGAGGACTAGGGAGCCGCATAACAAAAAAAAAAGGGGGCAACAATAGGAGGGATCGGCGGCACAAGAGAGAAGAGGGGAAAAGGGAAAAAGAGAGAAAAGAGTGTGAAAGCAGCCGCACAAAGGAAAACAAAAAAAAAATTGTGAGAGAGCAAAGAAGGAGGGAGCCGCACGGCACAACGGAGAAGAGGAAAGAAAGAAAGAAAGAAAGAAAAAAAAGGGGAAGAAAATTGTGTGAGAGGGAGAGGAAAATAGGAGAGGATCGGCGGCACAAAGGAAAACCAAGGGAGCAAAAGGGAACCAGTTGCAGAAAAGAGGAAGAGGCCAAGGAGAAGAGCGGCTGCACCAGAGGAAGGGAGAAAGGCAGACGCAAACTAGAGAAGAAATCAGGAGACGAGGGTTTCACGCAATCCGAATCTAGCCATCAAAAGTAATAATCTGTTAATACTTGTGTTTCCGGTTCTTTTCTCTGATTTTCTTGTTTTGATTCGATTCTTGTGCCGAAAACATGTTCGATTTTGATATATGAGTTTCTGTTTGTTTTGAGGTGGTGTTGGGTCATTCTTTGGTTTTGATACTTGAGTCTTGATGCTGAGAAGGATATTTGATTCTGCTGGTTGTATTTCTGAAATTTCTCTAGTTTATGTTGGGTTCTATTCTTGATGCTTCTTGGCTGTTTATCTTAATATTTGATTTTTCTGCTAACTTCTGGGTATTATTTGATTTCCCTGCTATTATGGTACAATATGCTGGTTGGAATCTGTGTGGTGTTGGTGGTGTCTGCTGGTGTTGGCGTTTGAGAAAAGGAATTTGTATTGGACCTCATTACGTTCGTTCGCTTCTAATTGTTCTGGATTGATGGATTTGTTTGTTATTGGAATATAAATCTGAATATTAAAACTGGTTTGGACATGTTGGAAGATTTGTATGTGAATCTATGTATCGGCTATATTGTTGGTTTGCATATAAATTTGTTTATCGATTAGTTTGTTGATTTGTTAGACAAATAGTTCTGCCTTAAAGTTGGTTCAAATCTGATTTAGAGACTTTGTATATATAATATGAGATTTCATATGTATGTGTGAATCTTGATTGTAATTGAGCATCTACTTTTGCTCATTCCTTCCTTGTATTTGATGTTGGGCTTGGACCGGGATTGACTCTACTTGGGCCGGACTTGACTTCGTTTGGGGCCGGAGAGTTCATTTGGAGATTGGACCGGGTTTGAGCAATTAATGGGCTCCATGGGCCATATTTATATTTGTATTTTTATCTTTATATTTCATTATCTGTATATAGTTTTATCTTGTTTTTATTTGAATATGTCTATCCTTGTAAATATAAGCCATGTAATAGGGTAGTGGAAATAATGAAAAGTAGTGTAGTGTAGCAGAAATAATGAAAAGTAGATTAGTGTAGTTTAGTTTTATTTATGTTTAACGTAATTAGTATGTATGTTTAGGGGTTTAGTTTTACCAATCCATCAATTCAATAATCACGTTTTTACCAACTCTTCATAAAAACAAATTAATGGATACTACATTAAAGTCAACTAGGAGGAGGACTTGATGACATTCAGCTCCTGCCTAGACTTTAATTGTGCTATCCTTATTTAAACAAAATGTAAATGGTAATTTAATTTATTAGATACCTAAATTAAAGTTCATTAGGAGGAGGACTTGATGACATTCAGCTCCTGACTAGGCTTTAATTATGTTATCTTTTCAAATTAAAGTGTCATTTGTATTTCTAAACATAATGATAAATTAATTTACTAGATACCTAAATTAAAGTTCATTAGGAGTAGGACTTGATGACATTCAGCTCCTGCCTAGGTTTTAATTATGTTATCTTTTCAAATTAAAGTGTCATTTGTATTTTTAAACATAATGATAAATTAATTTACTAGATACCTAAACTAAAGTTCATTAGGAGGAGGACTTGATGACATTCAGCTCCTGCCTAGACTTTAATTATGTTATCTTTTCAAATTAAAGTGTCATTTGTATTTCTAAACACAATGATAAATTAATTTACTAGATACCTAAATTAAAGTTCATTAGGAGGAGGACTTGATGACATTCAGCTCTTGCCTAGGCTTTAATTATGTTATCTCTTCAAATTAAGGTATCATTTGTACTCGAAAAAATAATGGTAACTAAATTAAAGTTAATTAGGAGGAGGACTTGATGACATTCAGCTCCTGCCTATGCTTTAATTATGTTGTCTTTTCAAATCAAAATATCATTTATATTGGACAATCAACTTTTCAAGAAAAAACACATAATCTAGGTAACCTTTTAGGGAGTTGTGGGGTGCCTAACACCTTCCCCACACTCAATAGACCCCCTTACCTATTGTCTGGTTCGTAGACCATTTTTTAGTGTCCAATTGCACTTAAATCAATTGGTGGCGACTCTAAACATTTTTCATCCTTTCATCGTCGGTCCGCGTCGTGACCCCGGTTGCGACAATCCTGTAAAGATTTCTGCTATTTCCTTTATTTCTAACCCTCTTGAATCATATATATACTTGATCAGTCTCTCATGTTATCTATCTATTCTAAATAAAACTCTCTGAGGTCATTCAGTTCATTTCTGAATTCCTTATTCATTGCTTGTGTTCTTCACGATATTTATTGCTTGTGTATCTTGCCTTCAGAAATCTCATGTAGTACAAGCATTCATTGCCATACTATTGAATTTATTTGGAAGTTAAATAAAGTAATAAAAGAATCATGACAAGTGTATTAGGACATTGTTCTTAGCAGGAACCTGAGAGATTTTGGTGTTCTTGACTGTAAAGGAGCTAAAAGAAATTAAATGGCGCTAAAAGGCATGGCAGGAACTTGAGAGATTTTGATGTTCTTGACTGTAAAGGAGTTAAAAGAAATTAAATTGCGTTAAAAGACATAGTGGGCCCAGAGAGATTTTGTTTAGCGTTACAGGTATGATGGATTCAATGAAAATCAGATGTAAACAATAAATCGATGGAAGGATCAGACAGAAAGAGAATGAAAGATGTGAGGATAAGGGTAACATGGCAGATTGAAGATAGGATGGAATCAAAAGATGCAGTCTTCTCATGATGGATGATTGTAGGATGATAGGGGTGATGGTGCTTACGACAATTAACCAAAATAAAATTTTCAAAATGAGAAAAATAAAAGAAAATACAATTTTCTTTATGCATTCATACACTCATGGATATTTTCTTGCATAAATTCAAACAAACATTTCTGGCCAAGCTGGGAATGGCTGTAGTGATCCCATGCACTTTCTTTTCATCAGCCAAGCTGGGAATGGCTGTAGTGATCCCATGCACTTTCTTTTCTTGTTGGCCAAGCCGGGAATGGCCTTGTGATCCCGTGCCCTTTATTTTTCTGCACAAACATTTGGCCAAGCCGGGAATGGCCTTGTGATCCCGTGCCCTTTGTTTTCTTGCACAAACATTTGGCCAAGCCGGGAATGGCCTTGTGATCCCGTGCCCTTTATTTTTCTGTATAAACATTTGGCCAAGCCGGGAATGACCTTGTGATCCCGTGCCCTTTATTTCATAAAAGACATACAAAGGGGGGCAGCTGTAGTACCCAGTTTTCGTCCGGCCAAACCAAACTAAACAAAAAAAAGAAGAATAATAATAATGCAGAAATTCAAAATTCAAGAGCCTGTTTCATAGGCCTATGTGCTTACAAAAAATTCAAAACTTGTTTCTTGGACCCATAAGCATACAAAAATCCTAAGGCCCACCTTTTGGACCGTAAGCCCATAAAAATTCAAATCTAAACCCTATAAAATATCTAAAAAATAGGATAATTAAATAAATAATAAACAAAAGAAAATCCTTAAGGGGGAAAGGTGGTTCCTTTATTAGGGTTTCACAAAAATAAGGAAAAGACAAAAAGGTAAGTCTTTAGGGTTTTAGAGAAGGAGAGAAAAATAGGGTTTTTGGGGGCATTTTGGGATTTTTTGAAATAAAGGATAAGTTAAAAGGACTAAGGGAGCCGCACAAGAAAAGAAAGGGGGAGCAAAAAAGGGTTTTAGAGGTTGGGAGAGAAAAAGCAGTAGGAGGCGACACAATTGAAGAAAGAGCCGCACAATTGGGAGAGAGAGCAAGCCGTGAGAGAAGAAAAGAGGGGCGGAAAGAGATAGAACAGAAAGGGGAGAAAAAAAAACAGAGGTTTTGGGTGTGAAAGAAAAGAAGAGAGGGAGCTTGTGAGAAAATGGAAGAGATATAGAAGTGTAAGGCCACTGCAGAAGCTGACGCTCAAAAGAGAGGAGAGAAGCAACAATCGCCGCCGCACAATCAGGAACAGAAAATCGGAAGCTGCCGCACAGCCAGGAATCAGGAAGAAAGGAGAAAGAACCGAGAAGGTAGTGATTCCTTCATCTGAATATGATTTTATTTTTCTTTGATTATTCAAATTCTGTTTTGCAACCGCTGGCTTTTATAGTTGAGATGACATAGACTTGTATAGGTTGTTAAATTTAAATTTTCTTCACTGGTGCCTTAAATCTGATTCACAGTGTTGGTTGTGTTGATGATAAACAACCGAGGGTTTATATGTTAGTTGTTTAGGTTTTGAGGATGTGTTTGCTGGTGTTTCAAATTCTATGTGTTGTATGTGGTTTGTGGATATATGTTGGATTTGAATGAAACATACTTGCTTGCTCTCTAATGTCGATATCTGGTTCAGATTACGTGTGGCTTAATATGGTAGCATCGGTTTGTATGATGGGTTCTGTTCTTGGTTTGGTGCTGGTTATATATGTGTTCTTGGTGCTGGATTCTATTCTTGGTGCTGGTTACACAGATTTTCTGATTATGTCATTCGGCTTTTGTCTATAGGTACATGTATATATGCTCCTATTGATTCTTTAAAATCTGTTTAGGTGGGCTTTGGTAGTATTAATCTGTTGGCGTTGCTTGCTTTTGTTCATATTGAGATGTTGCTTTTGTACTGTTTCTGAACATGTTTTATATATATATATTTTGTTCATATAGGTGATAAATCTTTATGTGTTTGTGTCTATATGTTTATGTGTATAAATTTATTAATATGGAACTTATTTGGTAAAATTCTGATTTATGTTAAGTATCCATCTGACCGTTTTCTTGTTGATGTTGGGTTTGGACTGGGCTTGATCCCACTTGGGTCGGACTTGACTTCGTTTAGGGTCGGGGAGCTTATTTGGAGTTTGGATTGGGTTTGAGCCACACACGGGCTCCATGGGCCACATTTTGTATTTTATTATTTGTATATATTTTTATCTTATTTTTATTTGGCATGTATATTCTTGTAAATATAAGCCATGTAATAGGGTAGTGGAAATAATGAAAAGTAGATTAGTGTAGTTTAGTTTTATTTATGTTTAACGTAATTAGTATACATGTTTAGGGGTTTAGTTTTGTCAAATTGATGTATGTTTAGGGGTTTAGTTTTACCAATCCATCAATTCAATAATCACGTTTTTACCAACTCTTTATAAAAAAAATTAATGGATACTACATTAAAGTCAACAAGGAGGAGGACTTGATGACATTCAGCTCCTGCCTAGACTTTAATTGTGTTATCTTTATTTTAATGAAAAACAAATGATAAATTAATTTATTAGATACCCAAATTAAAGTTCATTAGGAGGAGGACTTGATGGCATTCGGCTTCTGCCTAGGCTTTAATTATGTTATCTCTTCAAATTAAAGTGTCATTTGTATTTCTAAACACAATGATAAATTAATTTACTAGATACCTAAATTAAAATTCATTAGGAGGAGGACTTGATGACATTCAGCTCCTGCCTAGGCTTTAATTATGTTATCTCTTCAAATTAAGGTATCATTTGTACTCGTAAAAATAATGGTAACTAAATTGAAGTTAATTAGGAGGAGGACTTGATGACATTCAGCTCCTGCCTATGTTTTAATTAATATTATCTTTTCAAATCAAAATACCATTTATATAGGACAAACAACTTTTCAAGAAAAAGCACATAGATCAATCTAGGTAACCTTTTAGGGAGTTGTGGGGTGCCTAACACCTTCCTCACACTCAATAGACCCCCTTACTCATTTTCTGGTTCGTAGACCATTCTTTAGTGTCCAATTGCACTTAAATCAATTGGTGGCGACTTTAAATCATTTTTCATCCTTTCATCGCCGGTCCGCGTCGTGACCCCGGTTGCGACAATTGGTTTTCTAAAAAAGATAAATTTGAGGTACAATTTTTTTTTTCTTGTGATGATATAAAATGTAATGTAATTTTTGATCAATAACAATTCATAAATATGACGCAGTTCAACTTGGTCATCCATGTAAATGTTTCAATTTAAATATCAAAAATTTAAAATTGTTCCAAAATATTTTTGACCTTTTAGGAAGTCAAACCCGTGATGTGGCATTAAAAAGTCAAATTCAACTAATTTTTGCTGATGTGGCTTGATAAAATGGTGACTTGGATATTTATTATATTTTATAAAAAAATATAATGACACATGGAAAGATAAACAAAAAAAAACCCAAAAAATCCAATTTTTTTTTGCTCTACAGACTGCAATCGCCTCCTTACCCTCCACCATTATGATACTACCCATTCCACTAAGGCTTTGCTTTGATTGTAAAATGAAGAGTAGAGTAGAGTTAATGGAGGGAGAGTTAAGTGAGGGAGAGTCATGAGAGGGGGGTTACCTTGACTCACTCTTACTTGGATAGAAGGTAGAGTTAAGGAGAGTTAAGCTGAAATGAATGAAAAAACTTTATGGAACTGGATGCTATTACAACGCTTTTTGTCACCGCTTTTTCAGAAGTGCCGATGCTCGTTTATTATTATGGTGATTTTCTACGCAAGCGCCATAAAATTACGAAACAAATGCGACGCTTAGGAAAAGCGTCGTTACAATATTGATATATCGGCGCTTATATAAAACGCGTCGTCGTATCAAAAAATAATTGGCGCGAATTATATCGCGGCACTTCCTTTTAAAGCGTCGTTATATACCGCACTTCAAAAGAAAACGGCGTAATAGCTATTCCATATAGCGACAATGATATGAAGCGCCATAACATTGACAATATTAACGGTGCTTAATTTCAAAAGCATCGTTTTTTGTAATTAAATAAAATTTGATTTATAACACTTTAGATTAATTCTACATATTTATTTGTACAAATAAAAATCAATATGAAACAATTAATATGATAGACTTTAAATCATACCAAAATACACACTTATTATATACGTTTGCCTTTTATTTACGCACTAATAAGACATAGATGCATATAAAAATTTAGGGCTAACTTCGCACTATATAAGAGTAACTATGTACTTTATTTGTGCTATTTTGCAATGATAGATGCATTAGATCAATATTGATGTATAAAAATTAATAAGAGTTCTATGTTTACGTCTAGGTCAAAGTCTACATAAGGGTTTGCGGTTTAATTAACGTAAGGGCTATGTTTAGGGTTTAGGATACTTGACATTCAAAGTTTAGGGTTTATGGTTTGGGTACTATAAGAGTTGTTTGTTTTCAGTATATATATGTTTACATAAGGGTTTGTTTTAATTTGTTGCTTAGCACTAAGGGTGTAATGTTTAGTCTTAGGATTTAGGGTTTAACATTTAGGGTTTGAGATATGAGTACATGTACTAATTTAATAATTTAAAAACAATATATCTAATATTTCTTAAAATATCAATGATAACAAAATTTATTATTACCTAATAGTTTAAATTTAAAACCTAATTAATCAAGAATTCAAGATTAAATGAAAAATAAGTTGATTTAATTTTAAACGGCGCTTCTGTTATAAAGCGTTGTCGAGATTCATCTATAATGACGCTTTTTCATAAAGCCTCGTGAATTGACATTAATTACTAAAATAATTTTAATTGTTAGCGGCGCTTGCGCTTTGTACATTAAGCGCCGGTGGTAACGACGCTTTGTTTTGTAAGCGCCATTATATTAGTAACGAAAATGACATCGTGTCAAAGGACCTTGCAGGTAAATTCACTTCTCTCTATTTCTTTCCCCTTCAGGCTCTCAAAAATCCTATGTAAATTCACTTCCCTATGTTTCTTTCTCCTTCACGTTCTCAGAAACCCTCATCTAGGATGTTGCTTTGTGGGCAGAGGCGTGTTTTCCTCCCTAGAATCATCATCGCCTACTGCAAAGGCCTTCTTTGCTGACAGGACCACACGCCAGTCTAATTAAAGGAAGGTCGTCGACGTTTCTTGCGCTATTACTTTGTGTGTAGGGCGGTGTTTTCCTCCCCCGAATCATCATCGCCTACTGCAAAGGCCCTTTTCACCGACGAGACTACACGCCAGTGTAATTGGAGGAAATCCACCGACGTTCTTCAATGTTCGCTTTAGTGCTGGAATGGAGCTATGTAGATTCGTGTAATTAGTAACTTTGTGAAGGGGGGTTTGGGAAATCTTTTGGTGTCTTTCTTTAGCTGTTGATCGCGATGAGCATTTATGGATTCAAATTTCGAGGTCTTTTGGCTAGTTCTTCTGTTAATACGGGAAACTAGACTATGATTTATGCTACTTCATCTGTTAATACGGGAAGTGCATCTTTTGCTCTTGTACTAAATTGAAATGAAATGTCCATGGATAAATCATGAATATCCTGTGATGTTCTTTGCAATTTGCATGTTTGTGAGGTTCTTTGCATTCTTCAATTACTGCCTAAATTTTAAGAGTAGTGTTAAATGGCATGGTGGACTTTTGATATGGTATTGTTTTGGATGTAACTTAAGGAATCATGGGACAGTGAATTGGACTTTTATTCTTTAGCATATATATGAGAAATTGCTTCCACTACTAAGCTTAATCATCAAAAGCTACTCTCTGGGTTTCATTTCTCATTCTTGCTGCTGCCATTAACTGGTGTTCTTGCTCAATCATCCATGCTCTGAGTCGCAATTTGGTATGCTTTAAATGATTTAAATTCCCTCTATTGCAGTTCCAATATTTTTTTACTCATTAAGGCACAAACGTGGTTCTTTTTTAGCATAGTTAGGTGCTTTTCTAGTGGTGCTTGGTTGGTCTGGTAGTTTTGGCAACTATGAAGAGGCTAATAAATTGAATTCAGATCTCAGTTCTTATTAGAGTTTCTTGTGCAGGTTTTGTTTCTGTTCTCTTTTAATGATCTCTAATATGTTTATGTATGATTTCAGTTGACTTTTAAAAAAATTTACAGGCATGACATCACTGCGATCAAGATTAGTTGATAACGGATTAGTGGATCACCGTCCTCGCATTCAGAACAAGCTTCTCTGCCTAATACTGGACTTCTAACCCAAGTTGTTGATATCAATTTTGGCACTTGCAAGTTTTATATATGGATTTTGAAAACTTGTAAGTTTTTCTATGTAGATTTCGGGACATAATAAGTTATGGAGAATTCAAGCATTTGATTGTGTAAATCTATGATTGTTTTTCTGTGGAAATCTATGATGGAAGCATCTTTCAATTGTTCATTTCAACTGTATATAGCAATGAATTAAATAGGGTGGTCAAAGAGCTTTAATAGGGTGAGCACCCAACAAATTTTATATTTTTTTTGTATAGGAAAAATAATAACGGCGCTTTGAAAACGTCGTTATATAATAAAATAAAATTTTAATAAAACAATTCACGACACTTCGCAAGTGCCGTAAAATAAAAAATAAAAAATAAAAATACATATGTGGCGTTTGGTAAGCGCCGTAATAGAGTAAAATAACGGGGCGTACCTCACCAAGGAATACCAATCCTAGCATTTAATTCACGACGCTTTTTGTTGCTTTTACGGCGCATTAGTAAGCGTCGTTATTTATTTCTTAAACGACGTTTCTACAAAAGCGTCGTAATAACATTTACGACGCTTTTTTAACTTTTGCGCTGTTTAAAAGCGTTGACGCTGTCCCTACTGTTGTAGTGGCATGATTATGAAATTTATAAACAAAATTTTCTCTCATCTCATAAACCCCCAAATTGAGGGGTTACAAAATGTAGAATTTGAGAGTTAAGTGAGAGGGAAAGTTTCCTGTATTTAACTCCACTTAACTCTCCCCCTTACAATCCAAACAAGATGGAATTATTCCGCCCTCCTTAACCCGCCTCACATGCTTCGCACTCTCTCTGGTGGCATTGGGATATGCTATCAAGTGAACTAAATTGATCAGGGCAGGGATTTGGATCGACCATTGAGATCGATCCATTAAATGACATGGATTGGGATCTGCTAGCTACCCAGATGGGTCTTCTGTATCACAAAAAGGGCAGGTTTTGGAGATCGAGCGTCAAGTGAGAGATTAATTGCTAAGTTGCTACACCCGAATTTGGTTAAGGTTTGTGGGTTTTACTAGGGAGATGATGAGAAGCTGAGAGAGTATGAGAGAGATGTTTTATTGATATATTTCATTTTTGATATCAAAGTTGGAACATTTACAAATTGGATGATCGAGTTGAATTTAGTCACATTTTTTAGTGACAAAAAATTACATTACCCCGATGATATAACGTGTGTATACATATATTTATCAATGTGTCAATACATAATAATAATAATAATTTTGACTATAGATATACTATTACCAAGTAAGAAGAGCCAAATATTAAATTCTATTTTGACACAATAGTCCAAAAAATGCAAAATAATTATAGGAAAAATGATAATAAAATAGAGTTCAAACATTCCTAAATTAAAATTCATAAAATAAACAAAAAATTTCAATTAACATAATTAAATAACATCCAAAGTTCAAATGTTAAATCGTAATTAAAGTTTGGTTCACGATGACACAATTTTTGAGTCTATGTCAAATAGCAACTCAAAAGCCAAACTTCTCCAATCTACAAGTGAGAAAAAAATTAATTAGAATGGTTATAGGATGATCAAAACTTTTTCATGAATGTTAGAGCAACTCAGATAGAAAAACTCACTTCGAACCACAAAATTCTCTATCCAAAACTTACTCAAGTCGAGAGCTTTTGGCATAACTTCTAATTCTCCTCCAAAAAATCGAATGAAACAGCAAGCACATTTCAATTAAACGCCTCAAATTTCATAATTTTTTCATAAAGTTTGTTGACATTAAAATATTGGTTACATTGATTTTCACTCATCAACGCAAGAGTGTTTGTCCATCTCTTCTATTTGTCCACATAATTCTGTTGTACAACAAGTTCTCACAAACACAAAGATAATAGAGCAACACACAAAACAAATCGAAAATAGTAAAGAGAAAAGGATAAGAACACAGGTTTACGTGGTTCGGCCAAGAAAGCCTACATCCACGGAGTCTACAGTTGTTTTCAATATAGAAATTTTTGTAATACAATTCAGCTAGGGTTTTCCCCTTTTATACTAATTACCTAGGTACCTGCAAAATATAATTATATCCACATACTAAAAATAACCTACCCATATCAGTAATACCATTCCATATTGCGGAGGCTACGCCCTTTGGCCCCTATTGACAGTAACGAAACAAACAGAATGTAACCACGACGCACAATTTCTCTTTTTTTTTTTAGAGTTTTTAGGTATTAAATAATTCTTTTAATAAGAGTAATTATTTAACAAATTCTGTAATTTTATTATTCTCAGAGATTGAAGAGTGTCTCCACTTCTGATCATAACTTGCTTTGATTGATTGTATGGAGGTGAATTGTTGGCTGTTTCACTGTGATCCATATGCGTATTCTGAGACTCTTTTTGTCTCCTGTTTTAATGAACTTTTGGGTGGTTCTACCATTTCTTTAACTCCCGGGGTTTAAAATAATAATAACAATAATACAAATACCCCCTTTATAGAACGAAATGAAACATGTCAATTTGGACCAAAGCATGGCTATGGCTTTGTGTGAGATGTAACTTGGCCCATTCCAAAGCAGAAAATAACATATTAGTACCTATTATATGAAAGTTGGACACTTAAGTTAAAGAAAAAAAACACTTTGTCATAAGAGTACTTCTTTTCCACATAAGTATCTATTTTAAAAATTGATAATTACATAATCCCACATTTGTCCTTATTCTTTAATAGGAATGGATATAAAAAAATACATAGATTTAACACACATACTCTCCATCTCCACCATTGTCACTTTTGCCTCCATCTCCACCACCACCACTGTGCGCCTCCATCTTCGCCACCACCATCGCCCACCACGTCGCCCCTCCACCACCATTGCACCTCCACAATCATCTTCTTCATTGTTTTATTATCCTTCTTCTTATTTTTATTAGTTTTCGTCTTTATCTTGTTAGATCTAAGATGTAATATGAGATCTGAGATGGTAATCAGAGTTCATATCTGAGATCATACAAATCTGAGATCGTATATTACTGCTTCAATATTATTACAGATCTGAGATCGTATGCTACTGTTTGAAACAGTAACATTACGCAAGCAAAATGTACCAGCTTCGGGTCTCCCTCTCCAGTGGCTATTTTGGACAAAATATGGTTGGACATTGTGCATCTCAGTGAGCGAGGAGAGTCTAACGGGGGTGGTGATGTAGCGAACTGTTGCCGAAATCATCTGGATTTGAGACTTATTCTTTCATGTTACTGTTTTAAACAGTAATATCATCATGTTACTGTTGCAAAAATTAATATTAGACTAATATTGACGTGTATTGACGTTGTAATGCTGAACCATATACTATATATTGAATATTTTTTTAAGATCATTTGCTCCAGTAAGAAATATGACAATGGTTTTGTTTATTATGAAATAGCAACATGAACATGTTTGAATGATTTTGCAAAACTTGATAGATTAATTATTTCAGATATAGCACTCATAAACTCAAGAAAATCCTAAACAAAAATCATGTATCCAATATGTTAAACCGTGTACTTGGCTCCATCAATGAGCCCAAGGAAGATACGGTTCCTTTAGGCAATTCCTCATAGTATCTTTGTGATTGATTACAATATATTTGTGATTGATTACAGTATATTTGTAATTACTTACTTTTATTTCTTTCCTTGTATAAATTAGGGCTACAGTAGAGGTGCTTATGTTGTATAAATACCGCTCACTTGTACATAAAAGATTTAAGTCTTTCATCAATATTGGAAAAGACTATAGCCTCATTCTCCACGCTGTTTGTCATTCTGTTCTTATTGTTTTTGATCCTCTAAGCTTTTAACACAATATCTACACCTAAATAAAATTAAGGAAGAATATAAACAATAGATCTAAAGTTTTTTACGCTTTTAACTGTGAAAAAATAGATCTAGAGAGAGAGGGGAGAAGAGGGAGAAGAAGAAGAAGAAGAAAGAGAAAAATAGACAAAGAAGAAGAACTATGAAGCACAGACACGGACACGACACTGCACGGATACGTCGACACGGCAATTCTCAAAATTCTAAGGATACGACACGTCAAGGAAATGGCAAATAAATATTAATTAAATATATTTTTAAATTTAATTCATATAAATATCCAACTATAAATCAAAATATTATAACATCATATTAATCAAAAGATCCAAAAATAATTATTAATTTCATGCATCTAAATTTTCAATTGGATTTTCTTCAATATTCTCCATCCTTCGGTCATCAAAATAACAACTTCTAACTCTGGTTCATCAAGTGACAAATTGGCTATTTGAGGAACTCCAAAAGGGTTAGGAGTTCTAAAAGGGTTTAGAGAATATTGTTCTTTTTATCAATTTCTAAAAGGGTTGGGAGTTCTAAAAGGGTTAAGAGTAGTCGTTGTGATCCATTTTTAATGGGATTAGGAATTGTCAACTTTAAAGTTGACCATTTAAAATTCAATATTTTTGTTTTGGAGTGTCGGACACGCTTGCACCGCGTGTCCGACAATAAATTTTAAAATTCAAATAAATAAAATTTTGCATGACACGTGGACACGTGTCCGACACGTGTCGTGCAAAAGCAAGTGTCGGACACTTGCATTGGCTATCAATGCAAGTGTCCGTGCTTTCCAGAAGAAGAAGAAAGAGAAAGAAATGAAGAATAAGAAAGAGAAGAGAGAGAAAAATAAAAAAGAGAGACGGAGAAGAAAAAAAAAATAAAGAGAAGAAAGATGTTGGGGTATAAAGATAAATGATCATCCCATGAGTACTTTTATGTTCATGTGTTTTTTTGTTGGACCTAAATGTCTAAAAGTACACTAATGACTACCGAGTTGGCATTGTCCCTTTTCTTAGGCCTTGTTGAAGAAGGCCATAAGCTTTAAGATTTATAAAATGGGTTAGCCCAAACTAACTTTAGCTATTTTGTTCTAGCAAGTCTTGCTTTCGTGGGAGCCACAAGAAACATCTAGATATACAAGTATATAAGATACAAAGTAAGCAAAAGAAGAATCTGGAGAAAGAAGAAGAAGCCGTGAACAGGGAGAATAGACTGTCGATTTTGTACACCCGTTTTGCCAAGGTAAGATTCCAAACTAGGTTTTAAAAGAAATTTAGAGATATGATGGAAGGATCAATGCTCTAATTTTAGTGGTGTGTTTTCATGTCAACTTTCAAAGTGTTGAAGGACAAAGTTTGTTCTGAGAGGTTTTGTGAGTAGGGGATGACAAGGGTAAGGTGCATTACATGATGTAAAGTCTGATTTGGATTGAATGTGGTTTTCTGACGAGTATTGGAAGGGGTAGAGATTAGTGAACTTGAAGTGAAGATGCCAATAAGAGTTGAGCTTTCTTTTGAACTGATTGAGATGTTTATAATTATGGGATTATGAGACCGAGCGTCATTATGCTGCCAAATTTTCGTAAACTATGTTGATCATAATTTGGACACCTTGCAGGTATCTAAATGGTGGATTGTACACTTTAGGTGGTTATTAGCTATCAAGTGAGCTATACGGGTACTCGAGGAAGCAAGGTGTGTTCTAACAACATCTCATATGAGTGAATAGAGAACTTTCTCGATACACTGGATCCATGCTCACCTATGACTCGACATTGCTCTCAGTTATTGTGATAGCTTGGCATGTTGTTGATCATTGTCGAAAAGATACCGATATCGATATGGTTCCTTGAACCTTGATATGTTCCTTGATTCGACTATTGTTCTGAGACGAGTTTTGTTATTATCATGTTTATGCATGATCATTCCTGGAAAGTCATATGTTAGTGGGACCTTGTTTATTTAAGTGTTTTTTTGAGGATCCTGTCTTACTCGATTTTGTGGAGTATTATTGATTTTTGATTCTCCAATTTCAGGAATGATTGTCTGACAGAATACTGCTTGCTAACGACAGTATTTGTTAGCTTTGGTGCACCAAGTGTGACACGGCACTTCGTGTGCTGCCTATTACCGCACTACGTGTGCTGTCTGTTACGACACTTTGTGTGCTGCCTTGTTGATTCTCTATGGTGTCCTCCTGCCTGACCACATGAGATCCTTTTGCTCTCTTTTGTCGTATGATTTGGTTAACTTTGTGATTCATATATCATTCTTGATTCACTCTTAAAGCCTATTACATTCCTCTGTTGTATCATTTAAGTTGTTATTCATTCACTGATTCTTATGACTCACGCAGTATATGTTGACATTTTTTTTTCTAATAGGCAAGATCCGGCGGATCCTGGACCGTCTTCAACCGCATAGAGTTCCATTCGTTTTTGGTGAACCCACCACTTATTGGGTGGGTAGTCTCTATCTTTTGTTCTGATTAGTTCTAAACGAAACTCTGTATCTAGAAGCTCCGTTTGTACATAGTTAGGAGTTCTGGTATGTACAATCAATATGTTCCGATGTTATTTGCGGGCTCTAAAAAGGGGGAGGAGAAGTCATCTGCAGGGCGAGTTATTATCTGCAGGGGAGTTAGTTACTCTACTATTGGGTTTAAATCTTGAACACTTTAATTACTTGTGCTTTATGTTGGCTGACTCTGTTTTTGCCTAAACAATCTAAGTTTGTGTTATTATCCTATTTTACCTGAACCTACTAAGTGTTTGTTATAGCCCTGTTTATTTGTCGAGGGGAGCTAGCATTGGCAGGTTGGACTTTCGTGCATGCTTGAGTTTAGACTGAGTTTGTTCATTACTGTGTTCTCCTTACATTTGGTAATTTCTTCTCTATACTTATCTTAATGCAGGTCATGAATAGAATGATGGATGTTTTGCCTTACAATGTTGGGTTTTTGACCCTGCAATTGTCAAGAGGGAGATTGTAGGATTGAGAATTCTAATGAGTAATGACTATATATTTTTGACAAATGCATGGTCAATTAGGACATGGATTTGTTTGCAGCAAAGTAACCTTGAAGTAGGTTATGCATATGAAATGTATATGCTGTTTTTATGCAGAGAGCGTTAACGTAACCACAAAGTAGGTTACTCTGTGTTGGGACCTTAACTGGTCTTATCCACTGTTGGGTAACAAATATTCCTTTCTGTTAAACACAAGCTTAAGTTATCCAATGGATAAATGTGAGAGAATAGGAATATGTTATTTTTGGAATGAAGATAGAGTTGCTACGTTGCAACAAACTATTGTTTTCTTAGATAAAACATCTTCTATCTTAGTCCATGACTCGACAACGTTGGTGGATAAATAATATATCTTAAAGCTATTCAATCTGGTTTTGAACAGATTGGTATGAAAGAATAAATGGCATATCTTATATAAGGCTCCAGTATAAAAAGCTATGAAAGACTCTGGTAATGCCATCGAAACAAAAGCCAACAGACTGCAATTCAGAGTTCCGAGTCTTTTTTTTTTTTATTACTCGTTGTAATAAGTCATGAGTGATTTGTATGAGAGTGAAAGCGTGTAACAAATACACAAATATTGCATAGGATAAACGCTGGTGGAGATTGTAGCAGTAAAGAGTTCGAGGTACTGAAATGGTTCATGTTGGTGGTATGCAAATAAAGGTCTACACAAGCGATCGAGATGCCTTTGGTGGATTCCAAAGCAATTTCAACATTGGAGGATCCTTGCTTGGCTGAGGCATATGCTGAGTTTAGATGTATTAAGGATTTTAATCAAGATTAAGTAATTACTTTGTAATCTCAAATTCATTATAGTGGATTTCTTCAAGGTTAGTCGCTTAATAGACTAAAGGTTTTTCCCTTCTGGATTTTTCTCGTAAAACTATGGTGTTATATTCGTTCTGTTATTCCGCATTTGTTTCATAAACTGTTGATGATCTAATTACATAAACACACAGTGTTGTTGCTTATCCGATTACACCAATTCAATTCTTTGGATTCCTCATCATTGCTTAATTTTTTTGCTAAGCTCCCTCTTTAGAAGATGCCTATAGATTAAGAGTGTGTATTTTGAATGCATGCAGACTGCAAAAGACATAGAACATCACAAAATTCTGATGTCTTATCTTTGTAAAATCCTTGACCTCGTTTGAAATTCCTTTTTTAACCTGCCACATTGTCGAAATCATGTAGCTATGGAATCTATTTATAGCTACAATATCAAGCCCTGCTAATCTACCATTGGATCACATGTTCGCCAGTCAAATTTCTAGTTCATTATGTAAATTTTATATATATAGGATGTGCTTGCTGCAGAGACCAAGAAGACCTGAAATAGTCCACGTCTCAACTTTTCCTCACTAGAGTTGCACATAATTTCCTAGAACACATGCCAGAACTCCCTGCCAGTACACCAACGCTGTCAGTACATGTCGAAAGAATATAATCTTTTGAACGTCTACGTCTTGGTCTTGGTCTTGGTCTTGGTCTTGGTGTAGATGGTGTATCCTCCAACCCAATGGGACTCTATTTGTCACTCTCATTGTTTAAAACATCATGTTGTTAGATCAAAAGTTGTTTCAACCATTTTTGTTAAAATTTAGCTCATTATATACTGTTAGATCACTGGTTCCCACAATAATTATACCTAAGCTTTTGATATGGATAATGTATGATCAAGTCGAGATTTACTTGTTTCCCTGTTTATGAGCATTGGAATCATCCTAAACAAGACTTCTGTTTTACCAATTCATACTCCAGGGTCCTCAAAAAAATCAGTCATCTATTGGCTAGATGGGGCACATTTATTGCATCATCAAATGCATGTATCGTACTAGGAGGATAGAATGTCGGACAGTGACGTGTGTGGTGTCTAATACATCTACCTTGCCAAGACAGGCATTTAGATGTCATTTGATAATTGTTGAATATCCCACATCGATTGGGAAAAGGGCTGGTGTGTGGTTTAAATGAGGGTTTCCTCCAACTTCTTGATAGGCCTTTTAAGGGGTTGGACAAGGGGCCCAATATGTTAACATGGTATCGGCATTCGCCCAATGCGATGTAAAATTCCACGTGTGTGTGGTGTGAGCAGGCCCAGGTGAGGCATTGGGCTCACAACCCACACAAGTGCGGGTGGGTGTTGAATATCCCATATCGATTGGGAAAAGGGCTGGTGTGTGGTTTAAATGAGGGTTTCCTCCAACTTCTTGATAGGTCTTTTAAGGGGTTGGACAAGGGGCCCAATATGTTAACAATAATGAAAGTAATTTGTATGAACATATTTGGCTTTCGTCGTAGACGAAAGAAAAATCATTAACAGTAAAGAAAGTAGCTGAGCTTTAATCATTCTCCAACAACATTACCAGCAATAGATGACTAAGAAAATATTAAATAGGAGTAAAACAAACCTTTCACAAACCATGATGACCTTCAGATATTTAGTTGGATAGTAACTTAGAAACAAGTTGCATGGCAGGCCTACATTGTGGATTCACATCTAAGCATGAAACAGCCACCTCCATGATGCGGTTCAGTTTATCAAGAACCTTTTGTGGTGGAAATGAAAGGCGTTGGTCTAACAAATCATTAACTTTAACTAGTAGAGTAGCAGATGAAGATGATGCATTTGACATGATATCGCCTGGATGACTCCCTTTGAGAACTTCTAATGCCAACACTCCAAAGCTATATACGTCACACTTTTCAGTAACCTTCATCGTATAAGCATGATCGGCAGATTAAAACAAAATAGTGAATACGATTCTATATATTTAAATTGTCCATATAACAGAAGGATGTAAATTTACCTGGTGCAATATATGCATGTGTGTCAGCTAGTTTTGACCAATTAGATGAGTCATGCTTGAGAAGTTTAGCGATTCCAAAGTTGGAAACACAAGCTTCGTATTCCAAGTCTAGCAAAATAATTTTGCTCGATATGTCTCGATGAATGATTGGTAGTGACAAATCATGGTGCAAGATTCTCTTCGCAAGATTCTCCATATCACTTCGGGAAGAGTATATGACAAGAATATATATTGTATTACGAATAGATATAATTTCATGAGTTTTGATTTTTACCAATCATTGCCCTAGAATAAAATGATTTTTGTAAAAATATACAAATTTCTTCTGAATAATATATTGGAAAATAAATTCATCTTGAAAATTTAAATAGATTGTAAATTAATTTTTATCTAATTAAATTAAGAAAATTGATTTTGGGGATGTCCATAAACACCCCAAATAAATCCGACAGAAATCAGTCAGGCACGCGTAGGCCCGTAAGGATGCGACTGAGTCCAAAAGGCTCACGCCCAGCAAAAGATGGGCCAAAGGTCCGGCTGCTGCCACAAGGCAACAACTATCACATTGCCCAATATGCCCAACGTGAGAATCGTAGTATATTACTAGGATGCAACTTGGTTAATTGATGGAAAAATTGCTGATAAGTCCATCTCTTAAAAGTGTTATTCTAACAAGGACATTCTTAAAAATTTATTCCATGAAGTCCATAAAATTTAAAATACTATTCCATAAAGGAGAAAAAGTTAAAATATATGATTTTATTGTCTAAAATACCCTCATATTCATCCTCAAACATGGCACGAGTCATGATTCATCTCTGACCTCCACCGGAATTTTCATCTCCATCGCCGGAAGCTTCGTCCTCGCCCCCATGGCTTATTCGACAATTCTATTGCATTTTCAGTGATTTTTCATCCTCATTTTTTTTATATTCGAACTAGATCTACTCATACTCATCACGGGGCTTGTAGATTTTGTTGTTCTCTTTCGATCTATCATCACAACATTATTTGCGACATTTTTTGTGATGATTTTCAAGATCTTTTGGTTTTGAAGTGAGATCTGTAGACTGCAGGTGATATGTTGACCCCGTTTGGTAAGGGGTTTTTAGTAGCATTTATATTACTTTGTAGTGTAGTATAAATGCTACTTGGCATCCAAACAAGCTTTTCTTGACACATAATTCGAGGCCATTTTCCTAGTATTTTCTTCCATTTTGAAAATGCTACAAAATGGAACCATTTTTGTAGCATTTTCATTCCCATTTTGTCCTTATCTTTGAATTGTTATCCCCATAATACCCCTTATTCCTCTTATTCTCTCTTCACCTCCCTCTTCCTATTCTTCCCCGACCCACCTGGAGCCCCCACCTGTTCTGCCGCAATCGACCTCTGTTCAGTTCCACCAACACCCACAGCAATAGTGAGACAAGAACCATGGGAGAAGATGAAGAATCGGTAGAGAAAATAAAGAGAGAAGCGACGAGTACCGTCCATGGGAGAAGAAAAATTTGACCCAACGGCGCCAAAAACTTGACCGACACCAAAGTGTGTGTGTGTACTTACCCCAAGTGTAGGGTATCGTCAAGTAATAAACCGGTGAGTCCGGTATCGATCCACGAGGAAGCAATGCAAATTTGAAGTGAATGATATGCAAATGACTAGCTAACACTAATAAACACAATGAATATCAAATAAAAGCAAGTAAAAGAAATGGGCCGAATGACTCGGTAGCATGAGCGATTTTGTGATCAAAGTAAGCACAAATTGGACTTAAAACAATTAATTAAAAACCTAGTCTCTAGTCCGTCCCGGTGGTTACTCGGTTCTCATACTCAAGGTATTATTGCAAACACACACAACCATACACAATGCATTGTGTGATACTATCAATCATGCATATGCAAAGAGAATTGGGATATAAGACTTCAATTCATACATGTAGGCCATCGGGTCTCTTAATCTACGATGAACGCAAAGGGATAAGCACCTAATATTATGGATTAATGTTCCCCCTTGGGGCTTGGCTTGGCTAACACCCTAGTTTCACACTCAAAGATCAATTAACCATAACTCTCTCATGCACATTCCTAAATTAACCCAAAACTCCATCATCAATACACATAATTAATAGCTATGCTATGGAAAACTCAATTAATTAAGAAAATCATGCAATGGGTTTAACAATTCTCAATCAAACACATTAGATGCAATCCCTAGACTAGACAATCCAAAGATACAATCAAATATGTCATCTCCATAGATCCAATCACACAACCACGAAATTAAAAGAGCAAAATCAAAACTACAATTCCATGAACATACCTTGAGTAATTGAAACCAAGCACCCACCGTTTGGGACTAGAAACTAGAAAGAGAACTTAGCCACTCATCATAATGGGTATAAACATCAATTTTATAGATGAAAATCAATGTTTACAAACAAAATCACGAAAAACCAAGAAAAACTTAGAGAGAGAAGTAGAGAGAAAACAATGGAGGCAAGAACTTGGAGAAGATGAATTGTGTGAAGGAAGAAGAAATCTTAGGGTTTTCTCCTCCTTTTACCATTGAAAATACCTAACTGCCCTTATACAAACGTTCCCCATTGGTTATATACATGATTTACCCCAAATGCCCTTGAAATGTTGTGCAGAAAAGTTGCAGTTCCGCGGTGGTGTCCGGACAGGTGTCCGGACGGGTGTCCGGACGGGTGTCCGGACACTTCATGCTTCCATCAACTTTGAAGCCTCTGTCTCAATTTGTGAAGAAAGTGTCCGGACGGCACTTGAGGCGTCCGGACACACTGTCCGGACAGGTGTCCGGACACCTGCTGAGTCCCAGCTTCTTCTTTCAGCTCTAAAGGTGCCCAATTCAGTCATTTAAGCCCGATTTCCTGCAAAACCAACGGGAAACATGTATAAGGGTAAAATTACTTTATTTAAACACAAATGAATTACTATAAACACTAGAACCTCCTAATTAGATAGTATTAGGACCTCAAAATAGAGGTCCGGTCACACCCCCCAACTTAGACGTTGCTAGTCCCTAGCAATGCAAACACTTCTAAAAATAAAATCCTAACTCACTGACGTAGGCATCACGGTTGCATTTAGCATATGCAACAAGCCTTTAAACCCCTAGGTCATCCTAGTGGACGAGTTGTAGTCTCGTGAGGGCTTATCAGAGCGATACCCACAAACACTTGCCAAGGGATCCACTATTACTTTGAAAGCACCATAAATGATTCTTAAGTTCTTACATGCAAGAAATAGAGCTAATCCCCCAATTTCCCCGCTAGTTGAAGACATGCAAAATCTTTAGAAAATCAATCTCAAATCCCCTCAAAGATGACTAAGAACATTTTTATACTATGAAAAATATAAGTGCAATCAAGCAAGACAACTCAATACATTCACACAAGTAAAACCTTGTTACGGAACCTTTTGGTGTTCATAAATCCCCAATCCCAAATGTACACAAAAACATAAAAACATTGTGCTAAGTAAATGACTTACACAATTGAATTAAATATATGTGTTTATAAAAGATAATTTGGATGGGCATAGCTTTGAGAAAGAAATCACCTACAAGAGCAATTAATGCATCCGCCAACTCACTTGCTTACCTTGAATCAAATTCATCAAAAGGTTAAATGGTTTGTAATGTGGCTAAGGGACAAGGTAGGAAGAATTTGGAACTAGGTAACAAGTTGCAAGGTTAAGTTCAAACATGTGAGCTAAATTCTCATTTTGTCACCCCTTCCATTGCACCACAAATTCAAACACTTCTCATCCTTTACACACAAAGGATTAACTTTATTGCATACACCTCTTTTTGATTTCTTTCTATGCATTTTTTTTTCTTTTCTTCTCGAAAATGAACAACATTTGAACAACCACCCTCAATGTTTTTCAACATAAGAAAGGGTAATATCACTACCAACTTTTTTTTTTTTTTTTTTTTAAGCTTCTACTCAACCTTGCAACCAAAAGTGGGAAGTATTTAAGGAAGTGGTGCACACAAGGCTTGTAAGTGAAATAAAAAGGCTTAAAGAAATTTAGGCTTATAATCACTCACAAAGGAATAGGCTAAGCTCAAATCTCTCAACCTAATGAATTATTCAATCCTAAGTTCACAGGCAAGTGGCAAAATACAAAAATTACACTTCTCAGTAATCAAATGTAATGGATGCAAAGCTATTGAAGAACACGTACATAAGATGTCAAATGAATATCAATGAATAGCATCACCCAGAACCCAATGTATATCAAGGAAGAATGGCTCAAAAGATTGAGAAGGGATAAAAGGTAGTTTTCTAGACAAAAGGATCCAAAAACGTAGTCATACAAATGCTTCAATGCCAAGATGCCCACTTAATCATAGTTTTGATATCAAACTAGGTCCCAATCATCCCAAGAAAGATTGATCATAGTCATCCTACTCAATCACATGCTTCGACTTCACAAAAGAAATCAAGAAACCTACTCTACACTTGCACGTTCGAACAAGAATAAGAAATTAACGTTGAAATTGGTAGTGAATCCCAAAAGCATCTACCCTTCCCTTCCTAAAGTCCATTTAGCATGTATGAACAACAAAGCACAACACAATAGGATAGAGGGTAGGAAATCATACCATACTCTTCAAAAGTGATCGGAATCGTGAGAAACGAAGCGTATCCTGAAAAAGTTCATACCAACCACACTATCCAAGCATGACACAACAAGATTTTTTATTTTTTATTTTTTATTTTTTTTATTTTTTATTTTTAAATATTCACAAAAGCACACCAAAATAAAGCAAGTTTCACAATGAATTCACAATTCCCTCACCCCCCAACTTAAATGAGACATTGTCCTCAATGTCAAGCATGATAAACAAGGCAAGAACAAATTGTAAAATGCATTGTGAACATACAAAAACACACCAAAAATGAATGAAAAATAATCTAACACTACATATTTACAAGAGAGCTCTTTTCACGCACACTAGGAAGGGGTGGGATCCACAAGGTCCCATTCTTCGGCCAATTCATTAAAATTTTCCAAGTATGGTTTCAATCGTTGGCCATTAACCTTAAAAGTTTTTCCACTCCTAGGATCATCAATGTCAATGCTTCCATATGGGGAAACCTTGCGGACAATAAAAGGTCCGGTCCATTTGGTACGTAACTTCCCGGGAAACAAGTGTAACCGAGAGTTGTATAAAAGAACCTTTTGTCCCTCATGAAAAACTTTCCTCACAATGTGCTTGTCATGGTATCTTTTCATTTTGAGCTTAGCAATTTTGGCATTTTCGAAAGCATCATTCCTCAACTCCTCAATCTCTTGGATTTGGAGTTTGCGATGCCCCCCAACTTGATCGGTGGAGTCATTCAAAGTGCGAATGGCCCAATAGGCCTTGTGCTCCAATTCCACCGGCAAGTGGCAAGCCTTGCCATAGACAAGTCTATAAGGAGACATTCCAAGGGCAGTCTTATATGCAGTACGGTAAGCCCACAAAGCATCAATCAATTTGGAAGACCAATCTTTTCTATTGGGACCAACCGTTTTTTCAAGAATACGTTTAATCTCCCTATTTGCCAATTCCGCTTGGCCACTTGTTTGTGGATGATATGGGGTGCCAACTTTGTGCAAAATGCCATATCGTTTCATCAAAGTTCTAACCGGGGCATTGCAAAAGTGAGACCCACCATCACTTATGATGGCTCGAGGCATCCCAAATCTTGAGAAAATGTTTTCTTTTAAAAATTTTATCACAACTTGGTGATCATTTGTTCGAGAAGGGATAGCCTCTACCCACTTTGACACATAATCCACACCAACCAAGATATACAAATAACCAAATGAATTAGGGAAAGGTCCCATGAAATCAATGGCCCAACAATCAAAAATTTCCAAGATGTTAATAGGTTGGAGGGGCATCATCTCACGTTTTCCTAAATTACCTAACCTTTGGCAATTGTCACAAGATAGGCAATAAGCATGGACATCTTTGTGCAAAGAAGGCCAATATAAGCCACTTTGAAGAATTTTGGCCGCGGTCTTTTTGGAGGAAAAATGGCCTCCACAAGCATATTTATGGCAAAAGGCCATGACACTTTCAAATTCATTATTGGGGATGCATCTCCGAATCACTTGATCGGAACAATACTTGAACAAATATGGGTCATCCCAAAAGAAGTTTCGCACATTGCGAAGGAATTTGGATCTATCAATCTTGCTCCAATGAGATGGCATTTTTCCGGACACCAAAAAGTTGGCGATGTCCGCATACCATGGAGTCAATTTGGATGAGATGGCATTGGTGAGGAAGAGTTGTTCATCCGGGAAATGTTCATTGATGGGTATGCCATGTGAAATCAAATTTTGTCCGGGAAGTCTAGATAAATGGTCGGCTACTACATTCTCCACTCCTTTCTTATCTTTAATTTCAAGGTCAAATTCTTGAAGTAAGAGAATCCATCTTAACAACCTAGGCTTGGCATTCGCTTTTGAAAGCAAATACTTCAAAGCCGCATGGTCGGTAAAGATGATGACTTTCGAGCCAACCAAATAAGATCTAAACTTGTCCAAAGCAAAGACTATAGCTAGTAATTCCTTTTCAGTGGTGGTATAATTCACTTGAGCATCATTCAAAGTCTTACTAGCATAGTATATAACATGAGCATTTTTTTCTTTTCTTTGTCCTAGGACCGCCCCAACCGCCACATCACTTGCATCACACATGAGTTCAAAGGGCATACTCCAATCGGGAGTTTGCATAATGGGTGCGGTGGTTAGGGCACCTTTCAAATCATCAAAGGCTTTTTGACATTGTGGTGTCCATTCAAAAGAGACTTCTTGAGCAAGCAAGTTACTTAAAGGTTTGGCAATGGCACTAAAAGAATTAATGAACCTTCTATAGAAACCCGCATGACCCAAAAAAGATCTCACATCTTTAACACATGTAGGGGGAGGTAACTTTTGAATTAATTCAATTTTTGCCTTGTCAACCTCTATCCCTTTGGATGACACAATGTGTCCCAATACAATTCCATGTGTCACCATGAAATGACACTTTTCCCAATTGAGAACCAATTGGCTCTCCTCACATCTTTTTAACACACTTGCCAAATTAGCAAGGCATTGATCATAGGTATCTCCATAAACCGAGAAATCATCCATAAAGACCTCCACAATTTTCTCAACCATGTCACTAAAGATACTCATCATGCACCTTTGAAAGGTAGCCGGAGCATTGCATAACCCAAAAGGCATGCGTCTATAAGCAAAAGTTCCAAATGGACATGTAAATGTGGTCTTGTCTTGGTCTTCTAAGGCTATCTCTATTTGATTATATCCGGAATACCCATCAAGGAAGCAATAATAGGCTCTACCCGCTACTCTCTCAAGGACTTGATCAAGGAAGGGTAAGGGGAAATGGTCTTTTCGAGTAACCATATTGAGTCTACGGTAGTCAATGCACATGCGCCACCCGGTTTGAATTCGAGTGGGAACCAATTCGTTCTTGTCATTCTTAACTACCGTAATTCCGGACTTTTTGGGGACCACTTGGGTAGGAGATACCCATTTGGAATCCGCAATGGGATAAACTATCCCCGGCAACGGCGCCAAAAACTTGACCGACACCAAAGTGTGTGTGTGTACTTACCCCAAGTGTAGGGTATCGTCAAGTAATAAACCGGTGAGTCCGGTATCGATCCACGAGGAAGCAATGCAAATTTGAAGTGAATGATATGCAAATGACTAGCTAACACTAATAAACACAATGAATATCAAATAAAAGCAAGTAAAAGAAATGGGCCGAATGACTCGGTAGCATGAGCGATTTTGTGATCAAAGTAAGCACAAATTGGACTTAAAACAATTAATTAAAAACCTAGTCTCTAGTCCGTCCCGGTGGTTACTCGGTTCTCATACTCAAGGTATTATTGCAAACACACACAACCATACACAATGCATTGTGTGATACTATCAATCATGCATATGCAAAGAGAATTGGGATATAAGACTTCAATTCATACATGTAGGCCATCGGGTCTCTTAATCTACGATGAACGCAAAGGGATAAGCACCTAATATTATGGATTAATGTTCCCCCTTGGGGCTTGGCTTGGCTAACACCCTAGTTTCACACTCAAAGATCAATTAACCATAACTCTCTCATGCACATTCCTAAATTAACCCAAAACTCCATCATCAATACACATAATTAATAGCTATGCTATGGAAAACTCAATTAATTAAGAAAATCATGCAATGGGTTTAACAATTCTCAATCAAACACATTAGATGCAATCCCTAGACTAGACAATCCAAAGATACAATCAAATATGTCATCTCCATAGATCCAATCACACAACCACGAAATTAAAAGAGCAAAATCAAAACTACAATTCCATGAACATACCTTGAGTAATTGAAACCAAGCACCCACCGTTTGGGACTAGAAACTAGAAAGAGAACTTAGCCACTCATCATAATGGGTATAAACATCAATTTTATAGATGAAAATCAATGTTTACAAACAAAATCACGAAAAACCAAGAAAAACTTAGAGAGAGAAGTAGAGAGAAAACAATGGAGGCAAGAACTTGGAGAAGATGAATTGTGTGAAGGAAGAAGAAATCTTAGGGTTTTCTCCTCCTTTTACCATTGAAAATACCTAACTGCCCTTATACAAACGTTCCCCATTGGTTATATACATGATTTACCCCAAATGCCCTTGAAATGTTGTGCAGAAAAGTTGCAGTTCCGCGGTGGTGTCCGGACAGGTGTCCGGACGGGTGTCCGGACGGGTGTCCGGACACTTCATGCTTCCATCAACTTTGAAGCCTCTGTCTCAATTTGTGAAGAAAGTGTCCGGACGGCACTTGAGGCGTCCGGACACACTGTCCGGACAGGTGTCCGGACACCTGCTGAGTCCCAGCTTCTTCTTTCAGCTCTAAAGGTGCCCAATTCAGTCATTTAAGCCCGATTTCCTGCAAAACCAACGGGAAACATGTATAAGGGTAAAATTACTTTATTTAAACACAAATGAATTACTATAAACACTAGAACCTCCTAATTAGATAGTATTAGGACCTCAAAATAGAGGTCCGGTCACACCCCCCAACTTAGACGTTGCTAGTCCCTAGCAATGCAAACACTTCTAAAAATAAAATCCTAACTCACTGACGTAGGCATCACGGTTGCATTTAGCATATGCAACAAGCCTTTAAACCCCTAGGTCATCCTAGTGGACGAGTTGTAGTCTCGTGAGGGCTTATCAGAGCGATACCCACAAACACTTGCCAAGGGATCCACTATTACTTTGAAAGCACCATAAATGATTCTTAAGTTCTTACATGCAAGAAATAGAGCTAATCCCCCAATTTCCCCGCTAGTTGAAGACATGCAAAATCTTTAGAAAATCAATCTCAAATCCCCTCAAAGATGACTAAGAACATTTTTATACTATGAAAAATATAAGTGCAATCAAGCAAGACAACTCAATACATTCACACAAGTAAAACCTTGTTACGGAACCTTTTGGTGTTCATAAATCCCCAATCCCAAATGTACACAAAAACATAAAAACATTGTGCTAAGTAAATGACTTACACAATTGAATTAAATATATGTGTTTATAAAAGATAATTTGGATGGGCATAGCTTTGAGAAAGAAATCACCTACAAGAGCAATTAATGCATCCGCCAACTCACTTGCTTACCTTGAATCAAATTCATCAAAAGGTTAAATGGTTTGTAATGTGGCTAAGGGACAAGGTAGGAAGAATTTGGAACTAGGTAACAAGTTGCAAGGTTAAGTTCAAACATGTGAGCTAAATTCTCATTTTGTCACCCCTTCCATTGCACCACAAATTCAAACACTTCTCATCCTTTACACACAAAGGATTAACTTTATTGCATACACCTCTTTTTGATTTCTTTCTATGCATTTTTTTTTCTTTTCTTCTCGAAAATGAACAACATTTGAACAACCACCCTCAATGTTTTTCAACATAAGAAAGGGTAATATCACTACCAACTTTTTTTTTTTTTTTTTTTTTTTTTTTTTTTTTTAAGCTCCTACTCAACCTTGCAACCAAAAGTGGGAAGTATTTAAGGAAGTGGTGCACACAAGGCTTGTAAGTGAAATAAAAAGGCTTAAAGAAATTTAGGCTTATAATCACTCACAAAGGAATAGGCTAAGCTCAAATCTCTCAACCTAATGAATTATTCAATCCTAAGTTCACAGGCAAGTGGCAAAATACAAAAATTACACTTCTCAGTAATCAAATGTAATGGATGCAAAGCTATTGAAGAACACGTACATAAGATGTCAAATGAATATCAATGAATAGCATCACCCAGAACCCAATGTATATCAAGGAAGAATGGCTCAAAAGATTGAGAAGGGATAAAAGGTAGTTTTCTAGACAAAAGGATCCAAAAACGTAGTCATACAAATGCTTCAATGCCAAGATGCCCACTTAATCATAGTTTTGATATCAAACTAGGTCCCAATCATCCCAAGAAAGATTGATCATAGTCATCCTACTCAATCACATGCTTCGACTTCACAAAAGAAATCAAGAAACCTACTCTACACTTGCACGTTCGAACAAGAATAAGAAATTAACGTTGAAATTGGTAGTGAATCCCAAAAGCATCTACCCTTCCCTTCCTAAAGTCCATTTAGCATGTATGAACAACAAAGCACAACACAATAGGATAGAGGGTAGGAAATCATACCATACTCTTCAAAAGTGATCGGAATCGTGAGAAACGAAGCGTATCCTGAAAAAGTTAATACCAACCACACTATCCAAGCATGACACAACAAGATTTTTTATTTTTTTTATTTTTTATTTTTAAATATTCACAAAAGCACACCAAAATAAAGCAAGTTTCACAATGAATTCACAATTCCCTCACCCCCCAACTTAAATGAGACATTGTCCTCAATGTCAAGCATGATAAACAAGGCAAGAACAAATTGTAAAATGCATTGTGAACATACAAAAACACACCAAAAATGAATGAAAAATAATCTAACACTACATATTTACAAGAGAGCTCTTTTCACGCACACTAGGAAGGGGTGGGATCCACAAGGTCCCATTCTTCGGCCAATTCATTAAAATTTTCCAAGTATGGTTTCAATCGTTGGCCATTAACCTTAAAAGTTTTTCCACTCCTAGGATCATCAATGTCAATGCTTCCATATGGGGAAACCTTGCGGACAATAAAAGGTCCGGTCCATTTGGTACGTAACTTCCCGGGAAACAAGTGTAACCGAGAGTTGTATAAAAGAACCTTTTGTCCCTCATGAAAAACTTTCCTCACAATGTGCTTGTCATGGTATCTTTTCATTTTGAGCTTAGCAATTTTGGCATTTTCGAAAGCATCATTCCTCAACTCCTCAATCTCTTGGATTTGGAGTTTGCGATGCCCCCCAACTTGATCGGTGGAGTCATTCAAAGTGCGAATGGCCCAATAGGCCTTGTGCTCCAATTCCACCGGCAAGTGGCAAGCCTTGCCATAGACAAGTCTATAAGGAGACATTCCAAGGGCAGTCTTATATGCAGTACGGTAAGCCCACAAAGCATCAATCAATTTGGAAGACCAATCTTTTCTATTGGGACCAACCGTTTTTTCAAGAATACGTTTAATCTCCCTATTTGCCAATTCCGCTTGGCCACTTGTTTGTGGATGATATGGGGTGCCAACTTTGTGCAAAATGCCATATCGTTTCATCAAAGTTCTAACCGGGGCATTGCAAAAGTGAGACCCACCATCACTTATGATGGCTCGAGGCATCCCAAATCTTGAGAAAATGTTTTCTTTTAAAAATTTTATCACAACTTGGTGATCATTTGTTCGAGAAGGGATAGCCTCTACCCACTTTGACACATAATCCACACCAACCAAGATATACAAATAACCAAATGAATTAGGGAAAGGTCCCATGAAATCAATGGCCCAACAATCAAAAATTTCCAAGATGTTAATAGGTTGGAGGGGCATCATCTCACGTTTTCCTAAATTACCTAACCTTTGGCAATTGTCACAAGATAGGCAATAAGCATGGACATCTTTGTGCAAAGAAGGCCAATATAAGCCACTTTGAAGAATTTTGGCCGCGGTCTTTTTGGAGGAAAAATGGCCTCCACAAGCATATTTATGGCAAAAGGCCATGACACTTTCAAAATCATTATTGGGGATGCATCTCCGAATCACTTGATCGGAACAATACTTGAACAAATATGGGTCATCCCAAAAGAAGTTTCGCACATTGCGAAGGAATTTGGATCTATCAATCTTGCTCCAATGAGATGGCATTTTTCCGGACACCAAAAAGTTGGCGATGTCCGCATACCATGGAGTCAATTTGGATGAGATGGCATTGGTGAGGAAGAGTTGTTCATCCGGGAAATGTTCATTGATGGGTATGCCATGTGAAATCAAATTTTGTCCGGGAAGTCTAGATAAATGGTCGGCTACTACATTCTCCACTCCTTTCTTATCTTTAATTTCAAGGTCAAATTCTTGAAGTAAGAGAATCCATCTTAACAACCTAGGCTTGGCATTCGCTTTTGAAAGCAAATACTTCAAAGCCGCATGGTCGGTAAAGATGATGACTTTCGAGCCAACCAAATAAGATCTAAACTTGTCCAAAGCAAAGACTATAGCTAGTAATTCCTTTTCAGTGGTGGTATAATTCACTTGAGCATCATTCAAAGTCTTACTAGCATAGTATATAACATGAGCATTTTTTTCTTTTCTTTGTCCTAGGACCGCCCCAACCGCCACATCACTTGCATCACACATGAGTTCAAAGGGCATACTCCAATCGGGAGTTTGCATAATGGGTGCGGTGGTTAGGGCACCTTTCAAATCATCAAAGGCTTTTTGACATTGTGGTGTCCATTCAAAAGAGACTTCTTGAGCAAGCAAGTTACTTAAAGGTTTGGCAATGGCACTAAAAGAATTAATGAACCTTCTATAGAAACCCGCATGACCCAAAAAAGATCTCACATCTTTAACACATGTAGGGGGAGGTAACTTTTGAATTAATTCAATTTTTGCCTTGTCAACCTCTATCCCTTTGGATGACACAATGTGTCCCAATACAATTCCATGTGTCACCATGAAATGACACTTTTCCCAATTGAGAACCAATTGGCTCTCCTCACATCTTTTTAACACACTTGCCAAATTAGCAAGGCATTGATCATAGGTATCTCCATAAACCGAGAAATCATCCATAAAGACCTCCACAATTTTCTCAACCATGTCACTAAAGATACTCATCATGCACCTTTGAAAGGTAGCCGGAGCATTGCATAACCCAAAAGGCATGCGTCTATAAGCAAAAGTTCCAAATGGACATGTAAATGTGGTCTTGTCTTGGTCTTCTAAGGCTATCTCTATTTGATTATATCCGGAATACCCATCAAGGAAGCAATAATAGGCTCTACCCGCTACTCTCTCAAGGACTTGATCAAGGAAGGGTAAGGGGAAATGGTCTTTTCGAGTAACCATATTGAGTCTACGGTAGTCAATGCACATGCGCCACCCGGTTTGAATTCGAGTGGGAACCAATTCGTTCTTGTCATTCTTAACTACCGTAATTCCGGACTTTTTGGGGACCACTTGGGTAGGAGATACCCATTTGGAATCCGCAATGGGATAAACTATCCCCGGCAACGGCGCCAAAAACTTGACCGACACCAAAGTGTGTGTGTGTACTTACCCCAAGTGTAGGGTATCGTCAAGTAATAAACCGGTGAGTCCGGTATCGATCCACGAGGAAGCAATGCAAATTTGAAGTGAATGATATGCAAATGACTAGCTAACACTAATAAACACAATGAATATCAAATAAAAGCAAGTAAAAGAAATGGGCCGAATGACTCGGTAGCATGAGCGATTTTGTGATCAAAGTAAGCACAAATTGGACTTAAAACAATTAATTAAAAACCTAGTCTCTAGTCCGTCCCGGTGGTTACTCGGTTCTCATACTCAAGGTATTATTGCAAACACACACAACCATACACAATGCATTGTGTGATACTATCAATCATGCATATGCAAAGAGAATTGGGATATAAGACTTCAATTCATACATGTAGGCCATCGGGTCTCTTAATCTACGATGAACGCAAAGGGATAAGCACCTAATATTATGGATTAATGTTCCCCCTTGGGGCTTGGCTTGGCTAACACCCTAGTTTCACACTCAAAGATCAATTAACCATAACTCTCTCATGCACATTCCTAAATTAACCCAAAACTCCATCATCAATACACATAATTAATAGCTATGCTATGGAAAACTCAATTAATTAAGAAAATCATGCAATGGGTTTAACAATTCTCAATCAAACACATTAGATGCAATCCCTAGACTAGACAATCCAAAGATACAATCAAATATGTCATCTCCATAGATCCAATCACACAACCACGAAATTAAAAGAGCAAAATCAAAACTACAATTCCATGAACATACCTTGAGTAATTGAAACCAAGCACCCACCGTTTGGGACTAGAAACTAGAAAGAGAACTTAGCCACTCATCATAATGGGTATAAACATCAATTTTATAGATGAAAATCAATGTTTACAAACAAAATCACGAAAAACCAAGAAAAACTTAGAGAGAGAAGTAGAGAGAAAACAATGGAGGCAAGAACTTGGAGAAGATGAATTGTGTGAAGGAAGAAGAAATCTTAGGGTTTTCTCCTCCTTTTACCATTGAAAATACCTAACTGCCCTTATACAAACGTTCCCCATTGGTTATATACATGATTTACCCCAAATGCCCTTGAAATGTTGTGCAGAAAAGTTGCAGTTCCGCGGTGGTGTCCGGACAGGTGTCCGGACGGGTGTCCGGACGGGTGTCCGGACACTTCATGCTTCCATCAACTTTGAAGCCTCTGTCTCAATTTGTGAAGAAAGTGTCCGGACGGCACTTGAGGCGTCCGGACACACTGTCCGGACAGGTGTCCGGACACCTGCTGAGTCCCAGCTTCTTCTTTCAGCTCTAAAGGTGCCCAATTCAGTCATTTAAGCCCGATTTCCTGCAAAACCAACGGGAAACATGTATAAGGGTAAAATTACTTTATTTAAACACAAATGAATTACTATAAACACTAGAACCTCCTAATTAGATAGTATTAGGACCTCAAAATAGAGGTCCGGTCACCCACCTGGAGCCCCCACCTGTTCTGCCGCAATCGACCTCTGTTCAGTTCCACCAACACCCACAGCAATAGTGAGACAAGAACCATGGGAGAAGATGAAGAATCGGTAGAGAAAATAAAGAGAGAAGCGACGAGTACCGTCCATGGGAGAAGAAAAATTTGGGGAAGAGATAAACATGCAAAATATATTACAATTTCAATATATTTAAACATAGTAGATAAATAATATTAAATATATGCCTTCTTTTAATTTCTATTTAATTAGTTTAATCTACATAAAAAATGTTTGTCATATTCCTTTTATTATTTTAAAAATCTAAATTTTTTATTTTCAGAATCATTTGTTATTTATTTTTGTATTTATTTATATTTGTTACAACTAAAATGCGTCATACCCCTGCACGTAATTTGTCACAATGTTACCCAGCATAAATGTTACCAACAAAAGTTGAACCAAACACTAGCAACCATTCATGTAGCATATCTGCTACTTAAATTGTCGAGCATTTCTGCTACCACCATTTCTGCTAGCATATCTGCTACTTTACAAATGATTTACCAAACTAGGTCGTTCTCTGTTTCGATTAATTTGACATCTATCATAATGTTATTTGTGTTGCTAAATGTTATTTATCTTGTTAAAATGTTATCTATCCTTAATGAAATGTTATCTATTTGAAGTTCCAAAAGGATCAAAATCGATAACATATCAGAACAGATCTAAAACAGATATAATATTTGCATATTCAGATTCGATTTCAAAGGAATATTTACAAATAAAAAACATATATAATATTGACAGATACAAAACAGATATAATATCATATACGAAACATATATAATATCTACAAATTCAGATCTGATTTCAGATGAAAAAAAATAGTTTGAAAAAGCAATAAAACTTCAAAGGTGATGCGTCTAAGTCCGTGGAGTTTATTGGTGGTGTTGATAGTCACCGAAGTTGGCTGTATTGGCCGGATTTAGTTCTTTTTCAAAGGTGGCCGTGATTTCAAAAAGCTTTTTCGACAAATCAAGTGATAATTGATGGCTGGTGATGACTAGGCTTTGATTGGACTGACCAAGAGCTTTACTTCGGTAGTTCGTTCGTCTAAAAGTATGGCCGGAAGGCCATTTTCCGGTGGTCGGTGTGAAGGAAGAAGAAGAGAGAGAAAAAAGGAGAAAGAAGAATCATAGCACGCGCATGACAATAAAATGGATCTTAGGGATATTTTTATCAACTTAACACAAATGTACTTTTTTGTAACGATTTTCCTGCTTTGTCATTTTTGAAATATATAAGTCTTAAAATGTCCTTTTACCTAATTTCCTCTTAATTGATTCCTATCTAAATTCCTAATCCCAATACAATTTGAATTATCTAGAGAAGAGATTAGTAATTCAAATCAATTAAAAGACTAATTGATATATTCTATTATAAGACTTAAGCCTTTCACTTAGCAATTTAAGTATATTTCTCAAGTAGGTGACACAAGGCCAACAAGCCTTTGGCCTCACTTCACTCAAGTGTATAAGATCAATGACATGGCATATGTAAAACATTTAAGTTAAGCACAAGCAATTATCACATGGATCATTTAGACAATAAGTAGTGCACATATATGATCATGAATCCAAGGCTTGTTATGAACAATTAAGATTAAACAATCAACATGTAGTTTAGCAAACAACCATAACTCTTAATCATTTTCTCTAGCATTTTAGCACATATTCAAGTCAAACATGCTCACACACATTTGACATACAATCATCATCAAAAGCACAATATTGACTTAGATACTAAGTCTTGGTCCAACATATAGTACCTGATGCGATGTGACCATGTCTTGTGCTAGAGTCTAAAAAATGAGATTCGTATTCCAAGTCTAGTAAAACATTTTTGCTCATATGTCTCGATGAATGATTAAGCGAACCTGTAGCCCAGTGGTAGAATTGCGGGTGCAACTTAAAAGTCATAGGTTCTATTATTCGAAACAGCCTCTCCACCAGATGCGGAGTCAGGAATTGATAATGTGGTGGGCTGATGCATTTTGATTTGTTCGAAAAAAAAATTTTGAACACTCAAATAAAATATATATAAATGTATAACTAGAGCACATTAGTATTGTTATGTATTATTGTTTAATATTAACAATAATATAATGTATAATTTCAAGGTTACTATTGTTATGTATTGTTCATTACTATTAAGTAAAAGGGAACTTTTCAAACATCATAATATAAATATATAAACATATATATACAATTACTAAAAGTTACACATAAAAAGATATATACACATAGATACACAAAGTACGTAGTATATCTTAAAAACCCCCTCCGCCCATGCTCTCCACATATTATGAAGGGTAAGGATTGAGTAAATCCTATCTATCACTGACCATCCATTGCAGGAGTCTTGTGCACGAGAGTTGGTTACCTTTCATGTCTCGATGAATAATTGGTGGTGACAAATCATGGTGCATGTAAGACAAGGCATGTGGGATACCTGACATTCACTCTTCTACACCAATTCAATTCTTTTTTGCTTAAATCATTGCTTAAAATTTTTGCCCAGCTCCCCTTTAGAAGATACCCCATAGATTAAGAGTGTATTTTGAATGCGTGCAAACTACAGAAGCCATAGAACATCACAATATTCTGATGCCTTATCTCTGTTAAATCCTTGACCCCGTTTTGAAATTCCTTTTAATATGTCATAATGTCAAAATCATATAACCGTGGAATCTCTTTAAAGCGACAATATCCAAAGCCGGCCCTAGTCATTTTAGTTCCCAAAGCAACAATGTATAGTGTTGATCTATTGTAAAAAAATTTTTGCAACTACATCAATCTTGAAATTCTCAATATCACAACAGCAACCTGGTGCCCCATGAGAATAATATTCAGTAGCTTTCACAATTTTCAACTAACATGCAAGATTGCAAATGGCATCTGTAATGGATTAACAGAGAATGTCCTATGCCCTCATAACCTACATATCAATACCCCTATCAGGTTCTGTTAATATGTAAACAGGGGGTTGGGGAACTTAAACATCTGTCCTGAAACAAAGCACATATCCTCCATTGACTAGGCTAATTTTTGGGTATACTAAAACAAATTTAGTTAATTGTGGTGTCCTTGGGCCGGTTGGTGCCCAAAGCCCTAACTTTGGTTGCTTTGGGCTAGGGCCGGCCTTGACAATATCATCTGATGGAAGCTTAACAAATATATCATTGGATCACATGTTTACCTATCATATTTCTAGTTCATTTTGTAAATTATATATATATGGAATGTGCTAGCAGCAAAGACCAAGAAGACTTGGAAAAGTCTACCACTTAGCTTTTCCTCATAATTTCCTAGAATACATGCCATAACTCCCTGCCACTACTTGCACTCTGCACCAATATTGTTAGTACATGTTGAACGAAAATGCATTAACAGAGTCAATAGTAGTAGAAAGTAAATGACCGGTGTGGATGGTGTATCCTCCAAGAAGGGAATTGCTAAATATGCACAAGCGTTTTTTTTTGTTAAATACACATAATAAAGTTGTGATGGGACATAATTAAATGATAACAATCGTTTTGATTATCCAAGCGCCTGTCAGTTCAGTCAATCAAAGATTTGGAAAAAGTATTCTTATAACGGCGCTTCTTTATACACCCACATTTTTTACTCGGCGCGACTATTTGCACCCACAGTTTTACATTTTACACCCCTAGTCTATAAAGAGACAAAACATGATTTATTATTACGTACTCTGCAAAGCTGTTGGGGAGAGAGAAATGGTGATGATGCAAATAGTGACCTCGAAAGATGCAAAAGCAGATTAAATTATTTGTGTTTGATTTGATATTGACGTATCAGTCAGTTATATTGTTTGAGTCAGATAATTTTGAGGCATATGGAGCCGAAATCCAAGTTGTTCTTATATCATGATATTCAAACTCAAATTATTTGTATTTGGTTTGATACGTTATTATTAATATTTTAAGTAATCATTTTAATTTTAAAATTATTTATAATAAAAATTATCTTTATTATATTAAATTTAATAACAAAATTTAGTATAACAATCATGAAATCTAATATTATAATATTTTAATTTATCGACATTTTCGCTAGCATGAAAAAATCAATCTTTCCGCTCTATCAAACGGATACATAAAAAGGCTACCCCAAACGCTGAGCACAAATGGACTAGTTTCATGCAATCTCACTCTCATTAAATGGGGAGTGGAAAACACGCACCAAAACCTAAGCCAAATTAGGTCCCGTGAAACTACAAGCACTATATACATAATTCATCCACATTACATTATTGAAGGGTCCCCAAGACTAATTTTTAATCTTTTTAATATCATGGTGTAAGATTACTGTTACAGCTATAATAAAATAATATAATGATCACCGGAATTTGAATGTCATGTCAGCATTTTTGTCGGAGTCAACATCGAAAAGCTGACTCAGGATAGAAAGGATGTGCAAAACAATAGTTTGAGGATAGAAGGAAGGAAAAAATTAGTTTAAGGACATAATTGAGAAAAATATAATAATCTAAGGACATATATAATAATTTAGCCGAAATTTATGTGCGCGCAAGTCTTACGATCAAAGTTTAAATCCATATCCAACCTCCCCACAAATCATGTAATAATAATTAAAATTTTCTATGCCAATGACTAAGGCTTAGCACACAAATGACTGTATCATGCCAGTCATGACTTTATGAATGAGACAAGAATGGATAGGATTTTGGACAAAAGGCAAAAATCAAAGGAAAATAAAGAGAGATTGCAAAAGCAAATTTTACCCAAAAAAAAAAAAAAAATTGGTTGAATTTTGGCTAATCAGATAACATTAATGTTCAATAAATCCTATCATAATATAATATTTCATAAAATAAAATAAAATGGTCTAATCAAATTATCTATAACTTTTGTGGGAATTTTACACTCTCATAATCTCACTTCTCAAAAATCCAATTTTAAACATCCGCGTTGCTATTTACCCCCTATCTCACTTCTCAAAATCGTATTTATAGCTCTGACTTACACTCTCTCATTTGTCATCATGTCAATCCTTTTAAAATAATGCTTGAGACCCCAAAAATTGACCCCTAAAAGACCCCCATTTAATGTGGAGTATTGGATGTGAAGTGGACCCTATATATGTGTTTTTAATCAATGACTATTTTAATGTCACATAAATTTGAGGGACTTTTGGGGGTCTCTAGCATTATCCATCATTTTATACATATATATGTTTTAATGCACTCATTGATTTCACTAATAAAATGACTCTCTTTGTCAAATATTCAACTAAAACACAAACAAATAACATTTCAATACTCAAACAAATGGTATTAGCTCAAATGGCTTTATCACACTCCACCACGAATGGTATTGGCTCAAATGGCTTAATGACTTGAGAAAGTTGAAAGCCGTGTGCTAGGCTTCAACTATCTTTAATTTTTAATTTTTGTATTTTTTTAATAGTATTATTGTATTTGGAGAAGTGTCACTGTCAAGATGCATCTTAGTCAATCGGCGGGGCCCATCTCAGAGAGGGATAAAATAGAATAAATATAAAATTGGGGACCACTTGTTTCGCTTTCTTTCTTCCTTCCTCGGGATCTGATAGATAACAACTGGACAAAACTTTCTTTTACCAGTTGGGTTTTTCACTTCAATTCCCAAAGATCTTTTTTGAAACACTGAAGGCTCCCATCCCAAGGACAGGGGGTGTGAAAAGTGATAATGGGAGTGCATATAGCAGCACCCTTTTTACTTCCTACACCCCTGTCAGATTGTTGTCTAATCGCAATCCATATGTCACCTTTATATGAAAAGAGGAGGTTCGAACGAAATGACCATTTGGCCCAAAAGTCAGAGAAAAGTTGACAAAAACGCAGAAACTTTCATATCAACTGTGAAAGCATTCATGTGCACAGAACCCCATAAAAACATCTATTTGAACAAATAACTTTTTGATTCTGGGTTGAAAAAGATAGTAAATATCACATTTAACATTTTTTTTTAACTTTTTTTTCCCTGTTTTCCTTTCACTATGACAGCCTTAAAAAAACATTTATTATGCAGTACACACACGGTATTTATGTTCTACTTTGGTTGTATTTGGAATCCGTATATGATAAAAAGAGTATAAAAATATTGTTTATTTTTTGATAATTAAATGTTTGTGTCAAAAATTTCCAAAAGGGTCAAAAACCATAGGAGGAAGTGCTGTTCCATTTAATGCAAAAGGCCTGACTGTCTGAGTCCCCCAATTATGAATGTGTGTCCTATACATATATATAGTCTACATACATAGTTTATACATACACACATATAGTCCACATACGTCCTCATCCTAATCTATGCAATTTGGTGTGTGGTTATAACTTATAAGCACACACAATGTATGACTGTAGATAACATTAAAATAGTTTCCCATTAAAATAGTTTCCTATTCAAATAAAACTCCCTCATTGTAATGGATGTGGACCAACTTGTCCCAATTACAGATAAGCTTTTGAAAGGAACATTTAGAAAAAATAATAGAGGGGGTTTATAAATATAATATCAAATTTAAAAATTATATTAATTTTTTTATCATTACATTTTATTTCATATGAGGTTATATTTAAGGTGTATTTTTAATTGTTTACAAATATTAAATTTAATTTTATATTTAAAGTGTATTTGTTTCAATAGTGGTTTAAATAGTAAAAATGAGAGTGTCAATAGCATTATCCTTTTTAAATCGTGGTATTTGTTTTAACAGCTACATACTTACAAACTTTATATTCATGCCTAAATCACTTGTTGTGTTTATATCTATGTGTCATCCAAAAGCAATTAATGTGATTTTTTTACAAAATTTTTGTTTAGATTGGGCTTATGCTAAATGTTGCAGCTCCACATTTTCTTTACCTTTTTGCCAATATTTTAAAAAATTCTCAAAAATATTATACATTTCAATGATTTTGAATCTAATTTTGTATTTTATGTTGAATAAAAAACTAAATTCATCAAAGAAGATGCATGAAAAACTTAAATGGACTATCAAATTAGAATTGGTGTCAAATTAGCTATAACAGATGAGAGTGAGTCATCAACAATGGTCTTTGAAGAAATATGCGAAAGATCCTAGAAACGCAAGAAGAAATCTTATAGTGCACCGAACCTACACCAATCAATATACTATAAACCCTGTCTATTTTGGGATTTATTCACAAATCATATTATTAGGCTAGCTAAAACAAAATTCTTCAAACACTACCAAAAAGAAGAAGAAAAAAAAAGGTCAGAGACCCTTCATTTTAAATAGCAAGACCCCAATAAATTATAAGACCGTCCATTACTTACACGTAAAAAAACTTTTTGGCATAGATTTTGTAATATATTTTTTGAAAAGAAAAATTCTCTTGTCTAGCACTTTATTAACACCTGACAGACACGTGGCATAATGGCCATTGGATTTGCTTGTTGTGTACCTTATCCCAATCCACACCCACCGTATTAGAAAGAAATTTGGCAATGTAATGTAAGGTTGTGATTGCATCAAAAGTATGTCAATCACTGACAATCAAATATCCACCTTTAATAAGTTATATTTCTCATGTGTTTATTTGTTATGTCATAATGCATTCATTTGTGAATGATTGCTTCCTTAAAGTTTGGGCTTGTCTTTTCAAAGGGGGTTTAAATAGAAAAAAAAGTGGTGCTCATAGCAGAACCCTTATAAGAATAATTTGACTGACAACTGACAATCACAGGACTATTATACAAAAATATCCTTGACCTTATTTCTTGACTACATGTTCCTGCACTAGAAAACCAAAAAATATTCAGATTTCTTAGTCCGATCTGGGAGCTCATCTCAACCTCATTGACTTATTTCTTCCACTATGTATTCATGTGCCTAGTCAAATTGAAAATTCTAAATTAATTCCAAACGTTCAATATAGTTGAATTAGGGCAAAAATAACATTTGATCCCTTAATTATACCATTGATTTCATTTTTTTCCTTAAAGGTTTTTTTCTCTTAAAGTCGTCCCTCGACTATTCAAAGGTATCTCGTTCATTCCTCAAATGATTTCGGCATCAGAAAAATCATATGTTGCATTCCAATTGACGTAATTTTTTACACCTGTCATCTCCCTTGATTTAAATTTTACACATGTCATCTCACAAAATCCTCAAAATATCTAACTCTTCAAAATCCCCAAACTATTTTGTTGTATAGTCTAAAAAAGGGCACATTAATAGTTTAGGGATATTATCATTCACATTTGTCAAAATTTATCAACTTGGATTACTTCGATACGCCAAATAGATGTCATGTTGGATTTCTACTCTCTCACTTGAAGGACGACATAAATATCTTTCAATAGTTGAAGGACGAAGTTAAGAGAAAAAAAGTTTAAGGACGAAAGTGAAACTAAGGGTATAGTTGAGGGATAAAATGTTATATTTTGGCGTTGAAGTAGTCCAATATGGCTTGATAATACATCAAATGAAAACGTTTCAAAGATGCTGAAATTAATTCTTTCTTATTATCATTATTATAATTATAATTATTATCAATTGGTGATTTAATTTTTACACATGATTTTTTCATGCGTTGAATGAGAAAATAAATATGTCTTTTTAGTGTTTATGCGTCATATTCATTGGATTTGAGAGAGTCTTTGTTACCTTGTTGCTTGGCATGGTAGGTAGGTTGGATATAATATACTAAATATAGAGCTTGTCATTTGTTTGCTACTTATAGTAATATATTTTTGTTGATGATGACTTAAGAAATTTTTTTAATATTAATTTCAAGGACTTTGCATGATCATTTAATTCAAACTAAATCTAATTAATTATAATATCTGCCTCAATTGACCTAAACAATAAAAATAATGTACAAAAAAATAAACAAAGGAAAATCTAGGGAAAAAGAGGTATGGGGTGAATGAATATATCTGCCTGTTTGGCAGAGCAAATAACGTAGCGTTTTCGCTTAGCGAAACGTTGGTGTCCGATGCTCTGTCAAACGGTAGAGCGATGACAGCGGATCTGCTAGCATCTAATAAGCTCCAAATAGGAGCTTATTTGATGCTACCGCCTTCGTTAAAGACGGAAATAAAAAAAATCTCACTCATTTGTTACATACTCTTCTCTCTCCTCTCTCTACACCCACCGGATGTCCATCTTTTTCATCTCTTTCGATCTAGTCAAGCGACGAGCTCCATCTTCCCAAGCCTCAATCAAGCTTCTTACTTGATTCGAGTTCTGTTTCATCTTCTGAAGAAACGTGTGGTTTCTTTCCTCCTCGCGAGTAAGGTAAGCGTCCCGATTATCTTTTCTTCGGTCAAATTCGATTTTTGGTTTTCTATTATCTCATACTGGATTTGATTGTATCTGTTATCCCATAATAGTTATCTCATTAGCAAAACTGCAATTGATTTCTAAAATTACTTGATCTGTGGCCATTTTGAGTTTATTAGGGTTATGCACGTACAGAAAGAACCTAGGCAAGAGTACTGCTCGTAAAGCCTGTGTTAGTAATTTGCAGTTCTATGTAAAATGTAATTGAGAAACCTAGTTTTGCTTGGAAAATAAAATATTATGATCCTTGGTTTTAGATTTGTATTAAGCAACCAAATGTGCCTCTGTTATGGGAGGTTTGCTATGGAAGTACTTTTTACTTCATAATTGCTTGGTAATATATGTATTTGATGCTTGGTATTGCTTTGGTAATAAGCCTATGTTATTGATGTTCAACTCAGTTGCAATGCCCATCTTTTGGTATTACAAAAAGTTAATTATAATGCATATTGAAGTCTGTTTGCTTCAAGCTAGTTAAGGGCATTTCTAACACATATTTTCTATTTTTGAAGAAGTAGTTGCATTCTTTATGACTATTATTTGGTTCATACAGTTATGGAAGAGCTAATATAAGGATTAGTGGTGGATAATGATCAAACCATTTGTATTGTTTGGTGTTGTTTAAACATAACTTTTGTTAAATATGTCTTTGGTTAAGCATAAATATTTTACTGCTTATTGAAATAGCTTTTCCTTCTCTGTAGATAAATTTATTGCATTCTTTGTTCACTACACAGAATGTGATGGCCGCGTGCGACTTTGAACTGTTGTACATTTTTGTCTTGGCTGGTTGGGAGGGATTTACGCACGATGCACGGGTATTTCAGGATGCAATTACAGATGAATCATTACACTTTCCGCATCCACTGCTTGGTACAACAAACTCATACTACTATAAAGTCGTTTAAAGCATAAATGAGTTTATTTTAATTATTTTAATTGTTGCAGGAAAGTATTATCTAGTAGATGCGGGATATCCTAACAGGATTAGTTATCTTGCCCCATATAGAGGTGAAAGATATCATTCGTCTCAATTTGAAAATGGCCGCAGAGCGTCGGGACCTCAGGAGGTATTCAACCATGCACACTCGAAATGTGATAGAAAGAACTTTTGGGGTAGCAAAAAATAGGTGGCCGATGCTGAGAAATATGCGGTCATTCCCGTTCCCGATTCAAGTGGAAATTGTGATAGCGTGCATGGCGCTTCACAATTTTATTCGATTAAGGGTGACAGATGATGAGGAGTTCGCGGACATAGATGAAGAACCAAGTTGTTCATATGAATAAGGTCCTAGTGACGCTACTGTAGCAGGGGATTCGGATTTACGTGACGACAATACAATGACGCGTGTTCGGGATCTTATTGCAAACAAACTTGTCAGTCGGAGGGAGGGTAATTGAGATTGTGGGCATATGTAAACAATATTTTAAGTGTTAAATATTTCGAGTTGTGAGATTGTAATATGATACTTACTATTATGTGTAATATCAAATATGCATTTAAATATGGTTAAATTAGTAATTATGTTTACATTAGGAAAATTATAGAAATTAATTTAAAAGAGAGATTATTTATATATTTGTTGGACTAAAATGCAAAATAAAATTAATTAAAGTTGTTAAGACTAAAATTAAATTCATTACAACAATTATTTACGTAGTTTTATTAATTAAACAGCATAACCGCTAGTGTCAGCTCTTTTGTGCACCAAACACCTCACAACATATTTCACAGCATAACCACTAGCGTCAGTTCTTTTGTGCACCAAACACCTCACAGCATATTTAACAGCTTAAAGCTCAACTTTTTTCCTACAACATTTCCGTTAGAATTGAAAATCAAATTTTTCGTTCTACTAAACAGAGCCTATGTGCGATACTTTTTCAATGAGAGGGAGAGGTTTGACGGGGTTTTGATATATATATTTGTGTGTATACTTATATAGAGAGAGGGGGGAGAGAGAGATGGAGAGACATGACACGCCCACACATCACATCCATGTAAGGCAACGACCAAAGACACAAAGTATTGGCCTCTCTCTCATCTCTTCTCTCTCTATATCTGATTCGGAATTCCGGATTATGTGTGCATTTAGCAAAAAAGCTTGTGCATTTAGATATACCCCTCCAACAAATGGCAATCCGTTGTCACTGTCACTGTCACTGTTTAAAACTTGACGTTGTTAACTTTATTATTTTGATCGTGAGGATCATTTGTAGTCCATATACACATTCGTTAATCGTGAGTATCATTTTCAGTCCATATACACATCAACAATATTGTCGGCTTTGGATTATCCGGTTTCGGTGGATACAATGAGTCTGCATGACTTTGCCTTCCAGAAGGTCACCCATCCCAATAGTGCTCTTCTTGTCAAATTATTAGTGATGACTTTTGAAGTTTTATTGAAGACCTTTTCTTGTTACTGAATCTCCGTTTTCTTGTAATACCTCGCTAGCAATAATCATTTCTGATTGCCAGAACTACCTGCCACCACTTGAACTCTGCACCAACACTGTTAATGCATTGATAGTGTATCCTCCAACCAATGGCACTCACGTTGTCACTCTCATTGTTTAAAACATCATGTTGTTTACTTCATTCTTTTGATCTATATAAGAAGATACGAAATTCGTGAGCATCATCTACATCAAGTGAAAGAGGGATGGCTCAAGTTTAGCTGAGATGCTTATTATGAGAGTATCAATAGGATTTTTAATATTATTATTAGAGAGAACAAATGACTTATTTTGACAAAAATTTATCTGCAAACAATGCGAAACAGGCTAATAGCGACTTTTACGTTCACTTAAACATTGATTGATGGAGTTACAATTATTTTGTTTTTAATTATAGATCACATGTCAAAGTACAAATTTATTCACTCATTACTCATTGATCATACACTATTATAGTCCCCAGCATCATTAATTTGGAGATGGAGATATTATTACATGTTATCTCATAATTTTGCTTCCTTAAACTGCACAAGACTTGAGTACAATTTTCAGAAGACAAACCTTTCACAAGCCATGATGACCTTCAAATATTCAGTTGGATAGTAACTTAGAAACGAGTTGCATCGTCGGCCTACGTTGTGGATTCACATCTATGCATAAAATGGCCACCTCTAAGATGCGGTTCAGTTTATCAAGAACCTTGTACCGTGGAGGTGAAAGGCGCTGGTCTAACAAATCATTAAGTTTAACTTGTAGAGTGGCAGAAGATGAAGATGATGCACTTGACATGATATCGCCTGGATGACTCCCTTTGAGAATTTCTAGTGTCAACACTCCAAAGCTATATACGTCACATTTTTCAGTCACTTTCATTGTATAAGCAAGCTCTGTAGATTAAAACAAAATGATGAATATGATTCTATACATTTAAAATCAAAACAATAGAAGGATGTAAATTTACCTGGTGCGATGTATCCATATGTTCCAGCTAGTTTTGACCAATTAGATGAGTCCTGCTTGAGAAGCTTAGCGGTGCCAAAGTCGGAAACATGAGCTTCGTATTCCAGGTCTAGCAAAATATTTTTGCTCGAAATGTCTCGATGAATGATTGGCAATGACAAATCATGGTGCATGTAAGACAAGGCATGCGAGACACCTTTGATGACATTCATCCTCCTATACCAATCCAATTCTTTCGCTTCCTCATCATTGCTTAGAGTTTTCGCCAGGCTACCTCTCTGAAGATAATCATAGACTAAGAATGTGTATTTTGAATGTATGCAGAAGCCATAGAGTTTCACAATATTTCGATGCTTTATCACTGTTAAGGCCTTGACCTCATTGAAAAACTCTTTTTGATATGCTGAATTGCTACTGTCAAGTAAACAGTGGAATCTCTTGACAGCTGCAATATCACCTGATGGAAGGTCAGCTTTATAGACAATTCCATGAACTCCTTCCCCAATGCAATACATGACATCAAAGTTGTTGGTTGCTTCCAAGATGTCTTCAAATTTCACTACGCTATCAAGAATAGATAATGTAAGTGATTGCTTGTTGTTCTCAGGGTCGCCCTTCCTTCGTCTTTGGAAATTACAAAACGCAATAATTATCACAAAGGATATAGCAAGTGCTCCCAAGAGAGGAAACACAACTATAAACACAATCTTATAGCTCTTCTTTGAACCATGTTTATCTTCCTTGTGTGGCAGCTGGCATGGTTGCAATTCACTCGCATTGCCACACAATCCTTTGTTTCCTTGGAATGCTTCCGTCGGAACACCTTGAAATACTTTGGTGTTTGGAATAGGACCCGAAAGATTATTGAAGGAAAGATTTAGGGTCACCAGGTCTTCCAACTTGGTGAATAGTGATGGTATTTCTCCGATAAGCATGTTATGACTCAAATCAAGTTGAGAAAGGTGAATTATTTTAGAAATTTGAATTGGAATTCTTTGGCTGAATTTGTTGCAGCTCAAATTCAAGTAATGAAGATTCGACAAAGCTCCAATGCTATCTGGCATAAAGCTCAATATGTTCCTTGATAAGTCAAGAACTTGGAGATCGGTAAGTGATTCGAGCTCAGGAGGAATACGACCAGAAAGATGATTTCCATTCAACCTCAGATTCAACAAATTAGTCAACTTTCCCAACTCTATCGGAATCTCCCCGACCATATGTTTCATAGAAAAATCAAGATCATGTAGCTGTGTCGAATTTCCAATCTCTGGAGGTATCTTACCACTAATGTTATTCCCAGTAATCCATAGAGTGGCTAGTTGTGAGCATAGACCCCATTTAGGTGAGATTTCTCCAGAAAATCGATTGCGACTCATATCAATAAAGATCAAGTTTGGATAGACTCCAAAGTCAGCATCTATATTTCCTTCTAGTTGGTTGTCATTAAGACGGACTCTAGTCAAGCTTGTGCAGTTTTTAATGTCTTTGGGTACTGAGCCTACCAAGTGGTTGTTGCTTATGCCAAAACGCTGGAGTGATCTACCGCTACAAATAATTTCCGGTAACTGACCAGAGAGCAGATTGTCAAACAAATTAAGAAATGTCAACTTCGTCAAGTTACCTATTTCTATAGGAATGGACCCAGAAAATAAATTTTGACTGAGCTGCAAATTGTCTAACCTGCTCAACTTTCCAAGAGAAGCTGGAAGTGAACCACTAAGTTGATTACTACTCAACTGCAAGTGAACAAGAGCCGTCAAGTTTCCAATCTCTTTAGGTATGCTGCCAGATAGATTGTTACCGTACAGGTAAAGATAACCGATACTTTTTAGACCATCAAATGATGTTGGAATTTGACCACTGAGTTGATTATTGCTCAGATCTAGATAATAAACAGAGCTCAGATTTCCTATTTCCCGAGGAATCGAACCGTTTAGCTGATTTTGATACAATTGAAGGAAGAAAAGCTTGGAGAGCTCGCCAAGTTCTGGTGGAATTGAACCGGATAGTGAATTATTGAAAAGATTCAAGTTAGTCAAGTTACTCATGCTACCCAAAGAATTTGGAATGGGTCCAACTAGAAAGTTATTGTGGAGGTGAAGCTCAATGAGGGACTTTAGCTCATGACCTATCTCTTGAGGAATTGAGCCATCTAGTTGATTATCATTGAGCGCAAGAGCCTCAAGATGAGTTAGCTGGACAAGTGTAGGTGGGATTTGCCCTGACAATCGATTGTGATGTAAGTGAAGGCCCTTAAGAGTACTCAACAACCAAATTGTAGGTGGAATTAACCCTGAAAGTCTATTGATTGACAACTTAAGGAAGACAAGCTTGGGGAGCTGACCAAGTTCTGGTGGGATGGAACCGGATAGTGAATTATTGTGGAGATTCAAACTAATCAACTGACTCATATTACCCAAAGAAGTTGGAATGGCTCCACCTAGAAAGTTGTTCAACAGGTCAAGCCAATTGAGGGACTTTAGCTGACCTATTTCTGGAGGAATTGAGCCGTTTAGTTGATTATCATTGAGCACAAGAGTCTCCAGATGAGTTAGCTGGGCAAGTGTAGGTGGGATCTGCCCTGAAAACTGATTCCTCGACAAATCAAGGTGGATGAGGTTGGAGAGATGATTGAGTTCAGGAGGGATGAAACCATGGAATGCATTCATGCTAAGATTAAAAGATGAGAGATTGGAAAAAGATGAGAATGAAAAGTTATAGAGCGTACCAAGTATGCCACAATTGGTAAGGTTAATCACAGTGATACTTCCAGCACTGTTGCAAGAGACACCGAACCAAGTACAATGACTCACTTTGGTTGAATTGAGAATGGACCATGAATACAAGAGAGGCTGAGTTTGATTTTGAAAACTGGCTTTCCATCTAAGAAGAGCATGTGCTTCATCTGTAGAATCAGAAGCAACAATCACAAGCAAAGTAATCAAAAGGAAAATGGAGAGGGAAACAAGTGAGAAGGCAATAGACTTCATTGTCAATGTTTTCTGAGTAATAGTTTCTTGTGTACACATATAAATAGGATGGGTTAGCACTAAAGATGATAAAGATTTGGAAAAGTCTGGCTACCTAACTACAGTTGCCCATAATTTCCCTGCCATTTTGCAGAAATTTCCCTGCCACTTACACTCTGAATTGACAGGACTGGTAGTCATCAAGATGTATAATTCTTTATACATCTTCATGACTGTAAACATTAGTGTGTCCGACACACTAATGGGCCTTTATACACAATACAAGATACATCTAATCAAAATGGATTGTTGGAATTCCATAACAGTTTTTTGATTATAGTAATCAAGTACTTATTAAGCATATAATACTAACACGCTTATCTCGTGGAATCTTGGGGATCACTGCTAATGGGCCTAATCTAGAAGGTTACGGTTCTCATGGACGACCAGTTAGAGCCCTAAAATCATAGATTTGGAAATAAAAAACTGCCCACCTAGCTTAAGCCAAGCACTTTGGATTGAGGGAGTGGTGGTGACACGTACGTCCTAAAAACAGAAACTCTTGAAGGTCTTTGTCGATTGGAATTCCCCATCCCTTCGACAATATCTTTACAAAAACAAAATTATAATTATTAAGTAGAACTAGTGGTAGATCCGCACTTTGCGCGTCTTTTATTTTGTAATTCGTTGGAACAATTCTGAAATTCGAAATCTGAAATATGGTTCATTCTTTAAATCTTTTTATGTAAATGTCAATATGATTTTGACCAACATAAACATGCATCAATGTGCCATGTAAATAAAAAATTAAGGACAATAATATATTCATTTTATATCTATTCATGAATTAACTTTGTTAAAATTTTATTTTGTTAAAAACAAAAAATGGCAGATGTCAATTTACAATAACTTGAAGAGAATAATATGGCATGAAAATACCTGAAAATTTCTCTAAGCTTCCACTTATCTATATTGTATAGAAGTGTAAAAACAAAAATGTTGGTGAATGTTCAAACAAATTCATGATTTGCAGTAGTTACTCTCGTACTTTTTTGGTGTTTTGGGACATGGGCTTCTACAAGACTACAACAAAAACAAGAAATGAATTCAATTAATCAAGCTTAATACAATCAATCAAACATTATATGATATTGATTTTGATGCATTGTTTGATTATAATGCCAGTGAATTGAATGCAACTACAATTGATGTGATTGATAAAGTTTGAGAGTCAAGTCCACGTATGATTTTTCAAAAAAAAATTCATTAATTATTTTTTTTGTGAAATGTGACTATTTTTCTTGAGTAGGATAATTAAAAAAATTTATGAGCTCACATCGAGCATGCCACCTGGATGAGGTTTAATAGTTTCCCTTTAAATAAGTTTCAGGTTAATTATACTTTTAGTCACCGAAAGATAGACGTCGTTCATTTTTAGCATCGAAAGATTTTTTTGTTACAAAGTCGTCACCCAATATTCCAAAATGAGACTTTTAAAGTGCTCAGGCAGAATTTCGCTGACATGACATTAAGTTCGGTTAGGAATTCTGTTGACGTGACATTTAATTAAAAGTCATTGACTCACTTGTGGAAAAAAATAAAAATAAATCCTTATGTATTGCCACATAAGTCTCCAAAGTATAAGATTAAAAATCTTAAAGTATAAATATTTTATTTGTATTTTTAATTATTAATTATTTTATTTCAATACTAAACTTATTGTTATAATAATTATAAATACATAAATATAATTAATTTATACTTTTTATTAAAATATAATTATATTTAAATCATTAAATAATAATACTTTATATAAAGGTATGGGACCCACACATTAAATAAGGGAGTCTCTTGATCCGCTGGTTTCGTTGTGCTGTTTGGCACAGCGGAAGTCGGTCCACTTCTGCTGCTGTGCCAAACAGGGAGAATATGTGACATGTTTATGTTGCGGTAGATCTGCCATCCAGTACACAACTGTCGGTGAAGTAGCAAGCAATGGTGTTCTGCCGCGGTGGTGTTTTCTGTGAATCTGACATCGACGAAGATTGGTTAGAAAATGTGATGCTTCATTAAAGATCGTAGAGAGAGAGACGACCTGGTGAATGGGTTTTTCAATTGTTCCTAATCTATCGAAGAGAAAGATTAGGGAGTTGAGGTCCGTGGAGAGAGAGAGACAACCTGGTTATTGGTTTCGAATATTCACAGTTTTTCAACTTTCATTGAATCATTAATGATGTTGCAGGGTATGGCACTGCAGTGGATTCATGAGAGGTATTCTTCGGAGACGATGGAATTCTTCATTATTTTTTAAATTTATTTTTAATTTCTGGTTTTTTCATACCGGATATTCCAACTCATTTTCATTAATTTTGTAAATGACGTGTAATTGTTATTATGAATCTCACATCAGCTATTAAGGTTCCACCGTGGCGAAATTATGACATGTAAGCAATTTTTGCCTGAAAATTAACCGGAGTTAAGTGATCTAACTGAAAAAGTTTTTCAAACAGTGACCCAATTGCAAATGTCTTCAGTGACCTATCCGTCCTTTACTCCGATGATGAATGCGTCATACTTTGTTTCTATTCAATGGTAGTTGATGATCAATGTCAAAAAAAAAAGGATTGACCTAAGTGACGAATCAATTGGTCAGGCCATCTTTCTTGGATATTGTTTGGCTGCCTGCATATATAGTAGAAAACGTAAACTATAGGGGGCTCGAGGATGTGCTCAGAAGAACCTTTCCAACGCTCAAGTTAGTATGAGATGTCGTTGAGAAGTGCTCAGTGTTCGAAGCGCTCTCTTTCTCCAAACTAGCAATTGAAAGTTCAGAGTTCATAATTAATTTATCGATAATTTATCGACCATTTGAGGTCCCCTATTAAATGAGCAAGAAAGTTCTAATAGTAGTAAGAGTAGATCTCTCTCCTTCTGATCTTTAAGAGGATTTTTTGAATACCTGATTTTAACGAGGAGCATCCTCAATCTATTACCAAGGTGTTTCCTTGGGTTGGTACCGAAGTGTCTCTTCGGGTGCCTCGATTCGAATATACGTTTGTTAGAATTTTGGTGAGAATTATTCGGTCTTTGGTACTCCCTCATCTTTGGCATCTTATGTGTCACGTATTATTATTTTATTGGAGGAGTTATTTTGATATTATCCGTGGTAGTATTTTATTTGATCGCTATCAAATTGAATTTATAATTGGATGATGAATGCATCATACTTGGTTTGTATTCAATGGTGATAGTATTTTATGGGTCCTGCTATACACACCCCCTTTTTTGCTTCATAAACCCCCTTATTATTCCTCTAATCAAATCACTTATCATTCACACTCTTCTGTCACTCCATCAGACACTAAAATGGGTACTAGGCTAACAATTATTCACTGTCAGCAATTAAAGATTAGGCCAGAGATATAAAGTGGGACATATAAACCACGTAAGCATACAACTATAGTCAACGGAGAGTGAAGTCATGGTATGCCCATGTCACATCATTCTGGCTTTTGTCTTTGATTTGTCCCCTAGTAAAATACGTCGTCGTTTTAAATGTCAGTTGATGCAGTTATGTCAGTTCTTAAAATAATTTAACCTCCTATGGTAACATCTTATTGTAACTGCTCTTGCCTAATTGTAATTGTAGGATAATTGATCTGTCTTGGAACTGCTTGAACTGTAGGATAAATTACTTTTGAATAAAGCTCTTTTGTCTGAGAGTTACCAATATTCTGGAATCGTATTGACATGTATATGAAATAAATTATTTTTATTCATCAATAATAATTAATACAATCAAAATAAATTATTTTTATTTGACGTTATTATTTTATTTTTACTCAATAGCTTTTTCAATGCGATGAGTTTGAAAATGAAGTTATAGGGAGCTCATTTCACTCTCAATGCAACGCGAAAGGGTAAGACCCATTTGGTTGGACTTTGATCCGCTTTTTTTGAGTTTTCCTACTTGTGGAGTACCTACCTACTCATCCTTACTCTCTCTAGCCATAACTACAGCTAAAACAATCTAAGTTAATATTTTTTAATCTATCACTCTAAGCCTATGTGGCAAACTAACCCTGAATACTTGTCTACTTTTCACTCAAATATCACACTAACTTAAATGTTTATGTACCATTTGTACTTGACTCATGAGACTTACATAAATTTGTCTTGTCAGACTTTTAGTCTCTCTCTAAAATGATTGTGATTTCATATCATATAAATGTTTACATAAAAAAATGAAAGCTTTTGAAACAAAGTATCCAAAAGAAATTAATTGATTATCCTTACTTTACATTTTAAATTAAATATAAATAAGATATAATTAAATGACAGCCCAATACCACTAAGGCCGGTTTGGGCAACAATTTTACATAACAATATATTGTTTTAGTACAATATATTGTTTTGACTCACCGAACAGTAATTATTGGTTTAGAATTCCTAGACAATTTTTTAGTATTCCAAGACCATTTTATTGTCCTTTTGAAATTGTTCCAAATTGAACAATTCTCAAACCATTTTGAGTGTGTTTTCCTATTATGTCCTTATGTTATTTGGACTTTTATTATTAATATTATTAAAATTTTATTATTAATATTATAAATTAATAAATTAATGTTAGAGCATCCACAATGGAATGATTTTAGAGTACTTGAGATGTTACTTTCTTGATAAATTAAGTGCAGATTGTGGTAATTGATGAATAGTGAAGAGAGATGATGAAAAAGGAAGAAAGATGTGATGAAAAGTAAGAGAGAGATGATGGAAAGAAAGAGAGAAGATGAAAAGGAAGAGAGAGGTGATGGAAAATAAAAGATAGATGATGAAAAGGAGAGAGAAAATAAAGAAAATGAGTATAGAGTATTGAAATATATAGAATGTTGATGAATCTTGCAGATTGTGGGACCCACTCATCTAATTAAATTGTGCCACCTAAGAGAGAGGAGAAGAGAGAGAATATAATTTAGGGAAATTTGGAGTATGTGCACAAGTTTTATCACTGTGGATGCTCTTATGTCCTCACCTAGATAATGGGACTTTTATTATTAATATTATAAATAAAAATTAATTAATAAATGAATATTATGTCCTCGGTGAGATAATGGTACTTTTATTATTAGTATTATAAATAAAAATCTTAAAATTAATTTCATTGTTTTTATTAATATAATAAATTATTTGTTATGTATTTTCCTATTTATTTGAAAATGTTACCACTTCATTGTATAATACCCCTACACGTAATTTGTCACAACAATTTTAACACTAATATGGTACCAGCAAAAACACAACCAAACACCCATCAGCATTACATGAACCATATATGTCACTATTTTTTACCAGCATATATTGTAGACAATATATACTATAATATATGCTACTGTCAAAATTGTTTACCAAACGGACCCTAAATAGTCTTTAGTTATTAATCATTCTACATAATATTTATAAGGAAAATGTTATCTAGTGCCCTTAGACATTGGATAAATGACGTAAAGGTGCTTTAGAGTTTTAAAAAAATTTATTGGATTATGTATTTTAAGTTTAAAAAATTATGTGATAGAGTGTTGATCACATATGAGATGATGTGGTGAATTTTTAACCATTGCATTGCCGTTAGAGCATTGATTAAGAAATTTTAATTTTAATTTTGTTTTTGAATATACATATTGTCAAAGGGGTCTAGAATTCTATACATGCTCTAGAGCCTAGATGATGATGGATGAGAATAGGGGTGGCAAAAATCCGGTTCCGGATCGGTTTCAGGTCAGACAATGCTACATGTTTATGAAATATTTACATGTTCGGACCCTAACCCGGATTGAAATTCGGACGTATTTAATTGACCAAACCCACATTGATTTAAATCCAAACAACTAAATCGGACAATAACCTAATCCGGGTTAGGGTCCGGACAAGTAAATTAGACAAAATTTATGTGTTTGGACCCTAACCTTATTTTAAATTGGAGAAAAAATTTGTGTTTGGACTCAGATTTCGGACATATAACTTATATCTAAACTTGATTTAATCCGGATCGGACAAATTTGGTCATCCGGTTCGGACAGAGTATTGTCACCCCTAGATGAGAACCGTTACTAGGCCCATTGGGGGTGGTCCCAAGAATTATACATCTTGAATGGTCTTGATGACTTCCTCGCTTCTATCCTCATTAATTAACAAATATTAAATATGTAAGTCCTATTGTATCCAATTAATTGTAATATTTACTTACGTCTTGATGACTTACTGGCTTCCTAGTTGAATATAATTCATTCAATGATTAGACAATTCAATTATTTTTTTAAATACAGGAGAACGGGATGGGGAGATTCAAACTCGAAACCTCTATGAGATATCACAATCATGAGTTCTATCTGAACTACTCATAGTTCTCTAGACAATTCAATAATAACGGCACTAACCACCTAATTATAAGAATAAGGATGTGTTTGGTGAATATTTTTACACTACAATATATGCTATTAGTAGTATGAGGGCGCCAAACAACAATATATGGGCGCAAATTACTAGACAATATTAGAGCAATAATATAACACTGTCAATATGATGTTTCATTGGACAATTCTGTAACATTTTTACCACAAATTTTCACTTATGTGTAACAATTTAGTTGATTGTTCCATTTTACCCTTATTAATACGTTCAAGAAATTGACCCATGCTGCATACAAAGTAAATGATGTTTACTTTGACATTTTTTAAAGTGCTAATGACTTTGCTGGACAAAAACCATCAGTTCTGGCAAATCCACAGTGCAAGTGGCAGGGGAGTTTCCGCAAGGATATTGTGGGCGGACTTTTCCAAATCTTTAGGACCATTAGTTCTAACACATTCTATTTATATGAGAACACAATGAACTAACAATATCATATACTTGAGTTATTCACAAAAAACATACACAACGAAATCTATTGCCTTCTTACTTGTTTCCTTCTCCATTTTCTTTTTGATTGTTGCTTCCGACTCCACAGAGGAAGCACATGCTCTTCTTAGATGGAAAGCCAGTTTTCAAAATCATACTCAGCCTCTCTTGTCTTCATGGTCCATTCTCAATTCAACCCATTGCACTTGGTTCGGTGTTTCTTGCAACACTGCTGGAAGTGTCACTGTGATTAACCTTACCAGTTGTGGCATACTTGGCACGCTCTATAACTTTTCGTTCTCATCTTTTTCCAATCTCTCATCTTTTAATCTTAGCATGAATGCATTCCATGGTTTCATCCCTCCTGAACTCAATCATCTCTCCAACCTCATCCACCTTGATTTGTCGAGGAATCAGTTTTCAGGGCAAATCCCACCTACACTTGCCCAGCTAACTCATCTGGAGACTCTTGTGCTCAATGATAATCAACTAAACGGCTCAATTCCTCCAGAAATAGGTCAGCTAAAGTCCCTCAATTGGCTTGACCTGTTGAACAACTTTCTAGGTGGAGCCATTCCAACTTCTTTGGGTAATATAAGTCAGTTGATTAGTTTGAATCTCCACAATAATTCACTATCCGGTTCCATCCCACCAGAACTTGGTCAGCTCTCCAAGCTTGTCTTCCTTAAGTTGTTAATCAATAGACTTTCAGGGTTAATTCCACCTACAATTTGGTTGTTGAGTACTCTTAAGGGCCTTCACTTACATCACAATCGATTGTCAGGGCAAATCCCACCTACAATTGTCCAGCTAACTCATCTTGAATCTCTTTTCCTCAATGATAATCGACTAAATGGCTCAATTCCTCAAGAAATAGGTCATATAAAGTCCCTCTTTGAGATTCACCTGCAAACTAACTTTCTAGGTGGAGCCATTCCAACTTCTGTGTGTAATTTGAGTAACTTGACTAACTTGAATCTCTTCAATAATTTACCATCCGGTTCTATGATAAGTCACCAACGTGATATGCTGCAAGAGTAGTGCCACAATCACTTCCCTAAATTGTGGCACTCAATATATTCTTTCCACAATCACTTCCTTGATTTGTGGCACTCAATATATTAGTAGTGTCACAATCACTTCCCTAAATTGTGGCACTCAATATATTCTTTCCTTACTTAAACTCTTGTAACTCATGTATATATAGGAGTGTAATATTGAGAATCAAATACAACAATTTTATTCACTCTCTCTATTTCTTCATGGTATCGGAGCCCTAGACTCCACTCTCATCTAATCTTCCAATTTTTATCTCCGGCCATGGCTGAAACAAATACAGTCACGGTTATGACCAATGGCACAAACTCTTCTTCACCGGTCTTCTCAATCAACACAAACTCCATCATCTCTCAAAAACTGTCCAAAGGTGGAAATTATTCAATGTGGAACTCGCAGATGACGAATCTTCTCCTCGGATATGATCTTATGAAATTCTTAGATGGAACTCATCCAAGTCCACCAACCAATGATCCAGAGTACAAAGCTTGGGCTCGGCAAGATCGACTACTTCTCTTAGCCATTCAAACGGCTGTCACTGGACCAGCGGAACCGCTGGTATCTCGATGCAAAAGTGCAAAGGAGGCTTGGTGCAAACTCAAAACTACCTTTGCCAACAAATCCAACACTCGGATGGTTGGACTTATCGATTCTCTCACTAAAGTCAGTCAAGAAGGTAAGAGCATATCTGAGTATATGCAATCTGTTAAAACCATTATTGACGATCTTGCTATGATTGGACATGACTTGAGTGATGGAGAAATAGTAGTTCACACACTCAATGGACTAACTGCTGACTACAAAGAGATTAAAGCTGCTCTACGTGCAAGAGAGTCTCCCATCTCCTTTGAAGAATTGATGGAAAAACTTATAGACTATGAAACTAGTCTTAAGCACTCGGATTCAACAAAAGAAAGACCCTACATCACTGCTCAATTCTTACAGAAACAATACAACAAAAAAAGGTAGAAACAACTACTCTCAGAAAGTGTCACACTATGGAGGCAATGGTGGCAATCAATTCCAACAAAACTCATTTGGAAATCGTGGGAACCAGATTCACACTAATGGTTTCTCATCAAACCAATCCAATCGTAATTGGCGGTCCACTGCTAATGGGATTCAAACCAGAATTGTTTGTCAATTGTGTGACAAACCAGGACATGTCGCTAAAGTATGTCGATCATCCCCTCGACCATTCAACTGGCCGCAAGCCAATCTCACAACTCATGATACTCAGAGCAATCAGTCAGGATGGATAGTTGACTTTGGAGCCTCTCATCACATCACTTCTGACTTGCAGAACTTATCAATCCACTCTGAGTATGGTGGTAATGAAGATATCGTGGTTGGGATGGTAATAACGTACCTATTACTCATATTGGATCTGGTACTCTTAAATCTAGTGATTCCATTTTTAAACTTAATAATGTTTTGTGTGCACCTCACATAAAAAAGAATCTTCTTTCTGTCTCGCAATTTTGTTCTCAAAATAATACCTCCGTTGAATTTTTTCCTACTTTCTTTCTTGTGAAGGATCTAGCTACGGGGGCATCCTTGGTGCGAGGCCGGAGTAGAGGAAACGTGTACGAGTGGCCAACCTCAGTGACCAGACCATTTTCCTCACCACAATACACAGCTCACCTGGCAACCACACCAAGTTCCTCCTTTCCAACTGTCACTTGTTGGCATAGTCGACTTGGTCACCCGTCCTCAAAAATTCTTCATCAAGTCATTGCTTCTCATCAACTACCAGTATCTAAGTCTAGTCCTTCTTCTAATTCCTGCAATGCATGCTTATGTAACAAAAGCCACAAACTTCCATTTGGTGTTTCTTCTTTAAAATGCTCTAGACCTCTGGAAATTCTCTTTATGGATGTTTGGGGTCCTGCCCCTCTTATTTCATTTGATAATTTTCGGTATTATGTTATTTTTGTGGATCATTTTACAAAATATACTTGGCTTTATCCACTCCAAAGAAAATCTGATGTCACTTCCATATTTGAATGTTTCAAATCTCTTGTTGAAAATTATTTTTCCACAATGATTAAAACAGTATATACAGATGGAAGTGGCGAAGCAACCACCCTCGGTCATTGTCTCTCTCGGGTTGGAATTCAACACCTCAAATCTCCTCCTCATACACCTGAACATGTTGGGACAGCTGAGCGTAAACATCGTCATATAGTTGAAACTGCTCTCACTATGCTTCATCATGCCTCAATTCCACTCAAATATTGGTCCCTAGCATTTCAAGCTGCGGTCTACCTCATTAACCGAATGCCATCACCAGTCACACGTAATAAATCTCCGTTTTTTCATCTTTTTAAACAGTCACCAAATTATTTATCATTAAAATCTTTTGGTTGTCTATGCTATCCGTGGTTACGACCTTACACCTCTCACAAACTTGAATCTCGATCTCGTCCGTGTGTGTTCGTAGGCTACTCAATTCCCCATCATGCATACTTATGTCTTGATCCATCCACAACTAAAATCTTCATGTCTAGACATGTTCTTTTTGTGGAAACCAAGTTCCCTTTTCACACCAAACCTTTACCTATAGAGTATTCCTATACACTACCATCCTTAGACACGTGGTTATCCAAACCACTTCATGAACCCATTCCCGTCATTCGTCTCACACCAACATCTACATTAACGCCACCCATCTCACAAATTACTCAACCTGAATCTGTATCTTCTTCCCTCCCCACTCCTAAGTCAAACACCCAAACAACATCTCCTTCTCGCAGATCTGTTTCTCTGAACCAGGACAACTTCGGCTCGGACTCCTCCTCTCCGTCTCACTCTCAGGATACCTCCAATCCTTCACATGTAAGTCTTCTTTCTCCTCTTTCATCTTCTCCTTCTCCCACCATCCATCCACCTCACCCTTACAACACCAGATTGCGTAATAACATCACCAAACCCAGGCGCCCACTTAATCTTCACACCACCACTACCTCTTCCACTGTTGAACCCTCTACCTTCAAACAACCCCACCAACATCATGCCTGACGTCAAGCCATGAGTGATGAATATACCGCTCTTCTTTCTAACCAAACATGGACTCTCGTTCCTCGTACTCCCACACAAAACGTTATTGGGTGCAAATGGGTCTACCGGATTAAGAAAAATCCTGATGGGTCAATAGCTCGTCACAAAGCTCGTTTAGTGGCCAAAGGGTTTCATCAACGACCAGGCATTGATTTTTCAGAAACCTATAGTCCTGTTGTCAAGCCTGCCACTGTTCGCTTATTACTTACTCTTGCTGTGACTAACGGTTGTGTTGGACCTATGGTCCTATATGTCTAATTTTGATGATATTAAATCATTTATAAATGATAATGAAACATTAAAACAATATTTGATTTATATGAATTGAATTTAAATGACTATATATTTTTGAGATAGTGCTGGAAATTAAGTTTTGAAAACAAACATACATGGACTAAGTTAGAGCATCAATTTTCCAATTATCATATCTTAACCAACTTAGGTCCAAATGACTTGAAACTTGAACCACATGCACATGAAGGTTTAATATATGTTCTAGGACTATAATCATGAGAAATTAAGTGCATCACATATATATTTGGTCATATGCTTAAATTCCGCCAAAACTAGGTTTTACCTAATTTTGTGCATATGTGTTCTTTGTGAACGTGGTGAACCAAATGAACTCCGATTTAAATGAAATTTCGTGTGCATCTTAGTTTCATCACTATGAACATATTTGATTTAGTAAAGTTCAAGAGAAAAGGTCATTTACACTGAGTTTGCAAAATGACTTTGAATTTACACTTAGAATTTATCGGTTTCACTATTAGTGATCTAATTGCTTGGTTGAGTGACCAAACGATTTCCGATTGTTATGAAATTTTACATGGACATTCTAATACATATAAAATGATTTATCATGCAGTAATATGAATTTTCTGGGTTGTTGTTCTAATGTAATTAACCTATGCGCTCTATATGAAGCTCTTTGAGCTTACATGCAATTGGGGAGTTCTACCTCCTATTTCCTTGTAGGTTAATCATCATTGTGGTCTCATATGGCTCAGAATTCAGTATGTTCAAAGAGTGGTCGAAATCATGTTTCTAAGAATGAGCTTGGAGCTCTAGGAAACTATGAAAAATCCTATATTTGCCAACTTTCCACTAAGGCACTTAATCAAGTTGAATGAATCAAACATTGAGGCTATTGGTTGTGGTCTTCATGGAGATACAACTCTTTTCAAACATGTGGGACAAACCTTGTCCTCTCTATCATTAGTGATATATTCTTGTTTGACATTTTCACTCAAGACATGTGCTACCAAGAAAGTTAGAATTGGTGCAATCAAACAAGATCCTTGACATTTTCACTCAAGACATGTGCTACCAAGAAAGTTAGGTTGGTGCAATCAAACAAGATCCTTGACTAAGAGATCACTTTTGAAGTCTTTGATTCAAAATGAAGGGACAAGATGGCATAGTACAATCTACATCCATGGTTGAGAATTAAAGAGAGTTTGAATGGTCAAGATTTGAAGACATACATTGATCAAAGGGTTGTGCTTGTGACAACACTTATGGAAGAAAGGTACAACTTGACTTCTCTCAAGCTTCCAACGTCTATATGCTCTATGGTGGAGATTTGTTTGCTCAAATCATCAATGACCAAGATTAGGAGCTGCAATGGATGGTAGAGATCAACTCTTGAAGTTTGATCCAATGGCTGCAAGCATAGGAGAGAATTGCCTTTAAAAGAGGATCTTCCCTTTCATACAACTTGGAGAAGCAAATTGAAAATTATCCTTGAGAGAAACCTCTTGCTATCAAGTACATCAATCATCAAGCTTTCTTGCTATTTGCTACAACAATCTTCTCCAATACAAGCCTCTACAATCAAGGACTTCTCACTACTCTTGCTTTTGCAAAAGGGAAGTTCCTATATCCTTTAGGCTTTGTTTACTTACAATCTAAACCTCTCTTGTTCTTAAAATCCTATCTTTGAGAGTGTTGCTGTAATCTTGAGAGTTCCACACCAAATACCTTTGAGGTAACCTGTGAGAACCTTGGCTGAAAATCCCATTGAGAAATTCCCTTTGTTAGGGGAAATTGTAAACATTGAAGTTTGAGGGAGTTCTTAGAAACCCTTGGTGTAAGGAGTTTTGTGGGTCTCTTAAAACCACACCTTAGTGGAGTTGGGAAAATCCTAGGTTGGTGAATCTAGGTAGTAGACGTAGGAGAAGGGTCTCCGAACTACTATAAATCGCTGTGTTGATTTCTTTGTTTACTTGTTTATATTTACTACTTGTTTCAAACTGCAGGATTTTCAAAACCCTAATCTGTCCGAGATTAGCAGACTGCCTTAAACTTTGAATTTTGATCTGAAATTTTGATATAGTGTTTATTAAGGTGTTGTGACATTGCATATAAAATTTCGTTGCATTTCGACATCATTTGATAGGTAAAATCTGAGTTGAAAAATCTGTGTGCAGTGTGTTGCTTGAAAATCTGTTTTGTACAATTCTTGATTATTTGATATTTGGTCATTCACTATATTGTATCACATCTTGCATTGGATTGAATATTGATTAGGAAAATCATTAGAGTCCAAATTTGTGTGCTACTTGTTAATTGCCATTAATTTGTTTAAATTGAAAAAGGGATTCCAATTGGAATTTGGGGACACAATTCACCCCCCCCTCTTGTGTTAAACTCGATCCGTCAATTGGTATCGGAGCAGGTTAGCTAAGACTAGGAGTTATATCCTATTTGGCATATTTATGGCAAATATAAATTCTTATGGTGAGGCCGAAGGCCTATCCATGAATAGACCACCATTTTTCAATGGCTTGCAATACGGTTTTTGGAAAAATAGGATGAAAATTTTTATAAATTCCATTGATTATGATTTGTGGGAAGTTGTAGAGAATGGTCCTTATGTTCCTAAGAAACTTTTGGGTGATGAGATGGTAGATAAGGAAAAGAGTGAGTTTACTAAGGAAGATAAGAGATTACTTAGCCTAAATAATAAGGCAATCAACACTTTGCACATTGCACTTATTAGGAGTGAGTTTGATTACATAGCTCAATGTAAGAGTGCAAAGGAGATTTGGGATATGTTAGAATTGAAGCATGAAGGAACAAGTCAAGTGAAGGACTCTAAGATAAACATGCTAGTCACCGAGTTTGAGACCTTTAGAATGAAGAAGGGTGAGAGCATTAGGGAGATGTTTTCTAGACTTACTTGCATATGTAATGAATTAGAAGCCTTGAACAAACCATATGAGGAAGTTGATAAGGTCCAAAAGATCCTTAGGAGTTTACCTAGGATTTGGAAAGATAAGGTAGTAGCCATTAAAGAGGCTAAAGACCTTAGGAAGCTTAAGATAGAGGAATTAATAGGAAGTCTAATGACACATGAGTTGGAGATGTCAAGATTAGATGAGGAAGATGCACCACCTAAGAAAAATGGCTTAGCTCTTAGGATCAATAGTGACACTAGTTCGGATTCTAGTGATGATGATAGTGAAATAGGGGCAGCCCTATTAGCTAAGCATTTCAAGAAGTTCTTGAAGATGAACAAACGTGGAGGATTCAAGAATATAAAGGCTTTTAAAGAAAAGAGAGAGGAGAAAGAGAAAGAAAAGAGTACTTGCTTTAAGTGTGGCAAAGTAGGTCACTTTATGGCCGATTGCCCTAAGCTTCAAAAGAAGAAGCATAAGGAATATAGAGAGAAAGAGAAGAAGAAGGAAAAAGGGAAGAAGGAGAAGAAGGCATTCAAGGCCACTTGGGATGATTCTTCATCATCATCTTCAAGTGATAGTGAAGAGGAACTCCAAGCCAACTTGTGTCTCATGGCAAATGAGGAAGAGGAAGTGTCCTCATCAAATTCGGATGAGATGGTAACATCTTCTAAACCTTCTTATGATGAGCTCTCTTGTGTTTATGATGAACTTTATATTGCTTATGAGAAATTGATGCATAAACACAAGCATGCTAAGAAAGAAGTTAGTAGACTTTCTAAAGTAGAAAAAATGCATCTAAGTGAGTGTTGTGATTTGAAATCTAAATATGATCATGTATGTTTTTCACTTGATGCATTAGTTCAAGAAAATGAGAATTTAAAAGATCAATTGAAAACATGTGTTAATTCTAGTAACATTGCATCATCTAGCAATTCACATGACTTAGATGCTTTGCATGCTAGGATTCATGAGCTAGAAGGTGAGTTGGATACATGGGATGATCATGAGTGCATTATTATGCCTAACTCTTCTTCTCTACAAAAGGAGCTTGATATGGCCAATGAGAAATACAATATGCTTGAGAAACAATTTTCAAAATTTTCTATGAGTTCTTCTAAATTGGATGAACTTCTTGCATCTCAAAGACATTATCTTGACAAGAGTGGATTAGGATATGATCCTATGAAACTTAAGGACACCCTAGAGGCTAAGGAGGCCACGGTCAACGTGAACAAAAATGGTACCTACCCTAAGGGTAAGGCTAATGTTCCTAAGGGAACTACACCTAGGAAGAGGAAAGTTTATGTGAAGAAGGTTTGGGTGCCTAAAGGGTTGAATGACTTTGAAAAGAAAGCATATGTGATGAGAACTTTCAAAATTGATGCATATGCCTTTATTGCTACTAACCCCAAAGGATCCAAAGTTTGGATACCTAAGGTATATTAAACATGTGTTTATCTAGGTGTGCTTAAAATCCAAATCCGAGTCATGCAAATGGTATTTGGATAGTGGTTGTTCTAGACACATGACGGGAGATGCTTCATTATTCACATCCTTTGAAGCAAAGAAGAATGGAGGATTTGTGACCTTTGGAGACAAGGTCAAAGGTAAGATCCTAGGCTTGGGATCCATAGGTAACTCTTCTTTCTCCCTTAGTGAAGTAAGATTGGTTGAAAATTTATCTTTTAATTTATTGAGTGTTAGTCATTTAGCTGATAAAGGTTTTGATATTCTTTTCAAAAATGATAAATGTTATGTGTTTGATGTTTATGGTAATGTTGTGAAATTAGGAAGTAGAAATGGTGATATGTATGTAATGCATTTTGATGCTATGAAAAATTCTAAAATATCTTGCTTGCTTGCTAAGAATGATGATGCTTTGCATTGGCATAGAAGATTAGGTCATATCGGAATGTCTACATTGAAAAAGTTGTGTGCCAATGAACTTATTAGAGGATTGCCTAAGTTAAATTTCAATGTTGAACATGTTTGTGATGTTTGTGTTAGGGGTAAACAAACTAAAGAGTCTTTTAAGCCTAAACTTGATATTAGTACTTTTAGGCCTCTAGAATTGTTACATATGGATTTATTTGGTCCTAGTAGAGTTAGGAGTCTAGGTGGAAAATACTATGCATTTGTTATTGTGGATGATTATACTAGATTTACATGGTGTTTGTTTCTTGTGCATAAAAGTGATGCATTGCATGTTTTTGAAAACTTACTTAGGAGATTGCAAAATGAGCATAACTTAAAGGTTTCAAAAATTAGAAGTGACCATGGAGGTGAATTTGAAAATGCTAATTTTGATTCTTTGTGTGCTTCTTTTGGTATTAAACATGAGTTTAGTGCTCCTAGGACACCTCAACAAAATGGGGTTGTAGAAAGGAAGAATAGAACTTTACAAGAACTAGGAAGAACCATGCTTCTAGAATATAATCTTCCTAAATATTTTTGGGCCGAAGCTACTAGTAATGCATGTTATGTGAGTAATAGACTTAGCATTAGAAAAGGATTAAAGAAAACTCCTTATGAACTCTTGTATGGCAAGAAATCTAAAGTAGATTACTTTAAGGTTTTTGGTGCTAAATGTTTTATTTTAAATACCAAAGACAATTTGGATAAATTTGATGCAAAGAGTGACATTGGAATATTTTTAGGATATTCATCATCATCTAAAGCATATAGAGTATTTAACTCTAGAACTAAAATTGTGGAAGAAAGTGTAAATGTTAAATTCGATGATATGACCACACTTGCTCCAAATGTGCGTGTAGAAAATAAATTTTCAGATTTGGAACATCCTTTGAAGCACAAAAATGAAGGTACACATGGAGTACAATTGTTAGAAGAAGATGAAGATGATGTCCCTTTGGTGGAGAACTTAAGGGAGATGAATATCTCAAATGAAGAAACACCACCAAATGAAGAAAGTGAAGGTGAACCCGAGGGAAATGAAGAACCAAAAGAAGCTGAAAATGCTATGGAACAACCGGGTGTTCACAAATACAAGGTGATGAAGTCTCATCCAAAAGAACTAATTATTGGAGACTTGCATCAAGGAAGGCAACTAAGAGCCAAAAGGGACTCTACGGTCAATTCTAATCCTTTAAACTCTTTTGCCATGCTTTCTTTAGTAGAGCCTAAAAATGTACGTGATGCTTTGCATGATGATGATTGGGTGTATGCCATGCAAGAGGAGTTAGAACAATTTGAGAGAAGTAAGGTTTGGACTCTTTGTCCTAAACCTAAAGACCACACCATCATAGGAACAAAATGGGTCTATAGGAATAAGATGGATGAAAATGGTAATGTAACTAGGAACAAAGCTAGATTAGTGGCCCAAGGATATTGCCAAGAAGAGGGCATTGACTTTGATGAAACCTTTGCACCGGTTGCAAGGTTAGAGGCTATTAGATTATTGCTTGCATTTGCATGTTACAAAAATATCAAACTTTTTCAAATGGATGTGAAAAGTGCATTTTTAAATGGTGTGATAAATGAGGAAGTTTATGTTAAACAACCTCCCGGATTTGAGAGTAAGAAATTTCCAAACCATGTTTACAAACTAGACAAGGCTTTATATGGTTTAAAACAAGCTCCTAGAGCTTGGTATGAAAGATTGTCTAAGTTCTTGCTTGAAAATGGTTTTCAATGTGGTAGTATTGATGATACTTTGTTTATTAAATACAAAGGTCTTGATATGTTAATTGTGCAAATATATGTTGATGATATTGTGTTTGGTGCTACATTAGAATCTATGTGTGAAGATTTTGCATTATGCATGAAGAATGAATTTGAAATGAGTATGATGGGTGAGTTGACTTACTTTCTAGGTTTACAAATTAAACAAACCCCACTTGGCACTCACATTAGTCAAACTAAGTATACAAATGAGATATTAAAAAGGTTTGGCATGGATATTTCTAAAGGTTCATCCACACCTATGGGAGTGGGAACCAAATTAGAACCCGACCTAGATGGTAATGATGTTGATCAAAAGAGATATAGGTCAATGATTGGTAGTTTACTTTACTTGACCGCATCTAGGCCCGATATTATGTTTAGTGTTTGCATGTGTGCAAGATTTCAATCTAATCCTAAGCAAACACATCTCATGGCCATAAAGAAGATTCTTAGGTACTTAAAGGACACACCTTCCCTAGGGTTGTGGTATGATAAGAAATCTTCATTTGACTTGCATTCATTTGTAGATGCCGACTTTGCGGGTTGCAAAATAAATAGGAAAAGTACTAGTGGTACTTGTCAATACCTAGGAAATATGCTCATATCTTGGTTCTCCAAGAAGCAAACTTGTGTTGCTTTGAGCACTACCGAAGCCGAATATATGGCTATTGGTAGTTGTACTTGCCAATTGCTTTGGATTAAACAACAAATGCTTGATTTTAATATGGAATTTTCAAACATTCCAATTCTTTGTGATAACATAAGTGCCATACATTTGTCTAAAAATCCTAGATATCATGGTAAAGCTAAGCATATAGACATTAGACATCATTTCATTAGAGATCATGTTGCTAAAAAGAACATTGTGCTTGAACATGTAGAAGGGGAATATAATATTGCCGATTTGTTCACTAAGCCTTTAGCTAAGGATAGATTCATAAAACTAAGAAATGCATTGGGTTTGTGTGAAGCACCTTGAGTGCATATTACTTGAATGCATATCCTTGTTTGATTGATATCCCAAGTTTGAAGTTGAATGCTTATTATATTTTCTTGGTGATATATGCTTATAAGCTAAATATATAAATTGGTATGCATGATTGAAAGGGGGAGTAACCTAGTGTCATTAGAAGGCCATGGGTCACTTAGTGTGATAGGTTCCAAATTGGATCACTTAGGCTCTATTAGTTCAATTGGTGTGTTGCCATGACTATTTGTTGATGAGAACTAGTTTTGATATTATTTGAAGCATGTTTATGGTCTTAAATCACTTTTGTGATAAAATCTCAAAAAAAAAAAAAAAAATTAATAAATCTTTTACAAAACTTGCATCAACCCCTTAGTTCTCCACTTTTTGAATTATTACAAAAAGGGGGAGAGACATGATGATAAATTGCATTAAAATCATTTGCCAAAATGCATATATAGGCATAACTTAAGGGGGAGTGTATATGCCATGATTGGGAGAGAATAGATGTTAAAGTAAGGGGGAGCTAAGCTTACTTAACTAAAGTTGTATATGAGTTTCAAAATTGTTTTAAATTGATATCATTAAACTTTTTAATGCACTTTGAATTGATATTAAATTCAATTACAATCAAATAGACATTTATATCATGCATGTTTTGTAATCATCAAAAAGGGGGAGATTGTTGGACCTATGGTCCTATATGTCTAATTTTGATGATATTAAATCATTTATAAATGATAATGAAACATTAAAACAATATTTGATTTATATGAATTGAATTTAAATGACTATATATTTTTGAGATAGTGCTGGAAATTAAGTTTTGAAAACAAACATACATGGACTAAGTTAGAGCATCAATTTTCCAATTATCATATCTTAACCAACTTAGGTCCAAATGACTTGAAACTTGAACCACATGCACATGAAGGTTTAATATATGTTCTAGGACTATAATCATGAGAAATTAAGTGCATCACATATATATTTGGTCATATGCTTAAATTCCGCCAAAACTAGGTTTTACCTAATTTTGTGCATATGTGTTCTTTGTGAACGTGGTGAACCAAATGAACTCCGATTTAAATGAAATTTCGTGTGCATCTTAGTTTCATCACTATGAACATATTTGATTTAGTAAAGTTCAAGAGAAAAGGTCATTTACACTGAGTTTGCAAAATGACTTTGAATTTACACTTAGAATTTATCGGTTTCACTATTAGTGATCTAATTGCTTGGTTGAGTGACCAAACGATTTCCGATTGTTATGAAATTTTACATGGACATTCTAATACATATAAAATGATTTATCATGCAGTAATATGAATTTTCTGGGTTGTTGTTCTAATGTAATTAACCTATGCGCTCTATATGAAGCTCTTTGAGCTTACATGCAATTGGGGAGTTCTACCTCCTATTTCCTTGTAGGTTAATCATCATTGTGGTCTCATATGGCTCAGAATTCAGTATGTTCAAAGAGTGGTCGAAATCATGTTTCTAAGAATGAGCTTGGAGCTCTAGGAAACTATGAAAAATCCTATATTTGCCAACTTTCCACTAAGGCACTTAATCAAGTTGAATGAATCAAACATTGAGGCTATTGGTTGTGGTCTTCATGGAGATACAACTCTTTTCAAACATGTGGGACAAACCTTGTCCTCTCTATCATTAGTGATATATTCTTGTTTGACATTTTCACTCAAGACATGTGCTACCAAGAAAGTTAGAATTGGTGCAATCAAACAAGATCCTTGACATTTTCACTCAAGACATGTGCTACCAAGAAAGTTAGGTTGGTGCAATCAAACAAGATCCTTGACTAAGAGATCACTTTTGAAGTCTTTGATTCAAAATGAAGGGACAAGATGGCATAGTACAATCTACATCCATGGTTGAGAATTAAAGAGAGTTTGAATGGTCAAGATTTGAAGACATACATTGATCAAAGGGTTGTGCTTGTGACAACACTTATGGAAGAAAGGTACAACTTGACTTCTCTCAAGCTTCCAACGTCTATATGCTCTATGGTGGAGATTTGTTTGCTCAAATCATCAATGACCAAGATTAGGAGCTGCAATGGATGGTAGAGATCAACTCTTGAAGTTTGATCCAATGGCTGCAAGCATAGGAGAGAATTGCCTTTAAAAGAGGATCTTCCCTTTCATACAACTTGGAGAAGCAAATTGAAAATTATCCTTGAGAGAAACCTCTTGCTATCAAGTACATCAATCATCAAGCTTTCTTGCTATTTGCTACAACAATCTTCTCCAATACAAGCCTCTACAATCAAGGACTTCTCACTACTCTTGCTTTTGCAAAAGGGAAGTTCCTATATCCTTTAGGCTTTGTTTACTTACAATCTAAACCTCTCTTGTTCTTAAAATCCTATCTTTGAGAGTGTTGCTGTAATCTTGAGAGTTCCACACCAAATACCTTTGAGGTAACCTGTGAGAACCTTGGCTGAAAATCCCATTGAGAAATTCCCTTTGTTAGGGGAAATTGTAAACATTGAAGTTTGAGGGAGTTCTTAGAAACCCTTGGTGTAAGGAGTTTTGTGGGTCTCTTAAAACCACACCTTAGTGGAGTTGGGAAAATCCTAGGTTGGTGAATCTAGGTAGTAGACGTAGGAGAAGGGTCTCCGAACTACTATAAATCGCTGTGTTGATTTCTTTGTTTACTTGTTTATATTTACTACTTGTTTCAAACTGCAGGATTTTCAAAACCCTAATCTGTCCGAGATTAGCAGACTGCCTTAAACTTTGAATTTTGATCTGAAATTTTGATATAGTGTTTATTAAGGTGTTGTGACATTGCATATAAAATTTCGTTGCATTTCGACATCATTTGATAGGTAAAATCTGAGTTGAAAAATCTGTGTGCAGTGTGTTGCTTGAAAATCTGTTTTGTACAATTCTTGATTATTTGATATTTGGTCATTCACTATATTGTATCACATCTTGCATTGGATTGAATATTGATTAGGAAAATCATTAGAGTCCAAATTTGTGTGCTACTTGTTAATTGCCATTAATTTGTTTAAATTGAAAAAGGGATTCCAATTGGAATTTGGGGACACAATTCACCCCCCCCTCTTGTGTTAAACTCGATCCGTCAGGTTGGTCCATTCGCCAACTCGATGTGAATAACGCTTTCTTGCAAGGCTCTTTATCTGATGTAGTGTTCATGGATCAGCCTCCTGGTTTTACAGATTTCAAATTCCCAAATCATGTGTGCCGACTACGGAAAGTCATCTATGGTCTTCGTCAAGCACCACGTGCTTGGTACCATGAACTTCGTACATTTCTCCTATCTGAAGGGTTTACCAATTCTCATTCGGATACATCACTGTTTATGCTACACACTACTCATTCCATCCTTTATCTCTTGGTATATGTTGACGACATCATCATCACTGGTTCATCCGCTGCTCATGTGGCAAACTTCATCACTACTCTTGCCCGTAGATTCTCACTCAAGGATCTTGGTACACTTTCATATTTTCTTGGGATTGAAGCTCACTTTACCTCTAATGGTCTGTTTTTATCTCAGAGAAAATATATAAGAGATCTACTTCATCGAGCAAAAATGTCTGATGCCAAGCCTGTCTCTACACCCCTAGCTACAACTGCCGTGCTCAAGCTATTTGATGGTTCCCCACCAGTTGATGCCACCTTGTATCGCCAAACTCTTGGGTCATTGCAATATCTTTCACTTACCAGACCTGATGTCTCCTTTGCCATCAACAAGTTATCTCAATTCATGCATTGTCCTTCCACACTCCACTGGTCAGCAGTAAAACGTTTACTTCGCTATTTGGTTGGCACACTTGATCATGGTTTAATGATTCGCAAGCACTCACCTCGGACACTTCATGCATTTGCTGATGCCGACTGGGCAGGTAACCCTAATGATCGGACATCAACCTCTGCCTATATAGTCTTTCTTGGTGCCAATCCCATCTCGTGGAGTTCTAAAAAGCAAAAGACTGTAGCTCGTTCTTCGACTGAGGCGGAATATCGGGCAATTGCGTCTACTGCAGCTGAGGTTAATTGGGTAATGAATTTACTTCAAGAATTACGAGTGCCTACTTCTCAAGTTCCGGTAATCTACTGTGACAATGTAAGTGCTACATATGTCTGCACCAATCCAGTTTTTCATTCTCGTATGAAGCATATTGCCATCGTTTTTCATTTCGTTCAGGATCAAGTTGCTTCAGCTCGTCTACCTGTATCTCATGTTCATACATCTGATCAACTAGCTGACTCTCTCACCAAGCCGCTACCTCGTTCACATTTCCTTAGTCATCGGTCCAAGATTGGTGTCCTGAACGGCCAGTCAATCTTGCGGGGGCATGATAAGTCACCAACGTGATATGCTGCAAGAGTAGTGCCACAATCACTTCCCTAAATTGTGGCACTCAATATATTCTTTCCACAATCACTTCCTTGATTTGTGGCACTCAATATATTAGTAGTGCCACAATCACTTCCCTAAATTGTGGCACTCAATATATTCTTTCCACAATCACTTCCCTAAATTGTGGCACTCAATATATTCTTTCCTTACTTAAACTCTTGTAACTCATGTATATATAGGAGTGTAATATTGAGAATCAAATACAACAATTTTATTCACTCTCTCTATTTCTTCATTCTATCCCACCACAACTTGGTCAGCTCTCCGAGCTTGTCTTCCTTCAATTGTATAACAACAGACTTTCAGGGTTAATTCCAAGTTCATTGGGGAATCTAAGCAACTTGGACATTTTCAACATAGGCCAAAATCAACTCTCTGGATCCATTCCTATAGGAATAGGAAACATGACGAAGTTGACATCTCTTACTTTGTATGACAACATGCTCACTGGTCACTTACCCGAAAATGTTTGTAGCGATAGATTAGTCCAGTATTTCGGCATAAGCAATAACCATTTGGTAGGCTCAGTACCCAAAGACATTAGAAATTGCACAAGCTTGACTAGAGTTCGTCTTAATGACAACCAACTAGAAGGAAATACAGATGCAGACTTTGGAGTCTATCCAAACTTGACCTTTATTGATATGAGCCACAATCAATTTTCCGGAGAAATTTCACCTAAGTGGGGTCGATGCACACAATTAGCCACTCTATGGATTGCCGGGATAACATGAGTGGTAAGATACCTTTGGAGATTGGAAATTGGACTCAGCTATATCGTCTTGATTTTTCTATGAATCATTTGGTTGAGATGATCAAATTTGAGTTTGAACAACAATCATTTTTCTGGTGGTATTCCTCATGAGATCACTTACCAATCTCCAGATTCTCGACTTATCGGGGAACAAATTGAGCTCTATGCCAGACAGCATTGGAGCTTTGAAGAATCTCCATTACTTGAATATGAGCTGCAACAAATTCAGCCAAAGAATTCCAATTCCAATTGGTGAAATGGTTCACCTTTCTCAACTTGATTTGAGTAATAATTTGCTTATCGGAGAAATACCAGCACAAGTCACCAAGTTGCAAGACCTGGTGACCCTAAATTTCTCCTTCAATAATCTTTCGGGTCCTATTCCAAACAACAAAGCATTTCAAGGTGCTCCGGCAGAAGCATTCCAAGGAAACAAAGGATTGTGTGGCAATGTGAGTGGATTGCAAGCATGTCAACTGTTACACAAGGAAAATAAACATGGCTCAAAAAAGAGATATATGATTGTGTTTATAGTTGTGTTTCCTCTCTTAGGAGCACTTGCTATATCCTTTGTGATAATTCTCGTGTTTTGTAATTTCCAAAGACGAAGGAAGGGCGACCCTGAGAACAACAAGCAATCACTTTCACTATCTATTTTTGATAGGATAGTGAAATTTGAAGACATCATGGATGCAACCAACAACTTTGATGCCATGTATTGCATTGGGGAAGGGGGTCATGGAACTGTCTATAAAGCTGACCTTCCATCAGGTGATATTGTAGCTATCAAGAGATTTCACTGTTTACTTGACAATGTCACTTCAATAGATCAAAAGGAGTTTTTCAATGAGGTCAAGGCATTAACAGAGATAAAGCATCGGAATATTGTGAAACTTTATGGCTTCTGCACACATTCAAAATACACATTTTTAGTCTATGATTATCTCCAAAGAGGTAGCCTGGCTAAAATTCTAAGCAACGACAAGGAAGCGAAAGAATTGGATTGGTGTAGGCGGGTGAATGTCATCAAAGGGGTCTTTCACGCCTTGTCTTACATGCACCGTGATTTGTCGTTGCCAATCATTCATCGAGACAGATCGAGCAAAAATATTTTGCTAGACTTGGAATACGAAGCTCATGTTTCTGACTTTGGTACTGCTAAGCTTCTCAAGCAAGACTCATCTAATCGGTCAAAACTAGCTGGAACACATGGATACATTGCCCCAGGTAAATTGACATCCTTCAATTATATTGATTTTAAATGTATAGAATCATATTCATCATTTTGTTTTAATCTATAGAACTTGCTTATACGATGAAGGTGACTAAAAAATGTGACGTATATAGCTTTGGAGTGTTAACACTAGAAATTCTCAAAGGGAGTCATCCAGGCGATATCATGTCAAGTACATCATCTTCATCTTCATTTGCTACACTACAAATTAAACTTGATGATTTGTTAGACCAACGCCTTTCACCTCCACGGTACAAGGTTCTTGATAAACTGAACTGCATCATGGAGGTGGCGGTTTCATGCTTGGATGTGAATCTACAATGTAGGCCGGCGATGCAACTCGTTTCTAAGTTACTATCCGACTGAAAATTTGAAGATCATCATGGCTGGTGAAAGGTTTGTTTTACGCCTAGTTAGTATTTTCTAAGTCATGTATTGCTTGTAATGTTGTTGGAAAATGATTAAAGCTCATCTGCTTTTTTTATTGTTAATTGAGATTTTTGAGGACGCTAGAGTATGGATTGGTAAAACAGAACCTTTGTTTAAGCATTTGTGGAAACTGTCAAGTTCGGAAAAGTGGAGTACAATATGTACAAAGATGAAACCTTACGCTCACTTATTGAGATGTTAATTTTGTTTATGTAAATAAGGTTAGTTAATTACTATAATAGTGTATGATCAATGAGTAATTAATGAGTGAATAAATTTGTACTTTGACATGTGATCTATAATTAAAAAGAAAATAATTGTAACAACATCAATCAAATTTAAGTGAACGTAGAAGTCACTATTAGCCTGTTTTGCTTTGCTTTGCTTTGTTTGCAGATACATTTTTGTCAAAATAACTAATGATGGGACTAGTTATACCCCCGAGTTAACTAAGTGCACCCGAAAATAAAAATAAAAAACCTCAATCTAACAACACCCTAATTGACCCTACCAAATTCCCCTAAATCAAATTCCCCCAAATTCTTTCATTCTCAAGTTATCCTTCCCTCCTTCCCTTCTCCTCCTTCTCCTCCTTCCCTTACATGAAGACATGCCTTCGCTGTCAATTATGTGAAGGATGAGTCACCAACACCATAAACATCAGAAGTTCAGTGGCCGAAGCGCTGCCTCCAGCACCACGATAGAGACAGAGAAGGTTTTTGATGGCAAGGAAGAGGTTGTTGTGGTCGAGATTGTGAAGGATAAAGATGAAGAGACGCAGATTCAGGAGAAAAAGATTCCTCAGACTCTGATTTCGTTCGAGGAGGAGGTCAACGAAGTGTCCAATATGATTTCGTTGCTTGAATTGAAGCAGTTGTACAATGATGCTTGAAAATTAGGGTTTAAATGAAGAATATGAATAGTATTTATTTATTTTTTTTTAATTTTCTTTAATCTCAACCGTTAGTGAGATCTAACGTTTGAAATTATAGGGTATAGATTGTTAAATGTGAAAAAACTGAAATTGGGGTGTACTCATAATATTTTGCTGATGTTTATTTTAGAATGGGGTGTGCTTAGTTAAATAAGAGGTGCAAATAGTCCTCATCATAAGTAATTTGTTCTCACTAACTAGAATAAATTAAATCCTATTGATACTCACATAATAAGCATCTCAGGTATCAATGGTTTGTTGACTTGTTCAACTAATGGTTCAATGAACACACGTCTAACCAAAAATAAAGTAGTGATCAAAATGAAAATTAACAAGAGTTATAGAATTTGTACAGATATACTTGAATGTAATTTGTTACAAGTTGTTTAATTTGTTATAACTTGTATACTATACAATTGTGCCTTTGAGCAATACAAATATAACTTCGATCTTGTCTTCCTTTCTTATATGGTATCGGAGCAGTAGCACACTCCAACGAGTTTTTCTTTCTTTCTGTTTTCGTCATTCACTATGGCCATTGAGAGCACAGCTGTCTCTGTCACTATTCCAGCCACCTCTGTCACCGTCCCAGCCACCTATACCCAAACCACCCTAGTAGCCCTCAATTCCAATCAACTGTCCTTGAAACTCACCTCCTCCAACTACCTTTCATGGAAAGCACAATTTGATGCCCTTCTCTTTGGGTATGATCTCCTTCACTTTATCAATGGCAGCAAATCCCCACCATCTGAAAGCAACAGTGATAATACGCCAAACCCTGAACATTCTCTTTGGCTGAGACAAGACAAACTTATCCTCCATGGAATTATGGCTTCTCTATCCGATAAAATCATCCCTCTCATTAGTTCCTCCAAAACCTCCGCAAAAGCCTAGGAGCTTTTAGCAACGAGCTTTGCCAATGCCTCCTCTTCTAGAATTATAGGTCTCACAAACCAATTATCCAACACCGTTCGTGGTACTGAATCTATGTCTGATTTCTTGAGCAAGGTCTGCTTTCTGTCTGATGATCTGGCGTGCATAGGGGCACCAGTTTCTAAACACCAACTCATTCTTCATATTCTGAATGGGGTTGGCACTGAATACAAAGAACTCGCAGCAGCAATTCGTGCAAGAGACTCTGTCATCACTTTTGAGGAACTTCATGATAAACTCATTGAGTATGAGTCCTTCCTTAAACTGGAGGAGACTCGTGCCACTGCAGGTGGCTTTACTGCAAATCCTACTCATCATCAATCTTCCACACCAAGCCGGCTTCAGCAACATCCGAAGAAAAAACCATTCTCCCCCCATGGTCCATTATCTCGGTTCAAAAGTACTGAAAATCAGCCTTCCCATAACACCTGAAAATCCACCATCACCTGCCAGTTTTGTGGCAAATAGGGCCATGGTTTCCGTGACTGCTTTGCTGCCAAGCGTCTTATGGGGCTTCCAGTACCTCCCAAAGCCAACTACACCACTACCTCAACACCTCACACCTCCTCTCCCAATTGGCTCCTTGACACTAGTGCTTCTCACCATGTCACAACTGATCTCAACAACCTCTTCGTCTACTCTCCATATGAAGGTCTGGATGATATTGTTATTGGTGATGGTACAGGTTTGCCTATTGATATGAATTTAATTGCAAGCGCACAAATCGTACAAGTAATAAAGAGATGAATAAATTATCGTTTCCACTAGGGATATGTTGGCAATCAAGATCAATGTCAAACTAGTAACAACTATGCAAATTAGGGAAACGGATTCGAGATTGATTTTGTTTTTAAACTAAACTAAAGCAAAAGAACAAAGACAAATCAAACACAAGTATGAAACCAAGGACGGAAAGCACTAGGGTACTAGGGTACTTAACGCCACCTCACCTATCCAATTCAATTCCCTTGGTCCCTTAATCCCTAATTCCTCTCTCTATAATGACAATCGATTTCCCAACCTATTCAATGTTCTATTCCTAGATACATCAAACGTATTTTCAACATAAATCCTTGTTTTTCCTAACAATCGGATTAATATATCGAAAACCCATTAAAAACTATGGAAATCATTTAGTGATTGCATAAGTCACAAACCTATATTCCTATGGTTCATGCACCCTATGTCATCTATGGCTTGAGGCAAACCCTAGATATCTCCTTCCGGTCTCAATCTAGGCAACAAATCAATTGAATGATGGCCAAACATTCAAAAGCATTAATCACACCCATAGACAATCAAGAGAGAGAGAGAAATCAAGAAATAAGGAAACCAAGTTTATTGAATCTTCAAGGTTTGGTTACATTAAGTCCCTAGTAAGAAATCTAGCCACTCATGGAAGCAAAATACATCATTAAACAAAGGAAATCAACCATAGAAACTAGGATAGAAAAGGAGAGAGAAAACCCCCTTGTAGACCCTCTTATTCCCCAAGCTCCAATGGTGGCTCCAAGCTCTCCAATGGTGGTAGAATGAAACCCCCTCCAAGAACTCCCCCACAACCCTATTTTTCTGCCCTTTTATACTTCCCCAAATTCTTATGTCGTTTTCAAAACAAGTTGGGGGCGTTTTGGCTTAAAAACAAGTGAATTCAGAACTTTTTCGCAAACTGCGCGTGCTATGAATAGTACCTCCGATCGATCGGGAATATTTCCTATCGATCGGAAATACAATCTGCCTTCACTAGTTTTTTTAGTGTTTTGGCACGTCCGATCGATCAGGAATGGCTCCGATCGATCGGAAATCAGTTCTGGAGTCCAAATCTTCATTTTGCACTCTTTTCCTCCCTTTTTTGCCTTGGCACCTACAATATGCAAATATAGTTTTCTTAGGCAATATCAACTCTTAATCAACTCAAAATGGGATGAACTTATGTGTAAAGGATGCAAAAATGTATGTATATATTCTGCACATCACCTATCTCTCACACTGGTTGTGTTCAATTGTCCTCTTCTCGTACTCCATTTCAATTATCAAATGTCTTATGTGTTCCTTCCATGAAGCAAAACTTAATATCTGTTTCTCAATTTTGTCGTACTAACCATGCCTCTATTGAATTTTTTTCCTGATTTTTTTCATGTGAAGGACATAGCCACGGGAATGCCTCTGGTTCGAGGCCTAAGTAGAAATCATGTTTATGAATGGCCGAATATGCATCATCATTCATTGGTAACAAACCAGGCCTCTACCTCTCTTGTTAAACCGACTCTTCAACTATGGCATGATCGCCTCGTCCATCCAACTTCACGTATTGTCAATCATCTGGTGTCTACTCATAGTCTTCCTATTAGTAGAAAAAGTTCTTTTTCATTTTGTGATTCTTGCAAGTGTAATAAAAGTCATAAGCTTCCTTTCGGAGCTTCAACTATTAGTAGTCGTGGTCCTCTTGATGTCATTTACACTGATGTCTGGGGTCCATCCCCAATCAGATCTATCAATGGTTATTCCTACTATGTTTTATTTGTTGATTACTTCACCAAGTACATGTGGTTTTTTCCAATGGCACACAAATCTGACGTTTTTTCCATCTTTCGAAAATTCAAGACAATGGTAGAAAAATATTTCAAGACTACAATAACTACCATCTACTCTGATGGAGGCACTGAATTTAAGGGTCTCAAATCTGTCTTTGAAAAATTTGGCATTCAACATCTTGTGTCACCACCATACACTCCACAACATATAGCCACAGTCGAACGACGCCATCGACACATCGTTGAAACTAGTCTTGCCTTGCTTCATCGAGCAGCTCTTCCCCTTTCATTTTGGACATATGCCTTCACCACTGCTGTCTATCTCATAAATCGTCTGCCCACCCCCGTACTTGCACTCAAGTCACCCTTTGAGAGTCTATTCCATTCTTCGCCAAATTATTCCAAAACTCGTGCCTTCGGATGTCTATGCTATCCTTGGCTTAGGCCATATACTCAGCATAAATTACAACAACGGTCTCAACCTTGCTTGTTCCTTGGCTACTCAAACATTCATAATGCCTATCTTTGCTTTGACCCAACCTCTCATCGCATGTACATCTCCAGACATGTCGATTTTGTCGAAAACACTTTTCCCTCAATCTCCGGTTACGAATCTATACATCACTTTAACTCCTCCACTCTTTCCAAATGGGCTGCCACTACGAACTCTCAAACTTCCACTCCACTGTCCCACTGTACCACACCATCCCATCCCGCTGATTCCTCCCCTCACTTCATCCATGTTAGTCCACAATCTCCTCTATTACAAAATCCCACACATTCCATCACACCTATTCCACCCGTGGAGGTCTCTGCTGCGTCACCTATGAATGATCCTGCACATGAGGTCGCTTCATCAACCGCATGCTCTCCTTTGGCTTCCCCACAGGCAATCCCTTCCCCTCCTTCCAATACTCACCAAATGGTCACCCGGTCAAAAAATGCCATCCACAAGCCAAACCCAAAATATGCCAACTCCATCACCAAACACCCACTTCCCTCTCCCATCGAACCCACTTGTGCCACCCAAGCTCTCAAAGAACCTCAATGGAAGGTTGCCATGTGTGATGAGTAACAAGCTCTCTTGCGTAACAACACTTGGGAACTTGTCCCAAAACAACCACACTACAATATTGTTGGTTGTAAATGGGTATTCCGGATCAAAAGACACTCTGATGGAAGTGTCTCACGTTTTAAAGCACGTTTAGTTGCCAAGGGTTTCCATCAAAGGCCGATGTGGATTATCACGAAACTTTCATCCTGTGATAAAACCCACAACTGTCAGAATTGTTCTCTCCGTTGCTGTAACAAATGATTGGCCCACTCGAAAACTCGATGTTAATAATGCATTTTTGCATGGGCATCTCACTGAAGAGGTTTACATGGATCAACCTCCTGGTTTTTGTGATTCCTCTAAACCTGATTTTGTTTGTAAATTACGTAGGTCTCTCTACAGCTTAGAACAAGCCCCACGGGCCTGGTTTCAAGAACTTAGAAACTTCATTGTCTCACTTGGTTTTCAGCCATCTCGATCAGATGCCTCCTTATTTATTCTCACTACTGGTTCCCTACAAATATTCATACTTGTCTACATGGATGATTTACTAATTACTGGAAGTTCCCAATCTGCTGTTCAAAACTTGATCTCCTTACTTGCAGCCAAGTTTTCTATCAAAGATCTTGGTCTCATTCATTTTTTTCTTGGCATTGAGGCATGCCCAACATCTGAAGGCTTATTCTTGACTTAACAGCAATATATTCGGGACATCTTGCAACGGTTTCACATGACTGGTGTGAAGGGATGCTCGACGCCAATGAGCTCTTCTGCTGGCCTCTCCCTTCATGATGGCTCACTATCCACTGATGCCACACAGTACAGGAGTTTAATTGGTGCTCTTCAATATCTTTCATTCACTCGACCAGATATTGCCTTTCCTGTCAACAAACTTGCACAATTTCTTCAGTCACCATCGATCTCTCACTGGACTGCTGCCAAGAGGATATTAAGATACCTGAAAGACACAATCTCTCACGGTCTTCTACTTCAAAAAACAGCCTCCCTCAACTTAACGGCATACTCCGTGTTCGCTCCAAGCTGGGCCTGTCCGATGGACATTCCATCTTGCGGGGACATATTAGAGATAAGCCTACAACAGACAAGTTGAAAGATCAACGGGCACCAGCTTAATCACCTTTGTTATTTCTGTTTGCATAGATAATGATAGAATTTGTACAGATATACTTGAATGTATTTTGTTACAAGTTGTTTAATTTTTTATAACTTGTATACTATATAATTGTGCCTTTGAGCAATACAAAGATAACTTCGATCCTGTCTTCCTCTCTTATAAAGAGTATCAATGGTTTCATCATTACACACTTGAGCACACAGCGACCACACTGGTATGGATTTTGACATTGCATGGAAAGATCAGAAAAATCTCATTTGTTGCTCGACTAAAAAAACAAGCAAATCATCCTGGACTGAAGGGAAATGTAAGCATCGTACTTATATTTGCACAAGTTGCAAGGTATGGATTTTGACATTGCAAGAAAAAGGTGAAAGGTTTGGCCTTAGCATCCCTTTGTCAATATTGTTGAAGATGGCAAACAAATAATTCTCGACTTGATCAAACATTATCCATATCAAAAGCTTATGTATAATTATTTTGAGAACCGGTGATCTAACAATAAATAATGATCTAAAATTTAACAAAAATGGTTGAAACAACTTTTGATTTAAAAATGCTATGTGTCATATAGGTCAAGATGGTAGAGTGAACTAAAAATATGACAGGCAAATATGTGACCCAGTGGTAGATTTGCTGAGGTTCCATCATATGATATTGTAGCTATAAAGAGATTCCACAGTTACATGATTTCAACAATATGACAGATTAAAAGGGAATTTCAAACGAGGTCAAGGATTTAGCAGAGATAAGGTATCATAATTTTGTGATGTTCTATGGCTTCTGCAGTCTGCACACATTCAAAATACACTCTTAATCTATGGGTTATCTTCTAAAGAGGGAGTTTGGCCAAAATTCTAAGCAATGATGAGGAAGCAAAAGAATTGAATTGGTGTAGAAGGGTGAATGTCATCCAATAGACTTTCAGGGATAATTCCACCTGGAATTGGCTTATTGACTCAAATTACGACACTTTACTTGGATCAAAATCAGCTAAACGGTTCCATTCCTCTGGAAATAGGAAATATGAGCTATGTTTCTGATCTAGATGTGAGCAATACTCAACTCAGTGGTCATATTCCGACATCATTTGATGGTCTAACAAGTATCACTTATCTTTACCTATATAATAACACTATATCTGGCAGCATACCTAAAGAGATTGGAAACTTGATGGCTCTTATTCACTTGCAGTTGAGTGGTGTAATTGTGGAATGTGGCTCAAATAGGAACAGGTTACTGTAGCAGTTTCAAGAATTTCAGAGTTGAATCCCGATCGATCGGGATACGGTGCCCATCGATCGGGGTACTGTAGCAGATTGAGAATTAAGGTTTTTAAAGCCTATTTGGTAGCTATAGAATATAGAACTCTTTTAGGTTTTTCGTCAGAAAAGCAGAGAGAAGAGAGAAAGTGAGCGTGGGTGCTGAAAAACTTGTAATCTTCTTCTTGTAATCTCTTGCAAAGATCATAGTGGACTGATTGCTAGATGTAGGGACTCGTATTGAGGCCGAACCAGGGTAAATCTGTGTTGTTTCTTCTCCTGTATATTTTGTTTGTTATCTTTTGGATTTCTTAGAATTGCTGAATTGATTGCTCTAGATACATCATATACTTGTGTTATTCCGTGTATTTCACTACAGTCATCAACATAGTGGTTCACTTCCGGCTTTCATCGGGTGATATTGTAGTTGTTTAGAGATTCCATTCTTTACTTGACAACATCAATTCAGCAGATCAAAAGGAGTTTTTCAATGAGGTCAGGGCCTTAACAGAGATAAAGCATCAAAATATTGTGAAACTCCATGGCTTCTGTAGACATTCAAAATACACATTCCTAGTCTATGATTAACTTCAGAGAGGTAGCGTGGCCAAAATTCTAAACAACGACAACAAAGCGAAAGAATTGGATTGCTATAGGAGGGTGAATGTCATCAAAGGTGTCTCACACGCCTTGTCTTACATGCACCATGATTTGTCATTGCCAATCATTCATCAGGACATATTGAGCAAAAATATTTTGCTAGACTTGGAATACGAAGCTCATGTTTCCAACTTAGGCATCGCTAATCTTCTCAAGCAGGACTCATCTACTTGGTCAAAACTAGCTAAAACATATGGACACATCACACCAGGTAAATTTACATCCTTCTATTTTGTTGATTTTAAATGTATAGAATCATATTCATCATTTTGTTTTAATCTACAGAGCTTGCTTATACGATGAAGGTGACTAAAAAATGTGACGTATATAGCTTTGAAGTGTTGACACTACAGTTCTCAAAGGGAGTCATTGATGTGATATATTTGCAAACGTGCAAATCGCACAAGTAATAAAATGATGAGAGAGTAGCGTTCCCACGAAGATGTGTTGGTAATCAAAATTAATGTCAAATTAAACAACAACTATGCAAATTGGGAAAAATGATTTTTGGTTGGTTTTGTTTTTAAATCAAATATCAAAAGAGCAATTGAGAAGGCAACTAAGAGAACAATCTAAACACAATTGTAAAACAAGGATGAAGAACACTAAGGTACTTAATTTCACCGTCCCTACTCACTTGACCCCTTAATCCCTAATTACTCTCTTTCAATTGACAATTGGTTTCCCTAACCTATCCATTGCTCCATGTCTGGTCACACCGGAAGTGCCTCTATTTCTAATCCCTGTTATGTCTAACAATCGAATTCAAAAGACAAAGACCCATTAAGATTTGTGGATTAACCATTTAACGATTGCATAGGTCATGTTATTATATTTATATGGTTCATGCACCCTATGTCGTCTATGGCTAGAGGCAAATCCTAGAAATCTCCTTTCGATTTCAAACTAGGCAACAAATCATTTAGATGGTGATCAAAGATCCAAAAGCATTAAGCACACCCTTAAACAATCAATTAGAGAGAGAATCAAGAAATAAGAAAACCAAGTTTACTGAATCTTCAAAGTTAGTTTGCATTAAGATCCTAGCAAGAGAATCTTGTCACTCATGGAGTTAAGATACATCATCAAGAAATGAAAATCAACCATAAAAGCCACGAAAAAAGATGAGAGAAGAAACCCCTTTGTGAACCCTCTTCTTCTCCAAGCTCTAATGGTAGCCTCCAAGCTCTCCCTCTTTCCTCAAAAGTTATAGAATGACAAAAACCCTAAAAATTTACCTATTTATAGCCCCTTAAGCCCATATGTCGTTTATAATACCCATTGGTGTCATTTTGAGTTAGTCCCACATGAGTTTAGGGTATCTTCGGAAAGTCAAAAAGTTGTAGAATCGCGATCTGGGCTAGTTCGATCAATCGGGCTTGACCTCCTATCGATTGGAAATTCCCTCTGCTATTCCTAAAGTAAAATGGTCCGATCGATCAGAGCTATGGCCGATCGATCAGAGTTTTGCTCTGCCATTTTCTACAATTTCTTCAATCTTCGATTCAATTTGTCTCCTTTTATTCTGATATGCTCCTAGGCACATGTAATGTGCAAATATACATTTCCCAGGCAGCATCGATCCTAAATTGCTCAAAGTAACATAAAATACAAGTGAAAGGGTGCTCAATTGTATATAAATAATTCTGCACATCAAACACCACCACACTAAACTTTTGCTCACCCTCGAGCAAATAAGGAATGACGAAAGGATTTTCATTGAAGCTCAAATGAAAAAGAAAACACTAAGACTAATGTAAAAATATGAAACTAATCTACGCCACTTTCGTAGGGCTCACGATGACACTTAGCATGTTCCACAAACCTTTAAACCCCTAGGTTACCCTAGTAGGAGGAGTTGTGTCTCCTGAGGGTTTACCAAAATGATACCCACAAACATTAAAAAACTTCAATGCGAAAATTGATGTCATCAACAAGAATATACAATGAACTCACAATTGCAATCTTATCCACATTAACAAACCAAGCATTCGGGCATTCAAGCCAATAAAAGCATTCCTTCAAGAATCTTATCTCATCCACCTTGCTTCTAATTTCAAGAATTTATGCACATAATGGATTACACTTGATATTTGGCTTCAAAGTGACATAAACAAAGGCCATGTAGTCTTCCAAGAATAAAAAGAATCAAAAGGCAAATACAATGAGCATTTATTCAAACTTCATTTTTATTCATATTCTTTTTCCTTTTCTTTTCCTTTTCTCTCTTCTTTTTTTTCAAAGGTGACTTGTGCAATGCTCAACCCCTTTTAGCTTTCTAAATGACCCATGTAATGAGCTTTTGACCAATGACTCCCAATCTTGTTGGCTTAGGGCACTAGGTGTTAAGACATCCCAAAGGATCTAATTACTCGAGTCAAAAAGGGTACGAGGTTAAACTAATCACCAAGGTACTCTAACATTCATTTCCTACCTTTTTATGTGAAATTCATTGTTTGCTAGGCAAGAGGCCCGGTTACTCAGCAGAAAATTCATGAAATAAACCATTTATTCATAGACACAACTTTTTATTATTTTTTTCTTTTCTTCTTCTATATATTTTTTTCTTTTTCATTGCTCAAGTAGTGCTACTTAGAATCAAATTGATCTCAAACAGCCACAATTGGCCAAAGTCAAGTCATATTTCATACCCCACAAACAAATGTTCCATATTCACAAAAGCATATAATGGACAAAATAAATTTCAAGATAGGAAAACTCAATTGGGAAGAGTGTCCATAGCAAGATCTCTCAATGCATCAAAGATCACAAAATTCATCCAAAAATACACTCAAGAATGATATGGCATAAAGCATTTGAAGTCAAAATTTTTTTACAAGCATAAACTAGAAACCTAAATTTCCACCCCCACACTTAAAATATGCAATGTCCTCAATGCATGGAATAGGTGAAAATAGAAATAAAAATAAAGAGAGAGATAGAACAATAAAACATGGGGTGCCTCTCACAAGCGCTTGGTTTATAGTCTTCAGCCCGACTTCCCTATGTGAATTCATCTTGGATCCTTGAGGGTTGTGGTGTAAACTCCCCTTGATGGCTTCTTGGGATTGACATTTGATTGCTTGGGTACCATGCAAGGAGCACAAGCCTTCATCACCACCTCTTCTTTAGGGAAAACATTTTTCTTCATTTTCTTTGGCTTCTTTTTCTTGATTTTCTTTTTCTTCTCCTTGGATTCTCCAACTTGAGGTTTCCATTTACATGACCAATGCTATAAGTTTACAACATAGATGATATTTCCATGCTAAATTTACAATAGAGGATGCACACCTCATTAAGCTAACCCTATAATCGGCGAAGATAGAAATTTGACTCAGATTCAACTATACCCGGGGGTAGTCTCTCAGCCCCTCGAGGATTTTTTTTAACCCATATCTGCATCAGAAATATGAAAAACTGTTAGTCGAAACGAGAAAGTCAATAAAGAGACAGAAACATGTCATTGATTTAGGTACATAAATAACAAAATTAACCAAAATATAAAATTTAGGAATTAGATTGATTTTTCTTTTGCCTCTTCCTAATCCAATGAATTCATGAATTATTTTCAAATTCTTCCAGTTCAAGATAACATGCAAACATGTGGCCCAGATGCCCAGTGGTGGAGTTGTAAGGATGCAACCTACTGGTCATTTGTTCGATTCCTTGAAACAGACTCAGTATGGTCTGTGTACATCTTGTATGTTCTTGACCTCGCCCACTGCAAGAGCCTTGTACATGGGCGTTGTTTATCTTACCAGTTGAAGATAACTAGCATGGGAAATGGACTTCCCAAAATCTCTGCACTTGAAGCCATCATATTAAGTAGAACTATGCTTCAATAACCTAAAATGCTTCATCTAGTTTAACAAACTCATGTTGACAAAAACAGTTATCGGCGTAGATAAGCGGAGTGAAAAGGGTTTTCCATCTATGGCTTTACTGTCTTCTGTGTTTCCTAAAGTTTAATTCCAATACCCTAGGGGCGTTTTAGTGATAGGTTCTATAGGAGCTGAATGATCCTATTCGGTCAAATACCTAGTGGAAAATCGATCAGACATAGTTTATATACATATAAATATAACCTTTTTCAATGTGTACATATATATAAATAGATGTGTAAGCACTGAAGATCATAAGATTTAGTTGTGTAATAACACAAAAACAGAAGCTTTTGAAGGTCTTGGTGTAGTCAAAGTCATTAGTACTAAAAAACAAAATCAAGGTAAGCATGTCGTTTGGCGATTAGGGCAAATGCAATGGGAATGAATTTGCTGGGCCAACATTTTTGTTGGCCCGGTCCCATCTCTATTACACAAAAAGTCAAGTCAAACACGTATTCTAATACAGCCACATCAGCAAAACACAAATTTCTATACACTTTTTCTTCCCACACATTTTCTCTTTCCATCCAACCCAACAACATTCCATTCCTCCATATTATCCACAACAAAACTACACCAAAACATCAAATATCAATACATCCACATCAGCAAAACACTTATCCCAATACAACCACATAAGCAAAACTCATTTTACAATACAGCCACATCAGCAAAAGACAACATCTTTATTGGCCCAATACTACTTCACCATTGCATTTGCCCTTAGGGGGCTGTGGAATTCGCTAGGAATTCCAGAGTGTCAAATTTAAATCAAACGGTGATGGTGGTGGCAAACTCAAGAGTGATTGTAAATCAGATGGCCTTATGAGGCAAGAGGGAGAGAGAATAAACAATGAGTTAATGGCCCTTGGATGGAAATGAGTGCTAGATGATGTGTCATTTAATTTGATCCTTGGATTTGAAATTTGAGAGTCTAGAATTGCTATCAAATTTAAGAGCCCCAAATCCGTTTTAGGGGCCATAGCTTTACATATTTAATATTAGTTAATTAATGAGAAGGATGCCAGGAAGTCCTTTAATGGGCCATTTAGATTAGGTATGGAATTCCCGTCCCCTTTGACAATATAAATAGAAAAATTTATATATTCAAAATCATCACAGAAAACTCTTTCTAATGAAACCCTCTGTTATGATTGAAATTTCCCTGTTGATATAATTTTCACAATTTTCTAGACTTTTCCCTCAGTATCTTCGATTTTTATCCCTAATATATCACTTTCCTATGATTTTTCAATTCTCTACAAGACTCTCATATTTATGCGAGAGCCTCATTGTTTTTAACCCAAAAAACTACTCGTTCCCATACAAGACGGACATTATCCGAGATTTTCAAAAAAAACGAATCATTATTTTTTCTTCCATAAAAAGCTGCCACACATCCAAACCTTCTTCAATATATTCCCATTCGTCTAAAAAATGCAAATCTCGGAAAAATGAACCAAAAACCTCAAAGAAAACAAAAAAAAAAGAGAGAGAGAAACTTATGATTTGAAAATAAAATAGAGTGAGGGAGTCGAATCTTGGGGAAAGAGAGATGTGTGAGGTATAGAGAGATAGAGAGAGAGACATGAGGTAGAGAGATAAGAGAGAACATGATTTTAGGGATAGAAAGGAGAGAGGCTTGGGGTAGGAGACGATATATATAAAGTGTATTAGGATTATATTACATATAAGGGCATTTTTGTCCGAGAAAAAGTCAATGACCTATTAGTGTAATATGTTTGGCGGGTTAATAGAACTTATGGCCACTGAAAGATGGTTTGTATTCCAATTTAGTCCCTGATTGTCAAATTGTTTCAATTTGATCACTGAATCTTCAATGTGTGTCAATTTAGCTACTCGAGCAGAAATTGTCTATTTCGGTAAATTTTTCTCAATTTTCACAACACATGGAAGGGGCTCCAATTCTTCCTCAAAAATCATGTTAAATGATGATTTTTTTGTGAAAATGACATATTAGAGTTTAGAATTTAAGGTTTAGGATTAAGGGTTTAAGTTTTGAAATTTAGTTTTTAGAATTTTTTTCCCCCAAAATCTATTATATTATAACGTTATGAATACCAAAATACTCAATCACATATTTTAATTCATGATTTAACATAGTTTTGGGGGAGATTTGGAACCGGAATTGGAGCCCCACTATCCCCTCCACAATGCACCCCCATTTAGAGTTTTCTGTCCGAATTTGACCACTGGGTGTCATTGTTGGTCAAATCTAGATCAAAAGCAAACTTCAAATTTCCTATTCCCATAGGAATAGAACGATCTAGCAGATTTTTATACAACCTGCCAATTTCAGGCGGAATTTGCACCGATAGTTTATTAATTACAAATCAAGGTAGAATCAATCTAGGAAGAGCACTTGAATCCTCAGTAGAATCAAAGGCAACAACAAGAAACGAAGTAAGCACAAGGAAAATGGATTGTGAAACAAGGGAGGACCCTCTCGCAGGCATCTGTTCAGAGATCCAAAACACAAATCATAAGAATCTAAAAATATAATTAAACCATATAACCTGAAAGCTGAAATAATAATTTCACCTTATTAAGTACGTACACAAATTACCTTCTCGATCAATAAGTGAGCGTAACGTTTCTTCTTTCTTTCCATCAGCAGCTTTACACACAAACCAACACTAAACATCACTACCAACAATAGTAAATCCATTTCAACGGGCAATAGTAAATCTAAAGTTTCCACAAATCTTTAAATGAGGATTAAACCCCTACTCCATATGAGTTGGAGTCACAGAGTTTAGTTTTACCAATCCATACTCCGGCCTCCAGGGTCCCCAGAAAACTAAGTCATCTATTGGATAAAATGTCAAACAGTAACATGTGTGGTCCTCAGAAAACTAATTCATAGGTTGCTATGAATATATAACAACTATCGATGCTAAATATGCACCGAGATAAAAAATATGTATAAAGTAGAAAGATTCAAGAGAATGACAACACAGAATTAACGTGGTTCAGCAACTTGCCTAGGTCCACGGAGCCTGACTTTTTATTAGAGTTGATTGTCGATGAATGCCTACAAATGTGAAATGAAACGTATTTATAAGCTTGGGATTTGTCAGTTAACTGCCTCTGGTAACCTCTCTTGTAACTGCTCAAGAGCAACCGTCGGTAATTGACTGTCAGATGAAACTGCTTCTGGATAAGGTTCTTTCGTCTGGGAGAACCGTACATACGGAGTGTATTTATTTACTCCACAAATACCCTCAGCCTTTTAATTTACCTAAATAAATTTAGGATAAATTTAAAGGCTTTTTCATGCTTATCAGGAAGTAGTTTCCTAGCTGGATTAAAATGCTCTTAGCAAGTAATCTCCTTCTCCTAGTTGGATTAGGAGTCTCGACATCCTTTATAAATAGCTGCATTGTGAAAATCTTTTTTTTTTCTTTTCTGAACTTCGTATGCTTCAAATGTCGTCTTTTTTCTGCCCTTCAAGAGGTAATTCTTTTCGCTGTTTATTTTTTTTATTCTTACAATTTTTCTTTTTGTAATCCATTTGTTTGGAATAAACGCTCTAGAAATATCCAAAGAATTACCCTGGATGGGGACTCGGGGTCTGGCTCCCTTGCCAGATCCCCTTGCCGAACCCATGGGGGATTTTGGCCCTTACCCCCTCATCGGGGGTTGGGAGTCCGGCCAACCCCCATGTGGGGGTTCGGCCCCAACCCCCTCATTGGGGGTTGGGGGTTCGGCCAACCCCTATGTGGGGGACTCGACCGACCCCATGTGGGGGATTCGGACCCAACCCCCAATGGGGGTTCGGCCAACCCCCATGTGGGGGACTCGGCCGAACCCCATGTTGGGGGTTCTGCCCTAACCCCCTCATTGGGGGTTGGGGGTTCGACCAATCCCCATGTGGGGCAATCGGCCGACCCCCACTTGGGGGGTTCGACGCCGACCCCAGGTTGAGGGTTCAACTGACCCCCTCATGGGGATCGACCCCAACCCTGGGGGTTCGGTCGACCCCAGATAATAATTTTTTTAAAATTTATATATTTTGGATCTTACAGGTTTCATCATGGGTAAGCTCAAGGATTTGATTTCTTCTCCAAAGAACTTAGCTGCATTCAAAGCGAAGCATCAGATTTTACCTCCGTTCGACATTCGGGTTCCCTTTAATGACAATAGGGATTCTAATCCTGAGTACATTAAAGTTTCCGTGTTCTTAGTATTGGAGTGCAAAATCCATATTCCATTCTCGCCTCTCTTTCAAGAATTCTTTATCTATACGGATCTTCATGCTTCGAAATTAGCTCCGAATGCTTATCGGATCATCGGTGGTGTGATACAAATGAATTCATTCTTGAAGAAAAAACTTGCTACTATCGATCTTCTCTGCTGCTATTTAGTGCTCAAGAACAAGAGTTCTGATGGCAAGTATTACTTATCTCCAAAGTGTGATTCTGCATTAATCCATTGTCTTCCAAATTCCAATAAAGACGTGGATTACATGCTCGTCTCTGGGCATTGGAGAGGCTTTACCTCCCGTAAAGGGGAACCCCTAGGTATGCCTTTGTTCTGATCTTTCATGTTCTTGTGATATGTCTATATACTTTTTTATTGATTTCTTTTTATTGCAGGTCGCATGCCTGCACTCCCAGATGTGCTTAGTGAAGTTGTGCAAGAGGTCCTAGATGATTCGTATGCTACCTCCAGGCCTGGTGGTAAATTTTGGAGATCTGCCCCAGTGTTATTTGGCTGTAAACCCTCTTATCGTGGTTTTGCTTTTCTCCCTCATGGCGTATCCATTGAAGAAGCCTGTGAATACTTCAAGTTACCCCCAGTCCGACAGCGATAACAGAAACGTAAGAGGAAGTGTTCTTCAACTATAATTACTCTTCCCGTCACTTCTTCTCCTACGTGGTTGGATCAGATTCTGAAGGTGAAAATGAGGAATACGAGGATGATGATGAACTTCAAGATACTTCCAGCGAGCATTCCTTCTCTTTAGGTGTGTTTTCCTTTGCTTAATTTAGTTGTTATTATATATATATGTTTTTATATAGGTACTTTTATATACATACCATTTACGTATGATTGCAGAAGTTCTTCCAGGTGGATCTTCAGGATCTCTGAAAAGTGTCTCCATTCCTGATCTTCCTAAGACCAAATTTAGTCCCTGGGCGAACATCTTTGGAGCTCCTAAACCTATTGGAGGATCCTCAACCTCATTTACGAGCTCTTCTTTAGTTAAGTCGACGTTGTCTTTTTCGTCTCCAGGAACTCATCCTAGTATGCCTTCCTTCAGAGTGTCCAGAGGTGCCGATAACTCTTCTTCTCAAAGTAGTGGCACTACGTTTGCTCCCTTTACTCTTGGCAGAACCGCCTTGAGTCCTTCATCTTGGAAGAATGCCGACAGTATGTTTAAAGGTTTTGTGGATAATCCCTTGTCTCTGCAAATCGAATATTCACCTTTCTGCATTGAGAAACTTTGTTCTACCATCTCCAACGAGGATAAAGAATTCTTTAACAAACTTCCCAAAGGCGAAGACCTTGGCTTGCAGATGCTCCTCGGGGTTTTCCTCTTACTTACTCTTATTCATTAAATACATGTGTACGTGGATTAAGTCATACTAACCTTCTCTTTTTCTTTGTTTGAATAAGGGATCTCAAATGTGCCTTCACTACATAATTGATTTGAAACATCAACTCGTTGACGCAAAGGCAGAACTAGTGAAATCAAAGACGATGCAAACTGAATTTGAGAAGATCGTTCAAGAAAAATTCATTCTTGAAGCGAAACTTGTCGAAGCCAACGAAGAGATAGAGAAGACCCGGAGTAAACTTTCCAAAGCCAAAAGCCAATTGTCCAGAGCTGAGGCAGAAAAGACGAAAGCGGTTGAAGAAAGCATAGCCTAGTGTTGCAAGAAATATACGGAAAGTCTTGCTGTTGAATCCAATGAAAACTTTGGACTTGGGCGTGGTTGTACACTTCTCGCACTCAAGATTCCTCCAGAACATGAAGTTTGGTAGGAGGACTTCTTCCAGTGGCCCGCCCCCAACCATCCTAGCCCAAGTCTAAAGAAACTTCGTGAAAATGGCATTGGCCTGGGCACCAATGCTCCTGGGACTACTTCGGCCACTGATCCTGGACAATAGGAATATGTTTCTTCTTAATAACTGTTGTCACCAAAATGTGGCCCAAGGTGATGATGATTTGCAGGTGTGCCAAGGCTTATAGTTTCCTACACTAATGTGAATGAAATGCACCGAATGTAAATAAGACTTCTATCTAGACGATTGAACGAACTATCTTGGGACCTCAATAGTTCTAGGTTCCCCAACTCCACTGAAGTGCGCTTTGTTGAGATTGAAATGAAGAAACATAAATAGACACCAAGAGCAATTTACACAACGACATTGAAACTTGACAGGAAATAAATACAAGAAAATTTGGAATGAATGACATAGCTTGAAATTGACAAGGATTTGGAAATGTAATTGAAATGCTAGACTGCTAGGAAGCTTGAAAGTTGAAATTGCCTTTGGGCTTGAGTAGTTTGTTTGTTTGATTGGTTGTGTGTCCTCTGTCTATCTACCATTTTATATATCTTCTGTCTTGCACGAAAATCTCTCCCATAAACCATGATTCTACTGTAGTTATCCTTGATTTGTGTCATTTTCTGTCAGTTTGAAACCATTACCACATTACCACCTTTTCATGTTAGTTTTCCCTTAAATCTCTCACAAGCTGCCACCTAGACCATCTTGTTATAATTGCCACCACTTCTTCCTCTTTTTATGGATCATTCTTAGCACAACTGCACCTGGCAGTTACTCACCATCTGGGCTTCATTTCTTCAATAATATGGGCTTATTGGCCATAACAATCCAAATCATAATATGTAGCACAATGGGCCTTGCACATGTTCTAAGCCCATTTGGCCCAACATATTTTTGGTGCGAACAATTGCCCCCCCAGCTTGAATTTCAACTGTTCAAAGTTGGATTTCAAGCTGATTTTTCGTGCCTCCTTCTCCACATCCTTCTCAAATGCTAGTTACCACCAAAAAAAATCCATTTAAAATTCAAACACTTCTCTTACCTTATTTAATTTGATCAGCCGCTGCTTCTAAGATTTCTCCCACTCCCGCACGCCTTTTCATTCACACAATAGTTTGAGAAAACTCTCACATTTTCTTTTGTGTGGCCCATGGCCATCTAATTTCTTTATTTTTAATACGCGGCCACTAAGGCCAGCTCGTGGCTGCGGCTGAATAGCCTGCTTTTACATTCTTTATGCCATTACAGATGTGAATTCCCAAATGCTTTGGAAATATGGCTTTAAGTATTTTCCATTAATAAATCTACAATTTAATTGTTCAGTTACTTGTCCCACAGATAACAGGTTACTGGAGAGTGCAGGAACAAGTAAACAATTTTGTAGGGAGAGGGTATTAGTGAGTGTTACAGAACCCGCTCCACAAACCGGGATGACACTGCCATTGGTCGTGATAATATCGTCTTTTGGAGAAGGCACTATAGATTTAAGCAAAGTTTGATCATATGTCATGTGGTCTGTGGCACCAGAATCGATGATCCATCCCTTATCGTGACCTGCAGACACATTTAAAGCCTTGCCTATATTACCTGTGTCTCCAATATTTTCGTAGGACGAGATTAGATTAAGAAGGGAGAGCTGGTTGCTGAGCCCACCATGGTCTTGGTTCGCGGACAAAGTTCCATTGCAGTGGGTACACCGAAGCTTATCTTTGTCAACTTCCATAGATAAATACGGTTTGCTGATCATAGCCATAGAGGGATTATTGTCGGCGCTTTTTCCGCCCAACATAGTAATCTGTCATTGTGCTTCGCGCCGAATTGTGTTAAAGCATTCCTCTATTCCTGGGACAGGCTTCATTCGAAGAATCTCACTCCTGGTTGCATCAAAGATGTCATCAAGGCCTGCGAGGAAGTCATATACTCGATCTTGTTGAAGATTATCACTCTGGATCTTGACATAAGCAGCACATACCATCCGGTTTTGACATCGTTTGTCCATCTCATGCCAAACGCTTTTTAGTTCTGCAAAATACAGATTTACTGGACATCCGTTCTGCTTCGTCCTTGTTGCCTTACACCGCAACTCGTAATATTGAGACTCATCGACCCCATCATAAAACATCTGCGTAACACTACTCCAGATTTCTTTTGCCGTCGGTAGATCAATGAACAATTCAAGTAATTCCCTCTCCATGGTTTTCAACATCCAACCGCGCACCATAGCGTCTTCGGCTGCCCACTTTGAGTATTCATGGAACATTTTCTTCTTCACTTTCTTGTCATAGGCCTTTGCTATCTTCTTCTTTTGGGCTATCATTTTGTTCAGAGCCTCCATCCTACTTTCATGCAACTGTTCCAGCTCCATGTTCATGGCTTCTGAATATTCTCCAGCAGATAGACCATGTTGTTTCATGACCCTCAAAGATGGAACTACCAACTCCATAGGTAGTACTGCATCATGCCCATAAGTGAGAGCAAAAGGACTAGTTGCAGTAGTTGTTCTTTTGGATATGCGGTAAGCCCATAATGTCTCTTGTAGTATTTTGTGCCATGCTCTAGGATTATCCTCAATAGTTTTCTGCAAAATAGAAATGATCACCTTATTTGAAGCCTCTGCATGCCCATTGGCCTGAGCATAGTATGGAGGAGATGTGAGTAATTTGACTCCATAGTCCTCTAGAAATGCTTTGACCTCCCCTCCAGTGAACATTGTCCCTTGGTCAGTTGTGATGGTTTCTGGAATGTCAAATCTGAAAATGAGGTGTCCTTTGATGAAATCTATTACCTTTGCTTGCTCAACCTTTTACAGAGGTACTGCCTCTACCCATTTTTTGAAATAGTCAGTAGCCACCAGAATAAAATGATGACCCTTAGATGAGGCAGGAAAGATTTTTCCAATTATATCAAGTGCCCACCCTCTGAATGGCCATGGTTTAATGATAGGCTGCATGTTTGTTGCTGGTGCTTTTTGAATGTTGCCAAACTTCTAGCATTGTTGACAGCCTTTTGCATATTTAATGTAATCTTTCAGGATGGTCAGCCAATAATAGCCGTGTCTTCTTATCAACCATCTCATCTTTGGTCCGGCTTGATGTGCACCACAAATACCTTCGTGTCCTTGTTGCATTATTTTCATACTTTCAATAAAACTAGGGCATCGAAGTAACAAACCATCAGCTCCTTTTCTATAGAGTTCACCCTCTATCATTACATAGCTCTGTGCCATCACTTTGATCTTCCTGGATGCTGGATCATTGGGATATGATAGATGGTTAATGAAATCTCTCCTCCAATCCTCCATCTGAGCATCAAGAGCTAGGCATTCAACCGCCATGCCTCTTTCCCTGATAGATGGATGAGATCGTCTTTCCACCGTGCTGATTTGTTGTATCAAACTTTCTAGAAGTATTAAACCAGAAGCTAGTTGGGCCAAACCGTTGGCCTCATGATTTTGATCTCGTGGAATGTACTTCAACTCCACCTCCTGGAAGTCATCAAGCAATTGTAAGGCTGTACTGTAGTATGGTGCCAACGTAGAACTAACACATTTATATTCTCCAGCCAGTTGTTTTAGCACCAATTGAGAATCTCCAACCACCAAAATATTTTTGGCTTTTAGTTCAAGAAAAATCTCCAAGCCAATGATGAGCGCTTCATATTCTGCCTAGTTGTTAGTACAATCGAAATCCAAATTAAAAGCTAATGTGGTTTTTGTACCTTTTGGGGATTGAATGACTACCACAGCTCCAGCAGCCATTTCTGTACTAGACCCATTGAACTTTAGTACCCATTCACCTTCATCTCCAAAGTTTGGTGTAGTGTGCGCATCTATCATGCCTTGTAAGGTCTCAGGAATTTCCAGACATGGGTGGTCAGCAAGGAAATCAGCAAGTGCTTGTCCTTTGACTGCCTGTTGTTGTCTCCATTTGAGGTTGAATTCTGTCAAGGCCAATGACCATCGACCTATCCTTCCTGTTAGCAATGGCTTGGTCAGCATGTGCTTGATCAAATCCATCTTTGAGATCACGTACACCTTAGTTTAAAGCAAGTAGTGCCTCAACTTGGTACATGCAAAATATAATGTAAGGCAGAGGTTCTCTACCACAAAATATCGTCTTTCAGTATCGGTCAGCAATCTACTCAGGTAGTAGACTGCTCTTTCTCTTCCAACATCGTCATCCTGGGCTAGTAGGCACCCAATGGAATCATCAGTAGCTGATATATACAACTTCAGTGGTTTGTGCCTGGTGGGTGGCATGAGAACTGGAGGTTTGCTTCGGTAGGCCTTGATGGTTTGAAAGGCCTCTTCATGTTTTGACTCCCATCTGAATGCCTCCTCCTTCTTTAACTTTAATAATTCTGAGAATACCTTGGTCTTACTTTCAAGATTAGAAATAAATCTTCTAAGGTAATTTACCTGACCAAGGAAGCTTTGGAGTTGTTGTTTGTTCTTCGGTGGTTGAGCTTGGCATATAGCTTTGGCTTTGTTTTGGTCAACCTTCATGCCTCTTTGATGGACCAAAAATCCCAGGAAGTTTCCAGCTTTTACTCCAAATGCACATTTCAAAGGATTGAGCTTTAGTTGGTACTGCCTCATCCTTTCAAATGCAAGTTTGAGATCGGCCACATGGTCATTGGCCTTAACTGACTTAACAATGATATCATCAATATACACTTCTAGTTTCCTGCCTATCATATCATGGAAGATAGCATTCATTGCCCGTTGGCAGGTTGCTCCGACATTTTTTAGGTCAAAGGGCATCATTACCCATTCATATGTCCCTAATGCTCCTGGACATCTAAATGCCGTTTTTGAGACATCTTCTTCTGCAATAAATATCTGGTTGTATCCAGAGTAACCATCCATCATAGATAATAACTCGTGTTGAGACACACTATCTATCAGCATATCAGCAATTGGCATAACATACACATTTTTAGGTGTAGCAGTGTTTAAATCACGAAAATCAACACAAATACGAATTTTACCATTTTTCTTAACTACCAGTACAATATTGGATAACCATTCGGCATACCTGGTTGGCCGTATGAAGCCGGCCTTAACCAACTTCTGTATTTTTTCTTTGACACGCAACTCCACTTCTGAAGACATTCTTCTAGATGGTTGCTGGTATGGTTTGTACCCTGGCTTAATAGGCAGTCTATGTTCTACCACCTTTCTATTCAATCCTGGCATTTCCTGGTAATCCCAAGCAAAACAATCACGAAACTCGAGAAGTAAAGCTACTAGTTTTACCTTGATAGATGGATCCAAGGTAGAACTTATGTAAGTAACTCTGGACTCTTCTTGCCCCCCCAAGTTCACTTCTTCCAAAGGATCTTGGGTTTCGGCCTTCAAATCATCTAATTTGGCCGGTGCTATTTGTAAATCATTCCAATTCAACTCCTCTTTATTATTAGTGGCTAAACAGCCATCATCTTCTACTATCATCTCTTTTTCACTAATTTCTTCTGTTACAACTTTATCAATGGCAGCTTGTACTACAATCTTATTTATTGCAGCCGCCACTATCTTCTCTTCATCCTTCGACCACATCATGGAAGTTCTTCAATGATTGGTTCTGACCTCCTCGGCCTATAAGGAACAATGGCCGTTGGTTGCAATAATTGTCCTGCAATTTTCTGCATCTCTTCTTTCTTGGTTCCGAACTGGATTGGTCCACATTGGGCATGGTAATAGCGAGCTTCCACCTGGTCTGATGTAGTCTTGAATGGCTGGTTGTCTGCCCAAATGATTTCCACATCATTTCCTCTCCAGCACACCAAGAGCTGATGTAGTAAAGATGGAATGCACCAATTGGAATGAATCCAATCTCTTCCCAATAAAGCTTGATATTTGGCCTGACCGTCAATGACAAAGAAGGCAGTCATGGAAGATTTTTGCCCGACAGTCAGCTCCACTGGCAGTATACCAACTGCCTTAGAAAATTCACCTGTAAAACCTGCCATAGTCACGTCAGTTGGAATTAAATCATCTTCTTTTTTACCCAACAACCTGAGAACCAATCGTGGGATGGTATTGACCGCAGAACCGTTGTCCACCAAGACTCTGTCATTTGGTTTGCCATTCATCTGTGCTTTGACATACAGTGGCTTGATGTGTTGTGACATTTGGATTGAAGGTTTCTCCAAGATAACCCTTTTGGGGGTCTCTTCATCCACTATCTGCACCGTCACTGAACTGAAAGGTTGATCACCCTTCCCTAGCCGGTCAAGCTTTGGCATTTGATTTTCCTTTATGTGCTTCTTAGCCTGCCAAGCAGCTGGCAAAACTAAAGTAGTAGTAGAACATTCATATGGTACCTGAATTGCTCCCACTATGAATTCCTTTGCAGGCGGTTGATCTTTTTTCACTTGGTGGTTGTCCTCTTGCTTCTTTTCTTTGCGAATCCATGTCCAGTTTCTATGTTGAACCACTGGAGACTTGTAATGGCTCCTCATATATGCAGCATACTGTCTCTGCTTTCTCCTCAACTGAGTTCTGGTTAGAGGTTCTAGAAAATTTCTTATGTTTCACCAACTGCCATCTATTGGTAATGGTGCTAGCTGGTGGCTGCACATAGCGCAGCTTCCATCCCTTCTTCTCCTTGTGGGCCTGTGAATTTTGAGAATTATGAGCTTTTGGTTCCCATACCTGAGATTTTTCCTTCAATTTCCTTTTAAGCTCCAGGTAGTCATGAAGATATACATCAATTGCATGCATTGTGGTTGCCACCGGAGGGAATGGATCTTCATCTACCAGCATTGACTCCTTATCGAGGAATCGTAGGACACCTTTGTTTATTTTCTCCTGAATCATGTTCTTCAGAGTCCAACAGTTGTTGGTGGTAAGGGACCATACGTCATGGTATTTGCAATACTCATTCCCTTTCATATCCTCTTGAGATGGTATTTTGTGTCCAGCTGGAAATGTAACAAACTTTCCTGCCATAGAAAATCAAAAACCTCCTCCGTTTTGGTCACATCAAAAGTATAATTGATGTTACCACCCATAGGCTGTTTCTTTACTGGCTCAATTGCTTTTGGTTTGGATAATGCGGGACAAACCCACACTTTCTTTTCTGAAGTCACCTCTGCAGCAGCCATCTCCATCTCCTGGTAGTAAGTTCCCATAGAAGATTTCTTTCTCCTACTTTCTTCCTTCAGTAATTCTGCATACTCTACTACCTTTGCTGCCATTTAATAAAAGTCATAAAATTCCATACCTTGAAACTTTTTGCGCAATTTAATGTCCAATCCTCGCTGGACCATCTTGACAAATTCTGACTCAGGCAGATAGATGCGGCATCTATTTCTCAATCTTTTAAAACGAGCAATATAAGCATTGGTGGTTTCTCCTGCCTTCTGCACCAATCTGGATAGCTCGGCCACAATTTGGATAGCTCAGTCACAGACACCTCTGGTTCATCTCTAAAGAACTGAGTATGAAATTACCGTTCCATCTCCCATCATGTGTTGATGGAATTCCTTGGTAATATGGAATACCAAGTAAAAGCAGCTCCTGTCAAAGAGTTTGGAAACAATCTGAGACGAAGGTTGTGAAAGTTATCATAGTTTGTCAATTCACCACACTGCACAGTGAAACAACCAATATGCTCCACGGTGGACAACACTTCTTCTCCAGAGAATAAAGTGAAATCAGGTACCTAAATCCTCTTGGGTAAGGATTCTCCCTATCTACAACAGATAGATAAGGTTTGTGATACTCTGACCGACCAACCTGTTTAAGGTCGTGGCCATATAAATCTTGAACTAACTGTCTGAGAGTCTCCAGATGAACAAGTGGTGTTTGTGGTGGAATAATAGGTTGAACCCTCCGAGCAGTACCCACTCCTGCAGCAACGTTGCCTCCTGATCCAGCAGGTTCAGTAGTTGTATAGGCAGTTGGATTATTCATAGGATTAGTATTCCCATATGCAACAGGCCTGAAATTATGACCATTACCAGATAGAGAGCACATTGAGAGAGGAGTGTACTTGCTGTAACCACCATGAGCCTGGTAGTTTGCCCCTTTCTGTGATGGGAATTGCCCCCCATAGTCATATCTTCAAACTTTTGTTCCAACTTTCGCTCCATCTGCTTTATGGTATCTTCAATTGTTTGGTTTGAATGTACCTCCAGATTTTTGATAGTTTTGACCAAATGTTCAAACAAAATGGCGGCTTCATCGGATAAGCCAGCTGGTCGTTCAATGAGCTCCTGCTTTTCTTCAGTACTACCATCATTGGCAGTGTCTTCCATTTCTACCAGTGGGTTTTCCTCTCGTGGATTCTCCCTAGCAACTGGTTCTTTTCCTGACAAGCGAGTACGCGGAGCCATAATAGCTATCAGATGCTTCTTCTCCTGTCCCACCAGGTGTGCCAAAAAAGGTTGTTGTCACCAAAATGTGGCCCAAGGTGATGATGATTTGCAGGTGTGTCAAGGCTTATAGTTTCCTACACTAATGTGAATGAAATGCACCGAATGTAAATAAGACTTCTATCTAGACGATTGAACGAACTATCTTGGGACTTCAATAGTTCTAGGTTCCCCAACTCCACTGAAGTGCGCTTCGTTGAGATTGAAATGAAGAAACATAAATAGACACCAAGAGCAATTTACACAACGACGGTTGACATTGAAACTTGACAAGAAATAAATACAAGAAAATTTGGAATGAATGACATAGCTTGAAATTGACAAGGATTTGGAAATGTAATTGAAATGCTAGAATGCTAGGAAGCTTGAAAGTTGAAATTGCCTTTGGGCTTGAGTAGTTTGTTTGTTTGATTGGTTGTGTGTCCTCCGTCTGTCTACCATCTTATATATCTTCTGTCTTGCATGAAAATCTCCCCCATAAACCATGATTCTACTGCAGTTATCCTTGATTTGTGCCATTTTCTGTCAGTCTAAAACCATTACCACATTACCACCTCTTTATGTTAGTTTTCCCTTAAATCTCTCACAAGCTGCCACCTGGACCATCTTGTTATAACTGCCACCACTTCTTCCTCTTTTCATGGATCATTCTTAGCACAACTGCACCTGGAAGTTACTCACCATCTGGGCTTCATTTCTTCAATAATATGGGCTTATGGGCCATAACAATCCAAATCATAATAGGTAGCACAATGGGCCTTGCACATGTTCTAAGCCCATTTGGCGCAACATATTTTTGGTGCCAACACTAACATTTTAGATTTTGCCTCCTCGGCTTGCATATTTAATTAACTGTATGAACAAAGCCTTCCAGCTTAGACTTTTCTTAGTATGTTTCTTTGAATAAAGCCTCTTGGCTTAGACTTTTCTTAGTCTTTTTCTCTGAATAAAGCCTCTTTAGCTAATTTGTTTTTGGAATAATGCCTCTTTGGCTAAGACTCATTTGTCTTTTTCTTGGAATAAAACCTCTTTGGCTAAGACTCATTTGTCTTTTTCTTGGAATAAAGCCTCTTTGGCTTTGTTATAGCTTTTTTTCCGCATGTATTTATTCAGAAAGTACCTTATTTATTGCATAAAAGGGAAAAGATTACAATATTTAAATGGACCAACTTGCTAGAACTACCATCGCCCTATCTAAAATAGATTTAACACGGGCTGAGAGGTCCAGAAGAGACATCCGGAGCCTTTGTGGGTGTTGAGCCATTGCCGCTACCCAGGCCATGTCACATATCTGGATGAGCGAGTGCTGAACAGTTTGTAGAGTGCCTAGGAGCTCCTTGTTGCAATTGTCAGCAGTCTGGAACTCCCTCTTCAAATACTATAACTGTTCCTTAAGATCCTCAACTTGGTCTTCCGCATTCCTGGTTAGAAATGAATCGAGAACCTTCAGTTCTTCGTCATCCTCATCGTCTTCAATTTCAATCACCTACGTCGGTGGATTGTTTACTTGTTGCTCAAGGATAATCATGTCCTCATCCTCTTGATATTCCAACTTAGCCTTCTTCTGGAGGGAGGCGTCTGTTGGATGTTTAAGATTGACCAAATCGTCATCCTCCTCGTTCTCTATCATAGACCTCTTCTTTGGTGGGACATTGGCGGAACGTGAAGAAGAACTCATTGTTATAACAATTGTTGTTTCTTTCTTTTTCTCCGTCTCTATGTACCTTTCTCATTTCCATTTATAGGTGGAAGTGATAAGACGGTTGAGTTGTGATGAATAACGTGTGGAGTAACTTCTGAGACGGTTGAACGACAGTTTTGAAGTAACTTCTGGTCCTCTTTCCAATCGCAAGTAACCTCTAGCCTCTTTTCCAACCGCAAATAACGTCTAGCCTCCTTTCCAACCGCCTCTTAGTGAAAACCACTTTGATTGATTTTTTGACTAAGATTCCCAACTTGTCTTGGAATCAAAAATCAATGTTCTTAATAAATTGAAGCCTGAGTAAGAATCAGATTACAAGGCTGAATCTTAAAACTTCCCTAAATTTAGTTAAAAAAGTAGCAAGAAGTAACTAAATGCAAAATTAGATGAAGAGGATGAAGAGGAAACTTATTCTTTTATTGATGATACGTTGCCGAAGGCTTAAATAAGCCATAATCGGCTTTACATGTAAAATCTCCTTAGGTTGGAGATATTTCCAGTTCCGTGAACACTTCTACCATCTTGCCTAACTAGCTTATAGGCTCCTTGGCCAACCCGTGCTATGACTTGGAAAGGTCCTTCCCAGTTCGGACCTAACTTTCCATCATTTGCATCCTTAATCTGAGATAAGACTTTTCGTAAAACGAAGTCCCCAATTTCAAAGCTTCTTGCCTTAACATTTTTATTATAGGATCAAGACAACACTTGTTGATAAGCAGCCAGCCGCACCATGGCCTGATCCCTTCTTTCTTGCAGCAAATCCAAATTTCTTTCCATTGCCAGATCATTGTTGCCTTCCTCAAACATTTTCGTTCGGAGAGTTGAAAGCCCTATTTCTAAGGGGATGACTGCCTCCGCTCCATCTGCAAGCACAAATGGGGATTCTCCCATAGACCTGCAAGGAGTTGTTCGGTATGCCCATAACACTGACGGGAGTTCTTCTACCCACCTTCCTTTGGAAGACTCCAATCTTTTCTTAATTCCGTCTAAGATGATCTTGTTGGACACCTCTGCTTGACCATTGCATTGTGGGTAGGCGGGGGTGGAATAGAGATTCTTTATCCCATATCCGCCACAAAATTCTTTAAACATGGCACTTGAAAACTAAGTTCTGTTATCACTGATCAGGGCACGAGGGGTTCCAAACCTTGTTATGATATTTTCCCAAACGAACTTCCTTGTTTCTATATCTCGAATTGCTGCCAGAGGCTTTGCCTCGATCCATTTCATGAAATAGTCAGTAGCGGTAATTAAGAATCTTCTATTGCTAGTAGCTCGCAGAAGTGGTCCAACAATATCCAACCCCCATTGGGCAAAAGGCCACGGACTTGTAAGAGGACAAAGATCCCCAGCCGGTTGGTGGGGGATTGGTGTGAATTTCTGACACTTTTCACAATTTTTTACGTACTGCAAAGCATCCTTCTCCATGTACGACCACCAAAAGCCTTGGGTAATTGCTCGAAAAAGTCCTCCACTCTTCCTGGGTGAACACATAATAAGTATGGACTTGAGAAAGACTTTTTATAGAGCTTCTGATCAGGAGACAACCAGAAGCGCGCTGCTTTGACTGCCAATTTTCTGGCTTCTTTCTCATCTTTGGGAAGAATGCCATCCTTTAAGTAAGCAACGATGGGATCCATCCAACTTGGTGCCTGCTCTTCTGCGCATCGTATCTCTTATGGCAACTCATCTATGCTTGGTCGTTCAAGCACTTGCACTTGGATAACCCTTTTAACCCCTAGTTGGTTGACCGACGCAAGGGTAGCCAAAGCATCTGCGTGGTCATTCTGTTCCCTTGGAAGTTGTATTACCTTATAGTCATGAAGTCGGTCGAGCAACTGCTTAGTTTTTTCCATGTAAGCTGCCATGGTTACCGTCCTGACATTGTAGAGTCCAATGAGTTGATTGACTACCAATTGAGAGTCTGAATAAATCACCAACTCTTTTGCCCCAGGTCTTAGAGCATTCTGCACTCCTTGAAATAGGGCTTCATACTCTGCTTCATTATTTATTGCTGGGAACCCTAATCGTATAGCTATCTCCAACACTTCCCCTTCGGGTGCTATGAGCACAATTCCTGCTCCGGATCCTCGTCTTGTTGAAGAACCATAAACCTGCAACTCCCAAAGATGCGAAGGAGTTACTTGTACCTTCCATATCTGGTTGGCTTCTTCAGGCCGTTGCTCCGTGCTTTGTTCAAATCAGTAAAATCAACACAGACCCTCCATTTTCCATCCTTCTTTCGGACCACCACTGTGTTTGAGAGCCATTCGGGATATTGTACTTCCCTGATGGCCTTAGCTTCCAGCAAGTTTTCTACCTCCTTAACCACGGCCTCCGTATGTTGAACGGCTGACCTTCTCCCCTTCTGTATTACAAGTTTAAAACCTGGTTTGACATTCAACCTATAGATTGTCAATTCCGGATCCACCCCTGGCATCTCATAGGGAGTCCATGCAAACACACCCACATTTCTCTTTGACATCCCAATTAAGGATTCCTTCTCTGGTATGGGCAAGCTAGTCCCAACTAGAAAGTATCTGTCAGTACTTTCTGGTGTAACTTGAACCTTTTCTAGTTCTTCCATCAACTTGGTTGCTGGCTCCTTTCCAACTTCCTCTAGGATTGGAGCCTCTTCTTCCATCATCATTATTCTTCCTGCTTGCTTTGCTTTCACCATAAAACACTCTTTTGAGGCAGCTTGGTCTCCTCTTATTTCCACCACTTTGTCCCCGAAGGGATATTTGAGCATCTGATGATAAGATGAGGGAGCAACCTCCATTAAGTGAAGCCAAGTCCTGCCCATGATCTATAACAAGGAAATCCACCTCTACTGTTCTTGGACCTATCGTGACTTGCATTCTTATCCTTCCGAGCGGCCAAAATGGGGTTGAATTAAGTTCCACCATATGTGTTGGAACAGGAATCAAATCTGCATGAGTTTTTCCTAACTTCTGAAAAAGTGAATAATACATGATCTCTGCGGAACTTCCTTGGTCTACCATCATTCGCTTCACTGTTGCTGCTCCGATTTGCAGGGAGATCACAAGAGCATCATTATGCTGAAAGATCACTCCTGTTGCATCTTCCTTGGTAAAAGTGATTGCATTTGCCTCCCTTGGTCTCTTTGTTCCCAAATGGGGATTAAAATCCATCTGCATTACCTCCTGTTGATGTCGGACCCTCTTATACTCCGTTCGCCTTATCTCATCACCAAGTTGTGCATTCGGTACCATTGCATCAATAAAATTAACCACGTAGTGTGAAGGTTCTCCCCGCTCCTTTGACTGAGGTTCTGCCTTCTTTTCGGCAGCGGTTTTCTCTTTGTCAATAAATACCTTAAGATGCCCGTTGAACCAATTCTTCAAAATGTCGTTTGAACTCTCTGCAGTCTTCTGTCCTGTGGCCTTTGTCTTTATGATAGGAACACCATTTGGACTGGTTTCGAGTGGACGGATCCCCTGACATCTTATTTGGCCGTCGAAAATACGGCTTGTCCGCGATCTAAGGCAGAATTCAGAAAATTGGGTCCTTAAATATTGTTTTTACCGCCTCGTAAGAAATGGGCTTTGGATCCTTCTTCGAATCTTTTTCTTTCCCTTCTCGTAAGAAATGGGCTTTGGATCCTTCTTCGAATCTTTTTCTTTCCCGTTCTTCTTTTCAAACTTCTTATTTTCCTTTTTTGTTCCTTCTTGAGAAGCAAACTGCCGATCCCCTTGTTTGTCTTCTTCAAGTTTGACGTATTGCTTAATCCTGTCCTGGAGCGCGGCTATACTCTTAGGTGGAGCCATTGTCAAACTCTCTCGCAATTTATAATCACGAGGAAGCCCGAGGCGAAAGGTAGCCACTGCGGTCCTTTCATCACAATCTTCTATATCCGCATAGGTATCTGAATACCTGGCAGCGTAAGCCCTAAGTGATTCTCCTCTCCTCAGATGTAAAGCAAACAGCGTATCCAATGTTGCTGGATCTCGACTATTTGCTATGAATCTTGCTACGAAGACCCGGGCCAATTCCCTCCAAGAGGAAACTGAATTCCTTGGAAGTTGATGGAACCATTTCATGGTTGTTGTCCCGAGGCTTGACGGAAACATTTTGCACATGAGTCCATCTCGACCTGCCCAAAGAGCCATCTTATGAGTGTAGGATGAAATATGTACTACAGGATCTGTTTTTCCATCATAGACTGCAAACGTCGGGGGTGAAAACTTGTTTGGTGGATCTTCCAATCGCAGAGCCCGCACAAAGGGTGTGGAAGTCATCTTTCTAAGGCTTTGCTCGGCCTTCTTTTAAGCACTCCATAAGACTTCCCCAATATCTTTCTTCATTCGAATTCTTGGGGAAAGGCTTCAGTGCCTTATCCTCCTAGACTGCTGCGGGGATTTGTTCCTTGCACCCCTCGGAGATGGAGTTTGCCTTCTCCTTTCCGTAACTGGTCCCCTCCTCTGATGAGACCTCCCAGTGTTCCCACTGTCTTGTTCACGAACACTTTTTTGGATCTGCATCCCTATCGCCTCGGACAACACTCTGGATTTCACTAGCCAAACGCTTCCCCTTTCTCCTCATGGTTTGGAGTCTTTCCCTTAGAGTTTGAGCATGCTCTTGTCTCTTTTGCAAATCTTTTTCTGCCCTAAGGAAGGCTTTTTCCAATTCCAATTCATTTGGAATTTGCTCTTCTATTTCATCATGATTATGCCGAGCCCTCTCCTCTTCTGGATGAGGCAATTCCTCCTGTCGTGATATTTCCGCTTCTTGAGACATGGCTTATATTAATGAACGATTTCCCACAGACGGCGTCAATTGTCGATGCTAAATTTGCACCGAGATAAAAAAATATGTATAAAGTAGAAAGATTCAAGAGAATGACAACACAGAATTTACGTGGTTCGACAACTTGCCTAGGTCCACGGAGTCTGATCTTTTATTAGAGTTGATTGTTTACAAATATCAAATGAAATGTATTTATAAGCTTGGGATTTGTCAGTTAACTGCCTCTGGTAACCTCTCTTGTAACTGCTCCTGGTAACCGTCGGTAACTAACTGTCGGATGAAACTGCTTCTAGATAAGGTTCTTTCGTCTGGGAGAATCGTACATACAGAGTGTATTTATTTACTCCACAACAACCTATGGCTTTTTATCATAGAAGAAAGAAAAATCATTAACAGTAAAGAAAGTAGCTGAGTTTTAATCATTTTCCAACAACTTTAATAGCAACACATGACTTAGAAAAATACTAAATAGGAGTAAGAGTGTAAGACAAACCTTTCACAAGCCATGATGACCTTCCAAATATTCAGTCGGATAGTAACTTAGAAACGAGTTGCATGGTCGGTCTACATCGTGGATTCACATCTAAGCATGAAATGGCCACCTCCATGATGCGGTTCAATTTATCAAGAACATTTTGCGATGGAGGTGAAAGGCGTTCGTCTAACAAATCATTAAGTTTAACTTGTAGAGTATCATATGAAGATGAAGATGATGCACTTGGCATGATATCGCCTGGATGACTTCCTCTGAGAACTTCCAATGCCAACATTCCAAAGCTATATACGTCACATTTTTCAGTCACTTTCATCGTATAAGCAAGCTCTGCAGATTAAAACAAAATGTTGAATATGATTTTATAAAATCAAATTTTTTATATAACAAAAGGATGTGAATTTACCTGGTGCAATGTATCCATGTGTTCCAGCTAGTTTTGACCAATTAGATGAATCCTGGTTGAGAAGCTTAGCGGTGCCAAAGTCAGAAACACGAGCTTTGTATTCCAAGTCTAACAAAATATTTTTGCTCGATATGTCTCGATGAATGATTGGCGATGATAAATCATGGTGCATGTAAGACAAGGCGTGAGAGACACCTTTGATGACATTCACCCTCCTACACCAATCCAATTCTTTCGCTTCCTCGTTGTTGCTTAGAATTTTGGCCAGGCTACTTCTCTGAAGATAATCATAAACTAAGAATGTGTATCTTGAATGTGTGCAAAAGCCATGAAGTTTCACAATATTTCGATGCTTTGTCTCTGTTAAGGCATTGACCTCGTTGAAAAACTCTTTTTGATCTGCTGAATTGCTACTATCAAGTAAACAGTGGAATCTCTTGATAGCTACAATATCACCTGATAGAAGATCGGCTTTATAGACAGTTCCATGACCCCCTTCCCCAATACAATACATGACATCAAAATTGTTGGTTGCTTCCATGATGTCTTCAAATTTCACTGTCCTATCAAACATAGATATTGTAACTGATTGCTTGTCATTCTCAACGTCGCCCTTCCTTCGTCTTTGGAGTTTATGAAACACAATAATTATTACAAATGACATAACAAGTGCTCCTAAGAGAGGAAACACAACTATAAACACAATCTTATTGCTCTTTGTTGGACCATGTCTATCTTCCTTGTGTGGCAGTTGACATGCTTGCAATCCACTCACATTGCCACACAAGTTTTTGTTTCCTCGGAATGCTTCCGCCGGAGCACCTTGAAATACTTTGCTATTTGGAATAGGACCCGAAAGATTATTGAAGGCGAAATTTAAGGTCACCAGGTCTTTCAACTTGGTGAATTGTGCTGGTATTTCTCCGATAAGCAAGTTAGAACTCAAATCAAGTTGAGAAAGGTGAACTAAGTCACTAAATGGAATTGGAATTCTTTGGCTGAATTTGTTGCAGCTTAAATTCAAGTAATGGAGATTCGACAAAGCTCCAATGCTATCTGGCATAGAGCTCAATATGTTCCCTGATAAGTCAAGAAATTTGAGATTGGTAAGTGATCTGAGCTCATGAGGAATACCACCAGAAAAATGATTGCCGTTCAACCTCAAATCCAGCAAATTAGTCAACCTTCCCAACTCCCTCGGGATCCTTCCAACCAAATGATTCATAGAAAAGTCAAGACGATATAGCTGAGTCCAATTTCCAATCTCTGGAGGTATATTACCATTCACATTATTCCCGGCAATCCATAGAGTAGTTAATTGTGTGCATTGACCCCACTTAGTTGAGATATCTCCGAAAAATCGATTGTGGCTGATTTCAATAAAGGTCAAGTTTGGATAGACTCCAAAGTCTGCATCTATATTTCCTTCTAGCTGGTTGTCATTAAGACGGAGTCTAATCAAGCTTGTGCAGTTTTTCATGTCTTTGGGTAATGGGCCTACCAAATGGTTATTTCTTATGCTGAAATACTGGAGTAATCTACCGCTACAAACATTTTCAGGTAAGTGACCGGTGAGCAGGTTTTCAAACAAATAAAGCCTTGTCAACTTCGTCAAGTTTTCTATTCCCCGAGGAATGGATCCAGAGAGTTGATTTTGGGCTACATCCAAAGTTTCCAAGTTCGCCAATTTTCCTATTTCTACAGGAATGGATCCAGAGAATTGATTTTGGCCTACATTGAAAGTTTCCAAGTTGCTTATATTCCCCAATGAAGTTGGAAGAGAACCATTTAACTCATTAAAACTTAAATCCAATTGAAGAAGGGTGTTTAGTTTTCCCAATTCTTCCGGAATGGACCCAGAAAATAAATTTTGCTTGAGCTGCAAAACCTCTAACCTGCTCAAATTTCCGAGGAAAGCTGGAAGTGAACCACTAAGTTGATTACCACTAAACTCCAAGTCAACAAGAGACATCAATTTTCCAATCTCTCTAGGTATGCTGCCAGATAGAGTGTTATTAGATAGGTAAAGATGAGTGATACTTGTTAGACCATCAAATGATGTCGGAATTTTACCACTGAGTTGATTATTGCTCAGATCTAGATAAGAAACATAGCTCATATTTCCTATTTTCTGAGGAATGGAACCGTTTAGCTTATTTTTATGCAATTGAAAGAAGACAAGCTTGGAGAGCTCACCAAGTCCTGGTGGGATGGAACCAGATAGCGAATTATTGAAGAGATTCAAGATAGTCAAGTTACTCATGCTACCCAAAGAAGTTGGAATGGCTGACCGGACCTCTATTTTGAGATCCTAATACCATCTAATTAGGGAGTTCTAGTATCTTAAGTAATGTAATTGTGTTTAAATAAGTTAGTTTTACTCTTATGATTGTCTTTCATTGGTTTTACAGAAAATATGATTAAACCGACAAAATTAGAAGCTCTCGGGATTGAAGAAAACTTCATAGAGATGAAGAATTGTCCGGACACCTTCATTGGATGTTCGGATAATTGAATCAAAGGGCAAAAAGGTGAAAGAATCATGAAGCTACAGCTAAAAATGAAAATCAGCACAAACTGTCCAAACAGATTTCAACCGTCTGGACAGTTAGAACCAGAGGGTTTAATTGTCCACACAGATTTCAACCTCCGGACAGTCGCCCGATTTCTGTATTCCGAGAATGATTAATTGAGCTGGGTTTTTGGGTATCTCTCAAATGTAACCAATGGGAGAAAGCTTTGTAAGGGTAAATAGGTCATTATACTTGTAAAAGAGGAGAAAACCCTAAGATTGGGGGACTCTCTCATAAAAATTCATCTCCTCTCCAACTTCTTGCCTCCATTGTTTTCTCTCTACTTCTCTCTCTCAGTTTTTCTTGGTTTTTCGTGACTTTGTTTGTAAACATTGATTTTCATCTATAAAATTGATGTTTATACCCATTATGATGAGTGGCTAAGTTCCCTTTCTAGTTTCTAGTCCCAAATGGTGGGTGCTCGGTTTCAATTACTCAAGGTATGTTCATGGAATTGTAGTTTTGATTTTGCTCTTTTAATTTCGTGGTTGTGTGATTGGATCTATGGAGATGACATATTTGATTGTATCTTTGGATTGTCTAGTCTAGGGATTGCATCTAATGTGTTTGATTGAGAATTGTTAAATCCATTGCATGATTTCCTTAATTAATTGAGTTTTCCATTGCATAGCTATTAATTATGTGTATTGATGATGGGGTTTTGGGTTAATTTAGGAATGTGCATGGGAGAGTTATGGTTAATTGATCTTTGAGTGTGAAACTAGGGTGTTAGCCAAGCCGAGCCCCAAGGGGGAACATTAATCCATAATATTAGGTGCTTATCCCTTTGTGTTCATCGTAGATTAAGAGACCCGATGGCCTACATGTATGAATTGAAGTCTTATATCCTAATTCTCTTTGCATATGCATGATTGATAGTATCACACAATGCATTGTGTATGGTTGTGTGTGTTTGCAATGATACCTTGAGTATGAGAACCGAGTAGCCACCGGGACGGACTAGAGACTAGGTTTTTAATTAATTGTTTTAAATCCAATTTGTGCTTACTTTGATTACAAAATCGTTCATGCTACCGAGTCATTCGGCCCATTTCTTTTACTTGCTTTTATTTGATATTCATTGTGTTTATTAGTGTTAGCTAGTCATTTGCATATCATTCACTTCAAATTTGCATTGCTTCCTCGTGGATCGATACCGGACTCACCGGTTTATTACTTGACGATACCCTACACTTGGGGTAAGTACACACACACTTTGGTGTCGGTCAAGTTTTTGGCGCCGTTGCCGGGGAAGCGAGTGTCAAAGACGGAGCTGGGTGGCTTGTAGATGCTAGTTTTATGCTATTAAACGCCATCAAATAAGGAAGGAGCACGGTCACGCTTCAAGGGTAACTTCGTTCCTTCATTTTCCTTGCTTTCTAGAATAGTTGATTTAGTATAGTTGCTGAAAAGAGAAAAAAAAAATTGTGAGGAGAACTTGGCGGATGGGATTAACTTAGTTTCCTGTGGGCGATGGATGCCACCTTGTTTGCTTTGTGGTAGTGGAACGTTGTTTGAGAGAGATTTGAGCATTTTTTTTATTCCCTACTACTTGCTTGCATACTTGGTGTGGTTATCTTTTCTTGGAAACCTATTGTTGATCTATCCTTGCCTTTGCTTATTCTCATGAATTCTTGCTTTGAATGAACCTTTGGTTGAGATCTCTTTGCTTGAAACTCTTCGATTACTATCTTGTGCTCCTTGTGCTTAATTGAAACTTTGTGCCAAAATGTCGTTATCTAGAGGGAGTAGTGTTCATGCTAATGATATGGGGGGTGGTCAAGGAAACAAAATTGATTTGAATACATTGTGTTGTTTATTGCAAAATGTGAACATAAAGGAATTGTCAAATTCTAGGCATGAGCCAAATGCCCAAGGAGGTAATGTTTTGCAAAATGTGCCACAAATTGTCCAAAAGGATAACCATTTGCAAAATGTGACCATAAATGTTCCACATGATCATGTACTTCAAAATTCACCCCAACATGATTTTCAATATCCCAATGAACCACTCATGCATTATATGCCTCATGCGCCTCAAGTTCCACAATATGCATATTATGGGCATGATGTGCATGCTCCTCCTCCTCCTTTTGACTACATTCATGCACATGAGTACCAACCCTTTAGGCAAGCACAATCTTCACACCAATGTATAGCTCCACCATCTTACCAACCATGCACCCCACCCCAAGAGAGATCACTTGAGGATACGCTTCAAATATTCATGGAAGCTCAATTGGAGGTTAATCAAAGGAGATTTGAATTTCGTGAGCAAACCAATAGAGCCTTGGAAGATTTAAGAAGCCAATTGACAAAGATCACTCAAACATTAGAATTTCAATTCGAAACTTCAAGTGAGGGGTTGAATGTGCAAGAACAAGAACAACCCATCATTACCTCAAGGAATGGGATAGTAATTGACAATACCATGACTCCTAAGGTAAGTGAGGATGAGAAATTAGTGGAAGAAGTGGGTGGTGAGGTGAAAAATGTTATAGTTGGAGATAGATCATGTCGAGACAAGGACAATTATCAAGTTGAAAAGGTTGAGGAAAAGAGCGAAGAGAAGAGAAATGAAGAGAAAGAGGAGAACAAAGTGAGACCAAAAGGGAATGAGTTAGACCGTGGGAGAGCAATTGAGTACATCCCTAAGCTTTATATTCACTCTCATGTTGAGGATAAATTAGAGATGACACTTGCAAAGAATTCAATTGAGGTTGTACTAGCATTGGTTGAGAAAGGTAGTAAACTTTTGATTGAGGGAGATGCTATGAAAGGAGTTTTGAAATCCTTAACTATTTACGGTGTGGGATTTCTGTCCTCTCTTTTAGGAGCTTTAGAGCCTTCCCCACTCAAAGTTGAATCATACCAAGTGCATCCTCAAAAACCAAAAAAAATACCTTTACCAAGTGGATTTAAAAAGTCCTCTAAATGCTACTTTGCACAGAACTTTTTTGCAGAAATTAAAAAAGTATGGCGTCCCAAATCCCAATTACAATTTTTTCCATGTGAGTCTCGGGAAAAAGGGACCGAATCATGCGTGGTCCGTCATGTTCCTCAACATGGGAGTAGTGATTATGAGGATGTTCTTGGGATCTCAAGGATCCCATTTCTCCCATGTGTCATGGTTAGATTTCACCCTTGTACCATAGTATGGTTGTGATTAGTTTTGATTTGATTTCGATTTTTGTGTGTGTTTTGTATGCTCACAATCCATTTCACAATTTTCGCTCCTTATGCACTTATTCAAGTTGGGGGGTGAGAATGGTGAAATGATTGTGTGTTATGTTGTGATTTTCTTACCCTTAATCTTGGTGTGTTTTTGTATGTTCACAATGCATCTCACAATTTTTTCTTGCCTTGTTTTTCATTCTTGACATTGGGGACAATGTCTCATTTAAGTTGGGGGGTGAGGGAATTGTGAATTCATTGTGAAACTTGCTTTATTTTGGTGTGCTTTTGTGAATATCAAAAATTTGAAAATTTTGAAAAAAAAAAAGAGAAGAAAAAGTCTTGTTGTGTCATGCTTGGATAGTGTGGTTGGTATTAACTTTTTCAGGATATGCTTCGTTTCTCATGATTCCGATCACTTTTGAAGAGTATGGTATGATTTCCTACCCTCTATCCTATTGTGTTGTGCTTTGTTGTTCATACATGCTAGATGGACTTTAGGAAGGGAATGGTAGATGCTTTTGGGATTCACTACCAATTTCAACGTTAATTTATTATTCTTGTTCGAACATGCAAGTGTAGAGTAGGTTTCTTGATTTCTTTTGTGAAGTCGATGCATGTGATTGAGTAGGATGACTATGATCAATCTTTCTTGGGATGATTGAGACCTAGTTTGATATCAAAACTGTGATTAAGTGTGCATCTTGGCATTGAAGCATTTGTATGACTACGTTTTTGGATCCTTTTGTCTGAAAAACTACCTTTTATCCCTTCTCATTCTTTTGAGCCATTCTTCCTTGATATACATTGGGTTCTGGGTGATGCTATTCATTGATATTCATTTGACATCTTATGCGCATGTTCTTCAATAGCTTTGCATCCATTACATTTGATTACTGAGAAGTGTGATTTTTGTATTTTGCCACTTGCTTGTGAACTTAGGACTGAATGATTCATTAGGTTGAGAGATTTGAGCATAGCCTATTCATTTGTGAGTGATTACAAGCCTAAATTTCTTTAAGCCTTTTTATTTCACTTACAAGCCTTGTGTGCACCACTTCCTTAAATACTTCCCACCTTTGGTTGCAAGGATGAGTAGGAGCTTGAAAAAAATAAGTTGGTAGTGATATTACCCTTTCTTATGTTGAAAAAAAATTGAGGGTTGTTGTTCAAATGTTGTTCATTTTCGAGAAGAAAAGAGAAGAAAAAAAGAAAAAAAAGTGCATAGAAAAAAAGATCAAAAAGAGGTGTATGCAATAAAGTTAATCCTTTGTGTGTAAAGGATGAGGAGTGTTTGGATTTGTGGTGCAATGGAAGAGGTGACAAAATGAGAACTTAGCTCACATGTTTGAACTTAACTTGCAACTTGTTACCTAGTTCCAAATTCTTCCTACCTTGTCCCATGGCCACATTACAAACCATTTAACCTTTTGATGAATTTGATCCAAGGTAAGCAAGTGAGTTGGTGGATGCATTAATTGCTCTTGTAGGTGATTTCTTTCTCAAAGCTATGCCCATCCAAATTATCTTTTATAAACACATACATTTAATTCAATTGTGTAAGTCATTCACTTACCACAATGTTTTTATGTTTTTGTGTGCATTCGGGATTGAGGATTTATGAACACCAAAAGGTTCCATAACAAGGTTTTACTTGTGAGAATGTGTTGAGTTGTCTTGCTTGATTGCACATATATTTTTCATAGTATAAAATGTTCTTGGTCATTTTTAAGGGGATTGAGATTGATTTTCCAAAGATTTTGCATGTTTTTGACTAAGCGGGGGAAATGGGAGATTAGCTCTATTTCTTGCATGTGAGAACTTAAGAATCATTTATGGTGCTTTCAAAGTAATGGTGGATCCCTTGGCAAGTGTTTGTGGGTATCGCTCTGATAAGCCCTCACGAGACTACAACTCGTCCACTAGGGTGACCTAGGGGTTTAAAGGCTTGTTGCATATGCTAAATGCAACCGTGATTCCTACGTCAGTGAGTTAGGTTTTTAGTTTTAGGTAGTGTTTGCATTGCTAGGGACTAGCAACGTCTAAGTTGGGGGGTGTGACCGGACCTCTATTTTGAGATCCTAATACCATCTAATTAGGGAGTTCTAGTATCTTAAGTAATGTAATTGTGTTTAAATAAGTTAGTTTTACTCTTATGATTGTCTTTCATTGGTTTTACAGAAAATATGATTAAACCGACAAAATTAGAAGCTCTCGGGATTGAAGAAAACTTCATAGAGATGAAGAATTGTCCGGACACCTTCATTGGATGTTCGGATAATTGAATCAAAGGGCAAAAAGGTGAAAGAATCATGAAGCTACAGCTAAAAATGAAAATCAGCACAAACTGTCCAAACAGATTTCAACCGTCTGGACAGTTAGAACCAGAGGGTTTAATTGTCCACACAGATTTCAACCGTCCGGACAGTCGCCCGATTTCTGCATTCCGAGAATGATTAATTGAGCTGGGTTTTTGGGTATCTCTCAAATGTAACCAATGGGAGAAAGCTTTGTAAGGGTAAATAGGTCATTATACTTGTAAAAGAGGAGAAAACCCTAAGATTGGGGGACTCTCTCATAAAAATTCATCTCCTCTCCAACTTCTTGCCTCCATTGTTTTCTCTCTACTTCTCTCTCTCAGTTTTTCTTGGTTTTTCGTGACTTTGTTTGTAAACATTGATTTTCATCTATAAAATTGATGTTTATACCCATTATGATGAGTGGCTAAGTTCCCTTTCTAGTTTCTAGTCCCAAATGGTGGGTGCTCGGTTTCAATTACTCAAGGTATGTTCATGGAATTGTAGTTTTGATTTTGCTCTTTTAATTTCGTGGTTGTGTGATTGGATCTATGGAGATGACATATTTGATTGTATCTTTGGATTGTCTAGTCTAGGGATTGCATCTAATGTGTTTGATTGAGAATTGTTAAATCCATTGCATGATTTCCTTAATTAATTGAGTTTTCCATTGCATAGCTATTAATTATGTGTATTGATGATGGGGTTTTGGGTTAATTTAGGAATGTGCATGGGAGAGTTATGGTTAATTGATCTTTGAGTGTGAAACTAGGGTGTTAGCCAAGCCGAGCCCCAAGGGGGAACATTAATCCATAATATTAGGTGCTTATCCCTTTGTGTTCATCGTAGATTAAGAGACCCGATGGCCTACATGTATGAATTGAAGTCTTATATCCTAATTCTCTTTGCATATGCATGATTGATAGTATCACACAATGCATTGTGTATGGTTGTGTGTGTTTGCAATGATACCTTGAGTATGAGAACCGAGTAGCCACCGGGACGGACTAGAGACTAGGTTTTTAATTAATTGTTTTAAATCCAATTTGTGCTTACTTTGATTACAAAATCGTTCATGCTACCGAGTCATTCAACCCATTTCTTTTACTTGCTTTTATTTGATATTCATTGTGTTTATTAGTGTTAGCTAGTCATTTGCATATCATTCACTTCAAATTTGCATTGCTTCCTCGTGGATCGATACCGGACTCACCGGTTTATTACTTGACGATACCCTACACTTGGGGTAAGTACACACACACTTTGGTGTCGGTCAATGGCTCCACCTAGAAAGTTATTGTGCAGGTGAAGCTCAATGGGGGACTTTAGCTCATTGCCTATTTCTTGAGGAATTGAGCCATTTAGTTTATTATCATTGAGCACAAGAGCCTCAAGATGAGTAAGCTGGACAAGTGTAGGTGGGATTTGCCCTGAAAACTGATTCCACGACAAATGTAGGTGAATAAGGTTGGAGAGATGATTGAGTTGAGGAGGGATGGAACCATGGAGTGCATTCATGCTAAGATCAAAAGACGAGAGATTGGAAAAAGATGAGAATGAAAAGTTATAGAGTGTACCAAATATGCCACAACTTGTAAGGTTTATCATAGTTATACTTCCAGCAGTGTTGCAAGAGACACCGAACCAAGTACAATGACTCACTTTGGATGAATTGAGAATGGACCATGAAGACAACAGAGGCTGAGTATGATTTTGAAAACTGGCTTTCCATCTAAGAAGAGCTTGTGCTTCCTCTGTAGAATCAGAAGCAACAATTAGAAACAAAGTAGTCCAAAGGAAATTGGAGAGGGAAACAAGTGAGAAGGCAATAGATTTCATTGTGTATGTTTTTTGTGAGTAACTCAAGTATATGATATTGTTACTTCATTGTGTTCTCATATAAATAGAATGTGTTAGGACTAGAGATCCTAAAGATTTGGAAAAGTCCGCACTGAATTTCCTTGCGGAAATTCCCCTGCCACTTGCCCTCTGGAAAAAGTCATTAGTGCTAAAAACCAAAGTCAACGTAACTTAAGTCTTAAGTCTTAATTTTGTGATATTCCTACTTCATTGTGTTCACATATAAATAGGATGAGTTGACACTAAAGATCATAGATTTGGGAAAGTCCGCCCCCTAACTTAATCCCTATCCTGATTAAAGATTCCACGACTCAGAATTTCAAGAGAACACATCTGTGGGAGTGTAGATTGTGTTTTTCACTATAAACAAAAAAAAGAGTTTATCCTATTTTTTTTAAAAAACTGGGATAGACGGGTAGGATTTAAATCCACGCCCTAATGGATAGATGATCTCTTACATGCAATGTGATTACTTTTCTATCAATGGCTGGCTTGCACAAAAAAAAAGTACTTGATATTGTTTTAATTGAGGTTTATGTAGTTTGGAGTGTAATAAGTGAAAAAAGGGTACATGTAGTGCTCATGTAGAATTGTCTAATCATTGAACGAATTTTTCCAACCAATTAATCTAGTGGTATTAAGATGCGGCTGCAAAAATTACCATTGACATTAAAATTTAATATTAGTTAATTAACGAAGATAAATGCAGGGAAGTCATCAAGACTATTCAAGATGTATAATTCTTAGGGATCACTCCTAATGGGCCTAGCTACGTTTCTCATCCATCACCATCACCATCACCATCACCATCACCATCACCATCTAGAACATGTATAGAATTCCACACCGCTTTGACAATGTTTACACAAAACAAAAATATAATTATAATCTTGTAAATTTAAAATACGAATTCTAATAAAAAAAATTTAGATTCCAAAGCACCTATACATCATTTATTCAATGCCCTATGAACATTAGATAACATTTTCCTTATAATTATTAAGTAAGATGTGTAATAATTAAGACTAGTTAGTGTTATTAGGCTGTTGTTTAATTTTTATCTTGTTTATTTTTTTAATTTAAAATTTAAAGTAAGGATAATCCAATAATTCCTTTTGAATACTAAGTTTCAAAAGCTTTCATTTTTTTGGAGAACAACCTCTAGCTTAGCTGATAATGCATTCCCACACCTAAACATTAGATTTAGGTTTCGATCCCCATTCCCATCCAATGTACCCAAAAAAAACTTTTGCTTTTTCATTCATTTCATTAGGAGAAAAGGTTTTATTGGGTTTTATGTGAATTTTAAAAAAAAAGATTAAATATGTGTTTCAAATTTTAATTCTTTGATTTTGTATATTCATTAGAAAGTAGTAGTATAAAAATAAATAATTAATTTTAGTATTTTACATATTCATTAAAATGCTTAAAAATAGACTTCATAAATGTTTTCTGTATAACTTAAGTACGTGATATTGATACTGCATTGTGGAATAATGCTTGAAACCCCCAAAAAGTGACCCCAAAAGACCCTCATTTAATGTGAAGTGTTGGATGTGAAGTGGGCGAGTTTTTTACCCAAATGACACTCTGATACATAATATGTCTCAATATAACACCCGAGTGAAAATATTTGCCAAAATAGCACTACACGCCACTGTCAGTGGCGTGTTCTTTGTATATTTTTGGACGATCACGCCATCAGAGATGGCGTGATCTAATATGTACTGGTCACTCCATTGGCAATGGAGTGACCAATACATATTTTGGATCGATGATCACGCCAACAACGTTGGCGTGATCATCCATTTTTCTTCGGTCACGCCAACCATGTTGGCGTGATCAACAAACACAGGGGAAAAAAAGGAAAAAAAAAACCAACATGCCAAAAATACAGATACATATCCAGAAATCCATATCCAGCAAAATATTTCATCAAATAGAAACTATACATCATAAAGACATATGAAAAATAAACACATAAACAGTTATATGGTTCAAGCAAACTAGAGAAATCATATATTCATGTGCCTACTCCATTCAGTAGGAGTAGTGGATGGACCAACATCATCTTGCGTCAACTGGGATGGATGCATGGTAAAGTCAGTTGCCCGGGAAATGTGACCACGTCTATGTGATTGACCAAGAGGATATCTACCACCATGCTGGGGCGTAGCTTGAACATCAGAGCCTATAACTTCTTCAAATCGATGTCCCTCACCAACATCGTCTAGAATGTCACGACAATTTCCCAACCAATTATTTGCAATGGCAGCAGTAGAGTCATTAAGAGCATCACGCAATGCAGAAACAACTTTTTTTGCTCCCTCTAATGCCAAAGCAGCCTGCATTGATGTTTATCACATTACAATATAATATAACTTACATAAATAAAATATGAAAATGTCGACGTACTTACCACTCGTCGTATCCGACTCCCCCGTTGCGCATAATCCAAATTTGTTTGTGGCCTATCAGTCGATGGAGCACTAATAATCCGTCGGGTGATCGAGTAATATCAATGGATATACTCGCCAACGCTCGTGCGAGGGAATCGCTCTTGCGCGATATGAGCTAGTCTATCATCCCAATATGCCAACCATGTAGCGTTTTTGACCACCCAATCGACATTATCCCGCCCTCTCCTATTTAGATTATGTAAAGTATCATTCGTATCCACTGGAGTCGGTATATGCTGTGATATACCAAATTGTCTCATAACACGATCTGGGAATTGAAACTCCACAATCTCAAAGCAAATCAAAGGCACTACAGTTCTCCAGATTCTGCTACCATCAATACATATTACTGGTGCATTTGCCAATCTCCCTGGTGTATAAGGCATCCACTGTACCTGGTTAGGTTCTTGCTGATCCAGCTCATCTCTAGCAAATATAAGGACTTGCTTTGGATTTCTTCTATATGTACGTCGTCCACGCCAACTACAAATATGCAAAAATAAGAATTAGTAAAATGTTAGCTACAATATTTCACAAAATGTTAGCTACTTTATACACATATTTTTTTAAAAATTACCTGGCACCAAGTGGACGGGGTGGCTCGTCTGGACCAAATATAGGTGGTGCCCCAGTATCCATTTGTGGTCGACATACATGCAACCTCTCCCACGACCATAACTAGAAAAAAAATTATATAATATTAAAAAAAAACATATGCTTTTTATTGTTATAATTAAATTTCAATAAAGTAATGTTACCTGAAGTAATAGGCTACAACCACCTATCGTATGAGTAGAACTCAAACATCCTCGGCAAAGATTGCGATATAAGCATGCAAGTACTGCTCCTCCCCAACTATACGAGCTAGTCTCCTGAAGGTTAGCTAAAAGTGGTAGAAAAATGAGTGGAATGCTATCCCCCGTAGTAGATGGGAATAGAATACTCCCGAACATGGCTAATATATAAGCCCTGGCATACTGTTGCAACACCAACTCAGGAGCATCCTCTGCTGGAGGATTGTGTTCACCAAAGTTCAACACCAACCAGGATAACGACAAAGATGCACCATCCCTATCTTCAGTATTCGCCACTCTACCAAGTAATTGCATCATCGCATCATCCCACTCATATATACTGCCACCAGTGACAGCTGGTCCATCGACCCTCAATCCCAATAAAACTGCAACATCCTCTAGTGTTATAGTCATCTCTCCAACACGGAAGTGAAATGTATGGGTTTCACGTCTCCATCTCTCGAGAAGCGCAGTTAGTAATCCATTATCAAGTTTTATGTTACCTATTTGGGTAATACCATAGAAACCTGCCTGGATAACATAAGGCCTAACTCGTGGATCCAATGGCCAGAACATATGCTGCCTAAATCTGATTGGTTCTCCTGTATCCTGTTTAGAACATATACTTTAGGTTTAAAAGCACATAGATAGTTAAACATAAGTTTCAATGTATTTATTGTAATATACCTGTCCACGCCAAATGTCTTCCGAATGATGGTTTGACTGCATATGAAGAACAGATTGATTGTCTGGACCAGGACGAGACTCCCTAGTAATGCGGACACCGGGTACTCTAGCATGACTCGATGATCCTCCACCCCGTGTCCGCGCCATCCGTCAGCTCCTTGAACCTGCATTTATAAATATGTTAAAAATATGAAGATATTTTTATATTTTTTATATCATTTATAAATATAAAAAAAATACTTATTCATAAAAAAAATACTTTACTTTGTCCCGAATTTGTGTGAAATTTCTTGTTATGTCCTCGTTGCCCACACACATTACACTTGTTTGTAGTGCGACCTTCCCGTGCATCCATATCATTCCTAAGCCTAGTTGACTTGGGACGACCTTCCCTTTTCCTTCGTTGTGCATCATCAACGACAACCATCGGTCCTAAATAATCAGGTCAACATGTCTCATCGGGTATTGGACTAAAAACTGGGGCATATGTGCTTTCATATGCCCCAATTGTAAAATATGGCTCCATATATATACTCCAATCGATTCTATTAGCTGAACAACACGATAGAAGATGGCTACATGGAAGGTGATAAAGAAGCCACATATTGCATGAACAATATTGTTCTTCACGTTGTTGTCCAAGACATACAACGTATGAACGATTAGAACTTTGATTGTCCTCCGCACCACGTCTTCTCGTACTCACCTGAAATGTAGGAGGATTATGGTTGAACATTCGGACTTGTTCCCGCTTAGACTTCGCAGTCTCACAACTAATATGTCCAAAAACTTGCGGTGGCAAATCTATCCCTCGTAATCTAAATTCTTCTGCTTCAATCCTCCTCTTAACAAAATATTTGTTGCACCTGTAAAATGTCAGCTGAACCAATGCTGTAATAGGCAAAAATCTCCCACCCTTCAGAACACTATTGAAGATTTCAGACATATTAGTAGTCATGTTACCATATCTGTGGCCATCATCATATGCTTTACTCCACTTTTCTTTCCTAGCACTATTTAGGTACTCCCACGCAGCAATGTTCAAATCCTTAACACGCGACATCCAAAAGTCGAATTTTTCCTTAGATTCTTCGTTAGCCATTGTGACAACCGCTTGTTTCAAATCTTTATCTTTAAAATGGGTGTTGAAATTACTCACAAAATGTCTCGAGCAATACCTGTGATAAGCAAATGGTTTTGGCCAACCATCACGCATTGCTGCCAAAATACCAGCGTGTCGATCAGACAAGACACAAATGCCTCTTCGATCGGTAACATAAGAACGAATGCATGCTATGAACCATCCCCAATTATCAGCACTTTCTTCGTCTACAATAGCAAAGCACAACGGGAAAAGGCCATTATCTGCATCATACCCAACCGCGATCAACAATTTGCCTTTGTATTTTCCATACAAATGTGTGCCATCAATACTTATCAAAGGACGACAGGATTGAAAGCCGACTATAGAAGGCCAAAATGCCCAGAATACACGACCAAACGTAGCCCGATTGCTGACAATGTCCTTATAGTTAAAATTAACCACCGACCCTGGATTTGAAACTTGTATTGCTTGCAACAATCTAGGGAGGACATTGTATGAAGCTTCAAATGTCCCAAATAATTTCTCGATAACCTTTTGTTTGGCTTTCCATGCTTTCTTGTACGAAACTGGGTACTGTAACTGAGAACTAGCAAAGGCCTGAATAGCTGCTATATTTATTTTCAAATCTGCTCTTACCATAGGTAGCACCTCCTCTGCGATATATTCTGAATCCAACTGTCGATGACCCTGATGCAGTGACGCATTTGTGCATGTATGCTGCCCTCTAATTACTGTTATCTTCCATACATTGAGTTTTTCCTTTTTCATAGCTCTAAGATACCAACTGCAAACAGGCTCTTTTACACATTTCAACTGTATTACATCTGAATTTGAGCGTTGCGTCTTGTACTGATAGTTATTCTGAATGTGCCACATCTTCACAGCTCGAAGTAATTGTTTCTTGTTCTCAAATACTTCATTCACTGTCACTGTATCAAATTGATCAGTGTGGTGCATACCCCAATCTTGACAGACAACATAATCTGACTGGCTAACATCGCCAAATTCGGGTACTTGATCAACTACATTTAGATACCTCCCCTGATCCCCGGTGGTTGTCTCAATATTGACTCCCACGTTTCCATCACCCTCCTCATCATCGCTAGAATCAAACTCAATTTCCTGTTGTTCTACCAACTCCGCATCATTATTAGCAATTGCACCCTCAAACTGACTATCATCTTCATTATGACACATTTCTGGGATTAAATTTAGGTTCACGGATGGTGAGAAATGCTGATACGAACTGGAAGTTTGCATTTCGTCATTATCAAAATCATCCGCAAACTGGAAGTTTGCATTTCGATTCCAATTTGACGCCATTATGTTCTGTAATCTACATGAGATTATAATAATTGTGTCATAAAACAAACAACTATTGTGTATTTTGTCCAACATTTTAAAACCTTATTTTCAATTCTATATATTTTAATATGAGTATATCCATTGTAACAAAACTTCATAATCATATCCATAAACATATACAGAAATACTACATATACAAATTTGAGCCACCAATAAACATATATCCATAAACATATATCATTTTCATGATGCAGACCCACCAATATATCCATAAACATATATCATTTTCATGATGCAGCCCCATCAATAAACATATATCCTTAAACCATGCTACCTAAACTGGGAAACAAAATTTATAATCTCTCTCACCTGTCTTGTTGATCTCACACGGGTGTGGGTGTGCACGTACACCACCTTCACGGATCGGCAGTCCGGCAGGGTGTGGTGGCTACTCCATGGATCAGAGATGCTGGAGCCGATCGTTGGTGGTGCTTCTCTCACTGGTCGGAGGCTTCCTGCAGCTTCTGTGTGGTACGGGTGGGGAGGAGAAAACGGGAGACAAGATGATTTCGTGTGTGGCTGGGGTTGATCGTGGAGAAGATATTAACTAGTCACGCCGTTACTAACGGCGTGACTAGTTTTTTTTATTTTTTTCCTTAAGGTCATGCCAACCTTGTTGGCGTGACCTTTACAAAGCTATTTTTTTTTTTTTTAAAAAAAAAAGGTCACGCCAACCTTGTTGGTGTGACCTTTACAATTGCAATTTTTTTTTTTTTTTAAAAAAAAGGGTCACGCCAACCTTGTTGGCGTGACCTTTACAAAGCAACCAGTCACTCCAACTATGTTGGCGTGACTGGTTTTTATACATTATTCACGCCATCTCTGATGGCGTGAATGAATCACGCCATCAGAGATGGCGTGATCGTTCAAAACGTATGAAGAACACGCCATTGACAGTGGCGTGTAGTGCTATTTTGGCAACTATTTTCACTTGGGTGTTATATTGAGACATATTATGTGTCAGGGTGTCATTTGGGTAAAAAACTCTGAAGTGGGCTCTACAATGTGTTTTTAATCAATGGTTATTTTAATGCCACATAGATTTGGGAGACTTTTGGGAGTGATATTTTGGGGGTCTCTAACATTGTCCTTCATTGTGTACACATTTAATTAGAATTTGTTAGCACTAAATATCATTAAAATTTTGGAAAAGGTCTGCTATCTAACTTAAGCCACTTGCACTCTGGATTGAGAGGATGGGTAGTGTCACGTCCTAAAAGCAGAAGTTTTTGGAAACGGCGGGACTATTTACACCCTCTCTTTTTGCTAGATAAACCCCTTTGACATTGATAAGTGACAAGACATACTATCTGTTAGTACTAACTAGCAGTTCTTTTACTTTTGTGTCAGAAAAATGTTGGAATTTTGATGTAAATGAAAAGTCTCACAGACATAGTCTCTCTCTCTCTTGCGCCCCTACTGCCTTGGAATTGCCCCATCCCTCTCTCTCCTCTTGTCTGTTTTGTAACCTCCACTTGGGTGTATATATATATATTAAGGTAAGAAATATATATATGTATGTATTAACGTAAGAAATATATATATATATATTTCATTTTTAATGAAAAAGACATCATTTAAATTTGTTATTTGAATATTCGATATGGGTATAAATTTGATACGTTAAACACACGCAAACATAAATATTTGACAACATTTATTTTTTTTTCTTTGGAAAACTATGAACTTCAATATATATCTTAAATGAATAATTTTTAATGACATAGAACCCAACACATATCGTTACCTAACAAAACCTAAGTTTATATATTTACTTGTTCGGATTTGGCTTAAACACAGAAATCTTATTTTTATTTGTAGATTATGAATCTAAGAAAACTCTTCCATGCAAAAAAAAATAGTAACCCTAAAATGCTCATTAATACATACTAAAGAAGCACTTATTCATGGAATATATTAGTTAATAACATTTTTTGATAACTAAGAATTCCTCAACCCAACATATCTACCATACATGTTGGTTAGCACTAAACTCGAGCCGCCAACTCAACCCACTCCACGCTAGCGATAGATAAGACCGGGCTTTATGGGGAGAACGAGACCGAAGCTCATAAAATCGAGTTATTCCACAAGGTCTCCCATGGGTCTTTGGCTCATTCTTATAATAAGGTATTGTCAAAATAATTCTTATACTAAATTAATAAGTTGTGAGGTGTCTGGTGAAAATTTTACTGTTGTTAGTGGTTAAGCTGTGTAAATTTTTGTTTGATTGTATTAATTATTATTAATGAATAAAAATAATTTATTTCATATATATAAGTTATTACAACTATAAATGCATAAATATTAATTTATTATAAGAATTGTTAATTTATTATTTATAATAGTTATTAATTTACTTTAATATTTATTCAGAATGGATAATTAATTCATTATAATAATTACTAATTTATTATAACAATTGTTAATTTATTATAAGACCGTCCATTACTTGCACGTAAAAAAATTTTATGTAAGACCGTCCATTAGTAGCACATAGTTCGAGAGATTTTTATGTAACATTTTCATCCAACTTTGACATGCTACTCTTAAGGAGTTTTTCTGGAGCATTTTGAAATTGTTCTCATTATTGTCCCCAATAATTTAATGTTATTCCAAGATTACCCCTCATTTATTGACACGTTTTGATGATTATAGGCCTATCCTACCGGTAGGATACAATATGTAGCATAGTGATAGGATACTTAATGTATCCTACCGGTAGGATACAATATGCTGCATAGTGATAGAATACTTAATGTTTCCTACCGGTAGGAGACGGTATGTATCCTATCACAATGCTACATATTGTATCCTATACTTAATGTATCCTACCGGTAGGATACGGTGTGTATCCTAGTGATAGGATACTTATGTATCCTACCGGTATGATACAATATGTAGCATAATGATAGGATACTTAATGTATCCTACCGGTAGGATACGGTATGTATCCTATCGGTAGGATATTGTCATTAGACAATACTTAGTTGTTCCACGATTAAATTTCTAAGATAAATTAAATAATAAATAAATTAAATTCAAATAAATTGATAATTTATCAAGTAATTTATAATTTATTATTATCTTTAATTAATTTAAAAATCATTATATAATTTTTAATAATTAAATTGTTTACATAATTTCTAGTTATATATACATATACATACATACATATATATATATATGTATGTATGTATGTATATGTATATGTATATATTGAACAATTGATAATTCACTCTCTCTTGATCTTTCTCTCTTTTAATCACTGTCTGTCAGTCTCCATGATTATTACCTTTACTTTATATTTCTAAATAAGTAACACACATAAATGAGACAATCAACCATCAACACGGCTCAAATACCAAGAATTGTCTAATCAATGGGGGTCTAAATAGCAAAAAGGGGGGTTTAAATAGCAGGACCCTTTTGGAAATCTTGATCCAGCCAAAGTCATTACTACTAAAAAACAAAGACAACCTTGTCTGGGTCAATTTCTTTCTTTTTTTTTCCTTTTTTTTAAAGTCCCACAGGCCACACACACGTTAAGCCATGCCCGAGGGGCATGAAGGCCACCACAGCGGATGGAAAACTACCCAAATCCCAAACCCCCTGATGAGAATAGAACCCGGACCTCAAGGTCCTAGGCAAACAACCTAACCAACCAGGCTATCTCCCATTCTCGTCCGGGTCAATTTCTTGAATGTATTAAGAGACCATATAATGGGTAGAAAACTATGATCATTCAAATCACGCGCCTTCTTATATATTAAAAAAAACGTTGTAACACACAAGTCATTAGTTAGAGTAATAAAGATAATGTGTATCACCTTTCGAGTTTTAAAAAAGAAAGAAAAGAAAAACACGTTGTAATTTAGCTATTTATTACTCAAATAATTATTTTAGCTATTTATTACTCAAATAATTATTATAGTGGTATCAATCTTATCATACTTATTCTTATAATTAAGCGGTTAGTGCCATTATAATTGAATTGTCTTGAGAATCACGAGTAATTCAGATGGCACGTATGCATGTGGTATCTCGAGTTCGAGCCTCCCCCATTCCCTTCCCCTGTATTAAAAAATTGAATTATCTAATCATTGAATGACGTATTATTCAACCAATTAAACCAATTAATCTAGTGGTATTAAGATGTAAGAAAATATTACAATTAATTGGCTACAATAATTACAATAGACTTACATATTTAATATTATTTAAAAAATAAGGACAGATGCCAGGAAATCATCAAGACTATTCAACATGTATAATTCTTGGGGAATCTAGATGGTTACGGTTCTCATATATCATCATCTAGACTCTAGAGCATGTATGGAATTCCACACCCTTTGACAATATATATACACAAACAAAATTATAATTACAATCTTGTTATTCAGTGCCCAATGGCATGAGAATCACGAGTAATTCAAATAGCACTCATGTGTGTGATATCTTGAGTTCGAGCCTCCCTCATTTCCTTCCTCTTTATTGTCTAGGCATTGAATGAGTTATTATTAATACGTTCAAGAAATTGACCTAACGGCAATGCAATGGCAAAGACATTAGTACTAGAAAACAAAGACTACATAAACGTGTCATTTGCGTTGTATGGGTCAACTTCTTGAACGTATTAATAGACTATATAGATATAGTCTCATCTATCATGAAACAACAGCCTAGAAAACTATCATCATTCAAATCACCCACCTTATTTGCAAAAAAAAAAAAACACATCGTAAATTTAGCTATCTATTACTCAATAAACTATTCTAGTGGTATTCTGACGTAATCATCATTATCATCCGAGCCTTTATCCCAAAAATTTGTAGACGGTTATACGAGTCTATGAGAATATCATCAAGAATCCATCATATGTATTTGTTTTCTCTATTCATATCTATCATGGATCATACACTCATTCACTCCTATTAAATCATATGATTTCTTATTATTTTAAGCCATGTCTTTTTGGGTCTATCTCGTCACCTCCTACTCTCTGCTATACAAATTCTCTCATTCCCCCTCACTGTCGCACCGCTATCTCTATGTTGAACATGTCCATACCATTTTAAACGATTTTCTCATAACTTATCTTCAATAGGTGATACTCCTACCTTAAATCTAATAATCTCAATTCTTATCCTATCTTTTCTAGTATGTCCACACATCCAACGAAGCATTCATATTTCTGCTACATGCATTTTTCTGAGCTTTTTGTTTGGCCGCTTTGTACATTTCATAACTATTCTCATCCCTACCAGTTTTTAACTTCTTATAACATTCTCTCTTAGTTCTAATTGATTTTTTAACATCTTCATTCCACCACCATGTTTCTTTACCTTTAGGTATAGGGCCTTTCGACTCACCAAACACCTCTTTTGCTACTTATTTGATACAAGTAGCCATCTCTCCCTACATAGAGTTTGTTTCCCTAACTAAACCCCAATTTGCATTAGTGAGTAATTTTTTTCTAAAAGCTATATACTTATCCCCTTTTAGATTCCACCACCTAATATTATGCTCTCGTGTTAATTTAGTTCTAAAACCTTTCTTAAAACAAATGTCGGCCACTACCATCTTATGTTGTGAAGTTAGACTCTCCACTGGGATCACTTTACAGTCCTTATATAGTCTCCTATCTAACTTTCGCGTAAGAATGAAGTCTATCTGACTAGAATTATGTCCACTTTTAAATGTAATTAAATGTGGCTCTCTTTTCTTAAATCAAGTGTTTACTAGACACAAGTCATATGACATGACAAACTCTAAAATAGTTTCTCCAGCCTTATTTCTATCCCTAAACCCATACCATCCATGTACACTATCAAAGTTTTCACTCTCTCTCCCTACATGTCCATTTAAGTTTCCTCCTAAGAATATTTTCTCTCTACTAGGAATGCCCTAGACAATCGCATCAAGGTCCTCCAAAAATTGTTTCTTAATGTTTTCATCTAATCCTATTTGTGTGGTGTAAGGACTAATGACATTAACTATCACCTCCCTAGCATCAAGTTAGCCAATAAGATCCTATGCCTTTTCGTTTTATCTCTACAACATTTTCTTTTAGTTTGTTGTCTATTACTATACGTACACCATTTCTATTTCTATCAATTCTAGTGTACCATAACTTATGACCTGTGTTTTCAATCTCTCTAGATTTTTCATCAACCCATTTAGTCTCCCATAGACGCATTATGTTAACCTTACGTCTAATTATGGTGTCCACTAGTTCAATTAATCTCCCTATAAGTGACGCAATGTTCCAAGTGCCTATCCTAATCCTATGATTATGGACTAGCTTCTTTGCCCTCGCTCGTCCAAAATGGGGGAACCTTTACCCATTTCTCATCGTATCTAGGCGCCAATGCGGCAGGTTGCTTATGGGGGACGCCCTAGCATGCCCTTGCTCATTTATCACTATACCAAGGGTCTGATGTAGCGCGGGAGTATGGAGGCACGCCCGTGCTGGCCCTTGCTCATTTTTGGGTGCAATTGGATTCCGATGCAACGTGTCGCAAGTAGGGAATGCCCCAACGATATTCTCATTTAGACTCATGTTCATGTGTTTAGTGAAATTTTACGCTATCTGCCAATCTATCGCAACCCTCCTCCTTCATTGGGGCTTGGGTAAATCTTATAATTAAGTGGTTAGTGCCATTCTAATAGAATTTTCTATTCAATGAATGAATTATTATTCAACTAATTAATCTATTGTATTAAGATGCAAGCACTTAATTGGTTCCGTTTGGCATATTTTAGTCGCTTTCAAAATAAACTAGCTTTGAAGCAAGGGCGGACCCAACCTTCTGAGCATGTAGAGTCGACTTAGAAAAAATTATGTAATAAAAAAATATTTTAAAAAATTTAGGGTAAGAAAAGTCTTTGCTCTAAAAAAATTTTGGGGTTATTTATAAATTATGTTTTTAAAAATATGAAAAACAACAGTAAAAATCAAAGTAGTGAAAGATAGAGGTAAGTAACAATTGAAAGTTGATTTACAAATGTTGTTCGTGATTTTTTATATTTTGAAAGTGGATTATGTGTTCCTTTTAAAAGGACTCTATTATGAACTATGAATCTATGATGAATTTTTTTTTGTTTGAACGAATTTACCTAGTGATGGGTCTTTTTGTAATTTTGTTGGACCTTTTTGTAATTTTGCCTATAGTGAAGATATAAGTTAAGAAAAGATGAAGATAAGTGGGTTTGGGTAACTAGGTATGTCCCATTTTATTTGGATTGGACATTTTAGTTTTGGATTTCTTATGGCCCAATTAATGTAAACATAAAGAAACTGTTGGTTAGAAAGCAAAAGAATAAATTGGTGCTTGCAAATTATTTTCCAACAGGGTTTGCCATGAGCAAGTTGACTATTGCTATGAACATGTTAGGGCGATCAGCAAACATCTATACCATATATTGTATTTCAAAAAATTCTTATCCCTCATAATCTAATAATCAACACCACAGCTACACCAGTAACAAAAATCATAAGAGAACACATATGAAATGCTTCAAGATTGAAACCCATCAAAGTTAAAAGTGTGAGAAATAATCGTACAAAAAATAAGCCTCTGACACAGGAAAAAAAAATCAGAAGCAAATTTTCAGAACATTCAAAACAAGAATAGAAGAACAAATTTGAATATGACACATCATACTTTAAAAACTCACCAAAGGGAAAAAAAGAAAAAAGAAAGTGTAGGAGCATTAACCAAAGACCTCTCCCAAAAACACAAGAGAAAACCAGCCTTTCCATAACGTCAGACTCTCTGTAAGTCACCGTTGGCATAGTTATTAATTCCCTAACCCTAAAAAATAATTATAATTTTCTTCTTCAAATATTCAATATTTAATCAGTTAACTGGGAAAAAAAACATTAAACCAAAAAAAAGAAGAGTTAAGAAATCAGCAATTAAGACAAATTATGCTGCCTCAAAGTCGCCATCTTTGAAAACAAAATTTGGATTTCATAATAATCTGCTGAGCATAATCACCAGATCAAGTGCAAATCATTATGTAGAAATTCAAGAAGAATCTGGTGGAAGTTCTTCATCTAGCTCATCTAGTTCTTCAAGCTCATCAGATAGGATAGGAGTTCAAATTATGATAGAGTTGCTGAGTTTGATGACACTCCAAAAAAGGTGATATCCCTAAGAGAAATTTATGAATCCATTAGATTTGCGTTCTTTGCAAGTGAGCCACAATGTTTTGAAGAAGCTGCAAATGAAGATGTTTGGAGGCAAGCAATGACTGAAGAGCTGGCTATGATTGAAAAGAATCAACATGAGAATTGGTAGAATTGCCTACAAACAAGGAATTTATTGGACTCAAATGGGTCTTCAAGACAAAGTACAAAGAAGATGGCTCAATTTTGAAGTACAAAGCTAGATTTGTGGCAAAAGGTTATGCACAACAACCTGGGATTGATTAACTGAGATTTCCAAAAAAAAATTCATTCTTTTTTCTTCCATAAATACCTGCCACACATCCAAACCTTCTTCAATATATTCCCATTCGTCCAAAAAAAGCAAATCTCAGAAAAATGAACCAAAAACCTCAAAGAAAACAAAAAAAAGAGAGAGAAACTTATGATTTGAAAATAAAATAGAGATTGAAGAGAGTGAGGGAGTCGAATTTTGGAGAGAGAGAGAGAGAGAGATGCGTGAGGTATAGAGAGATAGAGAGAGAGACATGAGGTAGAGAGATAAGAGAGAACATGATTTTAGGGATAGAAAGGAGAGGCGCTTGAGGTAGGAGACGATATGTATAAAGTCTATTAGGATTATATTACATATAAGGACATTTTTGTCCAAGAAAAAGTCAATGCCCTATTAGTGTAATATGTTTGGCTGGTTCATAGAACTTATGGACATTGAAAGATGGTTTGTATTCCAATTTAGTCCCTAATTGTCAAATTGTTTCATTTTGATCACTGAATCTTCAATGTGTGTCAATTTAGCTACTCGAGCAAAAATTGTCTATTACGGTAAATTTTTCTCAATTTTCACAACACATGGGAGGGGCTCCAATTCTCTCTCAAAAATCAGGTTAAAGGATGATTTTTTGTGAAAATGACATATTAGAGTTTAGGATTTAAGGTTTAGGATTAAAGGTTTAGGATTTGAAATTTAGTTTTTAGAATTTTTTTTCCCCAAAATCTACTATATTATAACGTTATGAATATCAAAATACTCAAACACATATTTTAATTCATGATTTAACATAGTTTTGGGGGAGATTTGGAACCGGAATTGGAGCCCCACTATCCCCTCCACAATGCACCCCCATTTAGAGTTTTCTGTCCAAATTTGACCACTGGGTGTCTGGGTTCATTGTTGCTCAAATCTAGATCAAAAGCAAACTTCAGATTTCCTATTCCCATAGGAATAGAACGATCTAGCTGATTTTTATACAACCTGCCAATTTCAGGCGGAATTTGCACCGATAGTTTATTAATTACAAATCAAGATAGAATCAGTCTAAGAAGAGCACTTGAATCCTCAGTAGAATCAAAGGCAACAACAAGAAACGAAGTAAGCACAAGGAAAATGGATAGTGAAACAAGGGAGGACCCTCTCGCAGGCATCTGTTCAGAGATCCAAAACACAAATCATAAGAATCTAAAAATATAATTAAACTATATAACCTGAAAGCTGAAATAATAATTTCACCTTATTTAAGTACGTACACAAATTACCTTCTCAATAAGTGAGCGTAAGGTTTCTTCTTTCTTTCCATCAGCAGCTTCACACACAAACCAACACTAAACATCACTACCAACAATAGTCAATCCATTTCAACGGGCAATAGTAAATCTAAAGTTTCCACAAATCTTTAAATATGGATTAAACCCCTAATCCATATGAGTTGGAGTCATAGTTTTTCTAAACAGAGTTTAGTTTTACCAATCCATACTCCGGCCTCCAGGGTCCTCAGAAAACTAAGTCATCTATTGGATAGAATCTCAGACAGTAACATGTGTGGTGTCTAATCCATCCACCTTGTCAAGACACTATTAATGAACTGCTAGGCATTTAGATGTCATTAAATAATGAAAGTAACTTCTAAGAATATATAGCAACCTATGGCTTTTTCTCATAGAAGAAAGAAAAATCATTAACAGTAAAGAAAGTAGCTGAGTTTTAATCATTTTCCAACAACTTTAATAGCAACACATGACTTAGAAAATACTAAATAGGAGTAAGACAAACCTTTCACAAGCCATGATGACCTTCCAAATATTCAGTCGGATAGTAACTTGGAAACGAGTTGCATGGTCGGCCTACATTGTGGATTCACATCTAAGCATGAAATGGCCACCTCCATGATGCGGTTCAATTTATCAAGAACATTTTGCGGTGGAGGTGAAAGGCGTTCATCTAACAAATCATTAAGTTTAACTTGTAGAGTATCATATGAAGATGAAGATGATGCACTTGGCATGATATCGCCTGGATGACTTCCTTTGAGAACTTCTAATGCCAACATTCCAAAGCTATATACGTCACATTTTTCGGTCACTTTCATCGTATAAGCAAGCTCTGTAGATTAAAACAAAATGTTGAATATGATTTTATACAATTAAATTTTTTATATAACAAAAGGGTGTGAATTTACCTGGTGCAATGTATCCATGTGTTCCAGCTAGTTTTGACCAATTAGATGAATCCTTGTTGAGAAGCTTAGCGGTACCAAAGTCGGAAACACGAGCTTCGTATTCCAAGTCTAACAAAATATTTTTGCTCGATATGTCTCGATGAATGATTGGCGATGATAAATCATGGTGCATGTAAGACAAGGCGTGAGAGACACCTTTGATGACATTCACCCTCCTACACCAATCCAATTCTTTTGCTTGCTCATCGTTGCTTAGAATTTTAGCTAGGCTACCTCTCTGAAGATAATCATAGACTAAGAATGTATATTTTGAATGTATGCAAAAGCCATGGAGTTTCACAATATTACGATGCTTTATCTCTGTCAAGGCCTTGACCTCATTGAAAAACTCTTTTTGATCTGATGAATTGCTACTGTCAAGTAAATAGTGGAATCTCTTGACAGCTACAATATCACCTGATGGAAGGTCGGCTTTATAGACAGTTCCATGACCCCCTTCCCCAATACAATACATGACATCAAAATTGTTGGTTGCTTCCATGATGTCTTCAAATTTCACTGTCCTATCAAACATAGATATTGTAACTGATTGCTTGTCATTCTCATCGTCGCCCTTCCTTCGTCTTTGGAGTCTACGAAACACAAGAATTATTAGAAATGACATAACAAGTGCTCCTAAGAGAGGAAACACAACTACAAACACAATCTTATTGCTCTTTGTTGGACCATGTCTATCTTCCTTGTGTGGCCATTGACATGCTTGCAATCCACTCACGTTGCCACACAAGTTTTTGTTTCCTTGGAATGCTTCCGCCGGAGCACCTTGAAATACTTTGCTATTTGGAATAGGACCCGAAAGATTATTGAAGGAGAAATTTAAGGTCACCAGGTCTTGCAACTTGGTGAATTGTGCTGGTATTTCTCCGATAAGCAAGTTATGACTCAAATCTAGTTGAGAAAGGTGAACTAAGTCACCAATTGGAATTGGAATTCTTTGGCTGAATTTGTTGTAGCTTAAATTCAAGTAATGGAGATTCAACAAAGCTCCAATGCCATCTGGCATAAAGTTCAATATGTTCGCTGATAAGTCGAGAACTTCGAGATCAGTAAGTGATTCGACCTCAGGAGGAATACCACCAGAAAAATGATTGCCGTTCAACCTCAACTCCAGCAAATTAGTCAACCTTCCCAACTCCCTCGGGATCCTCCCAACCAAATGATTCATAGAAAAGTCAAGACGATATAGCTGAGTCCAATTTCCAATCTCTGGAGGTATCTTACCATTCACGTTATTCCCGGAAATCCATAGAGTAGTTAATTGTGTACATTGACCCCACTTAGTTGAGATATCTCCGAAAAATCGATTGTGGCTGATATCAATAAAGGTCAAGTTTGGATAGACTCCAAAGTCTGCATCTATATTTCCTTCTAGCTGGTTGTCATTAAGACGGACTCTAATCAAGCTTGTGCAGTTTTTCATGTCTTTGGGTAATGGGCCTACCAAATGGTTATTGCTTACGCCAAACCGGAGTAATCTACCACTACAAACATTTTCGGGTAAGTGACCAGTGAGCAGGTTTTCATACAAAAGAAGAATTGTCAATTTCGTCAGGTTTTCTATTCCCCGAGGAATGGATCCAGAGAGTTGATTTTGGGCTACACTCAAAATTTCCAAGTTCGCCAGTTTTCCTATTTCTACAGGAATGGATCCAGAGAATTGATTTTGGCCTACATTGAAAGTTTCCAAGTTGCTTATATTCCCCAATGAAGTTGGAAGAGAACCATTTAACTCATTAAAACTTAAATCCAATTGAAGAAGGGTGTTTAGTTTTCCCAATTCTTCAGGAATAGACCCAGAAAATAAATTTTGCTTGAGCTGCAAAACCTCTAACCTGCTCAAATTTCCAAGGAAAGCTGGAAGTGAACCACTAAGTTGATTACTACTCAACTCCAAGTGAACAAGAGACATCAATTTTCCAATCTCTCTAGGTATGCTGCCAGATAGATTGTTATTATATAGGTAAAGATAAGTGATACTTGTTAGACCATCAAATGATGTCGGAATTTGACCACTGAGTTGATTATTGCTCAGATCTAGATGAGAAACATAGCACATATTTCCTATTTCCTGAGGAATGGAACCGTTTAGCTGATTTTTTTGCAATTGAAAGAAGACAAGCTTGGAGAGCTGACCAAGTCCTGGTGGGATGGAACCGGATAGCGAATTATTGAAGAGATTCAAGTTAGTCAAGTTACTCATATTAGCCAAAGAAGTTGGAATGGCTCTACCTAGAAAGTTATTGTGCAGGTGAAGCTCAATGAGGGACTTTAGCTCATTACCTATTTCTTGAGGAATTGAGCCATTTAGTTTATTATCATTGAGCGCAAGAGCCTCAAGATGAGTAAGCTGGACAAGTGTAGGTGGGATTTGCCCTGAAAACTGATTCCACGACAAATGTAGGTGAATAAGGTTGGAGAGATGATTGAGTTGAGGAGGGATGGAACCATGGAGTGCATTCATGCTAAGATCAAAAGATGAGAGATTGGAAAAAGATGAGAATGAAAAGTTATAGAGTGTACCAAATATGCCACAACTTGTAAGGTTAATCATAGTTATACTTCCAGCAGTGTTGCAAGAGACACCGAACCAAGTACAATGACTCACTTTGGATGAATTGAGAATGGACCATGAAGACAAGAGAGGCTGAGTATGATTTTGAAAACTGGCTTTCCATCTAAGAAGAGCTTGTGCTTCCTCTGTAGAATCAGAAGCAACAATTAGAAACAAAGTAGTCAAAAGGAAAATGGAGGGGGAAACAAGTAAGAGGGCAATACACTTCATTGTGTATGTTTTTTTTGAGTAACTCAAGTATATGATATTGTTAGTTCATTGTGTTCTCATATAAATAGAATGTGTTAGGAATTTCCTTGCGGAAATTCCCCTGCCACTTGCACCCTGGATAGCAAAAACAGTAAGCTTTTGAAAGTCTTGGTAAAGTCATTAGTGCTAAAAACCAAAGTCAACGTAACGTTATTGCGTATGTTTTTCTGAGTAACTTAAGTCTTAATTTTGTGATATTCCTACTTCATTGTGTTCACATATAAATATGATGAGTTAACACTAAAGATAATAGATTTGGGAAAGTCCGCCCCCTAACTTAAGCCCGGAAAAAGTGGGCTAGAATTATTCCACAAATTTCATCAAATCTACACCATTGAATGGTGGGGTGTGGTGTTGTCAAATCTAATGCAATCATGCATTGAATGGTGGAGATTTGGTGGAATTGACTGAACTAATTCTAGCCCCCCTATCCCCTTAATCCCTATCTTGATTGAAGATTCCACGACTCAGAATTCCAAGAGAACACATCTGCGGGAGTGTAGATTGTGTTTTTTACTATAAACAAAAAAAGGGTTACTTTTTTTGTTTTAAAACAAGGGTTGACGGGTAGGATTAGAACCCATGCCTTAATTGATGGATAATCATTTACATGCAATGTGATTGTCTTTCTACCAATAGCTCACTTTAAAAAAAAAAAAAAATACTTGATATTGTTATATTTTTAATTGAGGTTTATGTGGTTTGGGGTGTAATCAGTGAAAAAAGGTACATAAAGTGCTTGTGTAAAATTGTCTAATCATTGAACGAATTTTATCCAACCAATTAATCTAGGGGTTATGCTATTAACACTCCCTCTTTTTACTTTTTACACCCCTAATGAAAAGACATCATAGGAGGGGTAGCTTTTTATTTTTTTATTCTTTCTTAGGCATGGATCCCACATGCTTTAGTCAATTTTTTATTCATTTATTTTAAAATCATGGGACCCACCAACCTTAGTAAACTTTTTATTCATTTATTTTAATATCATAGGACCCATCAATTTTACATTTAAAAGAAATATTTATTTGAAATAAATTAAATTGTTAATAAACTACAAAACATACTATTAAATTAAATTAATAAAAATTATAAATTAATATTTATACTTATAAATAAAGTATTCTTATAATAAATTAATAATTGCTATAATAAATTAGTAATTATTATAATGAATTAATTATCCATTCTGAATAAATATTAAAGTAAATTAACAACTATTATAAATAATAATTTAATATTTATTCATTTATTGTTGTAATAACGTATATATATGAAATAAATTATTTTTATTCATCAAGAATAATTAATACAATCAAAATAAATTATTTTTACTCGATATTATTATTTTACTTTTACTCAATAGCTTTTTCACTATGATGAGTTTGAAAATGAAGTTACAAGAGACTCATTTCACTCTCAATGCAACGCGAAAAGGTAAGAGCATCCACAATGGATGCCCTTGATACACACTTGATATTGTCTCAAAATTTGTACACTCAATGTCTTTTGGAGTGTGTAGTTCATAGACACTCACAGTGGTACAAGCTTCACCATTTCTTGAGAATAACCAACATTCACTTTCCCTCCATATCTCCTATAATAAAAATAAAAAAACCATTGAGCACAAACTACCAACCTCCACTTTCCCTCTATCTTTCCTATAATAATAATGAAATTATGTTATATTAATTCATAAATTCTTATATGAACAAAATACTTCAAATTATTAAATAAATAACAAATTGCATGCATAAACAGTCTCATTCATAAAACAGTATCTTTCATAAAACAGTATCTTTGATAAAACATTATCTTTCATAAAACAGTATCATTCATAAAAGAGTATCTTTCATAAAACAGTATCATTCATAAAACAATATCATTCATAAACAATGTCTTTCATAAAACAGTGTCTTTCATAAACAGTATCATTCATAAAACAGTATCTTTCATAAAACAGTATCTTTAATAAAACATTATATTTCATAAAACAGTATCATTCATAAAAGAGTATCTTTCATAAAACAGTATCATTCATAAACAGTGTCTTTCGTAAAACAATATCTTTCATAAACAGTATCTTTCATAAAACAGTATCTTTAATAAAACATTATCTTTCATAAAACAGTATCATTCATAAAAGAGAATCTTTCATAAAACAGTATCTTTCATAAAATAGTATCATTCATAAAACAGTATCATTCATAAACAGTGTCTTTCATAAAACAGTATCGTTGTTCGTTTGCAAACTGAAAGAGCGTGATACGAAGGCGATGCTCTGTATTGATCTAGGGTATTCACATAAATTTGTCTTGTCAAACTTTAGTCTCTTTCTAAAATGGTTGTGATTTCACGTATTGGTATCTCTTAAAGTTTGCTTGTCACAAGAATTATAAAATCGTCAAGCCTAGAGAAGTATATTTGACCTTAAATATGACACGTTTTGATGATTATATGACTATCCTACCGATAACATATGTATCCTACCAATATAGGATACATAAGTATTCTATTGGTAGGATACAGTAATTAGACAAAATATTTATTTTTAAATTTGTTCAAAAAAATAATATTAAAAAATATTCATTTAAGATATATATTGAAGTTCATAGTTTTCCAAAGAAAAAAAAATGTTGTCGTCAAATATCTTTGTTTGCATGTGTTTAACGTATTATATTTATATCCAAATCAAATATTCAAATAACAAATTTAAATGATGTATTTTTCATTAAAAATGAAATTTACATGGTGGTGACATGAATCGACTATTGAAAATATATATATATTTCTTAACCCAAGTGGAGGTTACAAAAGGGATGGGGCAAATTCCAAGGCAGAGGGGCACAGAGAGAGAGGAGATACATCAAAACAACAATAGTGTGAACAAAAGTGAAAAATGATTCTGCAATCGAGGCTTTATGATTGAAGAGGAGAGAGAGTCTATATCTGTGAGTCTTTTAATTAAATCAACAATTCCAACATTTTTTCTGACACAAAGGTGAAAAGACTGCTAGTTAGTACTAGCAATGGGGGTGTAAGAAGTAATTTTGGGGGGTGAGAATAGCAACGCCGTTAATATGGTGGTATTAAGATGCGGCTGCAATAATTACCATAGACATTAAAATTTAATATTAGTTAATTAACGAAGATAGATGCAGGGAAGTCATCAAGACTATTCAAGATGTATAATTCTTAGGGATCACCCCCTAATGGGTCTAGCTACGGTTCTCATCCATCATCATCTAGAACATCTATAGAATTCCACACCCCTTTGACAATGTATACACAAAAACAAAATTATAATTAGAATCTTGTTAAATTTAAAATACAAATTCTAATATAATTTTTTAGACTCGATCCAAAGCACCTTTACGTCATTTATTCAATGTCTTAAGTAAGGATAATCCAATAATTCCTTTTGAATACTAAGTTTCAAAAGCTTTCATTTTTTTGGAGAACAACCTCCAGCTTAACTAATAATGCATTCCCATGCTTAAACATTAGATTTAGGGTTCAATCCTCCTTCCCATCCAATGTATCCAAAAAAAAAAAAAACTTTCGTTTTTTCATTCATTTCATTAGGAGAAAAGGATTTACTGGGTTTTATGTGAATTTTAAAAAAGATTAAATTTGTGTTTCAAATTTTAATTGTTTGATTTTGTATATTCATTAGAAAGTAGTAGTATAAAAATAAATAATTATTTTTAAATTTTACATATTCATTAAAATGCTTAAAAATAGACTTCATATATGTTTTCCGAGTAACTTAAGTCCGTGATATTTTTTTTTTTTTTTTTTTTTGAAAGAGGATCATGGACCCAGATGTATTAGATAGAAACCAATACAAACCACTATCAGTGGTCACTTTCTCTACCCATAGGCAGACGAAACACTAAAAAAGAAAGACTACAATCAGAGTAGGAAGAATTAAAGCAAGGCAAAAACTAGAGCCTTGGACGCGACCCAGCTACCAAAAAAAGAAGACTAAACTACTAATAACAGTCCAAGGAGTCCCCAAACCTGGAACTACAGCCCCTAAACACCACTTCTGTCGTCAGAAGAACCTTCCCTTGCCACAATTACCTCCACCTCGGAAGGGACTTCCTCAATCCAAGAAAGAAAAGAGTTGGCCACAATGCCTTTTTGTGCAAGAATATGAGCCGCCTCATTAAGGTCTCTTTTAACATGAGAAACCTTCCACTGAAAAAAGAAACCCAGCAACCTAATTATATCCAAAACAATCACACCCCAATCCGATAAATTGTCAAACGGAGTACGGGGATGAAGAGCATCTATAATTGTTAAAGCATCTCCTTCTAATTGAATTGCCTGAAACCCAAGATCCTTAGCAAATTGTAAAGCAAGAAGGGCTGAAAGCGCCTCGGCCATTAACGGACTAAGAGCTATTGGTCTCACATCAGAGCAAGCTGCCAAAGGAAAACCCTGATCATCCCGAATAATACAGCCAAATCCGGACCGATTAAGATCAGAACACACAGCTGCATCAAAGTTGATTTTCACCACACCCGCTTGGGGAGGACACCAAGATAATAGAGAAGGAACATCCGGAAACATAACCCCTCCCCTCTCCTCTTGTAGGCCATGTAACATAGACTGAAGTGACTCAGAGGCCAGAGTAAAAACTTCATTGGAAGAGGGCAGAGTGCCCCCATACACTCGAGTATTTCGTCGGTGCCAAATCATTCTTAACATCACTGCAAAAGCGGCCAAGCTAGAACTGTCAAGACGGCAAGAGAAGAGAGTCCATGCCTCTTTAAAAGATGAAACCAACAAAGGTAATTTCTGGATTCGGTTAGTACTGTGACAAATAACCTCCGAAGCATAAGGACACAAGAATAATGCATGCATTAGAGATTCAAGGGAACTTTTACAAAGCATACAAGAGGCATCTAAAAGCAATTTCCGTTTAGCCAAGTTATCATAAGAAGGAAGAATATTATGGACCGCACGCCATAAAAATAACTTGGTTGAAGGAGGAACCTGGAGGGCCCAAATACCAGGCCAAAAGCCACTCCCCGAGCTATCAGAAGAAGAACTAGGACCCAACCTGTCTCTGAGATCTAAAGCTCGATGATACCCACTCCTAACAGAATAGTGGCCATTCGCCGTACCATTCCAGAACATCTTATCCACACCCATGCCAAGGCTAATTGGGAGAACAAGAATAGCATTAGCTTCCTCTACCGTGAATATACTTCTAATCAGAGAATGGTTCCACCATTTAGAAGTAGGATCAATAAGAGAAGCTACATTTGAATCCCTAGAGAAACCCTTCTCACTAGCAGCTTCAGAAAAACTTAAAGACATCGCAGCCCACCTATCCCCCCATATTCGAATATTGTGGCCTTTAGCAATTCTCCACTGGAGACCATCCCTTAGGATCCAGCGAGCGGAACAAATGCTTTTCCACACAAAGGAAGAATTAGAGAGAGAATCAGCTTCCAGGAATGAGGAATGTCGAAAGTACTTGGCTTTGAGGACACAGGACACCAAAGAATTTGGGGAAATAATTATTCTCCACCCCTGCTTGGCAAGAAGTGCTTCATTAAAGGACCCAAACTCGCGGAAGCCTAAACCTCCCACTGCCTTCGATTTACACAAAAAGTCCCAAGGCAACCAAGAGATACCTTTACTGTCACGAGACCCTCTCCACCAAAATTGACGAATAATCCCATTCAACTCTTTACATAACCCTGCAGGAAAACGGAAGACTTGCATGCTATAGGTCGGGATAGCCTGGAGCACCGATTTAATAAGAACTTCACGGCCTGCAAAAGATAAGAATCGGTTCTTCCAATTTTGGGTCTTCTTCCGAACTTTATCCACCACAAACCTTAACGAATCCGACTTTGATCTCCCAACCATGGCTGGAAGTCCCAGATACATCTCAAAAGCCAATATTTCTTGCACCCCAATCGACTCTTTTAACTGGTGTTTTACCTCCAATGCTGTATGTTTACTAAAGAAGAGAGATGTTTTTTCAACATTAAGTTTTTGACCTGAGATAGCTTCATAATCACCAAGAACAGAGCGGATACACTCCCAAGCCTCAATAGTGGCCCTACAAAACAAAAGACAATCATCCGCAAAAAAAAGATGAGTCACCCTGACTCTACCACCCCCAAAAGGAACCCCTTCCATTTTACCCATCAGCTCTAAATGGTAAAATCTATTACTCAAAGCCTCCGTACAGATCACGAAAAGAAGAGGGGAAAGGGGATCACCTTGCCGGAGACCCCGGGAAGGAATGATAGTATCACTAGGCACCCCATTTACGAGAATGGAATAAGAAACTGTTCGCATACACTGAGAAATCCATCTGATCCAAGTATCGCAAAAACCCAGCTTGGCCATAACCTCTTCCAGGAAGTCCCAGTCCACTCTATCATATGCCTTACTCATGTCCAACTTGACCGCCATATAATCTTTTTTACTACGATGCTTGATTGCCATTGAATGCAATGCTTCATATGCAACTATAATGTTATCAGTGATCAACCTTCCTTGGATAAAGGCTGATTGGTTACCTCTTAGCACCACAGGTAGAATGTGTTTCAGTCTATTAGCAAGAAGTTTTGCAATAATTTTATAGAGAACATTGCACAAACTAATTGGACGAAAATCAGTCAGCTTCAAAGCATTCTTCACTTTAGGAATCAAGACAATCAAAGTCTGGTTAATGTCCGAAAGCAAGGACCCCGACTGTAGAAATTCGTTGACCGACGCAAAAATATCATCCCCCAAGCTCTCCCAATTCTGCGTATAAAAGGCTGATGAAAAGCCGTCCGGCCCAGGCGATTTGTTAGGATCAATATGAGAAACAGCCAAGAACACCTCTTCCTTGGTACACGGATTACATAAAAAGGAATTCATAGATTCAGAAACTGTACATTGGAGATTTTGCAAAAACTCAATAGAAGGAGGACCCGCCGAGATTGAAAAAAGATCAGAAAAATAATTCTGGAAGGCCTGCCTTACTTGAACCTCAGAACCGACCAAATTCCCTTGAAGATCTTGAATAGTCAAAATTAAATTACTCTTCTTCCTTTGCTGCATACAATGATGAAAAAATTTTGTGTTTCTATCCCCTTCCCGCAACCAAGTAATCTTTGATTGTTGCCTCAAAAGAGATTCCTCATTCTCTCTAAGGATATCAATGGCAGAACGAATCCTAGAGAGCTCTTCTTGATTGGAAGCACATTCTCCCTGAAGGTTCAAGGACAATTTGTCTTGCAAAGAATTGATCTGATGACTTTGATTCTTCTTATACTTTACAACCCATTTTTGGATCCCCTTCTGACACCTCTTTAAATTGCCATAAGAATGACTCATTCTTGAAGAAATATGATCAGAAGGCCTGCCCTGGGCCCATTGATTCTTAATAACTTGCTTACACTCTGCATGAGATCCCCACCAGTTAACAAAACGAAATCTAGCACCCTTGGGCTTGAGACCAGAGTCTACCCTGATAGTAGAGATAATCAGACAGCTATGATCTGAAGAAGATGTACCCACATTTTGAACACCAAAGGACGGAAAAAAATTCATCCAATCAGGGTCGGCCATAGCCCTGTCAAGGCGCTCTTTAATGAACGATTCCGGTAACGCCCGCCTATTACTCCAAGTAAATTTCGGCCCAGAAAAACCAAGGTCATACACCCCTACATCCTGAACAGCCTGGTTGAAAAGCTTCATATGACGACCCACCTTAGAACTACCACCCACTTTCTCGCCATAATTAGAAATAGCATTGAAATCGCCAGCACAAAGCCAAGCCTGATTAGGAGGAGAGAGCTTACGAAGTAACTGCCAAGATTGATCACGCAAAGCCTGAATTGGGTTCCCGTAGAAACCGGTAAAGACCCAAGGAACCTCTGAACTGCGATTTGAAATAGAGACACTGATGTGGAACTTTGAAAAACTGATGAGAGAGACTGATAAATCATCCCTCCAAAAGAGAGCTAAACCCCCCTTCTGACCCACGGAGTCCACCGCAAAAGCACTTTGAAAACCAAGTTTTATACGAAGACGTTGAACTTGAGAAGAATACGCCTTTGTTTCCATGAGAAAACAAAGACTGGGCACTTTCTCCCTCACCAAGTAGAGGAGCTCACGAATTGTAGGCCGGTTCCCAAGCCCCCTACAATTCCAAACAAGGATTTTCATAATTTCGGGCAGGGCTGAACATCAGCCACTGCCTCAACATCACTAACCAAACCAACACTGACCTTTTCAACCCGTCCCCTCTTGGAAACAACAACAGCTTCCGCAAGATCTGCCACATCTTCTATCTCAGCTGGCCTTTTGGATAAGACAACCTTTGGAGATGCCACCCCTGTCTCTCTAGATTTACGCTTCCACTTCTTTGAGACCATATCATAGTCCTTCATCACCCCTTTAACATGAACCTCCGTTGACAACTCCCTCTCCACCAGAGTCTCTCCTTGGGACCCATCCACCTGCAACTCACTTCCCTGTACAACTACTAATCGACCAGCGACTGCCCCCTCTGGAAGAAACTGTTTATCGAAGCTACCAGACCTTTCCTCGTCCACTACCTCCTTAGCTTGCCCAGAGGCTTCTAGGCTACCAGATCTATCATCCTCTGGATCAGCCATAGAGTTTGCAGAGGGCAACTTATCCCTTACCTGCTTTTTAGGCCGTTTATTAAACGGAACAGCTCTCAACCATGGACCGTACTCATCAGTGTTGCTATTTCGGTGCATTCGCACCTCCGAACTGGACGGACAATTTCCTGGGTCATGAACTATCCTCCCACACTTGAAACAAAATCTAGGCAGATTTTCATACTGGAACCGAAGAAAGAACTCCTTCTGGGGAAGTTTCAAAAGCTTTCCTCGAACCAGAGAGGTCGTCAATGGGATCTTAACCCGAACCCGAAGATACAAACCCCATCCCAACCCATCCTTATTCACGTCTACCTCAATCAGTTCCCCCAACGAAGAACCTATCTGCTGTCCCACTTTTTCTGTCATTGCCATTAACGGAAGGTTGTGGATTTGCACCCAAAACTCCTCCGTATCAAAGGCGGTCTCACCAATGGGTATAGTTGTATCAATCTCTTTCAGAACAAACAAATTCCGATCAAAAGACCAAGGCCGCCCAGCCAGAATTCGCTGTTTATCACGGATATTATTGAAGGTAATAATGAAAATGTTTTGCCCTAGGTCCATGAAAGAGGGATTTCCTGATATCTTCCACACGCTCCCCATCGTACTTGCCAGAATATCTTTACTAACATGTCGATCCATACATATCTTACCCACAATACTGCACTCTGAGTTCGCCCTGTTACTATGCGGATCCAGATCTGAAATACTAATGGCCTCACCCTCTGTAGCTGTTAAAGAGATTTTGCCCCATTTGGCCGTTAGATCCTCCATCACTGCTCCCAGAAAGACCCAAAACAAGGACTAGACGATGATGAAGAAAGAGTATGACTGCAGATCGAAGAAAATCCTAACTAAGCTCTCACAAGAAGAGACTCTGCATTAGTTCGATAGGCGTTCGAGAGCGTCAACGAAACAAATGACTTTTTTGGGGACATGCCTAAGTCCGTGATATTGATACTTCATTGTGTACACATTTAATTAGAATTTGTTAGCACTAAAGATCATTAAAAATTTGAAAAAGTCTGCCATCTAACTTAAGCCACTTGCACTCTGGATTGACAGGACGGGTAGTGTCACGTCCTAAAAACAGAAGTTTTTGCAGGTCTTGGTCTAGCCAAAGTCATCACTACTAAAAAACAAAGACAACGTCGTCTGGGTCAATTTCTTGAATGTATTAAGAGACTATATAATGGGTCTATGATCAATCAAATCACGCTCATTCTTATATATTAAAAAAACATTGTAACACACAAGTCACTAGTTGGAGTGATAAAGATGATGTATATCACCCTTCGAGTTTCAAAAAAGAAAGAAAAGAAAAACACCTTGTAAATTAGCTATTTATTACACAAATAATTATTTTAGTGGTATCAATCTTATCATACTTATTCGTATAATTAAGTGATTAGTGTCATTATAATTGAATTGTCTTGAGAATCACGAGTAACTCAGATGGCACGCATGCGTGTGGTATCTCGAATTCGAGCCTCCCCCATTCCCTTCCCCTGTATTCAAAAAAAAATTGAATTGTCTAATCATTGAATGAGGTATTATTCAACCAATTAATCTAGTGGTATTAAGATGTAAGAAAATATTACAATTAATTTGCTACAACAATTACAATAGACTTATATATTTAATATTAGTTAAATAATAAGGACAGATGCCAGGAAATCATCAAGACTATTCAACATGTATAATTCTTGGGGAATCTAGATGGTTACGGTTCTCATACATCATCATCTAGACTCTAGACCATGTATTGAATTCCACACCCCTTTGACAATGTATATACAAAAACAAAATTATAATTAGAATCTTGTTAATTAGTGCCCTAACGGCAATGCAATGGCAATGACACTAGTCCTAGAAGGCAAAGACGATGTAAACGTGTCATTTACGTAGTATGGGTCAATTTCTTGAACGTATTAATAGAGTATATAGACTCATGAAACAACAGCCTAGACAGCTATCATCATTCAAATCATCAACAGATGTAAGTACTTAATTGGCTCCCTTTGATCAATTTTATTTGTTGTTAAAATAAATTAACTTATAAGCAGGGGTGGACCCAACCTCATGAGCATATGGGATCGATTTAGAAAAAGAAATAGTATATTAAAAAAATATTCCAAAGTATTTAGGGTGGGAAAATGCGGGGGTTCGAGAATAGCACTTCCAAAATTTTTTTTGGGTTATTTATTAATGGAAAACAACACAACATCAAAATATTATAGGATGAAGGTACGTAACAATTCAATTGATTTACAAAAATATGTTGACGATTTTCTTATATTATGAAAGTGGATTATGTGACTTTTTTATAAGAACTCTATTATGAACTATAAATTTATGATGAATTTTTTTGTTGGGTAACTTTGTTGGACCTTTTTGTAATTTTGACAAAAGTGAAGATATAAGATAAGAAAAGATAAGTGGGTCTGAGTAACTAGGCAATTGACTTCATTATTTATGTTTTGAGTAACTTAAGTATGTGATATTGCTACTTTATCATTATATAAAACTAGTTGTACACCCGCGATTCGCGCGACATATTTTTTTTATATGTTTTCCCCATAATTTTTGACATGGCTTACTTTATTATTACATAATTTTGATGCTTGGTTTCCATTATATGGAAGAGATAATAACTAAATTTATGTTTTACACATTCTTTTAAAATACCGGCTAAATTGAATGGTTCAGCTGGTTCTTCTGGAAACTGAAGGGGTTATTGGGACGATTTAGTAAAATATCAGTGAAATATCGTTTTGGTTAAATACCGATTCGACTGGTGGATTTCTGACATGAATACCAGTTATCTGATTTGAAAAAATTCAAAAATAAGAACTTTCAGTAAAAAATAAGAAAATAAATAAGTTTAAAAAAATAAAAGGGTAAAAATTGATCCTAATTAGATTTAAATGGTTACATTGTACTTGGACTTTCTTATAAGGACGTTTGTTAATTTAAGATTGAGTTTGGTAATATTATGTTTTAATAATTTGAGATTGAGTGTTATTATTGTGTTTATTACTTTATTTTGATGAATTTTAATTTCTAATATTTTTTTCTAATTTTTCTTATTATTTTCTGGTTTTTAAAATAATTTATCATTAATTATCAAGAATTTTAATTAATTAAATCATACAGATCGGCCGGTCACCGATTGCCGATGGCCTAACCTGTGGAATTTGGAATCTAATTTTAAAAAATTGTTTTGACATTACACCATGATATTTCTTTGGAAGCCCATATTTAAAAGTGTGAACATGATCAAGAACCTCAACAGCCTGTTAAACAACTAAAGAATAAATAACACAAAATACTTTTTTTTTTCCCTAATCTGCAGATTCAATATCTCTGATTCAATCTTTTGAAAAGAAATTATTTTGATGACAAAGAGACTCTCTCCAATGTTAGTTTTTCTCACATCACCTATGATCCATAAGATAAAAAAATCCATAAAATATCTTGAATAGCGGAGATGAACTGATACCAAACATTCGCTTGAAAGAATCAACTTCGGAAGTATCGCATCGCTTCGATTGCAATCCAATGACTTTCTAGCTTCTTGATAAGATTTGTTCGGCGATAAACAGGAGGGATGAATCTCACGGGAACAATAACTCCAATCAAAATTGATTTTATTTTCAATTTAATTTGATCAGTAATTACACGTGGCACTTTTACATTGAATTTAGAATCTGACGTGAACATCCCAGAAACTCGTATGTCCTCCAGTTTTAGTATAGATTATAGATTTTCAATTTAATTTGATCAGTAATTACACGTGGCACTTTTACATTGAATTTAGAATCTGACGTGAACATCCCAGAAACTCGTATGTCCTCCAGTTTTAGTATAGATTATAGATTTTCAATTTAATTTGATCAGTAATTACACGTGGCATTTTTACATTGAATTTAGAATCTGACGTGAACATCCCAGAAACTCGTATGTCCTTCAGTTTTAGTATATTTATAGATAGATAGATATAAATAAGATGTGTTAGGAGTAAAGATCATAAAGATTTGAAATAGTCTGCCCATAATGTCCTTGTGGAAATTCCCCGCCACGTGCACTCTGAATTTGACAGGACTGATATTGTCACGTCCTAAATTTCTTTAACCAAAGTCTACGTAACGTCATTTACGGGTTATTGTACGAGTCAATTTCTTTTAACGTATTAATAGACTTCATTATGTTCACATATAAATAGGATGACTTAGCACTAAAGATCACATATTTGGAAAAGACTTGCACTCTTGGTCTTGACAAGAGTGATAGGCACTGTGTCACGTCCTCAAAAATGAAGCTTTTGAAGGTCTTGGTCTTCGTCCAGATAAAAACGTCATTAGCACTAAAAAACAAAGTCAACCTAAATGTCATTTAGGTTGTATGGGTCAATTTCTCGAATGTATTGATAGACCCTATTGTTGACTATATCAATTATAGTTACTTCTGTAGAGAAATTTATCTTCAATCAAAAATGTCACAAGAAAGATTGAATGAATTAATTTTGCTATTTATTGAGCAAGATATGATGGATGAACTAGATTATAAGCATATAATCAGTAATTTTACATCTCAAATGATGAGACGGATGCTTTCAAAGAATACTTAATAACTTTATCATGTGAACTGGATTGTGCTACTTATAAAGTACCAACACTTGAATAAAACCTCACTTTGTTTGTTTGTTTGTTTGTTTCTTTTTTTTTTCCAATGGTATACCCTATAATATACCGTTTTGGACACCAAAATAATTAGAGTCGACCTAATTTAATGAAACAACAACCTAGAAAGCTATGATCATTCAAATCGCCCACGTTCTTAGTTATATAAAAAAAAAAACATTGCAATTTAGCTATGTATTACGCAAACAATTACTATTTTAACACCCGGGACTTTAAAAAAAATAACTAAATACCCTTTTTAGAGAACAAAATGGCACACGTTAATTTGGAATAAAATATGGTTTTGTGTGAGATACAAGTTGGCTCATTTAGAATTTTTGGGCCTTGTTGAAGAAGGCCGAAAACTTTAAGAGATGGGTTTAGCCCAAATTAATTTTACTTAATTTGTTCCAACAAATCTTGCTTTTTTGGGAGCTACAAGAAACATCTAGAAAGACAAGGAAGTGTGATACATAGCTATTGAAAAGAAGAAATTGGAGGAAGTAGAAGAAGCCGTGAATAGGAAGAGTAGATTGCTGATTTCGCTGCCAAGGTGAGGTTCTAAACTAGTATTTAAATGAAATTTATAGATATATTGTAGGGGTCATGGTTCTAATGTTGGTGGTGTGCTTGTTTGTCAACTTGCAAAGCATTGAAAAGTGGGGATGAGATGATCTACTGGTGCTAGTACATCTACGTTGAAGCTTTAATAGGCAAAGCTGAAAAGTGGGTTAAAGGTGTTTTGTGGCTTGTGGAAGTGGAGCTAGCATCGAAGAGTCTCAGAAACTTCAACAAAGACTAAATTGTCAAGGGTAAGTGGAATTAAATCTTGATTTAAAATATGATGGTGTTCGTACTGGTGGCAAAGCTGAAATTTTTTTTTGAAGATTTAGATGTGGTATATGTTTTGGTTATTTGGATATTGTGTTGTGCTGTGGGAGTTTTGGGATTTCTTTTTGTTGTATGAATTCCCCAATTCAAGAGTTCTAGTTTATTAAAGATTGTATGTGGCTAATGAAAGAACATTGGAAGGGGGTTAGATATATTTCCAATTTTGAAGCGTTTGTGTTTTTCTTGAACTGATAGATATATTTCCAATTTTGGGATTGTGAGATTGAGCGCCGCTATGCTGCCGAATTTTTGTACATTATGTTGATTATAATATGGGCATTTGGTAAGTATTTAATGATGGATTGTATATTTTAGGTGGTGATTAGCTATCAAAGGAATCATACAAATACCCGAGGAAGCAGGGTGTGTGTAAACTTTGTATCTAGGAGCTCCGTTTGAACACTATTAGGAATCCTGGTATGTAAGAATGATATGTTATGATGTTTTAGAGTTAGTTATTGACAGTATGTAAATTATATACTCCCGTTCCTTTTGAGTAGTTGGCTTTATGCTTTGAGGCTTGCTTGGTCTTAGTGGACCCTTGGGTTCATTGGGGTCTCGCGCTGGTCGCATGCTCATTTTTGGGTCATGATATAAATGGTCTGAAAAAAAAGTGAGAGGTCTCAACCTACCCGTTTTAAAAAGTAGATTGACTTTTTCGATACATAACATATGGTCATTGGGAGTCCTTGTATATCTTACTATATAGTGGTATATATATTCTTTTTCAAAAATGTTAAGTAAGCTATTCAAAAAACTCTAACCCTTTACGCAAATGAGCCATTGGTTGAGTGACAATGACTTTGCATGTCCCTGACTGAGGTCAAGTGGGCTTGATTTGTGCCTCCTGCGTGAGGCCTGTTGACACCTGTACTTTCATATGTTTGATTTGGTGGTGTGTGGGCTTAGTCTGCCCTTGAGCTTAATTTGTGCCTCCTGCATGGGGCCTGTTGACACCTATACTTTCATATGTTTGATTTGGTGGTGTGTTGTATATTGTATTTGTACTTGTACTTGTACTCAAAACTCTAACCCCTTACCAAATCCCTATTTAGCAATATCTTCCTAAATATTTTATAACAAACATAATTATGCTCTATACTTTTCTAAGACTCCTTTTATGTGTTGGTTTTCTATGGTCAAGTATTTTAATAAAATTATAATTTCTTTTTATGATTCGTGCATTGCACATATCTAAACTCTAGTTTATGATTATTAGAGAGAACAAATTATTTACTTTGACAAAAAATTTATATGCAAACAATGGAAAATAGGCTAAGAGTGAGTTCTAAGTTCACTTGAGATTGATTGATGGAGTTACACTTATTTTGTTCTTAATTAGAAGTACAATTTTATTTACTAAGTACTCATCACTTACTGCTCAAATACTTTTAGCTCTAGCATCGATAATTTGGAGATGTTCTTACATGTTATTCCACAACATATTCTAGTAATCTCATGATTTGCTTCCTTAACTGCACAAAACTTCAATACTTTCAGAAGACAAAATTCAAGTTTACATGGATCGAGTTCATCAATGTAGGCCATGCTAAACCCTCCTGCAAACCTGTTCAGAGATTTAAGACACAAATCATAACTAACCTGAAAGCTGAAACAACAATCTCTCCTTATTAAGTACATTCACAAATTACCTTTTCGATAAGTGAGCATAAGGTTTCTTCCTCCTATCAGCAGCTTCATACACAGACCAACAGTAAATCCATTTCAATGGGCGACATATATCATCCAAACCAATTCTCCTCAATCTATATTGATACCTTCCAACACGACAGTTTCCACATGATTAAACCCCCAATCCAGACTCTTGGTCCTAAAAAACTCACTCATCAATTATTACTGAATCCTTATGCATTTAGGTGTAATTAAATAATGAAAACTAACTTGTATGAATACTTTGCAACCTATGGCTTGTATCAAAAAAGAAAGAAAAATCATTAACAGTAAAGAAAGTAGCAGAGCTTTAATCACTTCCAACAACAATACTAGCAATACATGACTTCGAAAATACTAAATAGGAGTAAAACAAACCTTCCACAAGCCATGATGACCTTCCAAATTTTCAGTCGGAGAGTAACTTAGAAACGAGTTGCATCACCGGCCTACATTGTGGATTCACATCTAAGCATGAAATGACCACCTCCATGATGCGGTTTAGTTTATCAAGAACCTTGTACTGTGGAGGTGAAAGGCGTTGGTCTAACAAATCATTAAGTTTAATTTGTAGAGTAGCAAATGAAGATGAAGATGATGCACTTGACATGATATCGCCTGGATGACTCCCTTTGAGAACTTCTAGTGTCAACACTCCAAAGCTATATACGTCACATTTTTCAGTCATCTTCATCGTATAAGCAAGCTCTGTCGATTAAAACAAAATGATGAATATGATTCTATACATTTAAAATCAATGCAATAGAAGGATGTAAATTTACCTGGTGCGATGTATCCATATGTTCCAGCTAGTTTTGACCAATTAGATGAGTCCTACTTGAGAAGCTTAGCAGTGTCAAAGTCGGAAACATGAGCTACGTACTCCAGGTCTAGCAAAATATTTTTGCTCGATATGTCTCGATGAATGATTGGCAACGGCAAATCATGGTGCATGTAAGACAAGGCGTGCGAGACACCTTTGATGACATTCACCCTCCTAAACCAATTCAATTCTTTCCCTTCCTTGTCGTTGCTTAGAATTTTGGCAAGGCTACCTCTTCGAAGATAATCATAGACTAAGAATGTGTGCAATAGCCATGAAGTTTCACAATATTCTGATGCTTTATATTTGTTAAGACCTTGATCTCATTGAAGAATTCATTTGGACCTGCTGAACTGCTATTGTCAAGTAAACAATGGAATCTCTTGATAGCTACAATATCACCTTATGGAAGGTCAGTGTAGTAACCGGATTTCGTCCGATCCGAAAAAGAAAAAATAGAAAAAAGAACACAAAAAATGCAAAAGCTCATTTCTTTGACCTATAAGCCCATAGATATTCATAATCCCTTTCTTGGATTCTTAAATACTCAAATCTTGACCCAATAAGATCAAATCTTAGAAAATATCTAAAAATAAGAGAATTGTTTTAAAAAATGTCACATCTTTTTATGATTTTTGCTAGAAGAATGGAAAAGTAAAAAAGAAAAAGCCAAGAAATAAGGAAATGGGGTCATGAGAGAAAAAAGCCAACAAAAGGAGGAAGACAAGGAGAAAAAAAAGGGAAAGTGGGGGAATAAAGGAGAGAAATGTGGCAGGATTTAGGGAAGAAAAAAAGAATAAAAAGGAGAAGGAAAAATCGTGAGGGGAGAGAGCAAAAAAAGAAGAACAAGGGAAAAAGCCAAGAAAAACCAAGAGAAAAAGCCAAGAGAAGGGGACTAAGAGAAATTGTTGACAGAAGCGAAAGAAGGAGCTGCTGCAAATCAGAGAAGAAGTAGAAAAAAAAGGGGTTCCAGTTCTTCAAGGTATGTAGGTTTGGATATCTTGGTATGCTGGCTCCATAATGTCCAATTTTGATGTTTGGGTTCACTTATTATAGGTTGATATCTGGTGACTTTTCTGGTTTGGATATCCTTGCCTTGGTTTTGATATCAATTTTGTTGTATTTGAATATGAATCTGGTTTTGATACTCTTGATCGTTCATTGTGTTAAACCTTGATGTTGATACTTGGCTTTGATTTTTCTGGTGTGAATATTGTCAGCTCATTGTGCTCATGTATGATATGATGTTCGTTTTGATGTTATCTTGTGGTCGTACGCTTGTTTCAAAAGAAATGTGGTTTGGATTGATATACTTATTGCTGGCTGTTGGGTTCTATAGGTGTTTGAAGGGTTTGTTTTGAAGGTTTTAGTTGTATGTAATGGTTTGAGTGTAGCTTCTAATTGTAGAATGTTTTTTTGATTGACAATGATGAATTGTGACTCAAAATGGTATTCAATACTTCTATGATTATATTTGTAATTTGTGAGGAACGTGTATAGCTTGCTAGTCTGAATTTGAATCAGAAACCATGGTTATTGGTGACATAAGAGTTGTATATATATATGGTGTGCGTGTATATGTATATGTGGCGTGTGTGTATCATATGGTGTGTGTATATATATATATATATATATGTTGTATATGTGTTGGAATATGTATATATACAGTTTGTATGCTTGTGTATATGTGTTTATATGTTTATAATGTATAAAGACTTAATTTGATTGGAATCTCAATAGCATTTTAGCACAATTTTGCCCCATTTTTGTGTTTGATGTTGGATTTGGACTGGGCTTGATCCCACTTGGGCCGAACTTGATGTCACTTGGGCTGGAATACATATTTGAAGAATGGATTGGGCTTAAGTAATGGACCGGGCTTAGTGGCCATATTTGTATTTGTATCATTTGTTATTTGTATATATTTTTATCTTATTTTTGTTTGGCCTATATATCCTTGTAAATGTAAGTTATGTAATAGGATAGTGGAAAAATAATGAAAATAATGTAGAGTAGTGTAATTTATATTTATGCATATTTAAATTGATTAGTATGCATGTTAGGGGTTGTTAGTTTAGAATGCATGTTTAGGATGTATATTAGAATTTTATGCATAGATCGTTTTTCACAAATCCGCCAATTCAACAACCACGTATTTACCAAATTTCCACATAAACAATTAATAGATACTACATTGAAGTCAAATAGGAGGAGGACTTGATGACATTCAGCTCTTGCCTAGACTTTAATTGTGTTATCTTTATTTAAAACGAAAAATAAATGATAGATTAATTTATTAGATACCTAAATTAAAGTTAATTAGGAGGAGGACTTGATGACATTCAGCTCCTGCCTAGACTTTAATTGTGTTATCTTTATTTAAAAAATAAATGATAGATTAAATTATTAGATACCTAAATTAAAGTTAATTAGGAGGAGGACTTGATGACATTCAGCTCCTGCCTAGACTTTAATTGTGTTATCTTTATTTAAAACGAAAAATAAATGATAAATTAATTTATTAGATACCTAAATTAAAGTTAATTAGGAGGAGGACTTGATGATATTCAGCTCCTGCCTAGACTTTAATTATGTTATCTCTTTAAATTAAAATATCACTTATATTCATTGAAATCATGGAAATTTAATACATAAATTAAGGTTAATTAGGAGGAAGACTTGATGACATTCAGCTCCTGCCTATGCTTTAATTATGTTCAAATTTAAGTATCATTTATACTCGTAAAAATAATGGTAACTGAATTGAAGTTAATTAGGAGGAGGACTTGATGACATTCAGCTCCTGCCTAGGCTTTAATTATGTTATCTCTACAAATTAAGATATCATTTGTACTCGAAAAATAATGGTAACTAAATTAAAGTTTATTAGGAGGAGGACTTGATGACATTCAGCTCCTGCCTATGCTTTAATTATGTTATCTTTTCAAATCAAAATATCATTTGTATTGGCAAATAACTTTTCAAGAAAAAGCACATAGATTAATCTAGGTAACCTTTTAGGGAGTTGTGGGGTGCCTAACACCTTCCCCACACTCAATAGACCCCCTTACCTATTCTCTGGTTTGTAGACCATTTTTAGTGTCCAATTGCACTTAAATCAATTGGTGGCGACTCTAAACATTTTTTCATCCTTCCATCGCCGGTCCGCGTCGTGACCCTGGTTGCGACAACTGGCGACTCTGCTGGGGACATTGGTTTTTATACCAAAGGGGTTGAGCCTGTATGATTATTTTTGTGCTTTTCTTGTATAGTTTTTATGTTAGTTCCTATTTGTATTTGTATGTTAAATTTGAAGAATTTGATGGATTTGTTCAATGTTGTAGATATCTTCATCAGAAATGGGCTTTGTGGAATTTAAATGTTAGGAATATTGGTTTGTATGCCCCCACACACACATTCACATATCACTACACACACATAACCCTATACCCGGGTTACTTAGTGATTAGTGAAGGTTGACCTACCACTTTCATGGGATTCACTTCCCTGTATGGGTGGGGGAAGACACCTTCCTGGATTGACGTCCTCTTATGACATTAAGGGATGGGCTTTTGTGATCTAATGGAGCAAAAGCCACATGATCCAGAGACCTCGCGATTAGTTAGTTAAACCACCCATATGCACCATAGATAAACCGTAGCCATGGTTCTAAACCTCCAGAAATTTTTAGGCGGTGTTACCCATTTTAGGAACAAAGGGGGCATTCCTATCCTTAACTATTTATTTCACATGCCTATATTCTTGTACATTATATACCATGTATCTTTATCCCTTATTTACATATTCATATGTACTTAATGCATTAGTTAGATTATACTTGTATATATACATTTCTTAAACCACACATGTTCATACACCTGCCATGTATATGTTAGCCTAGGTTGTACCCATGTGCATGCTTGTTAATTATCCATACATGACCATATATGCTTGCACACTCGTTAATCATCCATACATGTACATATATACCTTTCATATACATAACTATTGCACATATAATAGATCAATTGTTTTAAATCGTCTTGTTTAATTATTTCTTAGGATTTGCACAAATAATAACCATATGAACGCACATTTTTGAAAAAAATATAAAATGAGAACTAATGTCGTTGTTTTCAATAATGCACAGAAAATCATAAATAATCATAGCGTCCAAGAAGCAACACCGTCACCCCTATCAGACTCGCCTACAATCAAGAATTACTGAGAATATGGATCATGAAACAGGGGAGCAGAGTCAGAATTAGGATATAGTTGAACTGAAAGAGCAAATGGCCCTATTAATGAAGAATATGGCGTTGCTGATGAAAGGAAAGGGAGCAGCTGAAAATTCTGAAACACTGGAGATTCCTGAGAATCATCTACACCAGGAAATACCAACTTACCCACCCGGGTTTACTCCTATTCGTAATCAGCCTTCGCCTGGGTTGCATCAGCATCAGTATGTTTCCCAACAGGCAACCACTCAGAATCCGACATATATTCATCCAGTTGAGACCCATGCGCATGATAATCCCTTCCCAGTCGATGCTAATGTTGCAGAAGTTGTAACCGCCAGAGTAGTGAATGAGGGAGTTCAGAATGAAGAAAATAACTCAATGGATGCCATTAAAAAGTTGGAAAAGAGATTAAGAGCCATGGAGGGTTTTAATGTTTCAGGGATGCTGAATCCGGCCAATTTGTGCCTTGTGAAGAATCTGAATATTCCGCATGATTTTGTACTACCAAAATTCAGTTTGTTTGATGGCACTGGAGTTCCATTGGATCATCTAACGATGTATTGTCGACGTATGCAGCCATATGCAAGCGATGAGAAAGTGTTGATGCATTATTTCCAAGATAGTCTGATTGGGGCAGCTCAAAGGTGGTTTAATACTCTTAATCCCTCATCAGTAGCTTCGTGGGAGGATTTGGCTGAAGTGTTTATGAAGCAATATAAGTACAATGAAGAGAAGATCCCTACCATTTATGATCTGCAGAATACAACAATGAAGAGCGGGGAAAGCTTCAGGGAGTTTGCTCATCGATGGAGGGATTTGGCAGCTCAGATAATTCCACCACTGTCAGAGAAGGATTTGTTGAATGCTTTTATTGATGCTCTCCAGGAACCTTATACTTCCAATTTGGCGGGAGGTGGCCACAATAACCTAGCTGATATGATACAGGCAGGAGAACGAGTTGAACGATGTATGAAGAGAGGTACTCTGCATTATCCCACCCATGATAAATTAGACCCAGCTAAAGCAAGTAAAGGCAAAAAGGCTGAAGTGCATTATGTGAATTTTGATTCAAATCCAGCTGTTTATAGTGTGCCTACTTCAGATTATCGCCCTAGAAGCAATGCCCCAAGGATGTCAAGCCCAGGAGCCTACTATAATCATACCCACACCCAAAATCCTTATCCACCCCGATTCAATGCACCATCACCCAATCAATACTCGCAAAACCCAAACACTTACCAAAATTTTCAAAACCCAAACACTTACCAAAACCCTCGTCCAAATTTCCAAAACCAAAGACCCGGAAGACCCGTTGAGCATTTCGATCCTTTGCCCATAACCTATGCTGAATGTTTCACGAAACTTCAAGCGCAAGGAGCAGTGGCTCCTGTTCCGGGACGGGTTCACCAACCTCCATATCCCCATTGGTATGATCCTAATGCCACATGCTTATATCATGGAAGAACACCCGGGCACTCAACTGAAGGTTGTTTACAATTCAAAAGGATAGTCCAGGGGATGATTGAGGTGAAATGGCTGGATCTTAGTTCAATCAATAAACCAAATGTCAACAACAATCCATTGCCTAATCATGAGAAGGAGGGGGTGAATGCCATTGAAGAATTTTGTGCTACAAAAAGATGGGTATCAGAGATTGCAATGCCGTTGGGCCAGTTGTTTCTGGTGTTGAGGAAAGAAGGATTAGTTGAGGAAGTGGCAGTGGATACACCCATTCAACGTGGAATTTTTGATGACATGAAGACTTGTGAGTTCCATAGAGGACAAAGGGGACATGCTATTGAGAATTGTTGTGGTTTTCAGGAGAAGGTACAAGAGTTGATGGATTTGAAGATAATAAAGTTTGAGGTGAAAGGCCAATTAAATGAAGTAAGTGTCATAGGAGGATATTATCAAGGGCCTAGGCCGAATCACGCTCCGCAATTTATCTTGCGGTATTATGTGGAAGATGCGCCACCAGTTGGGCCACTCAAACCAAAGATAGATCCTTTGTACAAGAATGACAAGGTTGTGCCATGGAATTATGAGGTTGAAGGAGAAATGGTAGATAATATTTCTGGTGTTAGTAGAGTTACCCGGAGTGGGAGATGTTACACGAGAAATGAACCAGAAGGGAATCCGATAGTGGATCTTGAAGCTGAACGTAAAAGAAAAGGGAAAGTAATACCTGAAGTTGAAGGATTTGGTTCTATTCCGGAAGAAGGTCTTTTTGTACGCCCAGAGGAGAAAAATAAAGTTGTAACTGATGTGGAAGTCCAGGAGTTCCTGAAAATTATTCGGCAGAGTGAGTACATGGTGGTGGATCAATTGACGAAAACCCCTGCAAAGATTTCGATCTTGGAGTTGATAATGAGTTCTGAACCACATCGACAAGTCTTGATGAGAATGTTAAACCAGGCATATGTATCAGACAAAATTCCTACAGACTCTTTCAATGGCATTGTGGGAAATGTGTTGGCCACCCATTTGTTGTCCTTTACTGAAGATGATATTCCGCCTGAAGGGATGGGGCACAACAAAGCTTTGCATATTTCCGCCATGTGCCGTGGAAAGGAATTAGCAAGTATCCTGGTGGACAATGGGTCATCCCTCAATATTTTACCAAAGGAGACTTTTGAGAAGCTGCCAATTGACAGATCTTATTTAAGACAAGTACCAATGGTAGTGAGGGCATTCGACGGAACACGCAGAGAGATTATGGGAGAAATTGAAATACCTTTACAGGTTGCAAGCGTAACGTTCAACGTGCTGTTTGTGGTAATGGTTATCTCACCAACCTATAGTTGCCTGTTGGGACGACCTTGGATTCACACTGCGGGAGCTGTTCCATCATCGTTACACCAGATGCTTAAATTTGTCTATGATGGAAGGGTTTACATAGTAAAGGGTTAGTCAGAATGGATGGTTGCCAGCTTGTCTAATAGTTCTCCTATTGATGCTCCGATGGAGGGGATTGAGAGCTCATTCCAATCTTTTGAAATTGCTAGTGCTAGCTATGTGAAGGAAGGACTTTCTCCCGTAATGCCACAAGTATCCAAGGTTACGAAGAATGTAGCAAAATTTATGTTGAAAAAGGGGTTTCGCCCGGGAGAAGGACTTGGCAGGAATCGACAAGGAATTAAGAAGCCAGTAGAAATGGTGAAACATCCAGAACGTTGGGGTTTGGGTTATAAGCCAACTAGGTTTGACAGGAATCGGGTGCAAGCAGAAAAACAGGCAAAGAGGTTTGCCCTTCTGGAAGGAAAGGAATTGGGAGTTGAAAAGAAACCGATTTCCTGGCTTTATGACAGTTTTGTGTATGGAGGGATGCAAAACAAGATGAGTTTGACTGACACTGGGGTAGTTTTTGGAAAACTGCCATTTCAAAACTCGACTGATGTAACTGGGGCAATTTTGGCAAATATATGTGAGCAGTTTGAAGAGTTCCAAGTTGCAGTGGTGGAAGAGAAACATATTTCGGATGCTAGACATTGCCTTGTCATCTCGCGTCCCTCAAATTTCAAACTTGGCAACTGGACTAGTCTGGAGCTCCCAGTATCTCTCAAGAACTTGTAAGAGTAATCCCGAGTGCACTACCATCGTGCGTCTAGCTCAAGGCCTTCGTTTGGGTCTTTTGTAATGAGCATGCTTTACTTTGCTTTCAATAGATTTTATAGTATGGCGATTGCATGTTCTATCTTTGTTCATATTTCCTTTTCCATGAAATGAAAATCTCCTGATAGTCATCCATATTCATGTTTCTTCATTTCCATTCAAGTTTTATTCTCCATTCTCAATACCACTTTCATTCATTTCTTTAACAGGATTGAAAATGATGATAATAAAGAGGACGAACTTAATGACCCAGATTTTGATGCACCCATTAGCAATGTTGAATCTGACTATAAAACAGAGGAAGAAATTGAGATTTTACCTGAAATGTTAAGACAAGTCAATCAGGAAGAGAAACTAATACAGCCGCACCAAGAGATAACTGAAGTTGTTAATTTGGGAACTGAGATGGAGAAAAAGGAGGTTAAGGTAGGAGCTGCCTTCGATGGAGAAAACAAGAAGAAATTGATAGATTTATTGCATAATTACCAGGATGTCTTCGCATGGTCTTATCAGGACATGCCCGGTCTTGATACAAGTATTGTTGTTCACAAGTTGCCATTGATTCCAGAATGTACCCCAGTGAAACAAAAGCTAAGGAGATTAAAAGCAGATATGCTTTTGAAGATAAGAGATGAAGTGAAGAAGCAGTTCGATGCTGGTTTTTTAGCAGTGGCTAGATACCCTGAATGGGTGGCAAATATTGTACCTGTTCCCAAGAAGGATGGAAAAGTGCGGATGTGTGTCGATTATAGAGATCTCAATCGTGCAAGCCCGAAGGATAATTTTCCACTTCCCCATATTGATGTTTTAGTGGATAATAATACAGCTAGACATTCAACTTTCTCTTTTATGGATGGATTTTCGGGTTACAATCAGATCAAGATGGCACCAGAGGATCGTGAGAAAACGACTTTTATTACCTTATGGGGAACTTTTTGTTATAAAGTCATGCCGTTTGGTCTAAAGAATGCTGGTGCTACTTATCAACGAGCCATGGTCACTTTGTTTCATGACATGATGCATAAAGAAGTTGAAGTATATGTCGATGATATGATAGTAAAATCCAAAGAAGGTGAAGATCATATTGTGAATCTCCAGAAGTTGTTTGATCGATTAAGGAAGCATCAATTGAAGTTGAATCCAGCTAAGTGCACATTTGGGGCAACCTCGGGGAAGTTGTTAGGTTTCATAGTAAGCAGGAAAGGAATTGAGGTAGATCCTGATAAAGTGAAGGCGATCTTGGAGATGCCACCCCCTCGGACAGAAAAGGAAGTTAGGGGTTTCTTGGGAAGGCTGAATTACATTGCCAGATTCATTTCACAGTTGACGGCTACTTGTGAACCTATCTTTAAATTATTGCGTAAGAGTAACTCTACTGAGTGGAACGAAGATTGTCAGATAGCATTCGAAAAGATCAAACAATACTTGAAAAGTCCTCCAGTGTTGATGCCTCATGTGGCTGGCAGACCGCTTATCCTCTATTTTACTGTCTCAGATAGTTCGATGGGATGTGTGCTTGGACAACATGATTCATCGGGAAGAATAGAGCATGCCATTTATTACTTAAGCAAGAAGTTTACTAATTGTGAAGAAAATTATTCGATGTTGGAGAAGACTTGTTGCTCTTTGGTTTGGGCTGCACATCGACTTAGACAGTACATGCTTTATCATACGACGTGGTTGATTTCCAGGATGGATCCTATCAAATACATTTTTGAGAAACCTTCTCTTTCCGGGAGGATAGCTAAATGGCAGATGTTATTATCAGAATATGATATTTTGTATGTCACACAGAAGGCAATCAAAGGGAGCGCAATAGCAGATTATTTGGCAGATGGAGCAATTGATGATACTCAGTCTATGGATTTGAAGTTTCCAGAAATTGATGTCATGACTGTGTCGATAGAAGAGGGGAATCAGAAGGATTTGGCAAAATGGACTATGTTGTTCGATGGGGCTTCTAATATCATGGGATGTGGAATTGGTGCAGTGTTAATATCACCTGATGAGAATATTATCCCGTTTACAGCTAAGTTGTATTTCGAATGTACTAACAATGTGGCTGAGTATGAAGCATGTACGATGGGAATTCAAGCTACTATTGATATGGGGATTAGGAGGCTACAGGTCTATGGTGACTCACAGTTGGTGATTAGGCAATTGAATGATGAGTGGGAAACTAAAAATGACAAGCTCATTCCATATTACCAACATATCAAAAAGTTAGTCAAGTTTTTTGATCGGGTTGAGTTTGATCATATCCCCAGGGAAGAAAATCAAATAGCAGATGCTTTGGCAACTTTGGCGGCAATGTTTGATGTAGACCCAAAAGGGGAAGTGCAGCTAATTAAAATTGAGAAACAAGAAGTTTGAGGTTACTGTTCAAATTTGGAGGGAGAGCCTGATGGTAAACCGTGGTATCATGATATCCAACAGTACATTGAAAAGAAAGAATATCCATCAGGGGCATCAGAGAATGATAAGCGCACCATCAGGAGATTGGCGGGATCTTTCTTCTTGAGTGGAAATGTTCTTTATAAAAGGAATGATGGGGTAGTTTTCCTGCGTTGTGTTGATATGGCGGAGGCTGAACTAATTATGAAAGAAATTCATGAAGGAATATGTGGGACTCATTCCAGTGGATATGCAATGGCACGGAAGATTATACGTGCAGGGTGTTATTGGTTAACCATGGAGAGGGATTGCATAAGTTATGCAAACAGATGCCACAAATGCCAGATTTATGCAGACGGGACACATGTTCCCGTTAATCCATTACATGTGTTGACATCACCATGGCCTTTCTCGATGTGGGGACTAGATGTCATCGGTCCGATTGAGCCGAAGGCTTCTAATGGGCATCGTTTCATTTTGGTTGCTATTGATTATTTTACTAAATGGGTGGAGGCTGCTTCGTATTCTAATGTGACGAGTAGTGTGGTTGTTCGGTTCTTGAGAAAAGAGATTGTTTGTCGATATGGAGTCCCAGAAAGAATTATCACTGATAATGGCACGAATTTCAATAGCAAAATGGTGAAGGATTTTTGTGACCAGTTCAAAATTAGTCACCATAACTCAACTCCATACCGTCCAAAGATGAATGGGGCTGTCGAAGCGGCGAATAAGAATATCAAGAAGATCATCGGGAAGATGACAGAGAATTACAAAGATTGGCATGAAAAGCTCTCTTTTGCTTTATATGGTTATCGAACATCAATACGCACATCTACCGGGGAGACTCCTTTCTCCTTGGTGTATGGTATGGAAGCAGTTTTGCCTATCGAAGTGGAGATTCCATCCCTTCGAGTAGTTCTGGAGGCAGGATTGGAAGAATCAGAATGGACTCGAATGCGATATGAACAGTTGAATTTGATTGAAGAACGAAGATTACGAGCAATTTGTAAAGAGCAATTGTATCAAAGAAGATTGATGAAAGCACATAATAAGAAAGTTCGGCCTCGCAGCTTCAGGGGGAGAGTTAGTGTTGAAGATGATTTTGCCACCTCAAAAGGGTCACCGAGGGAAGTGGACACCGAATTATGAGGGACCATATGTGGTGAAAAAAGCTTTTGAAGGAGGAGCATTAATTTTGACAAGAATGGATGGAGAAGAATTGCCTAATCCGGTGAATGCAGACGCCATCAAAAAGTATTACCCAAAAAAAAAAAAAAAAAACTCGCTAGATTGAAAACCCGAAAGGGCGATCTAGGCAAAAATTAGAGTAAAAAAGCTCGCTAGATTGAAAACCCGAAAGGGCGGTCTAGGCAAAAATTAGAGCAATAAAAATCCCGCTGGAGTGAAAATCCCTCGTGGGCGCTTCAGGCAAAATTAGGGAAAAAAGAAAAGTCTCTACTATAGTGAAAACCCTTCATGGGAGCTTCAAATAATATTGAGATCAGAAAGGTGTGGTGAAAGCAACTAAGGGAAATGAGACAGAGGCCTTTCGAGGATTTGAGGAAAATATGGGACAATACAGTGAATGACAGATAGCAAGGCTGTACAAAGGTGAATTGGTTATGTTCAGGGGTATGCATGATGAGGATGCGAAGGAGACGATTGATATGGAAATAGTCAGATTCAATAATTGCAATGGGGGTGCACACAAAACTGGGGCAGTTTTGTGCAGAATCAAAGTTATCTCATTTTATATCCTGTAAAGATTTCTGCTATTTCCTTTATTTCTAACCCTCTTGAATCATACATATACTTGGTCAGTCTCTCCTGTTATCTATCTATTCTAAATAAAATGCTCTGAGGTCATTCATTTCTGAGTTCCTAATTCATTGATTGTTTCCATCAAAATTCTGATTGCTTGCGTAAAATTCTCATATAGTACAAGCATCGCCATGCTGTTGAATTTATTTAAAATGGAGTAAAGTAATAAAGGAATCATGACAAGTGCATTAGAACATTGTTCTTAGCAGGAACCTGTGAGATTTTGGTCTTCTTGACTGTAAAGGAACTAAAAGAAATTAAATGGAGCTAAAATGCATGGTGGAGCCGAAGAGATTGTGGTGTTCTTAACTCTAAGAGAGCTAAAAGAAATTAACTGGCGTTAAAAGGCATAGTGGGGCCAGAGAGATTTTGGAGCCGGAGAGATTGTGCTTGGCATTAAAGGTATGTCAGTTTTGGTGGAAATCAGATGTGAGCAGTAAATCGATGGAAAGATCGGATAAAAAGAGAATGAAAGATACAAGAATAAGCCTAACATGGCAAATTGAAGATAGGATGGAATCAAAAGATGCAGTTTTCTCATGATGGATGATTGTAGGATGAAAGGGGAAATCAAATGTGAACAGTAAATCGATGGAAAGACCAGACAAGACAAAACAAGAATGAAAGATACAAGAATAATTGTAACATGGCATATTCAAGATGGGATGGAGGCAAAAGGTGCAGTCTTCTCATGATGGATGATTGCAGGATGATAGGGGTGATGGTGCTGACGACAATTAACCAAAGTCGAATTTTCAAAATGAGAAAAAATAAAATACAATTTCTTTTCATACATTTATACACTCATGGATATTTTCTTACATAAAATTCAAACAAACAGTTGGCCAAGCCGGGAATGGCCTTGTGATCCCGTGCCCCTTTATTTTCTTGCACAAACAGTTGGCCAAGCCGGGAATGGCCTTGTGATCCCGTGCCCCTTTATTTTCTTGCACAAACAGTTGGCCAAGCCGGGAATGGCCTTGTGATCCCGTGCCCTTTATTTTCTTGCACAAACAGTTGGCCAAGCCGGGAATGGCCTTGTGATCCCGTGCCCCTTTATTTTCTTGCACAAACATTGGCCAAGCCGGGAATGGCCTTGTGATCCCGTGCCCCTTTATTTTCTTGCACAAACAGTTGGCCAAGCCGGGAATGGCCTTGTGATCCCGTGCCCTTTATTTTCTTGCACAAACAGTTGGCCAAGCCGGGAATGGCCTTGTGATCCCGTGCCCTTTATTTGCTTGCACAAACAGTTGGCCAAGCCGGGAATGGCCTTGTGATCCCGTGCCCCTTTATTTTCTTGAACAAACATTTGGCCAAGCCGGGAATGACCATAGTGATCCCGTGCATTTCAATTCTCGTACGAAACTCGGTTGACTACGCCTTTGTTTGCCTTTTATTTCATAAAGGACATACAAAGGGGGGCAGCTGTAGTAACCGGATTTCGTCCGATCCGAAAAAGAAAAAATAGAAAAAAGAACACAAAAAATGCAAAAGCTCATTTCTTTGACCTATAAGCCCATAGATATTCATAATCCCTTTCTTGGATTCTTAAATACTCAAATCTTGACCCAATAAGATCAAATCTTAGAAAATATCTAAAAATAAGAGAATTGTTTTAAAAAATGTCACATCTTTTTATGATTTTTGCTAGAAGAATGGAAAAGTAAAAAAGAAAAAGCCAAGAAATAAGGAAATGGGGTCATGAGAGAAAAAAGCCAACAAAAGGAGGAAGACAAGGAGAAAAAAAAGGGAAAGTGGGGGAATAAAGGAGAGAAATGTGGCAGGATTTAGGGAAGAAAAAAAGAATAAAAAGGAGAAGGAAAAATCGTGAGGGGAGAGAGCAAAAAAAGAAGAACAAGGGAAAAAGCCAAGAAAAACCAAGAGAAAAAGCCAAGAGAAGGGGACTAAGAGAAATTGTTGACAGAAGCGAAAGAAGGAGCTGCTGCAAATCAGAGAAGAAGTAGAAAAAAAGGGGTTCCAGTTCTTCAAGGTATGTAGGTTTGGATATCTTGGTATGCTGGCTCCGTAATGTCCAATTTTGATGTTTGGGTTCACTTATTATAGGTTGATATCTGGTGACTTTTCTGGTTTGGATATCCTTGCCTTGGTTTTGATATCAATTTTGTTGTATTTGAATATGAATCTGGTTTTGATACTCTTGATCGTTCATTGTGTTAAACCTTGATGTTGATACTTGGCTTTGATTTTTCTGGTGTGAATATTGTCAGCTCATTGTGCTCATGTATGATATGATGTCCGGTTTTGATGTTATCTTGTGGTCGTACGCTTGTTTCAAAAGAAATGTGGTTTGGATTGATATACTTATTGCTGGCTGTTGGGTTCTATAGGTGTTTGAAGGGTTTGTTTTGAAGGTTTTAGTTGTATGTAATGGTTTGAGTGTAGCTTCTAATTGTAGAATGTTTTTTTGATTGACAATGATGAACTGTGACTCAAAATGGTAATCAATACTTCTATGATTATATTTGTAATTTGTGAGGAACGTGTATAGCTTGCTAGTCTGAATTTGAATCAGAAACCATGGTTATTGGTGACATAAGAGTTGTATATATATATGGTGTGCGTGTATATGTATATGTGGCGTGTGTGTATCATATGGTGTGTGTATATATATATATATATATGTTGTATATGTGTTGGAATATGTATATATACAGTTTGTATGCTTGTGTATATGTGTTTATATGTTTATAATGTATAAAGACTTAATTTGATTGGAATCTCAATAGCATTTTAGCACAATTTTGCCCCATTTTTGTGTTTGATGTTGGATTTGGACTGGGCTTGATCCCACTTGGGCCGAACTTGATGTCACTTGGGCTGGAATACATATTTGAAGAATGGATTGGGCTTAAGTAATGGACCGGGCTTAGTGGCCATATTTGTATTTGTATCATTTGTTATTTGTATATATTTTTATCTTATTTTTGTTTGGCCTATATATCCTTGTAAATGTAAGTTATGTAATAGGATAGTGGAAAAATAATGAAAATAATGTAGAGTAGTGTAATTTATATTTATGCATATTTAAATTGATTAGTATGCATGTTAGGGGTTGTTAGTTTAGAATGCATGTTTAGGATGTATATTAGAATTTTATGCATAGATCGTTTTTCACAAATCCGTCAATTCAACAACCACCTATTTACCAAATTTCCACATAAACAATTAATAGATACTACATTGAAGTCAAATAGGAGGAGGATTTGATGACATTCAGCTCTTGCCTAGACTTTAATTGTGTTATCTTTATTTAAAACGAAAAATAAATGATAGATTAATTTATTAGATACCTAAATTAAAGTTAATTAGGAGGAGGACTTGGTGACATTCAGCTCCTGCCTAGACTTTAATTGTGTTATCTTTATTTAAAAAATAAATGATAGATTAATTTATTAGATACCTAAATTAAAAAAAATTAGGAGGAGGACTTGATGACATTCAGCTCCTGCCTAGACTTTAATTGTGTTATCTTTATTTAAAACGAAAAATAAATGATAAATTAATTTATTAGATACCTAAATTAAAGTTAATTAGGAGGAGGACTTGATGATATTCAGCTGCTGCCTAGACTTTAATTATGTTATCTCTTTAAATTAAAATATCACTTATATTCATTGAAATCATGGAAATTTAATACATAAAAAGGTTAATTAGGAGGAGGACTTGATGACATTCAGCTCCTGCCTATGCTTTAATTATGTTCAAATTTAAGTATCATTTATACTCGTAAAAATAATGGTAACTGAATTGAAGTTAATTAGGAGGAGGATTTGATGACATTCAGCTCCTGCCTAGGCTTTAATTATGTTATCTCTACAAATTAAGATATCATTTGTACTCGAAAAATAATGGTAACTAAATTAAAGTTCATTAGGAGGAGGACTTGATGACATTCAGCTCCTGCCTATGCTTTAATTATGTTATCTTTTCAAATCAAAATATCATTTATATTGGCAAATAACTTTTCAAGAAAAAGCACATAGATTAATCTAGGTAACCTTTTAGGGAGTTGTGGGGTGCCTAACACCTTCCCCACACTCAATAGACCCCCTTACCTATTCTCTGGTTTGTAGACCATTTTTAGTGTCCAATTGCACTTAAATCAATTGGTGGCGACTCTAAACATTTTTTCATCCTTCCATCGCCGGTCCGCGTCGTGACCCTGGTTGCGACAGTCAGCTTTATAGACAGTTCCATGAACCCCTTTCCCAATGTAATACATGACATCAAAGTTGTTGGTTGCTTCCATGATGTCTTCAAATTTCATTGTCCTATCAAACATAGATAATGTAACTGATTGCTTGTCATTCTCAGGTTTGCTCTTCCTTCGTCTTTGGAGTTTATGAAACACGAGTTATTACAAATGACATAACAAGTGCTCCTAAGAGAGGAAACACAACTATAAACACAATCTTATGGCACTTTGTTGGACCATGTCTATCTTCCTTGTGTGGCAGTTGACATGGCTGCAATCCACTGACATTGCCACACAATCCTTTGTTTGTTTGGAATGCTTCCGCCGGAGCACCTTGAAATACTTTACTGTTTGGAATAGGACCCGAAAGATTATTGACGGAGAACTTTAGAGTCATCAGGTCTTCCAACTTGGTGAATTGTGCTGGTATTTCTCCGATATGCAAGTTATGACTCAAATCAAGTTGAGAAAGGTGAACTAATTCACCAATTGGAATTGGAATTCTTTGGCTCAATTTGTTGCAGCTCAAATTCAAGTAATGCAGATTGGACAAAGCTCCAATGCTGTCTGGCATAGAGCTCAATATGTTCCCTGATAAGTCGAGAATCTGGAGATTGGTAAGTGATCCGATCTCATGAGGAATACCACCAGAAAAATGATTGTTGTTCAAACTCAAGTTCACCAAATTAGTCAACTTTCCCAACTCCCTAGGGATCATCCCAACCAAATGATTCATAGAAAAATCAAGATGATATAGCTGAGTCCAATTTCCAATCTCTGAAGGTATCTTACCACCCATATTATTCCCGGCAATCCAGAGAGTGGCTAATTGTGTGCATCGATCCCACTTAAGTGAAATTTTTCCGGAAAATTGGTTGTGGCTGATATCAATAAAGGTCAAGTTTGGATAGACTCCAAAGTTTGCATCTGTATTTCCTTCTAGTTGGTTGTCATTAAGACGAAATCTAGTCATGCTTGTGCAATTTCTAATGTCTTTGGGTACTGAGCCTACCAAATGGTTATCGCTTATGCTGAAATACTGGAGCAATCTACGGCTACAAACATTTTCGGGTAAGTGACCAGTGAGCATGTTGTCATACAAAGCAAGAGATGTCAACTTTGTTAAGTTTTCTATTGCTATAGGAATGGATCCACTAAATTGATTACCACTCAATTGCAAGTGAAGAAGACCCATCAAGTTTCCAATCTTTTTAGGTAGGGTGCCAGATAGATTGTTATTATATAGGTAAAGATAATAGAGCTCACATCTAGCTGATAAACAGAGCTCATATTTCCTATTTCCCAAGGAATGGAACCAGTTAGCTGATTTCCATTTAGTTGAAGGATCTGAACTTGAGACAACAAGTCAATCCCAGGTGGAATGGCTCCATCTAGAAGTAAACGTGTCATTTGCGTCGTATGGGTCAATTTCTTGAACGTATTAATAGACTATATAGATATAGTCTCATCTCTCATGAAACAACAGCCTAGAAAGCTTTCATGCATCATTCAAATCACCCACCTTCTTATTTATTAAAAAAAATTGGTTGTATTTCAAAAAAAAATGATTGTAAATTTAGCTATCTATTACTTAAACAATTACTATAGTAGTATTATGACGTAATCATATAATAGTAAATCTTATAATTAAGTTGTTAGTGCAGTTACAATAGAATTGTCTAATCAATGAATAAATTATTATTCAACCAATTAATCTAGAATATTAAGATGCAAATAATTAATTGGCTCCGTTTGAAAATTTTTATTTGCTGACAAAATAAGCTAGCTTATATGTAAGGGCGGACCTAGCCTCCTGAGCACATGGGGTCGATTGAGGAAAAATATTTAGGGTGGGGAAAGTCTTTGCGGGGGTTCGGGGGTAGTGTCTCGGGAAATTTTTTGGGGTAAATTATTAATTGTCTTCAAAAGTACGGAAAACAACACTAAAAATCAAAATATTATCAGATTGAGGTAAGTGACAATTGAAAGTTGATTTACAAATGTTGTTCACGATATTTTATATTTTGAAAGAGGATTATGTAACCTTTTTATAAGAACTATATTATGAACTATGAATCTATAATGAATCTTTTTTGCTGGAGCAAACTCACCTAGTGATGGGTCTTTTTGTAATTTTGTGGATTTTTTTTTGTAATTTTGTCTAAGGTGAAGATATAAGATAAGAAAAGATAAGTGAGTTTGGATATCTAGGTAACGCCCATTTTATTTCAATTGGACCTCTTTGTTTTAGATTTCTTGTGAACCCAATTAATGTAAACATAAAAGATGAATGGGGTCAAAATTAAATATCTATAAAAAAATTCTAGTTTGGTAGACTGGTTGTGTTTATTTTCAACGCTATCGGTTAAGCTGTGGAAAAAAAGTTAAGCTTAAAGCTGTGACATAAGCTTTGAGGTGTTTGGTCAAACTTTTACTGTTATTAGTGGTTAGGCTGTGTAAAATCCTTTTTGTTTGTATTTTTTTTATTTATTTTAATTTAAATGATATATTTCACTATAAATATTGATTATTGGAATTGTAAATTAATAAAACTAATTATTAGGAATTACTATTTATTTATAGTTATAAGAAATAATTATAATAATTTATAAATAATAGTTTATAATTATTTTATTAAAAACATGGTGGGTCCCACTATGTGGCCTTTAACAAAAATAAAAAAGTTTAATGGAAACAGATGGGACCCATATTAAAAAAGTTTTTTAAAAAAAAGAAAATTGTCAAACGCCCCAAATAAGCTCCATTTCAAACCTTATTTGGTGAGGGCGGTAACACCCCGTTTTGCAAGCGTTATCGCCCTCCAAAATCAAGTGTTTGGTGGGGCCATCAAAGTTAAAGTGTGAGAAGAAACAGGTCTTCCATTAGTCACGCCAAGGAAACCATGGTTGAGATAGAAAAGGTTATTGTAGTATAAAATGTTGATGCAGCATAAAGCATTGGTGCAAGAGGAGAATACCAGGCGGCAACCATTTTTCCCTGATGCTTGCACTTTTCTTCCCTGAATCCCAATTCTATCAACAAAAAGGAAAATTTAAGATCCTTGATTGTTTAGTTTCCTGCTGCAATATATCTTAAGTAGTCATCTATGGAAGAGACAATGAGGATGAATGTTAAAGTCATGCTATTGAGAGAGACTCGATATTTCACCTTGGTTTACTTTACAGCAATGACTTCCTTGTTGCTTATAAATCTCAAAAGTCTCTTTGGTCATGTTTCTTACATCACAACCGATTAAAAGAGACGCCTGCACATTCACAGCTACAGATTTTAGTCATGACAAATATTATAAAAGGGTTCAAACTATAATAAAGTGCAGAACTCAAAAACTGGAATATGAATTAATTTCGATGAGTATAGACACACATAGGAACTGACTCAATTTTATATTTTCTACAATTCCAGAATTGCTTTCTACATAAGTATGTAATCCTAACATACGTAAAAGTGACCACGGAGCACAAGACAATATTCATTTCACCAATTAAGGAATTTAGATTTTAACCACCTTGCCCATGAATCATTAACGTCATCTGTTGTACGCTAACCATTTCCAACTTTTCCACTCATAAGGCAGGGTCGTCAATCAAATATCATTACCATTCACAAAAATATTCGTGCAATAGAATCAAAACCATGCTAAGCAGAAGAAGACAACATATCATAATCAAAATAGGTCCCAAAACAGAGAAATATAAAAAAGTTCCATAACAGAGCATGTGACACAAGAGAGTCTGTCACCTAGGGTGCCAACATCATCCAATATAATACAAAATATTGTACCAAAAATGGCTAATCACTATGCAAGGTAGCTAAGATTGCTCTATCTTGCAATTAAAAGATATTTCAATCTACTGCTTCTGAATAGTGATGGAGCTAGTGCTTGGTGGACCGACAAGCTTGGATCTTATTGAAGATATTCTTGAAGATCTTGGTGGATTAAAACCTGTCTTCGTAGCTGTTGTTGAAGGTCTAGGGGGCTGAAAACCTACAATTGGAGGTCTTGTTGAAGATCTTATTGAAGGCCTTGGTGGGGGTGCTGTTGTAGGTGTTGTTGATGCCTGTGAAGATGATTGTGATGCTTGAGTTGGTACAACAAATGTGGAAGCTATCCTTGTTGATCTTCTCCTCACCTATAACATGTAAGTTAAGTTAACATGTTAACCATTATATACAGATAGGCCATACAGATAATAATGAAAACAAGTTTTTTGAGTTGTCCAACTTATATGCAGCTTGTCCACTGTAAAAGGCAGCCTAGAAGATGGGTGGATGCTCCATTCATAGTGTTCCTTCTAGATGTAGTTGTAGTAGTGGTTGAAGTACCACTTCCTGTTTTTTACCTTTGTTGTTCAGCCCTCATGTGCGTCTTGCTTCCCCTAGAATTATGACCTAGTTGTTTGCAATTGTTACATCTTAGTTTCCCACCTCTTCTAGTAACCTTATAAGCTTGTGATGTTGGTCCTTCATCAGCATCTCTCCTTCTTGCCTTCTTTGACCTACCTGGTTGTTGCCTAAATACTGGAGGTTGGATAGGATCTCTTGTAGTTCTATCCCACTTTTCTGGTCCAGGAACAAGATATATCATTGGCTCATAAGGAGCCATAAAAGCTATTCTTTTGAAGTAGTCATGCTCATAGTCTTCAAGGTAGTGTTGTCTGTGAAAAATTGCGGCACATGCATGAGCATGGAACACCAGTCAAGTCCCATTTACCACACCCACATCTCGTCATCCCAATATCCACAACCAACCTCCCATCATAACAGTGATCAACTTCATAAAGTGTACCACCTGGCCTTCTCTAACTTTAGTTGAATCCTTGGACAAATATGACTTTGGCTTTCACTCATTCCATCTCTCTTTGTTTGGAACCTTTTCATTAGCTTCCTCCTAATCATCTCCATCATTGTCAAGAATGGGTTTGTCCCTAGCTTTCAGGATCCAACTGTTGAATGTTTCAGTAATGTTGTTTACTCTGATGTCACACTTGACATTTGGATTAAAAGCATGCTTGGACCATAGAATAGGATCATGTTGGTTTATCCAATGGAAAGCTTGGATGTCAATCTTCTTGATCTCCTCCATCTAATAACTGAATCTTCCCGAGTTCTTGCACCAGCAGCCACAAAAAAATAATCCTTCAATGTCTTCAAAATCCATCTCTTCTTGAAATTGACATACATGTGCCTCACACAAAATCTGTGATGTACACCAGGGAAGTCATGCTCAAAAGTTCATTATATTCAGTCAATAATCAAAATAGTAAATATAAGCTGTTAACAACCAAAATAGAGTTCATACACATTCAGTCAATGATCAAAATAGTAAATATAAGTTGTTAACTACCAAAATACAGTTCATATACATTCAGTCAATGATCAAAATAGTAAATATAAGCTATTAACTATCAAAATAAGAGGAAATAAGTTGTTACCTTTTGTCTATCAGACATGAATATCCAACCATTATCATGTGCATTGCCAATGTCATCCTGGAGAAGAGTTGGGAACCATGTCCAGGAGGCTCCACACTCACTCTGAACCACAACATATGCAATTGGGTACATATTTTCATTTGCATCCTTTCCTACTACAGCTAACATATGCCTGCCATACTTAGTTTTTCGATGGCAACCATCTAAACAAATCACAGGTCTGCATCCAGCCTTGAATCCCTTCTTGCAAGCTTCCAAGCACACATAAAAATTCTCAAAAATAGAGTTAGGGCACGAGAGTGCCAATGTGGATCCTGAATTACATTTCAACACAGCAGCACAATAATCCCAGAATTGTCTATATTGTTCAACATGTGTGCCAGGTAGGATATTATAGGCAATTCTCTTAGCCCTATAGCACTGTCCCTTTGAAACATCAACATTGTGGCCTCTATGGACTTGCTTCTTAAATGCAACCACATCCCAATCAGGTGCATCCCTCAAATGGTCCAAATACTTATGTGCCAACCACTTAGCATCAACCCTAGAGCTAAAACCATGCTTACCATAGTTGTGTACTGCATTAAAACTCTTGACATGGAAGGCAGCTCTGTCTTGAGTTGGTGATGCATGAATCCTCCACCCACAATGCCTAGCACATATTGTTGTTACCCTCCATTTATCATTCTTCACGAAAATGTAATCAAAACCATGTTGGATTGAGAATTCCTCTAGTGCTTTTCTAAACAACACATGATCAGCACAAATCTGTTCGACCACCAATGTAATATCTCCATGAAGATCCACATTGGGATTGAATTGAGGAAATTTGGGCTTTGTTGGAGCTTCATCATCTGAATTCTCTGGAGTGACAAGATAGTCCGAGTCTGCATACTCAGACTCATTCCAGTCATCATTCTCCTTCTGTTTCATTCTGTCACCTTTACCCTCATTAACCTCATCCATAAACAAGTTAGACCCATCCTCCTCTAAACCATCCTCAATTTTGGAAGTGTCATAATCTGCACTCTCATCCGTGAGATTTGGATCATTCTCCATCTACAGTTTTCATGAACCATTCATGTATTTACCTTACACCCATTCCAATATGGAACATAGTATACGTAACAAACAACAAACATAGTGATAAACCAGAAAATTTGAGAGTTAAATAGAAAGCAAACACAATCGTACCTGGTATTTTAGTCTGAACTACAGAGCTCTTCACAATCGTAGCGCTTGAGGTCTATCAAGAGACAAATTAGGTTTTACAGACACCATCTTGCGAAGACTAAGGGAGGATTTTGTTTAGTTTCCAAATGACGTCGTTTCTATTTTTTCTTCGTTTTCTTTGATACAAAATGACGTCGTTTTGTGTTCTATATTAAAAAAATCAAAATGACATCGTTTTGGATGTCGTTATTCCTTAACAGTCAACTAGATGGAAGGATTTGGCATGACACATAATGAAACCACAGGGGGTCCAAATCTTATGAATTCAAAACCAGGGGGTGCATGTAAAAACGGCTCTAACCACAGGGGTCTGTGTGACATTTGGCTTACTTTAAAACCCTTGAAACTACATTACTAGAAAAATGAAAAATCATCTCTATCGCATCACTTAATCTTATCAGATTGTTATTTTGGAAATCAATAGATTAAGATGTTAGACAAGAGTTGGATGGAAAGTAAATGATAGATTGTATCGAAATAATATTGATCAAGATGATATGATCGGAGTAGTTCATCATACGTATGGTTTTGAAACTAAATTTTAGGCGGATATGTATAAGAGAAACCCTTAAACTTACCAAAAAGTGTCAGTCAAGCCCTCGTCATTTTTTTGTGCCAAAGAAACCCCTGTACTATCAATAACGATCCACGTTAGCCTTTGGAGCATTTTTCCGACAATTTTTGATGACGTTGTAGTTAGTGGGTAATGTGTATTTTGTATTTTGTTTAATGATATTCCAAGTAGCAGACACATGTCATTGTTCCTGATAAAAAAAAAAAGACACATGTCATTGTTCAATGAAATTATGACACATGTCCCGAAAAATTATAAAAGAAAATAGAAAATAAAAACTAAAACAAAATTTAGAAAAAAACTAAAATCTTTTATTAAAAAAATCTCAATGAACAGAGCACGAAAATCGGAAGTTGTCTGTTGATCGCTGGAGAATGGCCAACAAAGCATAGGCACCTACAATCACACGCTCAAGTACACCCAGTTCCACCCCAATTGGGATTTCAAGTCTTGCAGCTGCTTTGATTGTGAATGCCGTGAACGCACAGACTGCTATAATGCCTTGACTGGCATCAGCATCCAAAGGTGTAATTAGACCATCCACAAAGGGTTCGAATCGGAAGTCCGGCAAGCCACGATGCTGACACACTTCCGGTACGAACCAAGGTAGTGCATCTGGACGGAGTCCGACGAAGGGGGAGGATTCAGAAGTGAGACGACAGAAAAGGGAGGAGGAGGAGAAGGAAGAGAGATGGAAGGGATGAGGAGATAATTTAGGGTTTCTTCAATTCTTAATCCGGTTATGGACCACCATAGAGAGAGCGGTTTCGAAGTAGGAGGAGGTTAGGTTGCAGAGAAGGGGTTTCAAAGGAGGAGGAGGTTAGGTTGCAGAGAAGGAATGATGATGATGATGGTGGGTGGTGGTGGTGGTGATAGTGGTGGGTGGTGGAGATTGAAGACGAGAGAGGGAGGGAGAGAGAATGAGATAGAAATTGTTTTTTATTTTTCAGAAGCACTATACATCAATAAAATAAATATTCATAAACTTACATAAATGTGTGGTATGTTTATGTGGCTTTTTAATAAAGTTTGTTTATTTTTTTTAATCTATGTGGCATGCCTTTTTTGTTTGCCATCTAAATTATGTAAGTTTATGGATGAGAAAATTATGGACATATATCATTTTGGTTTATTTTTAATTTGAGTGTCTTATTTTTTAAAAACCGTGTCATATTTTACACTTATTTTTTATTTTTGAGCAAAATAAAGCTATGTCACATATTACAATCCACGTCAACAATTTCGTAAGACAAATTGATGGAAGGGCAAACGTGAACTGTATGTTGAATTCAAGGGGCTGATTTGACAGCTTGAGGGTTGAATTTATATTTTTTGGTAAGTTTAAGGGTTTCTATGATACTTCTCCCTAATTGAGAAACAAGGACCATGGTTGGAATACAGTAATGTGTGGGGTCTAATACATCTACCTTCCCAAGACATTAGACACTATTTTGGCCTTTAGATGTCATTAAATCATGAAAGTAACTTCAATGAATATATAGCAAACTCGGCTTTTATCATAGAAGAAGAAAAACCATTAACAGTAAAAATGTAGCTACGTTTTAATTATTTCTAACAAGAATACTAGCTATACATGACTTAGAAAATACTATATGGGAGTAAAACAAACCCTTCATAAGCCATGATAACCTTCCAAATATTCAGTTGGGTAGTAACTTAGAAACGAGTTGCATGGTTGGCCTACATTGTGGATTTACATCTAAGCATGAAACGGCCACCTCCATGATGCGGTTCAGTTTATCAGGAACCTTGTATCGTGGAGGTGAAAGGCGCTGGTCTAACAAATCATTAAGTCTAACTTGTAGAGTAACAGATGAAGATGAAGATGATGCACTTGACATGATATCGCTTGGATGACTCCCTTTGAGAACTTCTAGTGTCAACACTCCAAAGCTATATACGTCACATTTTTCAGTCACATTTAAGTTTTCCATATAACATAAAGATGTAAATTTACCTGGTGCAATGTATCCATGTGTTCCAACTAGTGTTGACCAATTAGATGAGTCCTGCTTGAGAAGCTTAGCAGTGCCAAAGTCGGAAACATGAGCTTCGTATTCCAAGTCTAGCAAAATATTTTTGCTCGATATGTCTCGATGAATGATTAACAATGACAAATCATGATGCATGTAAGACAATGCTTGAGAGACACCTTTGATGACATTCATCCTTCTAAACCAATCCAATTCTTTCGCTTCCTCGTCGTTGCTTACAATTTTGATCAGGCTACCTCTCTGAAGATAATCATAAACTAAGAATGTGTATTTTGAATGTGTGCAGAAGCCATGGAGTTTCACAATATTTCGATGCTTTGTCTCTGTTAAGGCGCTGACCTCATTGAAAAACTCTTTTTGATCTGCTGAATTGCTACTGTCAAGTAAACAGTGGAATCTCTTGACAGCTACAACAACACCTAATGGAAGGTCGGCTTTATAGACAGTTCCATGACCCCCTTCCCCAATACAATACATGACATCAAAATTGTTAGTTGCTTCCATGATGTCTTCAAATTTCACTGTCCTATCAAACAAAGATATTGTAACTGATTGCTTGTCATTCTTAGCGTCGCCCTTCCTTCGTCTTTGGAGTTTACGAAACACAAGAATTATTACAAATGACATAACAAGTGCTCCTAAGAGAGGAAACACAACTACAAACACAATCTTATTGCTCTTTGTTGGACCATGTCTATCTTCCGTGTGTGGCCGTTGACATGCTTGCAATCCACTCACATTGCCACACAAGTTTTTGTTTCCTTGGAATGCTTCCGCCGGAGCACCTTGAAATACTTTGCTATTTGGAATAGGACCCGAAAGATTATTGAAGGAGAAATTTAAGGTCACCAGGTCTTGCAACTTGGTGAATTGTGCTGGTATTTCTCTGATAAGCAAGTTATGACTCAAATCAAGTTGAGAAAGGTGAACTAAGTAACTAATTGGAATTGGAATTCTTTGGCTGAATTTGTTGCAGCTTAAATTCAAGTAATGAAGATTCGACAAAGCTCCAATGCCATCTGGCATAGAGCTCAATATGTTCCCTGATAAGTCAAGAACTTGGAGATCAGTAAGTGATCCGACCTCAGGAGGAATACCACCAGAAAAATGATTGTCGTTCAACCTCAAATTCAGCAAATTAGTCAACCTTCCCAACTCCCTCGGGATCCTCCCAACCAAATGATTCATGGAAAAGTCAAGACGATATAGCTGAGTCCAATTTCCAATCCCTGGAGGTATATTACCATTCATGTTATTCCCAGCAATCCATAGAGTAGTTAATTGTGTGCATTGACCCCACTTAGCTAAGATATCTCCGAAAAATCGATTGTAGCTGATATCAATAAAGGTCAAGTTTGGATAGACTCCAAAGTCAGCATCTATATTTCCTTCTAGTTGGTTGTCATTAAGACGGACTCTAATCAAGCTTGTGCAGTTTTTCATGTCTTTGGGTAATGGGCCTACCAAATGGTTACTGCTTACTCCAAACCGGAGTAATCGACTGCTATTACAAACATTTTCGGGTAAGTGACCGGTGAGCAGGTTTTCATACAAAAAAAGATTTGTCAACCTCGTCAAGTTTTCCATTCCCCGAGGAATGGATCCATAGAGTTGATTTTGGGCTACACTGAAAGTTTCCAAGTTCACCAAGTTTCCTATTTCTACAGGAATGGATCCAGAGAGTTGATTTTGGGCTACACTCAAAAATTCCAAGTTCGCCAATTTTCCTATTTCTACAGGAATGGATCCAGAGAATTGATTTTGGCCTACATTGAAAGTTTCCAAGTTGTTTATATTCCCCAATGAAGTTGGAAGAGAACCATTTAACTCATTAAACCTTAAATCCAATTGAAGAAGGGTGTTTAGTTTTCCCAATTCTTCAGGAATGGACCCAGAAAATAAATTTTGCTTGAGCTGCAAAATCTCTAACCTGCTCAAATTTCCAAGGAAAGCTGGAAGTGAACCACTAAGTTGATTACTACTCAACTCCAAGTGAACAAGAGACATCAATTTTCCAATCTCTCTAGGTATGCTGCCAGATAGAGTGTTATTATATAGGTAAAGATAAGTGATACTTGTTAGACCATCAAATGATGTCGGAATTTGACCACTGAGTTGATTATTGCTCAAATCTAGAAGAGAAACATAGCTCATATTTCCTATTTTCTGAGGAATGGAACCGTTTAGCTTATTTTTATGCAATTGAAAGAAGACAAGCTTGGAGAGCTCACCAAGTCCTGGTGGGATGGAACCGGATAGCGAATTATTGAAGAGATTCAAGTTAGTCAAGTTACTCAAATTACCCAAAGAAGTTGGAATGGCTCCACCTAGAAAGTTATTGTGCAGGTGAAGCTCAATGAGGGACTTTAGCTCATTGCCTATTTCTTGAGGAATTGAGCCATTTAGTTTATTATCATTGAGCGCAAGAGTCTCAAGATGAGTTAGCTGGACAAGTGTAAGTGGGATTTGCCCTCAAAACTGATTCCCCGACAAATGTAGGTGAATAAGGTTGGAGAGATGATTCAGTTGAGGAGGGATGGAACCATGGAGTGCATTCATGCTAAGATCAAAAGATGAGAGATTGGAAAAAGATGAGAATGAAAAGTTATAGAGCGTACCAAATATGCCACAACTGGTAAGGTTAATCATAGTTATACTTCCAGCAGTGTTGCAAGAGACACCGAACCAAGTACCATGACTCACGTTGGTTGAATTGAGAATGGACCATGAAGACAAGAGAGGTTGAGTTTGATTTTGAAAACTGGCTTTCCATCTGAGAAGAGCATGTGCTTCCTTTGTAGAATCAGAAGCAACAATCAGAAACAAAGTAATCAAAAGGAAAATTGAGAGGGAAACAAGGGAGAAGGCAATAGACTTCATTGTGTATGTTTTCTGAGTAACTCAAGTATGTGATATTGTTAGTTCATTGTATACACATATAAATAGAATGTGTTGGGACTAAAGATCATTGTCAGGAATGATAGTTACTAGTGTCACGTCCAAAAAACAGAAACTCTTGAATAAGTCAATTTCTTGAACGTAGTAATATTAGTTAATTAATGAGGAAAGATGCTAGGGAGTCATCAAGACTATTGAAGAAGTATAATTCTTGCGGATCACTCCTAATGCGACTAATCTAGAAGGATACGGTTCTCATCCATGATCATGTAGAGCATGATGGAATTCCCCATCCCTTTGACAAGTCGTAGACCTGCACTTCGCGTGTCTTTTATTTTGTAATTAGTTTGAACAACTCTGAAATTTGAAATTTAGAATATGATTCCTTCTTTCAATCTTTCTTTGTAAATGTCAATATGATTTTGACGAACATAAACATGCATCAATGTGTCCTGTGAAATAACAAAATTAAGAACATATAAACACTTATATGATATCAAATTAAATTTAGATATATCTCTCCATAATTTTTGAGGAATTAAGCCCTCGTCAGTTATTCACCGCCTTTTTAATGATTTGTTGTAGTATGGTAGGCTAATAGTGAGTGACGTGTTAGATGTTGAACTTGTTGTATATAGTTTTTTTTTTGTTCTTCTTTGTGCAAAAAATAAAGGAATATACATCTTAGCAATGCATGTATTAAAAAATATATTTATTTTTCAAGGCAAAATCCCATTAATTATAACAATGATGCATAGAAAGGAAAAAAATGTATGCATTATGCATGTATATTGATAATGGATAAAAAATTATATTCATTGTTCAAAGGAAAATTTCATTAATTGTAATAATATATTCATTTTCGTTTAAAATGGTAATAAGAAATATTCAATAAAGTGTCATTTTAGCTGTGTTATGAGAACCGGACCATGCCGGTTGGTCGGATCGAAAACCTGGTTACCCAACCAATCAGATCACTTGTCAAAATATGTCAATATAATCAACATATCAATCTAATGTATTGTTATTACATTGTTAAATGTAAATATTACATACAAATTTTTATCGATGATCATATTTCATTATTTTTGTATTTATTTTTATGTTTTAGTATTAAGTTTAATTATAATATATTTTTTATTTTTTAATTGAGCCTATGGTTTAACCAATGACCCACTAGATGAACCTGTGAATCAGTGACATGATCCCTTGTCCGGATCGATTTTAACAACATTGCATGTTAGTCTTCTTCCGCGCAACCCAATGAAGTGTCATTTCACAATGATTCATTTGATTTGCATTTTGTTTATCATCGGTCATATTCCGTTGTTCTAAAGTCTAAAAGTTTGAACTGAAATTTTGGCTTTTAGCATCCCATCCAATATATTATATATAGGGTGGGATTGAAGAAACTCCTATTAAGGTTTAGTGGTGGAAAAATAATGGAACGATTGGATGTTTGATGTTGTGTTTGTTTCAAGAGAATTAATTTCTACTATTTGTTACTTTTCCTTTTCCTATTAAACTATCCGATCTTCAATATTGGCGGGCAATAATATACATTCCCACTTAATCATTATTTAATTACAGCTGCTTTAAGAGGGCATTGCGTGGGGTTTGATCACTAACCCCTCTCTAAGAAAACACCTCTCAACTCTCACAACTATCATCTTCAAAATCATTGGGGAGGAGAAGATTGATGAAAACCAAGGAGACATCATCAAACCACGTCAGCTAGGGAGGGAATTAGAGTAGAAGGCAACAACGTGACTTCCACTTAATTAGAGGGTCAATAGTCTAGTTTCCTATATTGTTTATATTTACTTCCAATTAGTGTTTGTTTAGGTTGTGTTTGTTATCACTTTCAAAAATTTTGAAAACAAAAATAAAAAACAAAAACATAAAACATAAAATTGAAACTTGTTTGGTTGAACACTTGAAACTGAAAAGAAAAAGAAGTGTGTTTATGCTTTTATTTTCATAATAATGGAATATATCCACACCACTATATTTTTCATAACTGCAGCCTTTGTCGTGTCTATTGTAACGTAATTCACCACTGAAAACATCACCATGAAGAAAAAAAGATAAGAAATAAAACAATAACCCAAAATATATTTGATCATTGTATTCACATCTCTATGCAATTTGTAATCTGAAATCTTAAAAACATTTTTTTCTTGTTTTCAAAAATTTTGAAAACCTGTTTTTGGTTTTCATAAAAACGAAAACAGAAAATACAAACAAAGAATATTTTTTGTTTTTATTTTCTATTTTTTAAAAACTAAAACTAAAAACAAGAAACAAAAGTGATACCAAACATACCCTTAGTATTTACATTCTTGTTGGTATTTGCTTTTAATTAATTTAGCTTAGAAATTGAGTTTCCGTTAGGGTACAAAATAGTTTTCTATATCGTTTTGGTCTTCAAGTTTGAGTAATTTTTGGGTTGTTTGCTTTGACTATTAAACCGGTAGAGTTGTATATATCAATATTATATATGCATGTTTTGTATCTACCAATATGCTTCTGAAAGCGAATTTGGAGATATTATACATGTCTTGATATGTTGTCGGTTTTGGTCATTTTAGAACTTCAAATCGATAACATTTTATTAAAGACAGATAACAATTTAACAAAACATATAACATTTAACAAGACATAATATTATGATAGATATCAAAGTAATTGAAACATATAACATATCACCTGCAGTCTGCAGATCTCACATCAGAACCAAAAAACCACGAAAATCACCACAGAAACTGTCAAAAATAATGATGTGATGACAAATCGAAGGAAAACATCAAGATATACAAGTCTCGTGGTGAGTATGAGTAGATCTAGTTCGAACACAATAAAAATCCAGATGAAAAATCACTAAAGAATGTCATAGAACTCTCAAATAAGCCACGAGGGGCGGAGATGAAGCTTCCGGCAGCGAAGACAAAGCTTCCGGTGGAGATCCAAGATGAATCATGTGCAGGAGGCATGTGTCATGTTTGAGGATGAAATAAGGGTGTTTTAGATAATAATACCATATATTTTGACTTTTTATCCTTCTTAAAATATTAGTTCAAATTATATGGATTTTATGGAATAAGACTTTTAAGAGTGTACTTATTGGAACAAAACTTTCCAATGAGTGATTTATCCTTAATTTTCCCTAAATTTATTCCATTTAAATTTTATGGTTTTTTGTGTAAGTTTTTCCCCATTTGGAAAGCTGGGTTCTTGTCTTCAATTGACTTTCTCATTATGGTTCTTTAGATATGCATAATCATAAAGTTAATTGTTTTGTATAGTTTGATCCGTAGTTAGTGGAATTAAATCCTGCAAGGTCTCATCCAAAGTGGAATCACTCTTCACACTTGTAATTTTCTTTTGTCACTTGCAGATTAAAAAGAGTTTGGATTTTGATATGTTAATTAATTATATTAATTGGAATTTTTTGTTTAACTTTATGATGCTCAAACTTAATTTTAATTAGGAATGTTTGAACTCTCTTTTTAATTAGCATTTGTGATACAATTATCTTTGTTGGATTCTCTTTATTAAGTCACAGAACCGAATTGTTGCCTTTATTTAAAAATAGAATTTAGTATTTGACTCTTTTTTTTTTCTTTTTTTTTTTCAATACAAGTACAAACACAATATACGACACACCACCGGATCAAGCCTATGAAAGTACACAATATACGACACACCACCAGATCAAGCCTATGAAAGTACACGTGTCAACAGGCCCCACGCATGAGGCACAAATCAAGCCCACGTAGGGGCAAACTATCAAGCCCACGTAGGGGCAGATGAAGCTCACACACCTCCTTGTAAATATTCGGAGGAGGTGAGACTTGAACCCATGACCTCAGTCAGGGACATACAAAGTAATTACCACTTAACCAATGGCTCATTTGCTAGTATTTGACTCTTGTTAGTTAGTAATAGTATATATATACATACTTAAAATGATTATTATTATTGTTGTTGTTGTTTCTATTGTCAGGACCAAATATCGTCATCACCATTAAATCAACGTTGACCACGTATCAATAGATACACAATGTATCATCTAAACCACCATTAATTCATTGTCTATCTGTTATTATGTCAAATACCGACAAACGAGGCCCATGAAGACCAAGGCCCTATATAAACAATTACGGCCCAACAATGTATTAACGCCATCATACCTTGATGTCAACGACATCGAGCACCACACATGTGACACATGCCCAAAGCAATGTTGAAAAAGAAATAGCTTCAATGGTTGAAAAGACAAAGTCCATGGTCCAACAAGAAACCAAATGACGAGCTCACGAACAACAATGACTCAAACGAACGAGATGTAAAGCCTTTGGCCAATCATCCCAGTCCTAGCATAGATAGCTCTAAAGGCAAGGTTCTTGACAATGGTTGAAAGACGTCGGCTAGCACGACTCCTACATCAAGCCTTCTAAAACGGAGAAGAATGCCAAGGAAATATACATGGCCCTTGAAAGCCACCATGTATCATTTTCCTTTGAACAAAGCTCGAGGACAAGAACCGGCGAGTCAGTGCTGCCACACCTAGATGGTTCCAACAGCGCGTCTCCTTTGTTGACAAATTTTCTCGGATCCTTCTTAACAGAAATATCACATGACAATAGAGAAAATTGAAATAAAAAAGTGAAATAATCTCAACACAAGAATATATATTGAAAACATCAAAATCGGAGAAAAATCATGGGTGTTGTCAAAAGACAATCAAAAGATAATTTCACAATATAAAAAATTTGTACAACCACATACTAACAAAAAAAATTTCATCAATAAACTCAGGCAAAATCCGAAAATAAAACCCACAACCCTTTCTTTCTCTACCAAAAACACTCACAAACCACTAGTATTTATAGTAGAACAAAAACTTAGAGTTTAACTCTACCCGTGAGTTTCTCCCCAAGATATTTTTGATTACAAATATGTTAACAATCACATTCCTAATTAGAGATCAACTTGAAAAATGAGTTTCGTCAAAATAGAAACTCTTCGTAGCACAAAAAACTCATTTCTGTCCGGACTGCTACTCGAGCTCTCCAGACAGTTATGCCTTTGTTTGCCTACTATACCTGCTTTTGCACCAGCCGTCTGGACGGCTTCCCTACAAACGCTGCTTGTTTAAATCACGCCGACATGTGAAAACTTTGTCCAAGTTATTCAGACCAAAAACCTTGTTTCATTTTACAAGGAAAACCAAGCATTACACTTTGAAAAAATTTGCCTTCGAAATTATGATCTCACTAGTAGTAGCAATCATTTAATGCTTCGTTGGCGTCTATGCAACAAGTTCAATCTTAACAGTTAACTTGTGTAGATTTTGCCTAAAAGAGTATAACAAGGAGAGTGATGAGAGTCCTATATCGGAAGATGGTGGGTTTGAAATTTAGCGTATAAGGGAGGATAAATTTTCTATTGTCAAGTAGGATTTTCAATAGAGAGTTAAACCCAAACTTGTGATGTTAGACTTTGATCCTATCCTATGTGACGGGTATTCATCAGAGAATCCCATCCTGCCATATCACTTGCACTAGTAGAATTTATTTAAAAACAAAACAACTTTCTTTGTTACCTTCCTTGGACAAAGACTATTTCCCGGTTAAACAATTTCCGAGAAGATTGAAAATCTTTATTCAAACAAGGCGGTTTATATTTCTATAAACATTTCTCAAAGAAAATCAAAATTCCAACCCCAAGTTCCCAACCCCAAAATTCCAACTTCTTAAAATATTTTATTGTTTGGAGTTAACGAAACAAAACTCGAATCTAGAAAACTTGCGAAAACAAAAGAGAGAAAGATGATACAAGATTTAATGAGGTTCGGCATAACTTGCCTATGTTCTCGGGCAAAGAACAAAGAACGAAGAATTCCACTAATATGGAGAAGATTACAAAAGAGATGAGTTATTGATCTCAAGAACTAACCCATTTCTCTAGGGACAACTCTAACTCTCACAAACAAAACCCTCCAGCTATGGCTCACTCTAAAAGTTACGTGAACATGGATTTTTATAGGCTAATACTGCACGTATTTGGACTTCCTTCTCAAAACCCAATAAGAGTCATAATTAGTTTTGTATTTCAATTTACTAATTTAACTTTGAGTCATCTTCCACAAATCTCCACCTTGGATCAAAGTTAAACATTGCAAACACGAATCTAAATAGCACACTATCCCAAAATATTCTTCAACCTCGTGAACATTCTTCCATCAGTTGTCTTCTCCAATAAAATCTCAAACTTTAGAGATTAACTTCAGCCAAGTCCAAACTCCATTTGAACTTGACTATCGGTTCCAAAACATCAACTGATCCACTAGAAGTTTGTCGACTAGTCTCACTTGCCTTGACAACTCTAGAACATGGAATCCCCATTTTCTCTGCCTTAGTAGGTGCTTCCAAAACTGTGTTTCTCATCCGAGAATGAACACGTTGTCTTCTCTGAGAATTCTACCACAAACCGAATTGGAGTACCAACCTGCACTCCACCTGATTCTCTCATCTGAAGCTCCACCTACTTTCGAGACCTCGAAATACCTATAGTATTGACTATACTACCCTAAAGAACATAAGACCATCAATTATCTTCCCCATCATTACTGTCACTGATCCCTTGCTCACCTTCAAACCTCCACCTTTTGGGGAGAACCCGCAGCCTTTGGAATCTGGACTACTCAAAGACACCAAATTCTTCTTTAAATTTGGTACATGACAGACACCTATCAAAGTCCTAATAGCTCCACCATGCAACTAGATCTGAACTGAACCTTTCCCAACAATCTTGTAGGATGACTGTGTCACCTTTGATTGAATCATATGTAGTAAATACATCCTATAAGGAGACACGTGATAGGTGCAACCTGAATCTAAAATCCACTCCTCCTTCGAGTGAACCTGTGGAACTGTAACAAATAAAGTAAAAGTTGAATCTTCATCAAAATTCGCATCACCAATATTAGCCTCTGGATCTGTCTTACCACGACCTTTGAGCTTTGGACACTCTAACTTGAAGTGCCCAAACTGTTGACAATAATAACACTGAACACTCTTCTTTGATTTACTGTGGCCTTTCCCTAAACCGTTCTTACCCTTAGCCAACAGACCAACTGCTTGATCATCACTACCCTCACCATTCAACTTGGTTTTCAACTCTTTCGAGTTCAAAGATGCCTTAACATCGACCAAGGATATTGAATTTCGTCCATATAACATGGAATTAACAAGGAAATCATACGAAATTGGTAGCGAACAAAAAAGAATAAGAGCGTGGTCCTCCTTGTCAACCTTGACTTCAACATTCTTCAGATCCATGTGTTGTTGAGTATAGTGAGAAGAAAGAATATCTCCCGCGGAGGATTAAAATATAATTGCAAATCAAATCTAATTGTGACTCGAGCTAAACGGCTAACTTAGTATAGTCGGTAAGAAGCAGAAACATTTTTGATTCTTATAAGAGAAAGAGTCAAGGGAAAGCTATCCACCACTAACAATCATGTACTGCTGCAACCTTTTTCTGTATTTCTTAATTCACGAATGACGATGTTTAAGATAAAACAATGACATGTTGATTTTATCTTATTGCTCTCTCTTAATTGGTATGTCAAGTGTATGGCATGCACTCCTTAACTTAGTTCTTAAGATGCAATCTAGAATGGCATGTTCATAGATTCAACACTCGAGAATCATTAAGCACAAAGAAGGCAAACATCACTAAATTCATAAGACGTGGCATGCATCTTATATCACCTAGAAATCAATTCACATGAATATGAACTATCTTATTCATTGGTTACTTGAGACTTTATGAAGATATGGGTGATCAATCATATCATCCTAGCAATAGAATCCTAAAACATGTAAGCGTGCACTCAAAGAAACATATCTCAGATTTCATCAACAAGTAATATAGTGAAAAGATTTTCATTCGATCTCAAGAAATAAGATTAATGAAGCATCAATACAATCATGTTCGGGCTTCAACCAGCCCCTTAACTGAATGAATATTAGCCACACATCATCTGTTTTGAAGACTAAAATACATAAGAGAAAGAGAAAACCAAATAGTAGATCTCGGTTTGCTTGCTGTTGGTTTCACCTTCTCTTCGTGCTCTCCGTCCGTCCGTTCATTCGTTCCTGAGAACGTCCAGTTTATTCCGTGAAGTTGACGAATTTGTTCAGGAACTTGACTTGGCTTCAAAATTGTAAACATATTCATCTTTTCTCATTTCACCATATTTTTACCTCTTTAGCTCTCAATCACCGTTAGGGACGTATTCCTTCAAAACTTATACAAAACACATCAAAACAACCAATTTCACCAAGGAAACTAGTGCAAAGCATAGGAATAAGGGATGCAAAATGTGCATAAATATGTGTTATCAGGTACCAGTTACTTTTGGGCATAAAAGTCCACCCCAAAACTCTTTTCCTTAAAACCACCCACTAATAGGTTAATTACATTTGTATCCTTTCCTATTGTCTTCTTCCTCCTTACAAGAATATACACAGTTTCTTCTCTCTCTCCTCCATGTTTTATTCATCTTTTAGGTTGGACTCCAATGATGTGCCGAATATATACATACATTTTTGCATGCTTTATGATAGGTATGATAATACCTATTGTTTTTGGTAGAAATATCCCCCTCTTAAGCTTTCTTTTGATAAATAATGAGTGTATTTATGTTTTGATTTGTATTTCTGATAGGTTGATTGCGGTTTGGATGAAAAGTGATGAAAAAAGGGCTGAACTGAAGAAAATGTCCACCGACCTTCGTGTGTTCAAATACTTATAACTTTTTGTCACGTTATCGGAATCAAGCGAAATAAAAGGCATTGGAAACTAGACATCTCAAGCTTTCCGTAGACGCTAAAATCGTGCAAATCGGACGTCGTATGGAGATTGTGGAATCATTCCACGCCTAGGCGCAATATTTGTGCACGCCCAGTATCACTTGTGCACGCCCAGTCCAGCGAGTTGGGCGTGAATTTGAAGTTGTGCACGCCTAGGATTGCGCCTAGGCGTGCGCCTAGGCGTGCGCCTAGGCGTGGTGCGCCTAGGCGTGAATACAACGCGCCTAGGCGCACAAGACAGTTTTTTGGTATGTTTTAATTCGCGAACTTGCCGAGCGGCAGGAGTTTTTAGACCTAGAACTGAGTTTCTGGAGAGCGAAAGCAGAGGGGGAGGCGACTCTTGGAGCTAGGAGGAGAGATTCTTCAGCTCAACTTGGATCTACTCAACTAATTGGGTTTATTCATGATTTTCTCATCTCTCCTTTTGTGTTTTTCTCTCATTATGTGTAACTAAACCTCTTGTGCCAAGGCTAGGATGAAGCCTTGGGTTTGATGACTTTGTTTATGACTTGATTTACATATATATGAGTTGATTTGGGTATAAATCTTGTGTTTCTATGTTTGATTGCAATTTCTTCATGCTTGTGGTGTTTGGCCAACACTTTAGGTTTTTGGATGAAATTGTTTGGAGAATTTGCTTAGACAATAATATGTCAAGTAGATTATGCTTCTTGAAACACTTGATTATGAATGTGTCTCCCTTTAATTAGGTGACAATTTGTATGAATTCTAATCTCCATAGAACTCCATGAATTCCTATGCATGTTTAGACCAATAAGATGGCTAGAATGTATTTAGGAATATCCGACCTAGACCAATAAGATGGCTAGTAATCGATTTTAGGGAGATTTGGCTTAAGTGCGCTAAAACCGACTTAGGTACGGATTCGTTATGCCCGAATTAGCAAATATGTGTGTGAATTTGTGTCATTGCAAGTCATTTCCCAAGGGGGATTCCAAAGCCTTGGTGTTCATCTCATTCATCTCATTTGCATTAGTTGCATCTTTATTCTAAGAAAATACCAAAAACACTTTGCTATTTGCTTGTCTTAGTTTAATTACCCAACCAAACAATCTTGAGTTGAACTTTACTTTTGTTTGCATTGTCCATACGTACATACAAATATAAATTTGGATTAGATATAACACCGTCCCTGTGGATTCGACCCTTGCTTATCATTGTGCTGTAGTCGCCGACTAGTACACTTGCTAGTAAGGTTAATTTAGACCCAACAAGTTTATGGCGCCGTTGCCGGGGATGGTAGCTTACGTTTGATCCATTTTTATTATTTGTCCATAATATTTTTTTTTCTTTTCCTTTGTTTGTACATAATACTTGTACATAATATTTGTTAACTAATTTTGCTTTTGTTGGCATATGCTTCAAGATGGAATATCCTCCACCATGTGCTTATCAGGGAGCAGGTTTTTATGGGTCGAGCTTATATTTGCAAGGATATAATGCAAGGACAACTCCTCCAAACCATGCCCCATATCCACCATGCAACTCCTTCTCCAACACTTATAACTCTGGAAGGTGTGAACAACCTCAATTCCTATGGAACAACTACCAGCATCAATTTGTTCCTACACAAGCAGCACCACCACCATTGCTTGAGCAAGCACAAGACTCATCTCTACAAGACGTACTAAATGCATTGGTTACGAGTACCCAAAAGTTGAAAGCAAACACTCAAGCTTGTAGAGAGGAGATGTGTCAATGGGCTTCACCACCACCGCTTGAGCAAAGACATGAGTCATCTTTGGATGACATACTCGATTCCTTAAATGCGAGTACCCAAACTTTAGAAGAGGCAACGCATAGGATGGTATCAAGCAAGAATCAACTTTACCAACCTATGATGAAAACAAGTGAGGGGGAATGTATATGTGAGACAACTCAAGCAGTTACATTAAGCAGTGGCAAAGAGTTGGAGCTTAAAGGAAAAGTTGAGTATAATTATGTGGATGAAGAGGAGTATGAGATAATGCTTCTCACTTCACTTTCGGAGATGGATCCACCAATGAAGGAGGGCATGGATTTCGAAGAATCAAAAAATTCTCCATCAGCTGCAGAATGTGAGATAGTTTCAATCGAACAAGAAATTAGCGGACCTACATGGGTTGAGCAAGATATAGAAGAGAAAGCTCTTGTCGATTTTGAAAAAAATTTGAAAGCTGAAGATTTGGAGAACAAGTATGATGATAAGGTGGAGGAAGAATGTGATAACTTTGTAGAGAGGCATGAGGATAACACACTCCACAATCAGGTGCTATTACCATTTGAAGCACAATTCATTGACTTTATTGGAGTTGAGGAGCCTAATGTAAATCTCAGTGCTTCCATAATGCAAATCCTGGAGGAAATTTTGCCAACAAAGAAAAAATGGAAGCTTCAACAAAGCATGGAGAGCTACATTGCAAGATCATTGAAGAAGCTTCCCCTCTACTCAAAATATCTCTTCCATTGGCATGGAAAACTACAATTTCAACCAAGAGGGCCAAAGGAATTTAGAGATAGAATCTTTTTGATGGGCACATCAAAGAAGGATGTTTGTGCCCTATTTATTGAGCCACTGCAAAGTGGTGGATCTCGTCTAGCTGAAGACAAGAGGAGGGTGCATATAGACATTGAAGAATTGTGGCCAGGCCAGCACCCCAATCCACTCGATGCATGACTCCAACCCCCAGGTTGTATTGTTTCAACTTGTCCTCTTTTTAGTGCATTATTACATTGTTATGTTTTGCATTGAGGACAATGCATTCTTTAAAGTGTGGGGTGGTGGACTGCATATGGATTATCTTGTGCAAAATTTCACATGATTTTTGTAGTAGCTGAATTTAAAAAAAAAAAAAAAAAAAAAAAACAAAGAAATTGAAAATTTAAAAAAAAAAATTTAGTGCTTGAATCTTGCATATTTATGGGAATTTTCTGTTGAATTGAGTGCTATATTGAAATGCAGCTAATCTTGGTTTGTGGAACCCATCATATCCTTCTATATGCTTGACGTCTACTCTATTGCACAATCACCGTAATTCACCTGCACGAGAATGTGTGCTTGTGGGGTATGACTTGGGTGAATAGATGTTGGATGTGGACTTTCTCTAAGATGATCTAGAACACCGTGTTAGTTATATTCTTGGCACTAGTTAATTACATGCATGTTAAAAAAAATGAAAAAAAATAAATTTGATGATGATTAAAAGCATGTTCCGCTCTTGTGATCTTACCGAGTAACCGGGGCTCTTGTCTAACCAACTCGAGTTTCGCGTAAAAAGGTAAGACAATCATGATGAACATACTAGGCTAGCTTAACTTCGAAGCCTTTTCAACTCGAGTGATTGATCCGAGGTGTGCTTTATCACATAATGCCCTAAACCAACTGGTTGGGAGTCATTGGTTGAGAACTCGTTACATGGGTTGACTAGAAAGCTTAAAGGAGTGAGCATTGCACGGGCCTAGTAAAAAAAAAAAAAAATTAAATAAATAAAATAAATAAATAAAAAAAAATAATAAGAAGAAGAAGAGAAGTATGTATATAAATAAAAGTGCCTTGGTATTACTACTTGACTGTTCTTGGAATTCTTGGAATGTGACTATGTTTGGCGCCTATGAACTTTTGGAAGCCAAATATTTATACATTTCTTCTTTGCATGCACTTAATTTAGATGAAGTGATTGAGTAGACGGATAATCTTCACTGAGTATATGTTTGGATGAAGTGTGGGGTCTCCACATCTTTTTGATTGCATGGCATTGATGTATATTGTTTCGATTCTAGCAATTTCCCTCACATATGTTTGATTTGAGTTATCTTGAAACGTTTGTGGGTGTCGTTCTTGTAAGCCCTCAGGAGACAAAACTCCTCCACTAGGGACACCTAGGGGTTTAACGGCTTGTTGCATATGCTAAATGCAATCGCGATTCCTGCGTTAGTGAGTTAGGATGTTAGTTGGTAGATGTACTTTGTTTAGTTTTACTTGAGGACAAGTAAGGTTTAAGTGTGGGGTGTTTGATAGGTATGATAATACCTATTGTTTTTGGTAGAAATATCCCCCTCTTAAGCTTTCTTTTGATAAATAATGAGTGTATTTATGTTTTGATTTGTATTTCTGATAGGTTGATTGCGGTTTGGATGAAAAGTGATGAAAAAAGGGCTGAACTGAAGAAAATGTCCACCGACCTTCGTGTGTTCAAATACTTATAACTTTTTGTCACGTTATCGGAATCAAGCGAAATAAAAGGCATTGGAAACTAGACATCTCAAGCTTTCCGTAGACGCTAAAATCGTGCAAATCGGACGTCGTATGGAGATTGTGGAATCATTCCACGCCTAGGCGCAATATTTGTGCACGCCCAGTATCACTTGTGCACGCCCAGTCCAGCGAGTTGGGCGTGAATTTGAAGTTGTGCACGCCTAGGATTGCGCCTAGGCGTGCGCCTAGGCGTGCGCCTAGGCGTGGTGCGCCTAGGCGTGAATACAACGCGCCTAGGCGCACAAGACAGTTTTTTGGTATGTTTTAATTCGCGAACTTGCCGAGCGGCAGGAGTTTTTAGACCTAGAACTGAGTTTCTGGAGAGCGAAAGCAGAGGGGGAGGCGACTCTTGGAGCTAGGAGGAGAGATTCTTCAGCTCAACTTGGATCTACTCAACTAATTGGGTTTATTCATGATTTTCTCATCTCTCCTTTTGTGTTTTTCTCTCATTATGTGTAACTAAACCTCTTGTGCCAAGGCTAGGATGAAGCCTTGGGTTTGATGACTTTGTTTATGACTTGATTTACATATATATGAGTTGATTTGGGTATAAATCTTGTGTTTCTATGTTTGATTGCAATTTCTTCATGCTTGTGGTGTTTGGCCAACACTTTAGGTTTTTGGATGAAATTGTTTGGAGAATTTGCTTAGACAATAATATGTCAAGTAGATTATGCTTCTTGAAACACTTGATTATGAATGTGTCTCCCTTTAATTAGGTGACAATTTGTATGAATTCTAATCTCCATAGAACTCCATGAATTCCTATGCATGTTTAGACCAATAAGATGGCTAGAATGTATTTAGGAATATCCGACCTAGACCAATAAGATGGCTAGTAATCGATTTTAGGGAGATTTGGCTTAAGTGCGCTAAAACCGACTTAGGTACGGATTCGTTATGCCCGAATTAGCAAATATGTGTGTGAATTTGTGTCATTGCAAGTCATTTCCCAAGGGGGATTCCAAAGCCTTGGTGTTCATCTCATTCATCTCATTTGCATTAGTTGCATCTTTATTCTAAGAAAATACCAAAAACACTTTGCTATTTGCTTGTCTTAGTTTAATTACCCAACCAAACAATCTTGAGTTGAACTTTACTTTTGTTTGCATTGTCCATACGTACATACAAATATAAATTTGGATTAGATATAACACCGTCCCTGTGGATTCGACCCTTGCTTATCATTGTGCTGTAGTCGCCGACTAGTACACTTGCTAGTAAGGTTAATTTAGACCCAACACTTTACACATAAGTTCATCCCATTTTGAGTTGATTAAGAGTTTATATTGCCTAAGAAAACTATATTTGCATATTGTAGGTGCCAAGGCAAAAAAAGGGAGGAAAAGAGTGTAAAATGAAGATTTGGACTCCAGAACTGATTTCCGATCGATCGGAGCCATTCCCGATCGATCGGACCTGCCAAAACACTAAAAAACTCGTGGAGGCAGATTGTATTTCCGATCGATCGAACAGTGTTCGATCGATTGGAGGTACTATTCACAGCACGGCAGTTTTATGAAAAAGTTCCGAATTCACTTGTTTTTAAGCCAAAACGACCCCAACTTGTTTTAAAAACGACATAAGAGTTTGGGGAAGTATAAAAGGGCATAAAATAGGGTTTTGGAGGGGTTCTTGGAGGGTTTTTCATTCTACCACCATTGGAGAACTTGGAGCTACCATTGAAGCTTGGAGAAGAAGATGGTCTACAAGGGGGTTTTCTCTCTCCTTTTCTATCCTAGTTTCTATGGTTGATTTCCTTTGTTTAATGATGTATTTTGCTTCCATGAGTGGCTAGATTTCTTACTAGGGTCTTAATGTAACCAAACCTTGAAGATTCAATAAACTTGGTTTCCTTATTTCTTGATTTCTCTCTCTCTATTGATTGTCTATGGGTGTGATTAATGCTTGTGAATGTTTGGCCATCATTCAATTGATTTGCTGCCTAGATTGAGACCGGAAGGAGATATCTAGGGTTTGCCTCAAGGCATAGATGACATAGGGTGCATGAACCATAGGAATATAGGTTTGTGGCTTATGCAATCGCTAAATGATTTCCATAGTTCTTAATGGGTTTTTGATATATTAATCTGATTGTTAGGAATAACAGGGATTTATGTTGAAAATACGTTTGATGTATCTAGGAATAGAACATTGAATAGGTTGGGAAATCGATTGTCATTATAGAGAGAGGAATTAGAGATTAAGGGACTAAGGGAATTGAATTGGATAGGTGAGGTGACGTTAAGTACCCTAGTGCTTTCCATCCTTGATTTCACACTTGTGTTTGATTTGTCTTTGTTCTTTTTAGTTAGTTTAGTTAAAAATCAAAACAAACCGCAAAACCTTTCCCCAATTTGCATAGTTGTTACTAGTTTGACATTGATTTCTATTGCCAACACATCCCTAGTGGAAACGATAATTTACTCACCTCTTTATTACTTGTGCGATTTGTGCGCTTGCAATTAAATCCATATCATCCAACCTTAAAAGTCTAAAATCCAAACGATTTAGACGACGATTCGTTACACCACCACCATCGTTAGACTCCTCTCACTGAAACGCACAATGTTCAACCAGATTCCGTTCAAAACGGCGATCAGAAATGGAAACCCGAAGTTGGCCCATTTTGCTTGTGTAATATTAATGTTTGAAACACTAACATAAACATTAAAAAGTCCATCTACGTCATATAATGTGTCGCAACCGGGGTCATGACGCGGATCGACATTGGAGGATGAAAAATGTTTAGAGTCGTCACCAATTGATTTAAGGTGCAATTGGACACCGTAAAGACCTGCGAACCAGAGAAAAGGGGTACGGGAATCGATTGAGTGTGAGGAAGGTGCTAGGCACCTCACAACTCCTGTTTGAAAACGGTTACCCTAATTAATTTAATGGCTAACTCTTGGAAACTTGCTCTTTGCAAGATATAATTGTTTTGAGAAAAAATTTGTATGAAAAATACTATCAACTTATGATAGTTTTGGAAAAAGATTTGTAAGAATACCATCAACTTATGATAGTATTTAAAAAAAATTTGTAATATTACCATCAACTTATGATAGTTTTTATTTGGAAATTCACTACCAACTTTTGGTAACGTTTAATGAAAATACACTACCAACTTTTGAAAGGTTTAAATGAAAATACACTACCAACTTTTGATAGGTTTAATGAAAATACACTACCAACTTTTGGTAGGTTAAATTTTAAATACCAACTTATGGTATAAATAATCATTTGGGAAAGTGTCATCTATCAATTTAACCTATCATTGCCAACTTATGGCAAATTCATAAATGAAATCAAATAAGGCCCATAATCCAAATAAAGAGAATCAACTTATGATTTCCTTAATTGAAATGACCTACATTCAATTCTAAATTCATACACTCATAGTAAATAAAAATAATTCAAATAATAAATGTCCAGATTATATCAGTCAACATAGATGAATTAAACTACACAACATAAGGGCCAAATATACACGGATTGTAATAAACCAGTAAAATCCTGAAATCGCACAAGCTTTCATTAAATCCGGTCCAAATAGAGTCTAGAAACCTGCCCAAAAACAGCCCCCAAATTGTCCAGAAAAGAAACCACAAACTGCCTAAAAACTGCACAGAAATATGCTCAATACAGCCCTGAAATTAATCAGAAAACTGCACAAAAATCTGCTCAATACAGCCCAGAAATTAACCAGGAAACTGCACAAAAAACTGCTCAATACAGCCCATAAATTAACCAGAAAACTGCACAAAAATCTGCCCAAAATAATATCAAAATCCGATATCGAAACCAAATATTACCATGGTAAGCATACAAAGATCCTAGCTAAGAAATCAAATCTAGATATTCTTTTCAGCAAGGCAAAATAGATGCAAAGAATGTTTACCTATGAAGAACAAAACTCAAAAGATGATAATGCCGGTTGTCCCTTTTTCTTTTCTTTCTCCCTCAAATTCCAAAACCCTCTTTTTCTTCTTTTCTTTCTCCCCAAACTTTTGTGCAGCCGATCCCTCTCTCAATTCTTATTTCTTATCTCTTTAGAAACCCTAAGAAAATAACCCTTTTTGTATTTTTCATGCCATTTGCAAAACCCTAAAAAGCTGTCACATTTTCCTTTTTAAGGTTTTATTTCCCAAAATCTTTTAATTTCCCTATTTTGTAGATAATTTCTAGGGTTTGGTTTTATTGGGCTAATATTTTGGTATTTGTGAACTTTTGAATATCCGTGGACTTGTGGATCAAGGAAATGAGTTTTTGTAGGCTTGTGGGTCCAAAAGTGGCTTTTTGAATTTTTGTAAGCTTGTGGTCTCAAGAACGGGCTTTTGCAATTTTTTGTATTTTTCTATTTTTTCCTATTTTTTTGTATTTTTTGGCCGGACAGAAACGGTTACTACATAATGCTAATATTTTGATGGTATAATTTTACAATTCAAAACATAGAGGATTAAAAAGATAAGTCAAATTATTTGATAGCATAATGTTACATTTTCAAAACAATAATATTAAAACTGTAACATTATAATTGTACGATCTCATATCTAAACTCAGTACATCTCATATTACGATTTCAAATCTCATATTACATCTCAGATCTAAGAATATGAAGACGAAAAAGAATAAAAATAAGAAGAAGAATGAGAATAAGAAAACAAAGAATATGATGGTGGAGGTGCGACGGTGTTGGAGGAGTGACGGTGGAGATGGAGGGGGACGATAGCGGTGGTAGAGGCGGATGGTGACAGTGGTGGAGATAGAGGCGGACGGTGGTAGGGGTGAAATGGAGGGGAGGTTCTTAGATATATGTCTATTGAAAAAGAAGTGCAAATATGAGAACATGAAATTGTTAGTTTTTTTTAAAGAGACACTATGTGAAAAATATGTACTTATGTTGAAAAAAGATTTTCAAGTGAACCTTTGAGTCCAACAGTTATCAAAGTTGGACACATAGATCCACTTGAAAATAGTTGTTCATTCCTTTACATTTCGTACATGGTGCTACATGTCGGTTCAAAATGAAAAGGCCGAAGGACGAGGACGGTTGCCGAAGACGTAGCTGGAGGAGGCCGGATCGACAAGATTTGTGGACATCGTCCTTTGGGTGCTTTTTTTCGATGATACAAGCAACGGTGGGTGGCGTGGAAGGTCGGAAAATGATTGTGGTGGTCGGCCGCTTCCATTTGGTGGGTCAACGGCTCCTATCGGTGGCTGAACGAAAGAGCTACAGTGGTGATGGTGGTGTTTCCTAAGAGTGGAGGGAGAAAAAGGTGAGAGAAAGGGAGGAAAGAGAAGAAAGAGAGAGTGTGACTGTTTATATAGAGACAAAATAATGATGTAACTGTTGATGTGGAATGCCATGTACGATTGAGATAAATTGAGATAAATTTTATTGGGACATTTAACACTACCGTTAAAGGCCTCAACATTCTCGTACGCTGAAATACATCATCTTTCGCCACACAAGATCAAAGAAAACGGGGAGCAAATGAAAGGAGAGAACAATTTGAGTGCCTGCATCGTCAAAGTCATGGCATCGCAGCCTAAAATTTCAGCTGTAATCAAACTGAAGCAAATTAGCTTACTAAGCAACACTGTAAGAAGCATTTCCAGGCGGATTGGCCCCTGAATCTGGAACCATTTCACAATGTTGATGAACAAATGAAATAACCACATGTAAGCGAGCATGGCATAGCATTTCAAGGAAAAAATTCTCCCAACTATTGAGAAAGTATTTTGCTTTGGGGCTGATATTACAAATAAGTTAGTATTTTTGCTTCATCACAGACAAAAAGCTCCAACCTAGTGTTACATACATAAAGAACTTGCCCTGTCCCAAATCCTTCTTCAACACATGCAGTAAGGACTAAAGACCTCCCGAACCCAAATTCAAGGTTCACGTCATAGGTTTGTGAAATACTAAAACAATAATTTTTCCTCTCCCTGTTTTGAAGGAACACTAAAGGGCATAACATGGTATCAGACTTTATCACAGAAAAAGAGCCCACCGTCTTTCAAAATCACCAGAAGACGTCAATAAAAAATAAAGTTATCGACGTAACCCTATTGAACATAAGAGTAACGTTTTAAGCACCTTACAAACAATCAATTATGTGAAGATCCCTATTTCTCCTTTGGAACACCTTGGAGAGTTGAATTAGAAGATTCAAATCCCAAATCCTCGAAATAGGCTTTTTCTGCGCTCACCATTCGAGCTTGGAATATGGTCCATTCTCTTCTACACCTCTCCCTCACCTGTTTAAAAATAAGTAAAATTCGAAGTTAGTTGTCTTCCCAAGTCAAACGTAGTTTGTGATAATGTAAAATCAATATGATATTTAATAGACATAACTCCTTGCCCCAACAAAGAAACAATCCAGTCAAATTTCTGAGGGTAGGTGTGCGTATTTGAGAGCGTTATGTTCTTAACGACAATGTACAAACAATAGAAAAATCCGTTCCACAGACAAACAGAACCCAAAAGGGAAAGAAAAAGAAAATGAGAGAGAGATTGTTACATACCCCTTCCAACGGTGTCCTCCCGGCCTCTGCTTTCCCCTGTGGAAGAAGAAAAGCTTAAGCATTTCTACATCAAACCTTAAAAATGCTCACATAGCATAGAACTGTTTGGTTTTACCTGATTCCCAAGTGAAGGAATGCCTTGATGAACAATCCATTGAGCATCTACAACTCCTATTTTCTCGTGAGCGGGCTGTTTCATCGCAAAGTCACAAGAGTTATGATGAACTTCATAATGATCATCAACAGGTACAAGTTAACCACGGCAAAAGGGTAAATGCAGACACTGACCTCAACACATTTCCTAAGAGCAAAATCTAGGCCCCATCCATGAACCAAGTCATTCTGCAATTGAAGGAACAAACTATTTTAAGACTACATAGGCAGAGTTCATTGTGGCAACTTCTTAAATATATTGCTGTCTACCTGAATCATATACCAAACACAACGCCATGCATCTCGAGAGAATACCGTGGCCATGATCTCAACAAATCTGCAGATTTTAACATATGAGATGACCTGATTAAAAAGCACTCAAAAGCAACACATTCCAACCAAGTCTAATAAGTTCACATACGCGGCACATGGTGGCAAATGGGGATCAGTGCACCAGCCTGGTCTCTCCTCAGTGTCCCTGCAACAAGAGAAACGAAATAGGACGTGGTCAAGCTACAAGTAGAACGATTTATGCATATGGAAACCACACAGATGAAAATGTTCCATAGATTGTAAATCTCAAGTTATGAACATAGTTAGATCAGAGAGCATTTTCTGTCCTTACTTGTGAACCTCACTGCCATCTCTCCTCTTTGTCATTGCCCAAGTTGTTCCTCTGTTTGGTTCCAAACCAGGCTGCGAGATCTCCAAGCCATGTTTCCTGACCAATTTTAAGTATCTGGAGAAACAAAGAATTAAACCTTCAAGTACTGTTTATGCACTAGTAACGAGTAGTGAATGTAAGTACTCACTCCTCAGCATCAAAGTGCTCCACCCCAAGATCCTCGTCCCACATAAAAATGTAGTCATAGGGTGCCACGATATCAGGGTGCAGAAATCGTTTTGCATACCACCTAGAAAAAATGTAGGCTAGGTTTACATGAGAATACTTACTATATGCAAATTTGTTAATAAATTCGTAGCGCAGGTAGTAGCTAACCATTTAGTTTGCTTGCGAGCACTCACGTGAATTGCTCGCTTTGACCACTCAAACTCATCCCATTCACTTGTTCGACCATCATAGTGAAACAACAGAATGGTGAAATTCTCCGAGAACTGCGAAAAACCAGGTTTTAGTGGGTGGGTGCGTGAGAGAAGGTAGGACAGAGGGAGCCTGGACTAACCTTTTTAACTGCTGCATCAATATTTTTTTTTTGACCATAACCAACAGTGAAGGTTACAAGATACTTTGGTTTGATGGTCAGATCCTGCAAGTGGCACCTCCATCAACAACAATTCTGACCGAAAATGCCAAAAACTATAAATTGTATCTCAGCTGTATTGACCCAACTTCTGTTTCTCCAATTAGGTCCCAAAGGCAAGTAAGGAGTAAATTAGTATTGAGATTTAAATGATTATTTGTCTACCATCCACCAACACATCAGTTTTAGGTAATTCCATGTTTCTATTTAGTTTAGTTCATGAGCAAACTGCTAATCTACAGTCAAATATCCAAGCACCATTGTTTTTTTTTTTTTTTTCGTTCTTTCATTCTCCATTCTTATAACAAATCCTTCCAGTTTTTCTTAAAACTCGTTGTCTTCTGTGTCGACTCTCGAGTTCTTCACTAGTAATATTTACACTCCTGTAGCAAACGAGTTTGAATTAACATGACCAATGCTATGAGTTAACACACCTCATTAGGCTGACCCCATAGTCGGCGAAGATAGAAATCTGACTCAGATTCAACTATACCTGGGGGTAGTCTCTCAGCCCCTCGAGGATTTTTTGTAACCCATATCTGCATCAGAAATATGAAAAACTGTTAGTCCAAACGAGAAAGTCAATAAAGAGACAGAAACATGTCATCGATTTAGGTACATAAATAACAAAATTAACCAAAACATAAAATTAAGGAATTAGATTGATAGTTTTTTTTTTTTTTTTTTTTGCCTCTTCCTAATCCTATCAATTCATGAAACAAGTATTTTTATTTTCAAATTCTTCCAGTTCAAGACAACATGCGAACATGTGGCCCAACGGTAGAGTTGTAGGGGTGCAACCTACAGGTCATTTGTTCGATTCCTCGAAACAGGCTCAATAAGGTATGTGTACATCTTGTATGTCCTTGACCGCGCCCACTGCAAGAGCCTTGTACATGGGCGTTGTTTATCTTACCAGTTGAAGATAACTAGCATGGGAAATGGACTTCCCAAAATCTTTGCACTTGAAGCCATCATATTAAGTAGAACTATGCTTCAAGAACCTAAAATGCTTCATCTAGATTAACAAACTCATGTTAACAAGAACAGTTATCGGGGTAGAATAGTGGAATATTGGAATTAAACTTTAGGAAGCACACAGAAGACAGTAAGGCCATAGATGGAAAACCCTTTTCACTCCGCTTAGTCCTATCCATAGTTACCGGGAATGCTCTACTACCCCTCGTACCCTGAATTGGGACGCACGTCTCGGAACAAGGTACACTAGCAACCTGGGATGCTCGGGAACTTGATCTGGGACGCCCAAATGGGTGTCCCAAAAATCAGCTATAGAAAACTTGAGAAATAGAGTGGAAATCAGGTACAATTGACTCAAAATTGGAAGGAAACCCCAAAATCATCACTGATTGAATATAGATAGAGAGAGTTGAGGGAAAAAGAGGGAGTGAACCTCAACATTTTAAATGCTCAAGGACATTAATCTAGATAACCTTTCAATATTTAGTGGCGACCCGAAAAACCTTTCAAACTGTATCACGTTCCCAATAAGCGTACCAACTAATCCTACCCCCCAACGTACCACAAATTAATCAAGTGGCGTATCCTATTCCCGTACCCGTACCATGACCCGGAGTGTACCATGTTCCTGGTAACTATGGTCCTATCCCCCAAGGGCTATTTTAGTGATAGGTTCTATAGGCGCTGAATGATCCCATTCCGTCAAATACCTAGTGAAAAATTGATCCGACACAATTTAAATACATATAAATATAACCTATTTCAAGACAGACAAGCCTCCAATAAGTAGGAACAATCTGGATCCAATTACAATGAGAATTGAGTAGACCTTTGCTTTTACGAAAGTGGAGTTCTATGTTTAAGCGTTATTTATATATATGAATCTGTAATTTCTTAAAGTGACTCTTTGTGATTCATGATCCACTGAAAGTGGAAATGATGCTCATATAGCATATTGGTTCAAGGGAAAAACACCCCAGAAATTTGACACTGTGTTCAGGGGCTGGAGTTTCCCCCTTCCAGTATTGGGCAGTACCAAGAAGAAACACAGTAGCATGTATAAAGAAAAATTTAACACCCAGATTTTAGAGCCACAAGGACATTTAAATAGGGAGAATATACCTTTGTTCCATTGTACTTGTATTGGGTAGAGCTGCCTCTGTTTCCCTTTATTGAAGAAAAAGAATTGAATACAGATTGGGTTGAAAGACCAGAGTACTTGTCCTCAATGTATGTGAGATCAATGGAAGGAAAAAGGCTTGATGGGAGATTCACCTATCACGTTCAGAATTTTAAAAAAAAAAAAAATTTGAGAAACAAAACTTTTAGCACTCTGTATTGAACATTGTCATGGCAAAAAGGTGAGACGACCATAATAGATGCACACCTTTGTCAATGAAAGTGTTGGGAAGGATACCCCTAAAAAGAAGCCAAAAATAACTCCAAAAGAAGTTGACATGATAAGCCTCATTGTTTCATTAGGTTTCCTCATATTCCCACTGCAGCTCAAAAAATGTAACCCACGTGTATCATGTCACTTTCAGATTCAATGAAACACTAATAACTTGTAGAAGTTCTAACTCAAAGGGGAAACAATGGGCATCTCTTTACAATGAATAGTAAGAATTCAATACCTTCGAATGGAGATTCCCATTTTACTCAAAATTTTCTGGCTTTACAACCACAAATATATGAATTGAAATGCAGCAAGAAACAGTCACTCCACGAGCTCATCAATTCTATAGCTTACAGCCAATCCTGAAGATGTAAAAATAGGTAAGAAGCTACAATTAGAAAATTGATTTTCGCTGCAAAAATTGAATGTTTATATCTTTCTGATCCCAACACTGGATAAAACACTAAATTAAATCTGTTGCAAGCTTGCATGGGCAATTGCAATAATAAGACCAGCCAATCTTGCGCAAGCAGTTTATCAATAGTGTTTGTAATAAGTAATGTTTGGGGTTGGAGGGATTTCAGCTTCTTGATGATTAACAATAATTAACTAAAACTACTAAATGATGCAATTCTATTAGGCAATTTCAGTCAAACTGATAATTGCATTATGCAGTGAGTAGAAGAGTGTTTGGTCAACATGATATTTGGTAGAAGAAAATGTTGACAATTAAAATTAAAGAAAAGGATATAACCGATTTTAGGTTAGGTTTATGGATATAGAAGAAAAATATTTCAAACAGATATGATACAAGATTTGTTAACAACTCGGAATACAATAACTCATCCTAGAAACAGCCTCACCACAATGTGGGAGTAAGAGCTGCATACCTCCTACACTGCAGTGTGTGGAGTGTTTTTAGGTATAATGATATGATCATAAAAAACCTACTTCCATCACTGTTACAAAAATCTTTTGGTCAGGACATGTTTGCTTGAAGTTAATGCAACATCTTCCATATCTATAAGACTCGATTTCAAAACAATCCGTTTAGTCATCGTATAGGCTGCCTAGAAGGAAAGAAATTTGAGAGCTTTTAAGGAGAAGGAAAACCTCATTCACATAGTTATTGACACATGGTTAGATCTCCTGGGCTTCTGTTGGTGTGGCTCAAGTAATTTAGAGCGAAAGCTGTTGATTAGTGCGAATGATTTATTTACTTGTAACTAATCGTCCACTCTGTAATGAAAAGAGAAAGACACTGAAAGACTTCAATCGCTTAATTAAGTGCCTCACTGGTCTTTGGGTGGCACCCCCTTGATGCCTTGACCCTTGATTGCATAAACTTTCCTATTTCTTTTACTACTTAAAACAAAATATTCACCATCACATGTTGCCATACTATGGTTTGCTCAAACACGAATTTTGGGCATGCCGCTGCCAGTCCAACATTTCTTTTTTGCCTTTCATCCTACCAAATGCCTTTGAATCATTTCAAGCACTGGCAATTAGGTTTTCACAGCTAAAACAAACATGAGCAATGCTATCTAATGCCATTAGCAGAATCAATACCCCCAAAAAAAAAAAGCACTTAAAATCGCTTGTCATGATTTTATGGTGTAATTCCTTCAACAGCAGGCAAACTTTAGTGAACTCAAAAACCAAATTGCACGAAAATTTTCGAAAGCAAATCTTGTAGCCAAACACTTACCACGAAATGAAATTGGTTTCAAACACCAAATACAACTGATGCCCAAATCTGTTGTAATTTTTGAACATCGAGATAGCTCAGCTAAACTGAGCACAAGCTAATTACGATGTTCTGATTGGTTAAACGGGGTCTAAAATTTCACAATTAAATACTCAGATGTAAACAGCAGCGTCATCAAAGCCCACGATTCATATATGTATATGTATACATGTCTACATACATACGCAGACAGATACAGAGACAGATATTGGAAATTGGCAGAGAAACTAACCTACACGATAGATGAATACGAGAATCCTCTGTCCTGGAAACCCTCGAATGAGAAACAGATCAGTTGAACGAAAAATGAAATCTGTTGACAAATTGGAGCAAAGCAAGCTTGATTTAGCTGGTGCTGGTCAAGTCGACGACCGAGGAGGAAGAACAAGTGACAAAAAAAGAAAAGTAATAATGAATGCCGTTGAAGAAGACGATTCCCTGTAGAGGGAAGGGCTGTCGTGGTAAATTTGGAGATTTTGTCGTCCGAATTTGGAAACCAAATTGGAATCAAGCTCAAATGCAATTTCTCCATTTCACGTACATTACGAGGTGGTCTCTGTCTTGGCCGTCGGATTATGATCAGACGTGGAGCCCACATGAATCTGGTGTTTCATTGGTTGTACTGTAAACTTCAGATTCGAATATTTATCTAGTAATAATGGGTTTGTTTGGGAATGCTGTGAGGTGCTGTGAGGTGTGGTGTGGTGCTGTAAGTTATAAAACTGTGGTGCTGTGAGGTGAGTTGAAACGTAAAAAATCTGTTTGGCGCATAATTTTTAAAACTGTGGTGTGGTGCGGTGTGGTGCTGTGAGGGGCGTTTGGCGTATATAAATTACGGTTATATTAGATGACTAATAATATTAATATAAAATCACTTAAGGTTTACCTTGTACATTAATCTAAAATAAAATAATTGACCTAATTTGATTACGTAGGACAAGTCAACATATAATGTAAGTGTTTGGGAGTGTGGTGAGATGCTGTGAGGTAAAAAGTTGTGGTGCTGTGAGGTGAGTTGGAACGCAAAAACTGTTTGGCGTGTCACAAAAAACTGTGGTACTGTGAGGTGCAGGGACGGAGCTACCAAGGTCCCCAGGGGGGCATGTGCACCCCCTGAATTTTGAGAAAAATTTTACTATGTATATATATTTGTGTAAGTATAGTACTAAATTTCTGTTAGTCTGGTGGAAATGGTGTTTAAGCTTTCACCATAGTGTCCAAGTTCGAAACTCATGAGCCGCAACCTCGTTAGTCTTTATTTTTTTTATTTTAAATAATGCTCTCTTTATTATACATGAGTTTCAAACTGGTTTGCAGCTCCGTTCTCTTTCTTTTTAAAATTATTTTGTGTTTTAAATCATTATCTCTTTATCCACAAAAAATATTTTAAGTAGGTAATAAAATTTGATTTTTCATTTATTATATCTTATACAACTTACTTATAGAATACTAATATTCTAAAATAGAAATACATTCTAAATTAATAATAAAAAAAAAGAACTGAATTTGAATTGAATAGAATAAAAAAAATGGAGTATATAGGTTTGGACATTGGGATGTTTATATATTCGAAGTTTGAGAGTCATATTTCTAATAGATTTATGTTTATAATATATTCTCTTGAAAGGACTACTAAATTAATTGTTCTACGTTGAGTGAACTATGGTAACTCAAGATCATTAAAACTAGTGATTATAATTTTTTTTTTTTGTTTGCTTGTTCTCGTAATAATATAAAATGGAAGCACTACACATCCATAAAATAAACATCCATAAACTTACATAAACATATGACATGCTTATGTGGCTTCTTTAATAAAGTTTGTTTGTTTTTTTTAATCTAAGTGACATGCCTATCAGACTTGCCACCTACATTATGTAAATTTATGGATTGGTCATCTTAGAATATAAAATATGTATAGATTTTACTATTGCATATCAAATTATATTTACTTGACTAAATTTTAACAAAAACATATAAATAACCTAAAAAAAATTTCGGGGACACTGCCCTCGAACCCCCGTGGTGCCCCTCCTCACCCCAAATCCTAGCTACGTCCTTGGTGAGGTGTGTTGCAACTGAACACAATTGCAACACACTCCCAAACTCATACAATGTGGTTGTAGCATCATTGCGTTGGGAGTCCGTTGGGTTTAGTGATAGGTATGATAATACCTATTGTTTTGGTAGAAATATTCCCCTCTTAAGCTTCCTTTAAATAAATAATGAGTGTATTTATGTTTTGATTTATATTTTTGATAGGTTGATTGCGGTTTGGATGAAAAGTGATGAAAAAAGGGCTGAACTGAAGAAAATGTCCACCGACCTTCGTGTGTTCAAATACTTATAACTTTTTGTCACGTTATCGGAATCAAGCGAAATAAAAGGCATTGGAAACTAGACATCTCAAGCTTTCCGTAGACGCTAAAATCGTGCAAATCGGACATCGTATGGAGATTTTGGAATCATTCCACGCCTAGGCGCAATATTTGTGCACGCCCAGTATCACTCCTGCACGCCCAGTCCAGCGAGTTGGGGCGTGAATTTGAAGTTGTGCACGCCTAGGATTGCGCCTAGGCGTGCGCCTAGGCGTGCGCCTAGGCGTGAATACAACGCGCCTAGGCGCACAAGACAGTTTTTGAGATGTTTTAATTCGCGAACTTGCCGAGCCGCACGAGACTTTGAGACCTAGAACTGATTTTCTGGAGAGCGAAACCAGAGGGGGAAGGCGACTCTTGGAGCTAGGAGGAGAGATTCTTCAGCTCAACTTGGATTTACTCAACTAATTGGGTTTATTCATGATTTTCTCATCTCTCCTCTTGTGTTTTTCTCTTATTATGTGTAACTAAACCTCTTTTGCCAAGGCTAGGATGAAGCCTTGGGTTTGATGACTTTGTTTATGACTTGATTTACATATATATGAGTTGATTTGGGTATAAATCTTGTGTTTCTATGTTTGATTGCAATTTCTTCATGCTTGTGGTGTTTGGCCAACACTTTAGGTTTTTGGATGAAATTGTTTGGAGAATTTGCTTAGACAATAATATGTCAAGTAGATTATGCTTCTTGAAACACTTGATTATGAATGTGTCTCCCTTTAATTAGGTGACAATTTGTATGAATTCTAATCTCCATAGAACTCCATGAATTCCTATGCATGTTTAGACCAATAAGATGGCTAGAATGTATTTAGGAATATCCGACCTAGACCAATAAGATGGCTAGTAATCGATTTTAGGGAGATTTGGCTTAAGTGCGCTAAAACCGACTTAGGTACGGATTCGTTATGCCCGAATTAGCAAATATGTGTGTGAATTTGTGTCATTGCAAGTTATTTCCCAAGGGGGATTCCAAAGCCTTGGTGTTCATCTCATTCATCTCATTTGCATTAGTTACATCTTTATTCTAAGAAAATACCAAAAACACTTTGCTATTTGCTTGTCTTAGTTTAATTACCCAACCAAACAATCTTGAGTTGAACTTTACTTTTGTTTGCATTGTCCATACGTACATACAAATATACATTTGGATTAGATATAACACCGTCCCTGTGGATTCGACCCTTGCTTATCATTGTGCTGTAGTCGCCGACTAGTACACTTGCTAGTAAGGTTAATTTAGACCCAACATTTAGTCCGAGACAAGTGTTATTGGAATATATTTTAGTGTTTTTCGATATTTGTTTGGTGTTTTTTCTTCAGTTTTGTAATTCTTTTATTAGTGTATAAGTTCTGGTTTTTTTTTTTTGAAATACCACATAGAAATATATTTACGGTTGAAATCGACTTTTGGATAAATATATGTCTAACTCAATCGATTGTCAATCAAACTATCTCTTCTTGGTAGTGTGTAGATTCTTAAGTTATTAACGTGACGTTAAGTGTAACATTTTTTATTATAAAATAAAAAAAATGTGCGTTTGGCCTGGCTGTCTCACTTTGGATTTTCCTTTGGCTTTTTGTTTTATTTTAAATTCCAAACAATGAGGTCCACCACAAACTTACAGGTCAGACTTTGAAAGCTCAGCCTGAGAAAATTCAAAAGTCCCCATTTAAGTAATTAGTTAATTTATTAATTTATAGGTTAGATTTGAGTCCCTAAATATAAAGTAAAACTACTTTCTTAATCATATTACATAATAAGAAATGTCAATGCTTTGGTTTCAAATTTAAAGTGAAAAAAAATCAGTTCAAAAAAAAAAAAAAATTTAAAGTGAAAATCATAAAGAAATAGTTTTGCTAAAACAGAAGCACTACACATCCATAAAATAAACATTCATAAACTTACATAAACATATGACATGCCTATGTGGCTTTTTTAATAAAATTTGTTTATTTTTTTTAATCTATGTGTCATGCACCTTTTGCTTGTCACCTAGATTATGTAAGTTTATGGGTGAGAAAATTATGGATATATATCATTTTGGTTGCTAAAAAGGCAACATAATAATATGTAAAAGCCCATCTGGTTATGGTATATCAATTTTTAGATTTAAATTTTATTTATTTTCCATAACCTGAACATTTGAATAAATATAAGAAACTCATAAATATAGCAAGGGAAAAAGATTTTTTTAAAAAATCAAAATCAAAACTCCACACAAACACCGATAAAATGGGTTTTTGTGATAAAATTGACGTAAATTTTAAATTTAATTCTTTTTAGTCCATTATCCTTGTTTTCTTGTTTTTTTAGGAACCTACAAACTCAAGTAAATCCATTGATTACCTTTAAAATAAATGTAAAAAAATCTTAGGTGGCATCGGAATACTATATACTTCTTTTATTCTTTAAAGCCAATTGTGCCAGTAAGACAATTGAAGGGTAAATGATACTCTTCATCCCTCCCTCATAGATGGGCTGTGTAACAACTCAATCACTCACGTTTCAAACGTAACAATTAAATCACTGATCTTTGTGAGTCGTAACTCGGTCAATTTTGGGGCAAATCCGTTCAGTCAATTTGTTGATATGTCAAAAAAATTCAAACATAACGTTTTTATAACTGATTTTACACACGTGGCATTTAGGTATAACAAAATAGTCATTGATAAATTCTCAGTATATCAAACTAGTCTCATATAGATTCATATCAGTAGAAGGAAACAATATTGAGGGTATATGGGCATAATGTAATGCCTATCAGTGGATCTACTTTATGGCTTAGGGTGATCGGTGATGTGGTTCTTCCACCAAAATTAGGTCGAATATTGCTGGAGCTAGTACCTCTGCTGGAGCTAGCACCTCTTCTGGAGTTGGTACCTCTGCCTCTGTTGTAACTATTGGAGCTGGAACCTCTGCTTCAGTTAGGTCAAAGATGGCAATGAGAATATCAGCAAATACGATACCTTGAGAGCTGGAACCTTAGGTTCAAGATACAAATCCATGCTCAATGGAACACAAGAATCAACCAATCGTGTGTCGAGGGATGTTTGAAGATACTTGAACACTATATTTTGATGATTTTGAGTATGTTAGAACTACTAAATTGTTTCTATGTCTTCATGCCTTTAGACTCATTTGTTGGATGAATGTTCCTGAAGACTTATTAATATGGTATGTGTGGAATTCGACTGATATGAATCTATATGGGACTAGTTTGATACACTGAGAATTTGTCAGTGACTATTTTGTTACACCTAAATGCCACGTGTGTAAAATCAGTTATAAAAAAGGTTATGTTTGACTTTTTTTGACAGGTCAACAAATTGACTGACCAAATTTGCATCAAAACTGACCGAGTTACGACTCATAAAGACTAGTGATTTAATTGTTACGTTTGAAACGTAAGGGACCGAGTTGTTAAACAGCCCATCTGTGAAGGACCAAAAGCATAATTTCCTCGACAATTGAAAAACCTGTTGGATGCAATAAAAATTACGCTACCAAAATAATTTTTTTAAAAGGGTACCAGAAAATACCAGGGTGACAATACTGTCTCGAGATGAAACCGAACGGACTAGACAAACAAACAAAATATTGTCCGGGAATGATCCGAACATATTAAACAAATAAACATAAAAAACAGACAAACAAAAACAAAAGTCACAAATGATCTGGATCAAGTGTATTGTGTTACCAAATTGCCTCGTGATCTAAGTCAAATTTCTCGTTGGGGAATAACTTATTGTGCAAATAAAATCTCTATCTATAAATATGTTATAATTAAATAAATTCACTAAACTCAATGGTTTTTCAAGGAATAAAATGAAAATTGCCTTCATAATGTTTATATTTTATTTTATTTTCGAGCATTAAACGTCCACCACAAGTCTTTGAAAGCTTCAGCATGAGAAAATTCAAAAAATTCCCATTAATTAATTAATTTATAGGTTAGATTTGGGTCCATAAATAAAATTCTTAATCATCTACATAATAAGAATAGTTTAAAGTCAAAATAATAAAGGAACAGTTTTGCTAAAAAGGCAACATAATTATGTAAAAGCCCATCTGGTTATGGTATATATATCAATTTTTAGATTTAAATTTTATGAATTTTCCATAACCTGAATATATGAATAAATATAAGAAATTGATAAATAGAGGAGTACTTTTCAGCATAACTCATAAAAGAATCTAAAATAAATAAATATATTTATTATATTTAAAAAAGAATGTAAAAAATCAAGTGTATAGATGCCGTATGAGGAATGTATAATGCCAGCATCATAGCAAGTAGATTAATGTTTATATCATGTGCTTAACTGTTAACTTATATAGATAATTTCAGTTTCTAACCATTAACAACGTGTTTTTCTGGAGGAGAACATCAACTCAAAGCGGACAATATTGTTGATGTGTTTCTTGAGGCTTTTGTGGTTGATTTCAATGCAATGAGGGAAAGAGACCAAAAAACACACATAAAAGAAAACGATGAAATTGGTTTTGGTGATAAATTTGATGTAAAATTTTAATCTTTTTTGTCCTTCTTTTTTCCTCCTTGGTGGGTTTTATCTTCTTGAATTCTGGATATTGGGTATTTTGATTTTTAGGATTTTTTTAATGGGGAAAAAGATTAATTGACGTTTCTTTTTTTCAAACAAATATATCCAATCACAAACTTTTTTTTTTTTAAATACCACAGAAAAATACGCTCGCAGCTAAAATCGAACCTTAGATACACATATACCTAACCCAGTCGATTGTCAACCGAGTCACAAACTTGTGATAGTTACAGCTGATAGTAAAATAATGCAAAGATTGGTACGAATTTTCAAAACACATTCCATGTTTGTTCCATTAATATTTTCAATTTAAGACAGTGAATTGTGAATTACTTTTAATTGGTTCTTCACATTTTGGCTTGATCAAAGCAGTACAATATGATCTCTCTATAAATACCACATAAATATTAGCTCTTGACAAAAATGGCTTCAACTTTTCATCCTATATTTCTTTTTCTTTTTGTTTCTTATCTCTCGTTCACTTCCTCCTTAGTGTATGCTAGATTCACCCATTTATCAAAAAGTGTTGCTTCCTCTAAACAGCAAGTAGAAAGGCTCATAAAATCACTCAATTCATTCCCAAAAGATGGTAGTAGTGTCATTCAAACTGACTCATCAGTTGTCAATGTTTCAAGATTGGTTGAACAAAAATTTAAGTTCCCTTCTCTTCCTTCTAGCCCTAATGTTGAATACCTTGGTAGCTTTGCTGGCTACTATCCACTTCCAAATACAAATGGTGCAAGGTAATCTAGAGACCCTTATATTGTTTTATATATGCCGTTTCATCCCAATCTTCACTTTTTTTTTTATAATACTTTTAGAATGTTCTATTTCTTTTTTGAATCACGGAATAAAAAAAGTGAAGACCCAGTTGTGATATGGTTGTCTGGAGGGCCTGGATCCAGTTGTAGCGTGACATTATTTTATGAAAGTGGTCCTTTTCGTATTACAGACGAAGTCTCTCTTGTGTGGAATGATTATGGTTGGGACAAGGTATTATATACTATCTCACTATCTTATGCATTAAAGTAGAACAAGAAAAATCATTGCTTTGTCAAAACCAATTTGGGAGGCTATAGAGACTTCTTGTTGATTTGTCTTGAGAGGCTGCAAACTTCTTGTTGATTTGATTTGGAGGTTACGGAGACATGACTTTGTGAAATAGAAGAAATTTTTTCAAAGAGGGTTTTTCTTTCTGTAGTCTCGATGCTCCTACTTAACGGCGACTTCTCCTTGGCGATGACTCCTATACTTTGTGGTAGTTCCGCCGTGTCGATAGCTCCTCCCACTTGGAGGCGTCTCCTCCTTGGTGGCGGCAGCTCCAAAAACTTGGGGCCATTTCTACTTCTCCAATCAAGGATTTAGAGAGTTTCTAGATAATTCTCTCTTCTTCTCCTTGTTGGTATAGAGAATGAAATAAGGCCTCCTATTTGTAGAGAGCAGCTTAAGGGCATAATAGGAATAAATAGAGATCAATTTTATGTCTTGTATTTATCCTTTTTTGAGATATTAATCTTATTTATTTTAAGATTTATTTCGGGTCAAAATTTATTTGTGAATGATAGGTGTCAAATATTTTATATATCGACCAACCTATCGGAACAGGATTTAGTTATACAACAAGTGAAAGTGATCTCAGAGACAATCATATTAGTGTTAGTAATGATTTGTATAATTTTTTACAGGTTCGCTTCTTTCTCTTATCCTATTTTCTTTTGATGCCTGAAATAAATCTAGTGTCTTACGTTGTCCAATTTCTCCTATAATTGTAGGAATTCTTTAAGGCACATATGCAATTTGCTCAAAATGATTTTTTCATAGTTGGGCAATCTTATGGCGGGCACACCGCTCCTACTCTTGCTTCTCTGATTCACCAAAGAAACCAAGAAAATGTTGGAATTCGTATAAATTTAAGGGTATATATTTGACTCAATTCTCAAACTATGATGTTTTATTTTTTTGAATTTACTTAAAAATATATGATTTTACAGGGATTTGCTATTGGCAATGGATTTACCAATCCTAAAATTCAATACCCAGCACTTCTAGATTATGCAAAGAATGAAAGTTTAATTAAAAACTATGAACATCGACGTATGACGCCGATGGCTGAAGACTGTGTATCGTATATAACAGCTTGTGGTGCGTAATCTTTTTAACTTTCTTTTTTTCCTTTTTGTATATTTATTCGATCATGCTATGTATGTAGCACCCGACCGACTCGAGTGGGCGGGACCATAATTCTTTACAGTGTCAAGTTTGGTGGGGTTATGCGAGTTATCAAATAGTATAGGGGTTAAGTCTCTTGTCCCACATCGCCCATAGGAAGATGTCAAGTATAGTATATAATTAGCTAAACTTCCTAACTAGTAACTAGGAGTGTACATCGGGCCGACCCGATGATTTTTTACAGGTCTAACCCGACCCGGTGAACTTTAACTTTTAGAGATGAAGACCCGATCCGATAACCCTGTTAAGATTTCTTTGATAATCGGGTTCTAGGCCATCAGGTTAGTTGGTTACAGGGTTTGGGTCCCTGGTCACCCGATAACACTTGACAGGCCCTATCCCACGTTCCAAACAAGTTCTCTCCTTTTAAAAACTGTTTCTATGTGTTTTCCTTTGTGGTTTTGTAAAGTGGGATTCCTAAACATCGAATCACCTCATATGGGTTCAAGATGCGCGACTCTTCCTCGTACGATCAAACACCAATATGATATTGTTGAACATCCTTTTGAGCTCACATATCGCACAATGTGTCGTAAATCCACACCCCCATGCATATCAACAATATTATCCGCTCTGAGTTGTCCGGTTCTCGTTGATACATCGGGTCCACATGACTTTATTTCTCCTTAGGTCCAAACAAGTGGATTAGGCCCAACTCACTCAAGCCTAGAAAAAAGCCTTGTTAGTGGTTAAGGGTGGACTTGGCCTTATAAATAAGGCATTAGTGCCCACATCTTTCGATGTGGAACTTTAACACTCCCCGTACTTGTGAGTTGGGTTATGTCATATCCAACCATGTCCAATTGGACAGAATTGTTCCGATATCATGTTGTAAATCCACACCCCCATACACACCAACAATATTATCCGATTTGGGTTGTCCAGTTCCCGTAGATACATCGGGCCCGCAAGACTTTGTTTCTCCTTAAGTCCAAACAAGTGGGTTAAACCCAATTCACTCAAGCCTAGGAAAATGTCTTGTTTGTGGTTAAAAGTGGGATTCACCTTATAAATAAGGCATTAGTGCCCTCAAAATGTGGGACTTTAACACAATGGATGATGGATCCGATGATTATGAGCTCTCAGTGTGGAACCTTTCATTAAAGGAGGAAGCCTTTATGAAAGACGAGAAGTTCCGTTCATCATCACAATCTTGTGTCTATCCCTTTTTATCAATAATAGAAAGCAGCAACTTATCAAGTTGATCCCGTCTAGGCACAGGTTAGGACAAAAGAAGTCCAAGTTTATCTTAAAGAAACTAGATAGAAGGTGAGATGGAGTTGCGGAGAGAGAGAGAGAGAGATAAAAGAAAAAAGTGACAATAGAGAAGAAGCCACGCAAGTGAAGTTTCTTTTGGTCTTATCTTGTAACACACCTGCGAAGTAAATTGTTATAGGTTCTGTTATACCACATCGGTTAAACATAAAGGGAAACATAGGAAAAGAGGCTTTAATTTGTTTTAGACCAGATTATCGGGTAACGCGATAATCCGAAAAATATGAAAACCTTCACCCTATGAGGAAATTAGGCCGGGTCTGACCCGGACCGATCAAAAACATTTCAAGTCTGCTCGATAAGTCGCAGGTCGGTCCCAGTTGGGAGACCCGATGTACACCCCTGCTAGTAACAAATTCTTTTCTTGGACTCAAATTAGTATGAGCTGTGCTGGGTTTGGGAAGATGAAGTTGTGCGGGCTGGTATAGATTGGCCCAAAGCAGATAAAGTGTCACTACTATGAGGGGACAGGGTGTTACCATGCATAATGTATCTATTTGTTTTTCTCCTTTTGGAAGACAAAATATTTGGAAAACAAATTATTCACATAATGATTTTCTTGTTATTTACTAAAATAATTAAGAGAGGTTAGCTCATAAAATATATGTGATGAATAAGTTTTGCACTTTTGATTTCTTATCAGACACGGGTGGCAAAGATGCTTGCCGCACCGCATTTCATTATTGCATGGAATTTTTCCATGAGATCCTACATTGTGCCGGAGATATAAATGTAAGAAAATCATGTATCGTTCTATGTATATATGTTTTACTGAGAAAAATCTGCACAACTTTAACTTCAATGTCTCGAAAATATTCATAGTATTATGATATTCGAAAGAATCGTGTGGGTTCCAAGTGCTATGACTACTCAAATTTGGAGAATTTTTATAGTAAGGAATCGGTAAAGGATGCTTTGAATGTAAGAGGAGACATACCATTCGTCTCTTTCAGCTCTGACGTCTACTCAGCTTTGAAGGGAGACTTGATGAAGAATCTTGACGTAGGAATACCTGCTTTACTAGAAGATGGAATCAGAGTCCTTATCTACGCTGGAGATCAAGATTTATTGTGCAATTGGCTTGGTAAATCTCCACAGTTGAGATCTATTTTCCAAGTTACAGGATCATTTGTTTGGTTAATTAGCTGAATTCTAATTTGGAAATTTTTTTGTGGCATTTGATTTGATAAGGAAACTCAAGGTGGGTGGATGCAATGAAATGGTCTGGGGATGTTGATTTTCGAAGAGCTCAAAATGTGTCATTTTTTGTTGGTGATTCAGAAGCAGGAGAGTTGAGAAGCCACAAAGGGTTATCTTTTCTCAAGGTATTTCAAGCCGGACATATGGTTGCGAAGGATCAACCAAAAGTTGCCCTGCGCATGATACAAAGTTGGATGCATGGACGACTTGTTTCGCACTTGGATTAAACATGAGTTTTCGTGAAAGAGATATGGATATCAATCATTCACTCACCCATATATGTAAGGTTGCAATCTGATTACCAAGAGTTTAAATTTGTTACTAGATACTCATTTTGAGTTATTTTATTAATCATTAAATGTAAAACCTTACACTTTTACCTAGGGGGGTAATTGAACTCAGACGAAAATTTTGGAGGAATTTTGGAACGTTAAGTCAATAGGGTCAAAAATAGAATTTTGATAATACCCAAATACGTAGTTTACGATATAAATACATCTCGTAACCCTTTCTCTTATACAAAACCTAAAACTCACCAAAATAACGCAGCCACCCAAGGAATACTAAACTAACCTCAACCTCAAGCGCCGAAGGACATCACCCAGAGTCGACGGTACGGGGTATAGGAATTGGACGAATTGGTGACTCAGAGATCAAAGGGAATCGTGAAATACAATTACATGGTGGATTGAGACGGAGATCGGGACAGTTTATTTTATAATACTCGTGACTGCGTCTGGAAGAAATTAGGTGAGTAATTCATCTTTAAGTTGTTGTGTTTGATATACACGACCTTGGCCACCATGAATAGTCTTGCAGTGTGATGTCCATAGAAGCGTCATCAATAAAGAGAAAAATAAATTGGTTGGGCTTGGGTTTTGTTTTGTGATCACGTGTGTTAAGTCTGGTGTTGGTTTTAGAGGTTCAAGTGAATATTGGTAAAAGAAAAGTCTATGCATAGTGTATTAATGGTTTTGTTTAAGTCTTTAGGTGTGCAGGTGGTGAACAAAGGCATGTTCTAAGGTGTTTTTAAAATGAACCATAAAAGGGTGGATTTAATAAAAGGGGAGTGAGGTCCACGGGTCAAGGGATTCATTAATTGGAATCAGCCAGGTCTCGATAAATCTGTCCAGAGAATTTGGCCAGTTGAACTTACGGGCTTATTTAGATCCTTGAGTAAAATTTATTTTAATTAATCTAAAAGTTTCTAGACAGTCTCTTAACCTATTATATGCCGGTAATTGTTTAGGGAATCGAGGAGACGCGTTAGACGTTTAACATTGATTGCACTGCTATCGAGGTAGGGGTTCTTCATTTATTGACCTCTATTACCCGATATTACGTGTTCTACAATTTTCTATGTTTTCCTCGCGTGTTAAATACCTGCCTCTTGAATCATTCTTTGTTGGCTCTTCATTGATTCGCATTTCTCCGTGCTTGACTATAATCTTTCCAGCATGTAGATAGGCATGTGAAATTTTGGCTATGGGAAAAAATGGTTGATTTGATTTGATTAGGACTCTTCGTAGAGCTTTGTGCCCCATTTTTCTAAGGAAGTAAAATATTTTCTTAACTAGTTTGGAAATGAGTTTTGGATGCATGGAAAAACTTATTGTAATACATGCATCATGATATATGTTGATTGTGTGTTCGGATTGTGGATTTTGTGGAGATGGGTGGTTGTGATAGCCTTGTTGCTGTTGTCTGGCTCTGGTTTGTGTGGTGGTTGTGACTCGCGACACACCACCTTGAGACGTGATCACTGTCTGGGATTTGTTCTCCTTAATCTGTTCCCATGTGATTATACGGGGATTTGAATGTCGCGGCCTCCGAGGGGAAATCCGGACTGTTGTGCGACGTGATTGTACGGGGATTTGATTGCCACGGCCTCCGAGGGGAAATCCGGACTGCCGTGTGCCGATGATTGGATGTGGATGATTTGTGGCGCTATGCGCATTGGGAGGAGATGTGTGTTTGCATATATAATTTGCATGTTTATATATATATGCATATTGGGTTGTGATTGTGACATGAGCATAATCCTTTTGTTCCTGCCTATTCTTGTATTACTCTTGAGCTGATTGTTGTATTTGTAGACTAGTTCTACTCTTTGTCATATCGTATGTGATTCCCTCTCTCGGTATTCGCATCATGGATATCCGAGTCCTTATCGGGTACTATACCCCTACTGGGCTATTTAGCTCAATCTCTATTTTCTTCTTTCCCTTTCAGGTGAGTACGTAGATGGTGGCCAGCTTCTCGAGGCGTGAGCGGTGTCCCCATGGATACAGTTGTGGTTTATGGGTAGCATAGGGTTTGATTATTAAAGACTTCCGCTTTGTTAAATTTTAAAGACTTATTAATTATCTCTCAATGGATTTCTAAATGCATTTTATTCATTTTTTTTGGGATTATATTAAATGATTTTGGAGGATTTACATGGATAGTTTATGTTTTGGACAAATTGGTAATTCCGCAGACCCCCCTCCGGGACGGGTCGTTACATTAAAAGATTAATTTCATTTTCATTTGATCACTCAAAATGAGTTATTGTAAATTTGTAATAAATTTAAATTTCAATGAAAAAATTGTAATTGAAAATCTTTGAGTGAATGAATGATAGTTATCCCTCTCTTTCAATGACTAGTACTTTTCAATTTATTCCATTGAAAAATAACTAACATTAAAACCAATGTTATTCTTATTCATCAAAGAAAAAAAATAAGAGTCATCTATCCAACCAATGTTTGCGTCGAATATTTGGTATAAACCACTATCAAACACGAGGCAAAGCATGAAGCTTTGGATAAATCATTTAGGTCGTTGCACAATGTTACACACCATGAAGTTTTGGATAAATCATTTGGGTAATGACACCATGTTGGTTCAATTCTTATTGAAACTAATATTTTTATTGTCACATATGTATTTTGACTTAAATTATTCTGTCATTAAATTTGAAATTTTTGTGCGCACAATTTTGACTGCCCAAGTTGGTTAAAAAAAAAACCTTTCGATTAAAAGTAAAAATCTTTTGGTAGTAAATATAGAACAAACACAGTGTTACTCGCGTGTCAACATTTCCCATGGGGCTTCACGTTCGATTAAGATCTAACGGCCTCGACTGAAACCACCGTCTTAACGAACCGCTAAAAGCCCCCCATCGGAAAAATTGAAGAGAACCCCCAAAAGACAACTTTTTTCTGTGTCTCACTTTGTCTGTGTCATCATCAGACATCAGCTTATGTAATTCATTGGTTCCTCTAGAAGCATTGGACCAGCTACGACTCGATTTGGTTTGCTCGAATTCTTCAACAAGTGATCGCTCTCTCCTTCGAGGGTTTTTTTGGGCATTGAGTATCATGTGTTTTCATTTCCATGTAAGTTGATTTCGTATTCTGGAATTTGCGTCATATATGTATATAAATGCGAAATCGGGGCTTCGATTATGCAGCTGTTGTTTACACATGAGTATCTGTTTGTGTAATTATGGTAAATTTTATGGATCGATTTAACCTCTGAGAAGAATCGCGTGACCAGAATTTGCTTTGTGTTGGCTGCTGAGCTGTTTTGATGTTACAAAGAAATAACAGATAATGAGCATTAATTGGGTTGAAAAGGATTGAAGAATGTATTAATGGGTTCGTGATTGGTTTTTTTTGGAGGTTATCGATGGTTTGATGGGTTAATGTTTTAGTGTTTTACCACAGGCAGGTTCCTAGGCTCGAAAAAGAAAATCTGGGTTGGAACCTTGGAATTCCATTATTCCAGTTTTGTCCAAAACGTTTGGGTATTTATACTAAGTTTCAGCACCAAGATAATTAATAATTAAAAATTGAGAAAAATCTCTATTTACCTTCATTTATTTTGCATTTTCCACTATGTTTTATTTTTATCCCTAAACCATAGGATTGCCATACACGCTTGAATGATAATTTTATATCAGTTGAGTTGAGAATTTTTTTTCTTTATTTTTGATTTCATTTAGGTGGTGCAACAGAAAGAACTACCGCTAACAACATGAAAGACAATTGAAAACTCCAAATGTAGCAAGGTTTGGAGCTCCTATAATCTTCTATACATATAATTGGCATTCCGATCTTTTCGTCCGAGAGCGAATCCAGAAGCAATGTCATCTCCAGACATTGTTGCAATCTTGGAGAGCTCTAGGGAACTCGATCGAATAAGGAAAGATCAAGAGGAGGTGCTAGTCGAGATAAACAAGATGCACAAGAAGCTCCAAGCAAGTAAGGCTCTCTAATGTAATTGTGTCCTTATTAAGAATTTGCGTATCTATACTTGCGGGTAACGATTACTCATATTGATCATGGATGTTGCATGTTGATATTTGGTTACCCTAATATTTACATATATATATATATAGATGCTGGTATTTTTTTTCAGGTAGCTGTTGGGGTGCACTTTTGGGATTTTCCTGCCTTGTTTTTGTTTTTTTGAATTTGCCCCTTTTAGAAGGCTCAGTGTAGTCGTATTATTATTATCTTCAAAACTTTCAGGACATTAATATATGTACATCTGTGTCTGAATAATTGCAACTTGATATTTTATGCTGTATTGATGTTTGGTTAGTCTTAAGATTGATGGGTATAGGTGGGACTAATAAATGCTGATTTCGTTGCCATGCTAAATGTGGGCTTTTCTGTGTTCTGGTTTGTTGAATATGTGCATCTTTAGGTTATTATTGTTAAATGTAGCTTGAGTTGGAGGGTTACTTGATGGATCTGTATTGTGATAGTGTTAACTCCTAGATTGCTGAATGGTTTCACTTTCTATTTTATGCTGTTGTGGTTGGATTCAGATAATTGGGGGCAGCATTGATTAGTCAATAGTCACTCAGTGTTCATATTAAGAAAGTGGATAATGAAGGATTTCTCTAGTTTGTAAAATAGAAGGATGGAGAAATATTGCATATAGGAAAAGAGAAACTAACATACTGTGTGGAAACTGGATGATCGTTGATGATATATATGTTTCTCCTATCCTCTCTTTTTCTTTCTTTGTCCTTTTATTTGGCCCAGGTTGTTTTGCACAGAGAAGTCTACCAGAATTTCCTAATTCTGGTGAAAGAATAATATATATGACTCAAGGGTTATAGATTGTTAACATATTGGGCCCCTTGTCCAACCCCTTAAAAGGCCTATTAGGAGGTAGGAGGAAACCCTCATTTAAACCACAGACCAGCCCTCTTTCCAACCGATGTGGGATACTCAACATCCCCCTCACGTGTGGGTTGGCCCAACTCCGAGAAGCCCACCACGTGAAAGCCCATCGCGTTGGACTGGCTCCGATACCATGTTAACATATTGGGCCCCTTGTCCAACCCCTTAAAAGGCCTATTAGGAGGTAGGAGGAAACCCTCATTTAAACCACACACCAGCCCTCTTTCCAACCGATGTGGGATACTCAACATAGATTATGCCCTTTTCTTCTAGAAACTTAATTCAGTTCGGTTCAGAAGAATTTGAAAGAGATCGGCTTTATGTTAATGTTAGGCTGGAACTTGTTCGTAGAAACGGTGAAAGAATTTGTTTTAAGATTGCACATGGAAGAAACTGATATGGAACAATGGTGTGGTTTCTGTCTTCTTAGATGTCCTAACTTCTAAATTTTTCTTTTTGATGGTCAACTTCTATACTATTTGCTGACTTCTATCCCTTTATGCTTGTTTGTTGAAATTGCAAGTGAATTGTTGATGCTTATTCTATTGCATCTGGTCATATTATCATATGTGAATTGTGAAATGGTTAATCTACCTTATTTTGTGATTTACTTATTGCGTCCGACTACTAACTGTAAGAGTTTCAGATTATTATGAATAAATCTTAATTATGCCATTTTTTCTTGATAAATAATTTGCTTTCTTGAGATTTTTTGAGGCTTAATTTGCACAATTCTGTACTTAAAAGGAGGCGCAAAAGTAATGGTTAATTCCATAGGTCCTAATTTCCAACTAGATATGGGCTCATGTTTATTTAGACACACCCACTCACAATTGCAATATGATTTGATCAAACTGTCAAAGACCAAGGCAATGAAATTGGCAGAAATTGAATGATTGCAGTGGGTCGACTACTCAATTTCCTTTTGTATAAATTGAAAGCTTCGTCTGGTTTCAGAACGATGGTTGTAATGCAAAACACAGAGAAAATCTTATGGTGTGGGAATATGATAAGGAGCCCTCCAACCACCCTTATGACACTTTTTCCGGTGATGTGGGATGTGCGTAATGGTGTATCAAAACCCCTCTCAAAGTTGGGGGGATAATTTTAGATGTTTGCTTCCACGTTGGAAGAGGGGGAAGGATCAATTTCTGGGATGATGTTTCAGATTTCTTTCCACTTTCCAGGATATTTATAGAATTCCAAGAAATGAGGTGGAATCAACACTACATAAGCCGTGGGAGACGGACATCAAAATTATAATCAATGGAAATACTGTGGATTGGGAGATTGAAGTTTTCAGTTATTTATGGTTCATATATGCTACAATCCTTAATCCTTCAGAGAAAGACCGCGTAGCATGAATATCTCATATGCTTGGAAAATTCAAGGTGAAGCCTCTTTATAATCTGCTTTCCAAAGAGGCAGTGGGGACCAGGAAGAAAAATAAAATCCCTCGGAAATGCATTTGGAAACCAGAATTTCCTCCTAGGATAGCCTTCTTTATAGGGGAAGCCACTTGGGGGAAAAAAAATTCTTGCTATCAAAATCTCTGCAAAAGAGTATAGATCTTAAGTTGGGATGTCGCAGTCAACCTTCTTGCAGTATCTTGGGTTGCAGCTGAAAGTTCGGAGAAGGAACTAAAAGCCTGGCATTCTATTTACTGTGCCAGCAGACTAGGCAATAAGAAATGCTGTACGACATGGTTTTTGCAGGCACATCTTGAAGGAAAGGATAAAGAGAACTTTTGATGGTGCTGAAGGTCATTTGAATAAGATCTTAATTACTGTTTCAGCTGCATGGGCATGTACTTGGATGGCACCGGCTTGGAGCCTTTGCTTTAAACATATTGTTTTTCCTAGGTAAGAAAATGAAAAACTGTGTTGCAGAATGTAATGAATGAGGTAGTTCTTTCTTCATAAAACCCACAACACTATTCGTGCGCAATGAGCTACTTGAATAATCACGGGTCACTGGCAATGGAGACTTGTTTTGTTCTAGATCAGACTCTGAAAGGGGAGTTAAAAAGGGGTGGCGAGAGGAGAGAAACCAGGTTTTGTGGAGTTGCAAATATTGGGAGGTTTTGGCTCCTCGAAAGCCAATAGGAGGCTATTGGTTTGTCGAAAACCAGATTTTCTTGTTCAATCCTTTGCAATTTCAGTTCTATTCCATATATTTCCGTTAATCAGTCTCCAATTCATCTCGCTGGCGTATTTGGGTGTGTTCTTATAAATTGGTATCGGAGCGGTTGATCCATGGCATGGTCAAGATGAAAATGGAAGGCAGAGCAGAGCTATTAGAGATTAGAGAAAGATGTTACCGAATTGAAGACTAGTTTTACAAGCTTGAAGGAAGACATGGATGAGATTAAGGCATGTGTGTTCCAGATGCGAGATCTGTTACGCCATAAAGTTTCCCCCGACAAAGGCAAAGACAAAATTGATGCGGAGTCCTTGCACGTTCGAGATGCTAGTGTGGAGAGAGGGCTACCCATAGAGTGGGATATTGGCAGGAGGAAGCTCGAGTTACCACTATTTTCAGGTGACTTTCCATTTGGGTGGTTGTTCAGAACGGAACGCTATTTCATTGTCAATTGAGTGACTGAGGAGGAGAAAATTTCAGCAGCCATCGTGTGTCTCGAAGGCAAGGCCTTGAGTTGGTTCCAGTGTGTGGAGGCTCGTGCCCCCATTGTAGTCTGATCATTTTTCAGATCTGCCTTGCTGCACCGTTTTTAGAATTCTCAGGATGGCAGCAAATACGAAAAGCTGGCAGATTTACGGAAAGAAGGCACTGTTACCGATTTCTGAGAAGGCTTTGAGTTGATCTTGGCTTCCTTGCATGACGTTGGCAAAGAAATGTTAGCAGGGGCGTTTATTAATGGGCTTAGGGAGGAACTACGAGTTGAGATAACGCTTACGCTGGCAGGCTTAATGGAGATGGCCCATCATATTGAGGAGAGTCAGGAGGAACCTAGCTTTGGCCAGTGCGAAGCAGCTGAAAACGCATCCTTCCACCTTCACAGCAGTTAGTCGTTTTGTCGGCAATTTAGGAAGACCACCAGATTCTTCACGACCTGACACTAAACCAAGCGACAATTCATTTTCTTAGTTATGGCTGATGGGGAGGCTGAAGGATGGCGAAGGTGTCTTGGAGGGTGAAACTGTTACGGAAGTCAAACCTTGAGGACAAGGTTGCTGTTTTAGGGAGGGGTATTGATAGACAAGTGCCTTAGTAAGAGGGTAAAACTTGTAGGTCTTATTAGGTATTTTGTTATTCTAGTATTATCTGAAAAGGGGAGTTAAAAGGGGTGGCGAGAGGAGAGAAACCAGGTTTTATGGAGTTGCAAATATTGGGTGGTTTTCGCTCCTCAAAAGCCAATAGGAGGCTACTGGTTCCTCGAAAAGCAGATTGTCTTGTTCAATCCTTTGCAATTTCAGTTCTATTCCATATATTTCTGTTAATCAATCTCCAATCCATCTCTTTGGTGCTTGTATTTGGGTGTGTTCTTATCATCTATGTTCTAATTTTATGGCATGTCTCCCTAAGGCACTAATGTCTTGTATGTTTCTATTTGGTCTGAAGGTACTTTTTTGTCACTTACCTCTTTGAGCATTGGTCTTACGATGCTTGTCAACATTTTTTGTAGCATTATCAAATATCAACCATTATGGTGTTTTACGTCAGGTTTTTTTATAGTCACATGCAATGATAGCCTTCTCTATATGTCACCAAGGACAAAGCTTCACTTACATGCCTTGGTAGATTTCAGCGATTTAATAGCTCTAGACAGAGTTGGTCAAGAAGGTCTCTGTAGCTAACCCTAAAATTTGGGAACAAGGGTGGAAGGTGCAGTCAAACATGGTCGGTCTGCTTAAGCACTTTTCGCTCTGCATGAAATACTTGTGCAACTCTTACAGGCCACTGCCTGGCAGAATTATCGTGCGAAAGGCAAGGTCTTAGAGGTCCATTGAGTTGTCGACCACGAGCTATGGCATGACTCATAAGTGACATAGAAAGAAACTAGATTAATATATTTATTTTTCTATATCATAACGAGGCCATAAATACCTGTTTTGTTGGGATACATGTAATGAAAAAATTGCAATATAAATGGACAAGAAATAAGAAAGAGATCATCTAACATAAATAATGTTTTAATAGATTATTTTGCATTGTAGGTTCATTTCATGGTTTTATACGCAGGGCCGCGTGTTTGTATTGATCCAATGGAATTTCATGTACATTTAAAAAAAAAGAATTTTCAGTCTACGACGGTGTAAAGAATCGAAAGAGAAGAAAGTTCGATCATTTCCAAAACTAAAGTGACTTTTTGCATCCCTAATAAATGACATGGACACGGCCAAGAGTTTAACCGTAACGTCATTTTTAGGTTTTCTTGCTATCAATTGTTGTATGATAGCACATCCAAGTAACATCTCACTTTATGAAACATTAGATTAATCAAGTTGAGTTTTTTAAATTATTTTTTTACATTTTTTGAATTTTTCTTGTAGATGGTCAATCAACAGGTAATACAGTGTGGATTACTAGCTATTCCTTTTTCCATGAGATTTTGTTTTTTATGTTGCTTGTCCATGTTTCTTTGCTATTATGGCTTGTCTGTGGCAATTTGTTATTCTTCTTCTTTTATTTATTTATGCATGTTAATGCAGCTCCTGAGGTGGTTGAGAAGCCTGGAGATACTTCATTAGCGAAGCTAAAGCATCTGTATACTCAGGCAAAAGACCTTTCAGAAACTGAAGTAAAGTATGTTTGAGTTTTTAATTGTATTTCAATAAAAAAATGATGATAATATAATTTGATGCTAGGGCTTTCAACCGTATCAGTAACTAAAGAATCATTAGTAACTTCTTACAAAATATGTGAAGTAGTTTGACTTGAACTTGTTTTGAAGTTTTTATTTGACTCTGTTACATACTATGGTTCATAATATTGAATGCCATGCTTTTCGGCAATCGCTTCTTAATTATTTGATGCAGTATTTCCACTGCATTGCTGAGTCAACTGGATGCTTTGCTTCCATCTGGACCTCCAGGGCAACAACGAAAGAGGATAGGTGTGTGCTCTAATCTATGGCTTGATGAATAAAATGAGTTTTATGCCTAGTAATCTTTGAATCTGTTTTAGCATGTAAAGTGTGCATGATTCAATTCCTGCACTAGATAATACATTAACCACTCATAGGTTCCATTTGGCTGGAAGCTAAGATAACTCTTTGAAAAGGTGTATGAGTCCCTACTTGACATAGATTTATTGTCTTGTTGATGATATGAAGATGTACATGGGTGGCACTCTCTGGGTGCCTGTATAATGTTCACACCCTAGGTTTTTGTGTAAATAGCTAAGTTGGTCACCGGAAGATATGACTCGTTTCAATTCAGTCACCAAGTTTTTAAATTTCTCAACTTGGTCACTCACTGTTCGTTTTTTTCTCACGGCGGGTCACCCGATAGCCGGAAAGTGACGCGTGGCCTCTGGGGTGATGCGTGGCAATTTTTACCCAGTCAGCAACTTATGTGTGTTTAAAAAAAACGAAAAATCATTTCTCTCTATCCACGACTCCATCCCTCTCTGAACAAAATAAGATCTAAGCGCTAGTGATCCGATGGTCCTCCCTTTCTTCATTGTCAGAGTCTCACTGGTCTCAGAATCCTCCTTTCCCACTATTACCGTCCATCCTCTTAACTCTTCAGTGTATTCACTCACTCGTTGAACAATCTAGCCCTCCTTCTTCGCTGGCGACAAACTTTAATTTGTTTTTTTGATCATTTTTTTTCTTATCCCATGTGTGAGTTTTTAATTTTTTTTTCTTCATTGTCAGAGCCTCACTGGTCTCAGAATCCTCTCCTTCCACACTCCTACCTTCCATCCTCTTTAACTCTCCAGCATATTCACTCACTCACTGAACGATCTACCCCTCCTCCTTCGCTGGTGACAAACTTTTATTTTTTGGTCATTTTTTTCGTTTCCCATGTGTGATTTAAAAAAAATTTTTGCCTTGATATAATTAATTTTTTTAAACTAAATACATGTCAGCAGCTGCCTGGATAAAAAGTGACACGTGTCACTCCGATGATGCCACGTGACACTCAGGTTGCCACTCGACACTCCGGTTGCCACACTTCACTTTTCAGTGACTGGGTGACTTGTCGTGAGAAGAAATTCAATAGTGAGTGACCGAGTTGAGAAATTTGAAAACTTGGTAACTGGGTTGAAACGAGCCATATCTTTCGATGACCAACTTGGCTATTTACTCCTAGTCCTGGATTTTTTTTCTCCAGTTGTGACTTTGCCAGTCAGGGAATGACTGGTATACATGGCTGCTAGATGATGCAGAAATCATGGAGGTTGCCATCTATCTGCATCTCCTGTAACTTAAGTAAATCTATCCTCTCCCTCAGAGTGCGGATGTTCCATTGCTGCTTATTTTTTGCTCCATGGGAGTTGAAACTGTGTGCTAGTATTTAATCAGAAGTTGATACTTAATTTGGTACTGAATTACGTATATATTAATATCGTTCACTGCCTTAATGTATCAAATTGCTAACTGCATTTTCCATGGCTCAGCAGTTTTGATTGATTATAATATTATATGCAAGTTAAGATTAGATGAACTGGATTATTCACACAAGTAATTGAAAAAGCCACACTATATAGTCACCTGATTGTTGACGTAAGTTGCAGAAGGTGGGAATGAACAGAAAAGGAAAAGAATGAAGACTGATTCAGATATCTCAAGGCTCTCTCCATCAATACGAAGTCAGCTTGAGGCCTGGGCTAATCTAAAGGGTGAACAGGTATGAGTAAAGCTATTTCCCAAATAGTTATTGATGGTTGGTTGATGTTCTAGAAGTGGCATAAACCTACTTTATTTGTTTTCCATTAGTTTTAAAATTATGATTCATGAGGTGAATCGTAGAATTCAGTTTCATCAAACTGAACAGTTCATTCTGATATATGTAGGTAGCGGCTAGAGTTACGGGAGATAATTCTGAAAAGGATGAGTGGTTCGTTGTAAAAGTGATACATTTTCATAAGGATATGAAAGAGTAAGTTTACTGCTTCTGCAACACATAACATGACTTGCTTCATTGAAATTGGGTCACTAATGTTCAAATTTACATGGATTCTATCTCCTTGAAATGTAGATATTGAGAGATGTCTTTCATACTAATTAATTTTCAAAATAATCAAATGGTTCAGGATTTTGTGAAAGTCTCCCTAGTCCCTACAAAGATGACTACAGCCATATGGATGGTGGATTGAATATTTTTTGCTTCCTTAAAAATCATTAATATCCAATCATAGAGAAATAAATCCAGATTCAGGCGGATTTTTCTGGTCAGGATATAAATCAAATTATATAAGTACTAACAGTGATTATGTCAATGTCTTTTATTCAGTAAAAATGTATGACAAGTGTACCGATTTTTTAGCGGTAAAATTTATAACTACGTAAAGAATCTTTTATACCTAGTGATTGCGACAGGGTACTGGCAATTATGGTTAGATTCCTGTCGCTAATTGTTATTGTCTTGCAGTGCCCTTTTGATACTGAGTTTGCACGAGTTTTCTTAGTCTAGTACATGAGCGATGAGTATTTTTCTTGTGTAGTTCCTTTCATTTTATCTTTTTCAGCAAGGCCATGATTGTATTATACTGCAGTACTTTTTTTGGTTACTGGATGTTGCAATTACTGTGATAATCCAATCAATGTTAGCTTTTCTCTAGATACATCTAGCCAAGCATATAGGGTGAGCTTCGGTTTGCATATTTGCTGATACATCTTCTGTGGCAACTCCTAGTTGCCTTTTCAATACATTGTATTTTTTTCTGATGCTCCATGATCGTATTCAAGTCATGAATGAACTTTACCGGAGTTTCAAACTCAAAGAAAGAATGTTTGGTATTGGCTTGCCATTTATTAGGTGATGATTTATGCTTGTCTGCTTGTGTGACTTGATGAAAAGTTTCCTAGCTCAAGCATCAGAGGATATCAATTTGCACGATGGACTTTCAAGATTTTTTTCCTTAATAAAATTTTGATGGCTTCATGTATCCAAGCTAAACTAATTTTTATTTGGTTGGCAAGTGTTGGTGGGGAGGGGAACCGAACACCTGATCTTATGGTCATGGGGGTTGGGGTGTGACCATCTCTACTGAGGTGACCATCCCATGATGATGCTGGAACAAATATGATGTGCCACAAGTCCTTTTATCTCCAGTTCTCAGTTTATACATGCCTAGTATCTGCAATCATGTTTAAGGTTCAAGTTGAGCTTGAACCTGAGCCTGCTTTTACCTATTCGTCGAGGAAACAACTAGCATATCAATAGCAAATGGGTGGGCTGAAACCTAATGCCTTTTAATGTATTTTTTAGAAGCGCCGGATGCATTGTAGTGGTATTAGTGAGACGGATTGTCTAGTGCGACATGGATGTGTCTCTGTTTTTCTATTGTATGTGTATCTACTCGAAATTTGCACTTATTGATTATCTTATAATACGTATTGAGTACCCTAGTTCAGAATTTTGGCTCATGGGATGGAGTGAACTAGCCTTAAAGAGCATCCTTTGGAGTCGACATGGAGATGCTTAACAATTTTTTTTTTTGTTTCTTTAAACTCATAATTTGATATTTTGTTTTCGATTTCGGTAATGAACTTGGTGGTGGTAGGGTACTGCTTAAACTGAACTTACCTTTTGTTATGGATTTGTTCTTTTCTGTAACTTGTATTGGCATGTGCAGATTTGAAGTGCTTGATGAGGAGCCAGGTGATGAAGAAGAGGGCAGTGGCCAGAGGTGGGTTTCTCAACTGATGCTTTGTTATTTGTTTTATATTAAAATAACCCTGTGGTACCGTGTCTCATCTGTCTTTTCCCTTGATGTCTTGTGGTATTGCCAATTACTTTTGCTCACATTCTTCGTTGCTTCTTTTTAATTAAACTCACGTGGGCAATGTTCATTTATGTCACAATTACTCCAGAAAATATCATCTGCCTATGTCACGCATCATACCGTTTCCAAAGCGAAATGATCCTTCCACTGCCCCAGATTTCCCTCCTGGAAGACAAGTTTTAGCTGTTTATCCAGGAACTACTGCACTTTATAAGGCAACTGTTGTTAGTCCTCCGAGGAGGGTAAATATTTTCTCATCCAATTATGCTTGTAAAGAAGTCACAATTATCGGTATGTTTATGCTACTGACCTTAATTGTATTTGTGCATGCTGTGCTGTTTCCTTTTGAAATATGCGTAGAGGAAGACGGATGAGTAAGTAATATCTTCTATTATTTCCATCTGTCATTTGTGCTATATTTTTCCCAATACGGGGTTTGTGACTATCTGCATTATCTTGAACTAGAGTCGAGCTGATTAGTTCATTTGGCATGGTATCAGATTGTAAGAAACGTTTTTGTTGTGCAGTTATTTACTGGAATTCGACGATGACGAAGAAGATGGTAAAATGCCCCAGAGGACAGTACCTTTTCACAAGGTGGTTGCCCTGCCAGAAGGTCATCGTCAGTGAATTATTTCTGTTTATAAATGTGTGCAAATACAAAGTTGTGCAGTGTCGTGTACCAACATGCCCCTATGTATGTATGTATGTGTTTGTTTAGTCGGTAATTGCTGATCTAAGGATCCAAAATCTCACTCCACTTCCTCATCTACAATGGGGAGGAGATTGGTGAGTAGACTTTTAAGTTTTAACCATAAGACCTACGTAAGTAAGTTGAGGGTTAAATGTAATTTATCCTTGAAGATTTTCAGAATTTGTTCTTTAGACAAGCAAGCTTAAATGTAATTTATTGTTTATCCACTTCTTTGTATTGATCTTATATGAATCATACGTAATATGATTTGGGAAATGTATTTATTCTTCAAAAAAACTGTTTATGATGGGACTCATCTATAAATTAGCTTTACAGGGTTAATTAAATTTTTGATCACTGAAAGATTTAAAATTTCATTTCGGTCACTCCAAGACCAAATGTTTCAAGTCAATCATCCAATAGTTTTTTTGGCTACACTTTGGCTGGTGGTGGAGGAGAAGACGAGAGTGAGGAGGGAAGAGAGTGGTAGAGCTATGGGTTTAGTTGTAGGGCATTATTAGTGTTAAGTTTGAGGTTGGAGAGGAAATTTAAGTGGTTCGATCAAATAGGTTTATAGGTTTGATTTTGTCATTTGGATAAAAAAAAAATATAGTTATTTTTCATTTTAGATTTTGTCAGGTCACATAAGTAAAAAAAAAAAGAAAAAAAAGTTTGAATTAACCGTCAAAGTGACAAATTATTTGGTTGACTGCCCATAATCCTCATGATCTATCCAATTGGTCAAAATGTAGTAAAAAAAATTATTAGGTGAAGTTGACTTAGAACATTTGATTTTTGGGTGGGTCCCATATTACCTACGGGATCGTTCTGCATCCGGATCAACATACCAATTATTACCTATCAAGCCCTCATTAAACACGTGTCTCGTGTTAGGTGAGGTGGGATCCATAAAATTTCCACTACTTGAACACTGTCCTTCGGGATCTTCTCTAAATAGTACTTGTTCCGATTCCCTGCTTTCGTGACAGCCAAATTGAACCAAATTACCCCCGAAAACTCTTGCCAGAATCAGCCCCATACAATCCTGAACCCATTTAAACAATCCTAAAAGCTGTGAAAGATCATGTAATTCCAGGCATTACACAGTAGCAAAAGCCCATTAAAAAAAAAAAAATCCTGTATGATCATATATCAGTGATAACATTAGATTGTTCAAGAAGAACAATCGGAGAAAGAAAAAAAAATGGCAATTCAATTCACTGTAACTAAGAACAAGAAATCTTAAAACTAGGGTTATGTTTGATGAGACTCCAGAGGCTCCCATGCTTTCAAAATTGAGACTGGACAAGCTTGATCAAGTGACGATCCTTCCGACAATACCATGTTACGACACAATAACATTATTGTTATTTATCGCTCGTAACATTGTTACTCGCATCTTCAGACCATAGTGATGGACAATCAAGGTTAAGGAAGGCATCAATGTCTTCGTCGTCAGTCCAACCCACTGAAATCTCATCCAAATTCTTGGGCACCAAATCATCATCGTTAGTCTCTGTTGTCCCAATTTCATTCCCTGAATAACCATAATCCGACAACCAATCTTCACACTTTTGTTCATTAGACTGCATTGTAGAATCATTCATGAAATCAAGAGGTGGGACTTCTGGGTCAAGTAGGAGAAATTGTAAATCAGACAAATCACCATTGTAGGTATTAGGCGAGCCCATTAGTGGGTTTTGCCCAATTTGTCCATCTCCATCATGATCAGATTGAGTTAATTGTGCTACATCATGATGTGATTGCACCTTTTCTGAACTAAATAAATCACCATGGAAGGAATTAGAAGAGCCCATTAATGGGTTTTGCCCAATTTGTCCATCACCACCAGGTTGAGCTGATTCTACTGTTTGGGTACTAAGCAAATCGCTAAATTTGTACACTTTAATAGCTTTCCCCTTCTTTTCCCTGATCTGGTTTTGAAGCGAATTAATCCTATTATACACAGCTTGAGATTTGGACTCCAATTTACATCTCAAATCAACCAATTCCTCTCTAGAAAAATTGCCCACAAACTGTTTGTTCAAATTCCTACCCTTGATTTCTCCTTCAAACTTCCTCTTTTTGTCCCGCAAAACGCGCAAAAAATCGTAGCTTTGTTTGCACTTATTGTCCTCTCCAAGTCCTTGGAACGTCCCAATAATGTCTCTCACAGTTGTCTGATTTTCCGGCCATGTAACGACTTCTCCGTCGGGTCCGAAACAGACCCAACAAACGGTGACGGGACAGAGCTCGGCGAGCTCGCAAGCTTTCGTCTTCAATACCAACATTCGCTTCTTGAAAGCGCGCCTTCTGGAGGTCTCTGCTCCAGATTGTTTGGCATTGCGCTTTCTCTTCCTCTTTGTCCCTCCTCCTTGCCGTTGATTCAATGCAGGACGACCCATTGAAATTAAGTTTGTATTCTATGCAGTGAATGAACAGAAATCCTGGGTTGTTGTAGTGATCAGTGTTTGGAGGGGGCTCATTCTCTCTCACTCTCTTTTATATAGTAATTGATTTTGGAGAATTGCATTGAAGGAAACTTTTGTTAAACTTCTTAATTCAAAACAGTAGCGTTCAGACTTAACTAGTTACTAATTAGCAGTTTCCGTTAATCTCCTTTACGACAGAATGCGACCGAGACACTGTCCTTTGTTGGATTTGACCTCCTTTCCTTTTTGTCTTGCCTACCGAATGAAGGAAAGATGATCGAACTATATCTTAATGAAGGAAATATTAATTTCTGTTAAAATTTAGCAGGAACATGCAAGATATTTGGGAATTTGCCTATCAACTGGCCATTCGTTGGACTGAGTGGTTTCTAGCTTAAAAAAAGAAGTAAAGACAATTGTTTATACACAATTTTCTGCTTCTTTCTCATTTGGCATTTCATGTTGAACAGAAATACACTCATCTTCGCCATGCACCCACCCAGAAGAATGCACATAACTGAGCAGCTGAGAATCTGGAGATATTTGGATGGGATTCAGTGAGTCTTCCATTTTTATTCACGTGAGCCTGCATAACAGCAAAATAGAGCAAATTAAGTTTTTTGAAAACAGAATTAAACATGAAAGCAAAATTGAAGTAGCATATAAATTAGTCACCTGGCATTTGCCTCTCGGCTTTAGAAGAGAGAGTCCTGTTGTCATGGATAGCAACGGATACCGAACGACAATCCTGAATAAAGTATTTTAAAAGAAATCAAGTTAGTGGCAACAGAGTGAAGTACACTGCAATGGTGCTAATACTTGAATTACCATTAAATTGTAGTCCAGTTGTTGTTGTTGTCTCCATAAGCAGATTAATCTGAAGAAATAATTAACCCCATGAAAAAAAAGAAAGGAATTACACACAAATTCACAAAAGATAGAAAGCTATGTGAAATTCTGTAGTGTCATCCGCCCAAGTTGATCAAGAAAATTCAAGAACCCGAACAAATATAGCAGCAAAATAAAGAATAACGGAAGAATAACAACACATAATTTATCTTGGTTCGGACTCAAGACGAGATCATACGTCCAACAATGATGTTCTTTCATTCTACTATGATTTTCAAAGAGTTTACAAGATCACGAGTACAAGAGATAATCCTCACAAATCTCAAAGGTTATCTTTACCCCTTCTAGTCTCTCTCTTAGTCGTATCTTTTACTCTCTTTAGACTAGTTTTCAAAACAATAAGTTTCTTCCTATTTATATCAACCCTGCTCTCGCGTCTAGTTACGATTCTGCTCGAGTGGGGTCCCTTCCGCTCGAGTGGTTGCATTGCTTTTAGGTATGAGCAATAAGTCTTTCTGCTCCAGCTCTCCACTAGTCTGCTCGAATGCTACGCCACGGGTCTGCTGGACTCTCGTCCTGGTTTTCTGGGTTGATCTGTTTGTTTGGGTGGGTTAGCCTTTATTTCGGCTCTTCTGGGTCAGCCTTCGTCGACTAATTGTGCTGGGTTAATGGGTTTCATCCTGGTTGTAAATTGTTCTATCTTTCTTCCCTTTATAAAATCAGTCATTCTATTAAAAAAAAACACTCTAGTAATTTTCTTCTTCTTGATTGCTACCTCCACATCTGTATTCAACATTACTTCTGTCCACCTAGACTCTCCAATCTCCACAAGTGGGAAAATTATCTAGGTTAGCATGCTCTTTACTATACAATACGCAATCGTTAGTGCACGCATGAATGTTTTCGTAGCATAGGTCAAGGTCTCGAATAATTCTTTTAGCCTCATACATTCATTCAGGCAATTATGTGTTTGGTTTTGGCAAGGCCCTCTTACAAGGTCCACGTAAATCATCGAAGGACCCAACGAAGGGTACTCCGTAGAGGTCATTAAATTTAAATATTTAAATTTCGGATTAGTCATTAAAAGATGGATCTTCTAAGGCAGAGTATGGCAGTGTGTGTTGCCGATTAAAGTAATAAGGAGTGTAGACAATTGGCTCCGTTTGGTACAGCGGAAAGATTGATTTTCAATGATAGGGGAAAAACTGTGAAAAATATGCTGAGCTTAAATCTGTGAAATATGCTGTGAGGCGTTTGATGAATTAAAAACTGACGCTAGTGAAAAAACTGTTAAAATAAAATATTATAATATTAATTTTTTATTTTTATATTAAAATTAATCTAATAAATATAATTCTTATTAAAAATCATTTTAAGTATTAATTAATAAATATTTTTAAGTATTAACTAATAAATATTTTTTTATTTTAAGTATTAAAACTGTTAAAATACTTTTATAGTATTAAAACTGTTAAAAATAATTTTAAATATTAAAATATTTTTCATAATTTTTTAATCATTTTGTTATTATATTTAAGCTAATAAGTATAATTTATTATTAAAATTAATTATAAATTGTTTTATATCAAAACTGAAATTAATGTTTTAAATATTAATAAAAAAAGTCAAAGAAATTAATGTTATAAATATTACTAAATGTTATCATTTGTAGGATCCACATTATTAAAAAATAATAAAATGTAATAATGATGTGGGGTCGACATCATTAAAAAAAATAGAAAAAAGAAGGGAGGCATTTAGCCTCCCGCTGTGGAAAGAAGCTCCCTCTGGGAGCTTCTTTTCCTCCAACGGATCCGCTGGCACTTTGCCAGCGGATCCGCTGCTTCCACTGCACCGTTTGGTGCAGCGGAAGGTGACAGCGGATCCGCTGCACCAAACAGGCAGAATGTGATGAGAATCCTACATCGAAAGATGATGGGTTTGAAATTTAGTTTATAACGGAGAGCAAACCTCCTATTATCAACCTGGATTTTCGATAGAGAATTATGTCTAAATGTGTGATGTTAGACTTGACACCACATCACGTGTGGCAGGTATTCATCACAATGATTCCACCCCGCAACCTCTAGCGGAAGCCGATCTAATCGATCCTGCAAACCAAATTCTTATTAAGGGTATAACAAACTCCTATTAATTGTTTTTGTTATGAATATTATCATTACGACATATTTTTAGCAAGTCTAATCGATCATTCAAACCAAATTCTTATTAAGGGTACAACAAACTCTTATTAATTGTTTTTTGTTACGAATATTATCATTAACACATATTTTTTTTTTCCAACGAACAGAATAATATGAATCAACAATGCTAACATGGTGTAAATATATATAGCATACAATTTTTTATTACATACGTTTATTAAATAAGTAATATATATATATATAGGAATTATCCTATAAATACACAAAGTAAGGACCTAAAATAAGTACAGTTTTTTGACCATTGATTTAAGTGAAATGACTAGTGGGACACACTATTTTGGGTCTCACATATTTTAAATCAATGGTGAAAACATGTGTACTTATTTTAGATCTTTATTTTGTGTACTTATAGGAGAATTCCTATATATATATATATATATCTAATGCCTATATATGGCATTGGCATGCATTTGTAAGGGGAATTGGTGGATCAGACAATGAACCATTGATTATATGATTAGCAATCCAATGATTTGCAGCTTCAGAGTAATGAACACCATCCCAACTAATAACCGACGAAGGATCTTTGCAAGAACCCGCGTAGATTTCAGAACCATTGACGTTAGCCTTATTCCCACACCAAATATCTATACCATTTTCATGGTATCCACAACATATCGTTTTCGGATCAGCAAATCCTTCTTGTTTTGCATTTCCAATCAATCCATACTTTGCGGCATACACATCAACGTATGCTAACGAGGCATTCGGAAGCTTCCCTCTTAGTTCTACTACTTTTTCCTTGAGCTGTCTATTGAACTCCATCGATATCTCGTTTTGCTCTTTGACACAACCAATTTGGTCAAGATAGCCCGGTTGTGGGTTAGTACTGACGCGGTGCATAGTTACTGCCAAGCAACCATAAGGTGCTGTGTTGTGAATCCAGAATGTCCTTGCCCCTAAACCATGTAGGTACTGAGACGCATTTAAGATATTAAGATGATTGTTAATCTCTCTCTCTCAACACGCGAGATTGACATGATAGACGAAAATCATAGGGTTAATTATACTTTTCGTCACCGAAAGATAAGCATTGTTCACTTTTAGCACCAAAAGATTTTTTGTTACAAAGTCGTCACCTATTGATTCAAAATGAGACATATAAAGGATTCGATCAGATTTGCTACAGTAACGGGCAGAGTCAAAGCTGATTTGGCATATAGTCAAGTATTGTAACATTAGAAGTGTTGATGTGTATGCTTATTTGGCATCCAGCTCAAGACATGTCATTAAAATGAACTTTAAAAGATCCTAACATGCTACTCTCTCTCCTAGCTCTCCTCTCTCTCTCCTTATCTACAATTTCTCTCTCCTTGCCACCATTCAACACCTGATCCGGGCGTATCTCCATCTTCTCCGACCAAATCTCTACGAAAATAAAGCACTCATATTATCATATTGTGCTAGCTAAAGCCTAGGACTCAAATAGGAGATGAATTAAACTCAGATTGTGCTAAGGTTCCATGTAAGATTGGAGGGGTTCAACTACTCTCCAATTCCACCAATTGGTTCTTGTTGAAATCAAGTTGAAACTTCGACAACTTGTTGAAATCTTGCCTCTGCGCTGTGTGGTGTATTCCAAGAACATTTGAAAACCCATCAATGGAGAGATCTTGAATAGATCGTGAAATACCCATCAATCAATGGAGGCTCACATAGAAAGATCTTGAATATTGGGTCTTTAAGGCTCTTGAACAGATGTAATGGAAAAGTAAAAATATGGGAGTCAGAACAACAAAAATGGTGAGATGAGGGAGTTGGGGTTTTGATGGAGGGAGTGGTGTCCGTTGAGGAAGAAGATGACAAAAGGGGAGGGGTATGTTGGAAATTTTAGAGATTTATGTAGCAATATGTAAGGATTTATTTTTATTTTTCTTCCAGACAAACATATATTGACGAATGAGCTTTAACTTAATGCCACGTCAGCGGAACCCTTGACCTAATTAATGTCACATTAGCAAAACTCTGACCGAATCCCTTAAATGTCTCATTTTGAATCAATGGGTGACAATTTTGTAATAAAAAATCTTTCGATGCTAAAAATGAACGACGCCCATATTTCGGTGAAGAAAAGTATAATTAACCCAAAATCATATGTGATCAATCAGTTGACGAGTACTGGTAAAGGAACTTACTTGGATGGCAGAACCCAGTTGGCTAACAATGTCGGGGATCGTTGTACGAATTTCTTCATAACTCATCTGCGCACGATAACCAGCAGCAATATCATTCATCCCAATATCAAATGTATAAAGAGCCTTCGAGAACTCGTCAGGTCTCGGGAGTCTACTTTTCTCACATTCATTAACATCAGCTGCGACGAATTAAACCACATGTGTTTCCATCATAAGAAAAATTATTGATCCTTCTATTGGAAAATATGTATCAGATTTTCATTTGGGCAATATAGAATTAATTGTATTTACCTTGGTTATAAAGATCGGTCGTCCTTGACTTAAATTGGTTGAAATGTTCAGTTTGAATGTCGAGAGGAAATGGGCTCACTCCATTCAAGAACCATGATTCATTCTGGTGCCTAATGGTGGCACCCCCAGTGGCAAAATTAGCACCATGTCTGAAATTGGTTCCAACTGAATCAAGATATCCACTCAAATAAGGCAGTCCCAGGTGTTTAGCTGCACATTTGCAAACAGTTTATAGACATTATCGATATACACATATAAATAGAAAATAGAGAGCTAGAGATAAGTAATCATCAGTTGTTACCAATGAAGTCGATTATGAGGCGTCCATCGGAGCCCCTGCCAGAAGGCTTATGGAAGAAAGTATTGCCTGATGGTGACGCCATTGGATAAAACGCAGCAGCCATTCCACCAGTATCTGAATTTGAATCCCCGAAATTATAAATTGCAGGGAAGTTGCAGGGTGATAATCCATACAACCCTTCTTGGCCTCTCACACTCATCATAACCCATGAAAACAAAATCCAAACAATAATACCTCTCACAAACACCATGTCTCCTGTGTGTGCCAGACCCTCTTTTGCTAGCTCAACTATTGTTCTATACATGATGTTCGCGTCTTTATTTGGTCACTTACCTTAATGGGATCATGTTTTTGTTGCGTTGAAGTTTTTACAAATAAATGGCTTGACTTGATGATATACAATTATGTGCGCCTGAAGGGACTTTTTCTTTTGTATGTGGAACCTTTTTTCTTTTTGTCCTATATAAGTAAGGCTATCGTCACTACAGCAATCACCTCTTTTTGCCGCTTGCTGCGACATATATCGCGGCAAAAAGTATTAAATGTCGCCGCAAAACAAAATATGGTCGCCTAATGTTGCCGCAAAATACCGCGTTACAAAAGAGATTAGCGACGACATATTAGGTCGCAGTAAAAAGGTTCTCCTATTACGGTGACTTTTGGCGCCGCATGTCAATTAGGCTTTAGCAGCGACAAAGACATTGCCGTAAATTCCAATAGACCTTTAGTGGCGACATGTATGTCGCCGCTAAAAGTATTTTATTTAAAAAAAATTAATTATTGCTACTGCATTTTGTAAAACTTGTTCAATAGAAGTAACTGCAAATTGGAACGGAACTGGAGTTTTGGAGTTTCTATTTTGTCTTGTAGTAGAAACTGAGTCACGCATCAATGACTGGATTCAAAACAGTAAATTGGTTGTTTGCTACAGTTGCACACTGGGCAATCCATGTGACTATAGTGAACGCATATCATTTATTTAATAAAAAAAATCAGCTCTCTCTCTCATCCCACACAAGACCGCGATACGCAAAAAACCACCTCTTTATCTTCAAAACTCGCCGATCGATCTCTTCTCCAGTTTTGGTTGTTTTCCGGTGACAACGACAGCCCAACATTGGACCCATCTAGAAATCTCAGGTATCGATTAATATTAATATAAATTGATTATTATTTAATATAGTAATATTTTATGTTATAATATGTTGTAAAATATATTAACTTCAAATTATTAAAAGTAGTTGTAGAAATGAATATTTAAATGATTTAGAGTGTGATTTAGAGTGTCTGATGAGTGGATGTACTTTTTGAGAAACTGTAAAATTGTGAAAAGTGTGCCAAAACTTTGTATTTGGAGTTTTTGTTAAGAGTGTCTGATGTGTACAGTTTAACAAAAGAATCCTCAAAGTATTGATTGCAATCATTTAATGTAGATACAAATATTTTTCTCAATTCTACTAAAAAAAATTAGATATGTAAAAAATTAGTTGTGGTGATTCAAACAAAATGATTAGAGTTTGTTAATATCCATAACTCGATAAGCAAGCATTATTGATAATTATCATAATAATAATTTAGAGTTTGTTAACAATAATTATGATTGCTTATAATATATTATCGAATTATGAATATATAATTCTTATTCTCAATTATTTCAAGATTCGTTAAGATCTTGAATGTCACTTTTTTAAGTTTTGGAGTAGGTTGAAAGTTTGAATTCCATCTCAACCTAAAAAAAATTATAACAAAACAATATTATTTATAAAACTAATATAATTTAGGGTTCTTTACTTCTTAATCTACAATAATTAATCGAATTATGAATATATAATTTCTCAATAATTTCAAGATTCGTTAAGACTTTTGAATATGTCACTCTTAAGTTTTTGACGTATTAACAATGACACCAAGGAAATTGTACAACTCCATGTGTTTGAAAATCATCTTTTGAGTCGCTATGGCTTAAGGAAACTACAATGACAGATCTCCTGTCATTTGGCTCTTAATAAAATGGAGACTTTCCTTTCAAAAGAAAAACTACGACAACGAGATTATTGAAATCCCATTTCAAACTACGTCAAAAAATTAAAAATATATCAGAACACGTTTATGTTAGTTAAAATTATACGTGTATCACGCGAGCTCTCCTCTTAACTTTTTCAAAAAGTCAGGCCGAAATCGTCTGTCATTGTAGAATATTATCGTTTGTAGCAATTGGGTATACATCAGTAGTGCTTATGTATTGAGTACTCCCAAAGCATGCACGACCATTTTTTATTTTTTTTGAGTTCTTCTATTTCCCACTATCGATACTAATACACTTTAACTTTCTTTACTGAATTTGAATATATAACAACCAAACATATATATATATATAAAAGTTGTTCTATGAGATCCTAACTTTTAAGGTTTAAAATATAATTTTTTTATATATTTTGATCAGTCTTACGAATCAAACGATACATTTTTTGTTCGAAACAAAAATCAAATTCAACATGAAAAGTGTATGATAATTTTGTATCTTTGGATATAAAACAAAAGACATATCATACAATTCTCAAGTTGCATTCGATTTTTGATTGGTCTTACGAATTCAACGATATTTTTTTGTTTTGAAATAAAAATCAAATTCAACATAAAAGGTGCATGATGATTCTGGATTATTAGATATTAAATAAAAAAATTTCATACACTTTTTAAGTTGTATTTGATTTTTGTTTCGAACACAAAATATATTGTCGGGTTCATACAATCGATCAAAATACAAATATATTTTTTTTTTCAAATTTTAAAAAAATATTTTGAACCCCAAAAATGAACTATAAAAGTTAAGACCTCATAGCAGAATTTCTATATATATATATATATATATATATATATATATAATTGAGACACTCCATATGGCCTATATAGCTTTTGAAGAATCAAGTCAAATAAATAATTGATAGTTCTCATACATTTTTTTTAATGCAAATGGAACCCTATGATATAATAGCTGGCTTCCATCATCATCATCAAAACCTTATCCCAAATTAAAAATTTAGTAATCGCACTAATCTGTAAGAAAAATTAGTAATTAATGATTGTATCTTTTGGATTTATTACCTTGCGTCTACCATAACTGTAAAAATGTTGGGTATAAAGTTGTGTATTCATTTGTACGTTACAAAAGGTTATATACAAGAGAATGGATCTCTCTAGATCCTAAAGGTCAACTCCACGATGAGTGCCTTACTCTAAGGGAGTATAATCAGCTTCCCTTGACCTATGCCTTGACACAAGATATTACAGAATCAACTCAAATATACACATGTAATGGAAAGAAATCAATTACTCCTAGAATCACTCTCAGCATCTTTCTAACAATAACCCTCTTCCTTGATTTGGGCTTGTGACAGATCCTTAATATTACTTGATGAAGCTATCTAATTATAATTAATAGTTACTTCATTAGTCTTAAAGACTTCAAATGTGGTGTAGTTTAGGCAAATTAAAATGGGTTGTACTTGTGGTTATTTTAATTACAATGGTTTTTTTTTTTAAATATCATTCGATATAAGAAGATGGTGCAGAACCTCAGAACTGCCGAGACCATAAGGTCTCAAAAAATCTACAACCAGTGGAACACTACAAATAACAAAATAAGAATAAAGCTAAGAAAGAAAACTAATAGAATAAGACCAATAACCATATGAAAAGAAGCACTCCCCAGCTTGTACATGATGCACTTCGAACTTCTTCCTCCTCCACCATAGTTGATATAGATGTAGGAACTTCCTCAACCCATACCAGGAACTCCATAACAGATAAAGAATATTTAGCTAACATATGAGCCACCTTGTTTGCTTCTCTTGGAACATGTTGGGCTGTAAATGAATGGAAAGCTGAAGCACGACACTGTATTTCTTTGATAATTGGACCACACAAAGAAAGATACTCATGATCCTCTGAGATGGCTTTGATAATATTTCTACAATCTCCTTCAAATATAATGTAGCGAAAGCCCAGTTCAGCAGCAATTTTCAGAGCATGTAGCCCTGTCATGGCTTTAGCAAGTGTTGGATCCAGTTAATCTTAACAAACCCCTCCGGAGGTGGTTCCCATCTACCTGCAGAGTACATTGTTTGCGAATTAACAGGGCCCACATCCTCATCATGAACATTTTTATATTCAATAGCTTGTAGAATCCCCTGTTGGGCTATTTGAGTAGGATGACAAAACTTTCCTTCATGTACCCATAAATTCCTACGCTGCCAAACCAATTTCATTGATATGGCCAGGGTAGCAAGTTCAATTGCTGAGATAGCCATTGTAGCCTTGTTCCATAATTCCTCAAAAGAAGAAGCTCCATCTAAGGCTATTTTCTGGATTCTTTTCGAACTCTTCCCCATAACATCCTTAGTTGTAGGGCACTCCCATAGATCATGTACGAAAGACTCAGTTGCATTTAGACAAATTGGGCAAAAAGGATCTGTAGAGATGTGTCGAGAAAACAAGAAATCCTTCGTTGGTAATATTTGTCTAGAAGCCCACCATATAAAAGATCTTGTAGAAGGAGGAGTTTGTAAATTCCAAATGGTTTCCCACGACTGATGCGAATCTGTTTCTGAGGAGGAGGATGAAGTTTCTCTACTTTGAATAGCCATAAACCGATGATAACCGCTACGTACAGTATAATTTCCATTACTAGTACCATCCCATAATAGCCTGTCCATCGAAAAACCCCTCGCCATGGGTTGTTGTAAGATTAACTGAGCATCCTCACCATCAAAGATATATGAAATAAGAGACGAAACAGTAGAATCTCTTGAGAAACCTAAAAGCATAGCCCTGCCATTGAAAGCTAAGTGTCTTGGTAACCATTTATCCATCCAAATCTTGATATTACAACCATCACCCACTCTCCAACGTGAACCATCACATAGAAGACCTCTTGCTGCCAATATACTAGTCCATACATAGGAAGGATTACACCCTTTATGCGTTTCGAGGAAGCTAGAGTTTCTGGAATATTTTGCTTGTAGTACCCTACTTAGCAGAGAGTTCTGATACGTCATAATTCTCCAACCCTGTTTTGCTAAGAGAGTCATATTAAAACCATGAAAACTTCTGAAACCTATCCCACCATCTGTCTTGGATTTGCAAAGTGTTGTCCACGGAAGCCAACACCCCCTACCTTATCTCATGTGCTTCCCCACCACAACTTCCTTACAATATGATCCAGATTAGCGCAAAGTGAAGCAGGGAATTTAAAAAGCTGCATAGAATACATTGGAATCGCTTGCAAAATTGATTTTAACATCACCTCTTTTGCAGCAAAAGGAAGAAATATGCTATTCCAATTATTTGCTTTTTTGTCCATCTTATCAACCACAAATTGGAAAGCCTTTTTTTTACCGACCAATAACTGCAGGGAGCTCGAGATATCTTTCATAAGAATTCGCCTCTTGCACTCCAATGGATAACAAAATCTGCTCCTTAATAGAATGATGTGTATTCTTGCAAAAGAACACTGATGTTTTTGAAAAATTAATCTTGTGACCTGACACGCTTTCATACCAATCAAGAATCTATCTCAAACAATGTCCCTCCTCCATTTTTGCACGACAGAACAACAAGTTGTCATCCGAGAAGAAGAGATGAGATACTCATACACTACCATTTCCAAAAGGGAATCCCCAATTATACCGCCGTGTCTCAGCTTGAGAAATCCGACTACTTAAAGCCTCCGTGCATAAGACAAATAAAAGGGGGGACAAAGGATCACCTTGGCGGATACCTCTCTCAGGAAAAAATGTTGTTGATTTATGACCATTGATCACTACAGAATATGAAACTGAGGAGATACACTTCAGTCGGTTTTTAATGAAAGCGGATTGATTTCCAACAACAATGTGATGCAGAATATTGTTTAATCTTACTGCCAGAAGCTTGGCAATAATTTTGTACAATACATTGCAAAGGCTTATCGGGCGATAATCAGATACACGAAACGCTTCCTTGGATTTCGGGATGAGAGCGATGAAGGTAGGATTTACTTCTTGATCCATTGAACCTCCCGCAAAAAAAAATGGATACAGCTTGGAAAATATTTTCTTTCACAGAGTCCCAATTTTGTTGATAAAAACTAGCCGAAAAAGCATCCGGGCCTGGTGCTTTAGACGGCTCAATTGCACTAACAGCCTGCCAAACTTCCTCCATTGTAATAGGACGACAGAGAAAGGATTTCATAGATGAGTCTACCACTGGATGCAAAGTATCACAAAAGAATAATCAGGAGACACAGTAGTCGAAGCAAATAATTCTATAAAATAATCCACAAATGCATCTTGGATCAATTCAGTAGAATCAACTACATTATTATTTAAATCTGAAATACTAGAAATATGATTTCTCTGACGACTTGGCGGATACTGTTATGAAAGAATCTAGAGTTCATATCACCCGCTTTTAACCACTGCTCCTTGGCTCTTTGATACAGTAAAGCCTCTTCCTCCTCCCGGATCTTGTCTATTGATACTCTAACCACGGCTATCTCTGCTTGATTATGAGCACTTTCAACTTGTAACAGTTCAGAGAGTTTGTGATTTAGCTATGTAGATGTTCGAGTTCGCTCCTGTTTCTGCTTGACTACCCACTTTTGAATCACCTTCCTACATCTGGTCATTGTTCGATTCACCTCATGTAAATCTGTCAAAAAAATGGAAGGATTAACACGAACCCAATGCTGCCGTACAATATTTTGGCACTCAGTATGATTGGCTGACGCGGACGTCTTTGACTTGGTGCAATTTCTTGCGTTGGAAATTAGTGTCTTTATTGTTTTATTTCCTTAGTTGCAATTTACTAAGAGTCCTTCGTTTTATTAAGTAGTTTCCTTTCCTATGTATGGGCAATTTAGTCCTTAAGGGTAATTGTTGTTAGGTCTAAAAGAATAGTGGGATGTCTTGTGGGTTATTATTATTGGAATATTAAAAAACGAGTCTTGAGAGGGTTTTCTCAAATTGTGGTTCTTGTGTTCCTGGGATTGAGCGTTGGCTTGATCCTTGTGGTATATTCAGCCTGCGTCAGTTGCTATCGGAGCTTAAGGAATCGCCTTGGGACGATGGCCGCCGACAACGGAGGAAGAGGTAATATTCTCGTCGATGGGGATAGGAATCTGAACGCTGTATGGACAGCTATTGAATCTCATCAACAGCAGATGACGGAACTGAGAGGTATGTTTGAGCAGATGATGGCTTGCCTTCCACCAGCACAACCGCAGCGAGTCCAAGATCTGATTCCTGTAGTGCGAGGCTTGCATCCTGCGGGTGGTAGAGGTAATCGGGGTCGACCAGCACAAGCCAGGTTTGGTGCACGACCAGGAGTGGCAGAATCTGATTCTGAAGAAGAGGATGGTCTTGAGGAAGTTCGACCAGTCCGACATCGTCCTCTTGATGACTATAAGTTCAAAGCTGAAATTCCGGTGTTCAATGGTTGTATGCAAATCGAGGATTTTCTTGACTGGTTATCAGAAATAGAGCGCTTCTTTGATATGATGGAAATCCCAGAGGAAAAGATGGTGAAGCTTGTGGCGTATCGACTCAAGAGTAGCGCTGCTGTTTGGTGGGATCAACTTCAGTTTAATCGACGGCGGCAAGGAAAAGAACTCGTAAGGATTTGGAGGAGGATGAAACAGTTGTTAATGGGGAGATTTTTACCTCCTGACTACGAACAGTATTTATTCCAATCTTATCAAAATTGTTTTCAAGGAAACCGATCAGTTTTTGATTATACAGCGGAATTTAACCGATTGTCGGCTCGAAATAATCTTTCTGAGACGGAGATGCAGAGAGTGGCTAGATATTTGAATGGTCTACGACCTTCAATTCGTGAAAAGATTGGTTTGCAAGTTGTCTGGACGGTCGATGAAGCTTATAATCTAGCCATAAAAGCCGAGATGATGGAAAAACATCTAGGAGGTCGAAGAGGCAGTGGGGATACTTCGTATACTACAAGTAGGGAGAAACATCCACAACCACCAAGTACAATTGCTGCATCTTCTTCAAGCAGTCAGATGACTTCTGGAAGCACTCCAGCTCAGCGCCAGACACCAGGCCATATTGGAGAAGGAAGCAGGTCTCGCGCACAAGTCAAACCAATAAATCCGTATACCAAACCAGCCCCTACAAAGTGTTATCGGTGCAATAAAATTGGTCATAAGTCCAATGAATGTCCTGATCGCAAGCCGGCAAATTTGGTGGATTATGGAGAGGAGAATGAAGAGTTTGACGAGGAGGATCCGGAATTGGAAGGAGTTGATTACACGGAGGAAAATGGTGAAAGGGTCAACTGTGTGGTGCAGAGAGTTTTGATTACACCAAGGTGTGAGGATGAGTCACAACGGAATAAAATATTTAATTCGCTTTGCATGGTGGAGAATAAAGTTTGTGATCTCGTCATTGATAATGGGAGCTGTGAGAACTTCGTAGCAAAGAAACTTGTTGAATTCTTGGGTTTACAAACATCTAGACACCCTCATTCATATTATGTTAGGTGGCTCAAAGATGGTCCGTTGGTGAGAGTTACAGAGACATGCCGTGTGCCTCTTTCTTTGGGCAAATGGTATCATGATGAAGTCCTTTGTGATGTTATTGAAATGGATGTTGGACATGTGCTACTTGGGCGCCCCTGGCAATTTGACGTTGATGCCACACACAAGGGTAGAGCCAATGTGTATCTATTTTCGTGGGAGGGCAGGAAGTTAGCTATCGCACCAATTGACAAGAAGCAGCCATTAGATGGTGTCTCACAAGTGGATGACAAGTCTTTGTTGATTTTATCTAGTTCAGAACATGAAATAGAATCTGAATTTAAACAGCAAGGTGAAGTGCATGCATTAGTAATGAAGACAATACTTTTGGGTCCGGCCGTGGAAGACGAAACAGTGACGGAACAGCCAGCAGAAGTCCAGGCCTTAATAGCTGAATTTCGTATGCTATTTTATGATGATTTACCGGATGAATTACCACCTCTAAGGGATATACAACACCAAATTGATTTAATGCCAGGGGCGAGTTTGCCTAATCTACCACACTATCGTTTGAGCCCAAAGGAGAATGAAGTATTGAGAGAGAAGGTGGAAGAACTGATGAAGAAGGGTTTTGTCAGAGAAAGCATGAGTCCGTGTGCCATACCAGCTTTATTAGTTCCAAAAAAAGATGGTACGTGGAGGATGTGTGTGGATAGTAGAGCTATAAACCGTATAACAATTAAGTATCGCTTTCCAGTACCTCGTTTGGATGACATGCTAGATCAACTATGGGGGTCTAAAATATTTTCAAAAATTGATCTAAGGAGTGGATATCATCAGATCCGGATAAGACATGGAGATGAATGGAAAACTGCCTTCAAAACACGGGATGGACTCTACGAGTGGCTAGTTATGCCTTTTGGCTTGTCAAACGCGCCTAGTACATTCATGCGGGTTATGAATAAGGTTTTGAAGCCTTTTGTGGCAAAATTTGTAGTTGTGTATTTCGATGACATTTTGATATATAGCAAGACTTCGGAGGAGCATGTGCAACACCTCCGTGATGTACTAACAGTGTTACAGGAGAACAAGTTGTATGCCAATCTCAAGAAGTGCACTTTTCTGACCAACAAGTTGCTATTCCTGGGGTTTGTCATTAGTGCCGAAGGGGTTCAAGTTGATGAAGCAAAAATTAAAACAATCAAAGAGTGGCCAGTCCCTACAAGTATTGGTGAAGTCCAGAGCTTTCATGGTCTTGCAACATTCTATAGACGATTTATTAAAGGCTTCAGCACCATTACAAGTCCGATTACTGATTGTTTAAAGAAGGGCAAGTTTCATTGGAGTCCAGCAGCTGACCGGGCCTTTAATGAGATCAAAGAAAAATTGTGTTCGGCGCCAGTTCTAGCCATGCCCAATTTTGAAAGTCCTTTTGAAGTAGAGTGTGATGCGTGTGGGACTGGAATTGGAGCAGTTTTATCACAAGAGGGTCGACCAATAGCCTTCTTTAGTGAAAAATTGAGTGAGACCCGGACGAGGTGGAGCACATATGATCAAGAATTCTATGCGGTAGTCCGAGCGTTGACACATTGGCAACCTTATTTATTACAAGCTGAATTTGTTCTTTACACCGATCATCAGGCCCTCAAATTCATCAATAATCAAAAGCATGTTGATAGCAAGCATGCTCGGTGGACAGCTTTTTTACAAAAATTTCCATTCGTTCTCAAGCATAAATCAGGCACTCTTAATAGAGTAGCAGACGCGCTCAGCCGACGAGCGGCTTTGCTTACTACGGTGAGTCATGAAGTTATTGGTTTTGAGCTCCTCAAAGAATTATATGTCACGGATGATGACTTTAGCAATATTTGGCGTGACTGTACTCAGACGAAAGCTTCTATCGGTTATCCATGATGGTTACTTATTTTATGCCAATCGGTTATGCATCCCAAAGACCTCGTTACGTGAACAGTTGATAAAAGACTTGCATGGTGGTGGCTTAGGTGGGCATCTTGGTAGGGACAAAACATTAGCTAGTTTGGTTGAAAGGTATTATTGGCCGCATATGAAGAAAGATGTTGGGAGTTTTGTCCGCAAGTGTTTTGTTTGCCAAACTGCGAAGGGGCAATCTCAAAACACTGGTCTATATACTCCTTTGCCTATTCCACAAGGTATTTGGGAGGACCTTTCTATGGATTTTGTGCTTGGATTGCCAAGGACACAGCGGGGTGTCGATTCTGTTTTTGTGGTGGTGGACAGGTTCTCTAAAATGGCTCATTTTTTACCGTGTCGAAAAACCTCAGATGCTTCCCATATTGCTCGCTTATTTTTCAAGGAAATGGTTCGATTACATGGTATTCCTTTGACAATTACCTCTGATCGTGACTCAAAATTTCTTAGTCATTTTTGGTTGACTTTGTGGAAGCGATTCGATACTTCCTTGAATTTTAGTAGCACTGCTCATCCTCAGACAGACGGACAAACTGAATCGCTGAACAGAACTTTGGGCAATTTAATCCGCAGCATATGTGGGGATACACCCAAGCAGTGCGACAATGCCCTTGCTCAAGCTGAGTTTGCCTACAATAGTGTCGTGCATAGTGCAACTAGAAAGTCTCCGTTTGCTATTGTTTATGTTCAGTTGCCTAGGCATGCCGTGGATTTAGTCAAGCTGCCAGTGAGTTCCCGAATGCAGCGCAGTGCTAGTGACTTTGCTAATGAAGTGCAGCAAGTTCAGGCCGAGGCCAAGGGAAGGTTGGAAGCTGCCAATGCTCGTTATAAAGCCTCTGCCGAAAAGCATCGCAAGGAGCAGTTATTCAAGGAAGGGGACTTGGTGATGGTATTCTTGCGCAAAGAACGGTTTCCAATTGGCACCTACAACAAGTTGAAGCCGAAAAAGTACGGTCCTTTCAAGGTTCTCAAGAAAATTAATGACAATGCGTATGTTGTTGATCTTCCAGCTCATATGGGCATTTCCAAAACGTTTAATGTTGCGGATATTTATGAGTATCATGCTACAGATGGTCCATCGCCTGTTGTGCACTCTTCGGGGAGGAGTCTTGTTCTTGGTGGAGGAGAATGACGCGGACATCTTTGACTTGGTGCAATTTCTTGCGTTGGAAATTAGTGTCTTTATTGTTTTATTTCCTTAGTTGCAATTTACTAAGAGTCCTTCGTTTTATTAAGTAGTTTCCTTTCCTATGTATGGGCAATTTAGTCCTTAAGGGTAATTGTTGTTAGGTCTAAAAGAATAGTGGGATGTCTTGTGGGTTATTATTATTGGAATATTAAAAAACGAGTCTTGAGAGGGTTTTCTCAAATTGTGGTTCTTGTGTTCCTGGGATTGAGCGTTGGCTTGATCCTTGTGGTATATTCAGCCTGCGTCATTGGCCCATTTATCTTCATATAGAAACCTTCGTGTAGGTTGCTTGGAATGAAAAATATGAGGACCCCAAGAGATAAAGAGACAATTATGATCAGATGTGGTTGTAGCAATGTGTTGGACACGATGAATTTTGCCCATTCAATCCAAGATAAAGAGCCTAGCGCGCGATCCAATCTTTCCTTAATGAATTCCTGAGTCACTCGTCGACGGTTGCTCCAAGTATATTTGTTTCCCTTAAAACCCAAATCAAATAATCCAGCAGCGGACAATGCATCTTTGAAATCAGAGACTTGTACCCCAGATGGTATAATACCGCAAGATTTTTTGGACGAACTAACAATTGCATTGAAGTGACCTATACACAGTCAAGGGTGGGTATTAGAAGAGGCTAAATATTGCAAGAGTTACCAAGAATGCTTTCTCAGCGAAGCCTCGGGATGACCATAGAAGCAAGTTAGTGTCCAGGTATCTGACAAATGAGTGAGTCGAATACTCGCATTAATATGCCTATCCGAGTAAGAAGTAATACTCAAGTCAATATCAGATTTCCAAAAAAGCATAAGCCCTCCTCTTTGACACTTTGGATCCACCGCAAAACCATAATCAAACTTCATCTTGTATCGTAAACTTTCTACCCTACGTCTATGAGATTTTGTCTCACTTAAGAAACAAAGAGATGGGGATTTTGTGTTAACCAAATGGTTAAGTTCTCGAATTGTCTGGGTGATGCACTTCTATGCACGGTAGACACTAACAACAGGCAAAGGTAGACAAACAATAACCAAAACAAGTTGAGATTTGAGCCAACACTGCCTTGTAGCAGAGGAATCAACATGAATCTACTTCATTCAATATCATATCAAAGCTAAGAAGAACCCTCACACTACTTGCATAAAACACAAACTACTGGGCTTTATAGAACACAGCCCAAGACACCACCACACATTCTAAACAGAGTAAGCCCAAAACAAATAAGCTCAATAGCAACAAAAGAACAATGAATATGCTCCTGCATCAACCCCTCTGGATAGGTGGAGGTGATCCTGGGTCCGGGAGAAAAGCATTCATGAACTCAGTATGAATATCAAGATCAATACTCTTCAACTCTTCCTCCGCGATCCATGAACTCTCACTAGTGGGTTTACCAAGCCACTTCATCAAAAACCTCCTATATGAATTACCTCTTCTGGACACAACTTCTTTAACATTTAGAACATCTTCAATCACTTCTGGTGTTGCTTTCACCACTTGCTGCAGTTGTTCCTCTAAGTCACCAGCTTCCTCCATAGCTCCGTCATAGGGATACAAATTAGCTACATTGAATATGGGACTAATTTGGAGCTCAACAGGTAAATCAAGAAAGTAAGCATTTGGACCAATCTTCTTATTCACCTTGCAAGGGCCAAACTTCCTGGCCTTCAATTTATGGTAAGTTCCTTTTGAAAATCTTTCCTTCCTCAGATGCACCATCACCTTGTCTCCTTCTTCGACCTCACGCAATCTCTTATGCTTATTTATTGCCGTGGCATAAATCTCATTGCTGTCCTTCATAGCCCGCTTAACATCTTCATGAATTCGCCGAATATGATCTGCAAATGCCTCGCCCTCATCACTGACACGAGCATCAGGGGGTAAAGGTGCCAAGTCAAGAATATGGATGGGTTTCAGCCCATATGCAGCCCCCAAATGGGGTCCTTTTAATTGACCTGTTGACAGAATTGTTTTAGGCAAATTCTGCCTGTGGAATAATAGCATCCCATTACTTCACATATTTTCCCACCAAACATCTAAGCAAATTACCCAAACTCTGGTTGACCACCTCAGTCTGTCCATCTGTTTGCGGATGGCATGTACTGGAGTACGTTAATTCAGTCCCTAACTTCTTCCACAAAGTTCGCCAAAAATTTCCCATAAACTTCGCATCCCTGTCTGATACAATTGAAAGAGGTAATCCGTGGAGTCTCACCACCTCTTTGAAGAACAAGTCAACAATGTGGGAGGCATCTGAAGTTTTATAGCAAGGAATGAAGTGAACCATTTTTGGGAAACGATCCACCACCACAAATATCAAATCAAATCCCTTTGACTTCTTCTGGAGTCCCAAAACAAAGTTCATACTCAAATGAGTCCATGGTTTGTCCGATTGTGGTAAAGGTGTATAAAAACCTACATTCTGTGTGCCACCCTTCCCCAATTGACAAGCTTGACATTGCTTTACATACCTCTCGACGTCTTTATGTATGCGAAGCCAATAATAACGATCAGAAACCATAGCCAACGTCTTGTCTCTCCCAAAATGGCCTCCCAACCCACTACCATGTAACTCTCTAATAATCTGGTCACGAAGTGACCCGTCAGGAACACAAAGCTTATTGCCACGAAATAAAAAACCTTGATGCAGCCTGAATGGAAGCTGTTCAGCTGCTGTATTTCCCTGCAAACCATGAAAAATGGGCCCAAAAAAAACATTAGTAGTATATCGAGTGGGTAGCTCCTCAAAACCCATAACCTGAGTGCGCAACACTGTCAACAAGAGAGTTCGTCGACTTAAGGCATCCGCAACTTTGTTTGACTCCGCCGTTTTATACCTGATTGCAAAAGTAAATTCCTGTAAATAAGAACTCCACTTAGCATGCCGCGGATTTAATTTGCTTTGTGAATTCAAATAGCGAAGAGATTGGTGGTCCGAATAAACCACAAACTCTTTATAGGCCAAGTAATGCTCCCAATGTTGAATGGCTCGAACAAGAGCATAGAACTCCAAATCGTACGTCGAATAACGCCGCTTGGCCTCGCTCAACTTCTCACTAAAAAATTCAATTGGTCGACCCTCTTGACTGAGGACCCCACCTATGCCCAAGTGTGAAGCATCACATTCTATCACAAATAATTTGTCAAAATCAGGTAAAGCCAGGACAAATGCTTCGGTAAGGAGTTGTTTTATGAGATTGAAAGCCACTCCAGCTGCTTTACTCCACTCAAATCGATTACCCTTCATACATTCTGTAATAGGGCTCATCACAGCACTGAAATTCCGAATGAACCTTCTATAAAATGATGCAAATCCGTGAAAGCTCCTTACATCTCCAATGGATTTTGGAGTTGGCCACTCCTTCACAGCCCGGACCTTCTCTAGATCAGGTTGTAACCCTGCAGCTGAAACTATAAATCCCAAAAAAACAACCTTTTTACCTAAAAACTAGCACTTTTCATGTTAACAAACAACTGCTCCTTGTATAAGACCTCCAAAACCGGTCTCAGGTGGATTAAATGTTCTTCCTCTGATCGACTATAAATCAAAATGTCATCGAAATATACCACAATAAACAGCCCCATAAATGGTTTAAGGACCTTGGACAAGACTCACATAAAGGTGCTAGGAGCATTTAAGAGTCCAAACGGCATGACCAACCACTCGTAAAGACCATCCGGGGTTTTGAAAGCCGTCTTCCATTCGTCTCCACCACGCATCCTAATTTGATGATATCCACTCCATAAATCAATCTTGCTAAATATTCTAGATCCCACAAGCATATCACGCATCTCCTCCAAATGAGGAATGGGGAACCGATATTTCACCGTAATTTTATTAATTGCACGACTATCAATACACATGCGCCAAGAACCATCCTTCTTGGGGGTCAAGAGCGAAGGACTGCACAAGGACTTTTGCTAACACGAACCAACCCTTTTGCAATTAAGGCCTCCACCTGCCTTTGCATCTCCTTCCTATGCACAGGAGGCATACGATGCTGGTAAATTCGGTAATGGCTCTCCGGGCACTAAATCTGTGGCATGTTGTACACTCCGTAGCGGGGGCAATCCTTGAGGTAAGTCCTCACCAAATAACCCATGAAACTCTTGAAAGAGCTGTTGAAGTTCGTTAGAAAATTTACTGCACAGGGATGAAGTCGACTGGAAACATTCTGTACTCTCACGGTTTACCAAAATATAGCATAACCCCGACTCGCGGCACTCCTCCTCAAATTGGTGAGCATTAATCAGACCCGTAAACTTGGTAGTAGCAGGTGATGGAGTCAAGCTGTCATGCCAAGGTTGTAAGATCAAAGTTTGATTACCCACCTTAAAAGTGTATATATTGGCTTTGGTATGATGGACCATGTCATTATCATATTGCCAATGCCTTCCAAGGAGAATGTGGCAGGCATCCATCGGAACTACATCACAACAAGTAGTACTTTCGACTCCGTTACTGAACAAAAATTGGACCGTACAACACTTGGTCACAGACAGTTCATCCCCTTTACGAAGCCATGCCACTTTAGATGGTTTAGGATGTCTTTCAATGGTGAGATTAAGTTTGTGTGCAGCATCAGTAGAAATGATGTTCTCGCAACTGCCCCCATCCAAAATAACTGTACAGACCTTACCATTGCAGAGAACACGAGTTCGAAAGAGTTCATGCCTACGCCAATCCTCTCTTTCATCAACTTTGGGCAAAACCATAACTCACCAAACCACTAGCGATTGCCCCTCCGCGGGAAGAACCTATTCTTCTTCATCATCGTAGTCATCAAATATCGGTGGTTGATCCAAATCATCTTCCTGCTCATGCTCTAATAGGGAAACTTTCTTCTGGGGACACACATAAGAAGTGTGACCTTTCTCACCACAAGCGTAACATCGTACCTGGGATGAACCACCAGGTTGCGACCGGCTAGCAATATTATCCCCGATGCCAATATTCTGAACCGCCTTGCCCTTCTCTCTAGTCTCAAGACTTCGGGTAGTACCCTGATTGTTCGAAGAATTGCCTCGATCAAGTAACATCTGACCCCTCCCTCTTGGAGCAAAATTTTCAACACATCCAACGAGAGGTCTCTGGACACCATAACGCGCTAGACGTTGTTCGGCTTTCACAGCATATTGACGAGCATCTGCAAAAGTAAACAAGCGCACAACTCCCATCTCATCACGCACGGCGGGACTTAACCTGTAATACCCGACATTTAAAACGAATTAAAGTGAAATTTTCAATAAGGGCTAAATTGAATGTACAAATTGTTAAGAGGTTAAAATTAGTATTTAGAAGAAATTTGGGTAATTGGAATATATATATATATATATATATATATATATATATATATAATATAATCTGACAAAATTACTCGACCGAAAGTGTGATGTAGTTGAAAAAAAAAAAAAAAAAAGCATAAAATAATGCCCACTTTCGGTGAGGACAAATCAGCCACCAAGAGTGGGATTGATATATATATATACACAATACAATGAATTATTGTGTTTCCACTTTTGTTTCATGATGGGGTAAAGACAAGAAAAAAATATATATATATAAAAATACAACCATTCTCTCTCTCTCCCCGTGTCACACTTCTCTTCCACGGCGAACATGGCAACTTCGCCGTCCGGCCACCAAATCGGACGCCGCTACATCCAAAAGAACCCCCAGGGTCCGAGCAAGAAAACCCAACCCTCCTTGTTAGACAAGACGACGTGAAATGGTCGGAAAAGCCTCTTAAAGTCGCGGAGGAGCCATCCCTTTCCACCACCGATCTAGCCAATTCCGACGACGGTCTGGCCTTCCATTGGTACCAAATGACTCACCAGATTGAGGGCTACAATTCCCAACCAACTTCCGGCCAAAACAACCTCCGGATGTCGGAGATTCGAGTTTAACCTGGTTTTTGACCCGGCTGGAATTTCATTTTCCGGCGACCCCGAAGTTGTATTCTAACTTGTTTCGTTGTTCTAACCGTGTTGGTGATGTTTTTGGATCCATACGGATAGCGTTGGAGCATCTTGGCAATTTCGTCGTAAATACGCATATACGTACGGTATACATGGAGGTATAATCCGAAACCAGAATATAGTTTTTTTTTCATTAATTTAATCATATAATATTAATTGAATTGAATGAATGAATGAATATTTTTATAGATATTTGTAATACATAGAGATTTATAAAAATGTATTTATTTAATAAGTTTACTGAAACTGGTCATACCAGTTTGTACGGTTGATGATGGATCGCAGAATCACAACCATAATAATCACAACAATGATACAATCACAACCATACCCACGGTGGTGCCATTGGTGGTTGTCGAATGAATAGTATGAATAGTGACCGAGTTGGTGATCGGGTTGCATGCATGCAACTCAATGAAATATGTTAGTGATATTTTTGTAATTTTAATCAAGGGTAATTTGGTAATATTGATAAAAGGGAAAAATGGTAATTTCACCTCCAAGGGAAAAATGGCAAGTTCATTTTCAAGGGTAAAAGGATAATTTGGATTTCTACAAATTGTGATTGATTATTAACCAGTATGAAATCGGTATATTGGTATAGGTGATCGAGGAGTTGGACTTCAGGCTGTAGACGGTTAATTATTTTGTGTACCGCTGTCGAGGTAGGGGTTTCTTTACTCTTGCATGTGACTTTAGAGTTCCGATTTTACGGACTCTGATGATGTTATGATTTTGTCTGTTTTCGGGGGTGGAAATACGACCTGTTTACATGTTGATTTATATTCCCTGTTATATATCATTGTTGGTATGTTTCTGTGAGTGGTTATTGGAGGTGTTGGATGTGGATGTGGTGTTGGATGTGGATGTGGATGTGGATTGTGGGCCCATATAGGAGCCCAAATGATCAGATATGGATTTCTGATGGATGATATATGTACATATACAGACCGGATATATATACCGGTGGACCGTCTGAGATGGGGTGCATCACAGGGGACGCCATTTGGTGTAGGCTATGCTATCGGGATACCCGATCCTCATCCAGTTTCGGTGTGGACCTGGACTGGGAGACACCCTACGGGGATTAGGGTGGGTCCAGGGGTGATTTATGGTTGCTGGATTATGGGAGTTGGTGTGGTGGTTACGGTGTTGGATAGCCTTATCGGCTACCATTTCACTTGATTGGATGGTGTATGGATTTCTGGAGACCAGTGTGGGTGGTTCCAGTGTTGTTTAGCCTTATCGGCTATTGTGCTATTTGGTTGGCTTACTGATGGATGTATATTTACTGTATTGCATACTGTGCATTATATTTTTGGATTTATTATTTATGGATATTGGCATTTCCTCTCTTCGCCCTACTGAGCTTTGTGGCTCACCCCACTTCTTTATCCCCTTTCAGGTGAGTTGGATGTAGGTGATGGCGGTCAGCAGCGGGATGCATGAGCTGGTGTGTAGCCTCAGGCAGACTCTTTAGTGGGTGTGGGGACTTTTGATATTGTATTTTATATATATTACTGGGTTTGATATCGGGTAGATATATTTTATTATTCCGCTGATGTATTCATACTCCGGTATTTCAAGTGATTTAGGTGGTGGTATGTATGGTATTTTGGGTTCAGTATTGATTATCATACATTGTGGGAGTTAGTATGATTATTATTATTACAATTTATTTTATTGAGTTTAATTGTATGAGTTGGGATCAGCTTCGGGGGACGGGGTGTCCCCTGCCGGTCACGTTCCTGTGGTATAGGTACACTTCGATATACCTTAGGAGAGAGGGGCGTGACAGTTTGGTATCGGAGCTGTAGGTTTAGAAACTTACAGTGGTTAGGTTACCTAGGTTATCTTGTTGGCTACACATCATGCGCTTCCCGGCTGACCTGGTGAGTTTTTAATTTTTGGTGTTTCCTGCTTTAGATTTATGTATACGTGTGTTATATTTTCCTGATATGGTTGGTGTGTTTCCAGTGTTTGTGGGATTGTGACGATACAGAGATAGTTTCTGTTTCTAAATTGTAGTTTATTATGATAGCGGACAGTGGGGCTATTTTGTTGTTTATGTGATTTGAGTTTGAGTTATATCAATTGGGTTTTATGCAGAGATTGAGTTATATCAATTGGGTTTTAGGCATTGTATTTGTATACCTTGACCTTTAAACTGCTATTATTTTCGAATTGCATATGCTGTTTGGTGATTTGAACTTTGAGACTGGTATTTTGGGGATTGACAGAAAAAAAAAATAATAATAAAATAAAATATTTAGAGTACTCGTATTCGATTAACCAGTGGAATGAGGTAAATGGTATGGCAAGGAGTAACACAAATGACTAACTAATGCGTTATTTTGTCCATGTGGATGTGCTAAATAGATCTCTAGAAAAAAAATAAATAAATAAATAGATCGTGTTACTTGTATGTGTCAAATGGCTCATGCTTATAATGGTTGAAGTATTAATGATGTTTGGTGTGCTCAAGATTCTTGTCTTATGTTGTGAGCATTAATGTGTTTTGGTGGAGAAAATTAGTAATTCATGAGTTTAAAAAAAATATATATATATATTCTTTTAGTTTCATGCATGAAGTACCGTCAAGTTTGAAGAAAAAAAAAAAAAAACATGGAAAGCCATGGTATTTGTGGCGTTATTGCTGTTATGATGTGGTGAATTTGAGAATTCATTTCTGTTTGGAGTTGGTTAATTTGGTATTGTGCAACTGACGAGTTTTTTCATGCTGAGATTAAACTGTATGGGGTTATAGTGGAAAGGTGAATAGTATTTAAGTGAAGCTCAATCTCATACTTAATATTTTATTTGGAATTTTGTATAGTGGATGTTGTCAGGTGTGCTAACTCGTTGGGTTATATATCTGCTTTCGCTCTTGAGCAATATCCTTTACTCTGTTCTCGGTTGATTTGGTTTTGCCACTGGGGTATACCTACGTGGTTGTCCTATATTTATTTGGGGTTATGAACAGTTCCTGCTAATCAGCAGGATGTGGGAAATACTACAATGCTTCCATTGTAGTTTGAATTTGAGTAGTGATTGATTCATGGATTTCACATTCCGTTATTACAATTTATATTGTGTTGCTTCGAGTTTGGGAGTTAACCATAAAAAAAAAAATTTCAATTCTCAATTCCATGTAGGGACGGTAATGTTTGTGTGTGATAAGATTGTTATGGTATGTTGGATTCGTAAACTCTGAATCTCATTGAACTTGTTATAGTTGTATAAATTGTTTTGGGTGGCGGTGGCTTTTGGGCTGATTTGGTTGCGATAGAGATTGTTGTTTTTGACATCATCCTCGGGACGAACTAGTGTTCGAGGTTCGAAACAAATATTAGAATGTTACTAGAAGAAATTCGTTATAGTAATGTTCTGGGGATTGGTTAAAAAAATAATAAATAAATAAATAAAAAACCGGTGGTATTCGATGATTTGGATACAGTTTAAATTTTGAGGACGAAATTTTGTTAGGGGAGTAGAATGTAAAACCCAAAACTTTCCATAGGGGCTAATTGAAACCAAACAAAAATCTTAGTGGTAAACTATAAATTAAGGAAAAGTTTTGTTTTTAAGATAAGAGTTGATATTAGTGCCTCATTAAAAAGGATTTAAACCATTTTATGTAACCAGTTTGACCAGCCCGTTTAATCAAATAAATGAGTGGCCTACAGGTAAAATAATAATAATAATAATAATAACATTATTTTGGATAGTCTAATGATTTGTTTAGATATTTAATAACTTACTCTATATGCCGATATACTTTTAGGAGATGGAGACGTTGTCGTAGACGCGTATTTGATTGTGCACTACTATCGAGGTAGGGGTTCTTCGTTTATTGACCTCTATTACCCGATATTTCTTGTTCTACAATTTTTGTTTTGGGTTTTCCTTGTGTGTTAAATACGTGCCTCTTGAAACTTTCTTTGTTGTCTCTTCGTTGGTTCGCATTTCTCCGTGCTTGACTATAATCCCTTCAGCATGTAGATAGGAATGTGTAATTTTGGTTATGAGAAAATGTTTGATTTGATTAGGACTCTTCGTAGAGCTTTGTGTCCTATTTTTCTAAGAAAGTAAAATATTTTATTAACTAGTTGGGAAATGAGCCTTGGGTGCATAGAAAAACTTAATGGAGTTCCCTGAATAATGAACTCCGGGAAGGTAGAGTAGAAATTTGTATTATAGAATAGGATAGGATACAGTCGTTAAAATGAGCAAACACGTTCAATAAAAAAAGATTGATTCCTTGTTCACAAGCAATACATTTATCAAATTCAAAATGTATTCGACCGCGGAAGCGCTCCGATGTAATTAATTTTTCATAAGGGTATTGAATAGTTACAGGTTGTCATGCATGTATCATAATATATGTTGATTGTGTGTTCGGATTATGGATTGGTGGAGATGGGTGGATGCGATAGCCTTATTGTTGTTGTCTAGCTCTGGTTTGTGCGGTGGTTGTCACTCGTGACATACTATCATGAGACGTAATCATCGTCTGGGATTTATTTCCCTTTATCTGTTTCCACATGATTATACGGGGATTTGAGTGCCACGACTTCCGAAGGGAAATCCGGACTGTCGTGTGCCGATGATTGGATGTGGATGATTGGTGGCGCTGTGCGCATTGGGAGGCGATGTACGTTTTGCATATATCATTTGCATGCTTATATATATATTGTGATTGTGACTTACCTGAATGGAAGTGGGAGCATATCACTATGAATTTTGTGATGGGTTTACCTATGACTCCGCGGAGACATGATGCGGTTTGGGTTGTTGTGGATAGGTTGACAAAGACAGCTCATTTTATGCCCATTTGTCAGACAGATTCGATTGAGTCGTTGACGAAATTATATGTACGAGAGATAGTCCGATTGCATGGGGCATCGTTGAGTATTGTATTTGATTGAGATCCCAGGTTTACTTCACGGTTTTGGGTTAGTTTTCAGGGTACTCATATTGGCGATAAGCGAAAGTTAGATGTTACATTACATAAAGGTGGAAAATACTACCTGATTTTTAATGTAGAGAATGATAAGGTGTTCGATAGACATCACACGTAACACCATGGTTAAGTGGACCTTTGAGATTCTAGAATGAGTAGGACCAATCGTTTATCATTTAGTTATTTTATCACGATTATGCAACGTACATAATGTACGTTATGTGTTGATGCACAGTAAACGCAACAGTGGACATGACTTATATTGGGTAGCCGTTGAGAATCCTGGATATGCGAGAGACAGCCACTCGATCAATTGTTATACCTCTTGTGCAGGTGTTGTGGCAACTCCATGGATTGGAGTAGGTTACGTAGGAGTTAGAGTCCGAAATGAGGGATAAGTATCCGTTCTTGTTTCGGTTTTACATTTCGAGGACGAAATTCTTTTTAGGGGGGAAGAATGTAATACCCGACATTTAAAACGAATTAAAGTGAAATTTTCAATAAGGGCTAAATTGAATGTACAAATTGTTAAGAGGTTAAAATTAGTATTTAGAAGAAATTTGGGTAATTGGAATATATATACTATAATCTGACAAAATTACTCAACCGAAAGTGTGATGTAGTTGAAAAAAAAAAAAAAAAACATAAAATAATGCCCACTTTCGGTGAGGACAAATCAGCCACCAAGAGTGGGATTGATATATATATATACACAATACAATGAATTATTGTGTTTCCACTTTTGTTTCATGATGGGGTCAAGACAAGAAAAAAATATATATATATAAAAATACAACCATTCTCTCTCTCTCCCCGTGCCACACTTCTCTTCCACGGCGAACATGGCAACTTCGCCGTCCGGCCACCAAATCGGACGCCGCTACATCCAAAAGAACCCCCAGGGTCCGAGCAAGAAAACCCAACCCTCCTTGTTAGACAAGACGACGTGAAATGGTCGGAAAAGCCTCTTAAAGTCGCGGAGGAGCCATCCCTTTCCACCACCGATCTAGCCAATTCCGGCGACGGTCTGGCCTTCCATTGGTACCAAATGACTCACCAGATTGAGGGCTACAATTCCCAACCAACTTCCGGCCAAAACAACCTCCGGCTGTCGGAGATTCGAGTTTAACCTGGTTTTTGACCCTGCTGGAATTTCATTTTCCGGCGACCCCGAAGTTGTATTCTAACTTGTTTCGTTGTTCTAACCGTGTTGGTGATGTTTTTGGATCCATACGGATAGCGTTGGAGCATCTTGGCAATTTCGTCGTAAATACGCATATATGTACGGTATACATGGAGGTATAATCCGAAACCAGAATATAGTTTTTTTTTCATTAATTTAATCATATAATATTAATTGAATTGAATGAATGAATGAATATTTTTATAGATATTTGTAATACATAGAGATTTATAAAAATGTATTTATTTAATAAGTTTACTGAAACTGGTCATACCAGTTTGTACGGTTGATGATGGATCGCAGAATCACAACCATAATAATCACAACAATGATACAATCACAACCATACCCACGGTGGTGCCATTGGTGGTTGTCGAATGAATAGTATGAATAGTGACCGAGTTGGTGATCGGGTTGCATGCATGCAACTCAATGAAATATGTTAGTGATATTTTTGTAATTTTAATCAAGGGTAATTTGGTAATATTGATAAAAGGGAAAAATGGTAATTTCACCTCCAAGGGAAAAATGGCAAGTTCATTTTCAAGGGTAAAAGGATAATTTGGATTTCTACAAATTGTGATTGATTATTAACCAGTATGAAATCGGTATATTGGTATAGGTGATCGAGGAGTTGGACTTCAGGCTGTAGACGGTTAATTATTTTGTGTACCGCTGTCGAGGTAGGGGTTTCTTTACTCTTGCATGTGACTTTAGAGTTCCGATTTTACGGACTCTGATGATGTTATGATTTTGTCTGTTTTCGGGGGTGGAAATACGACCTGTTTACATGTTGATTTATATTCCCTGTTATATATCATTGTTGGTATGTTTCTGTGAGTGGTTATTGGAGGTGTTGGATGTGGATGTGGTGTTGGATGTGGATGTGGATGTGGATTGTGGGCCCATATAGGAGCCCAAATGATCAGATATGGATTTCTGATGGATGATATATGTACATATACAGACCGGATATATATACCGGTGGACCGTCTGAGATGGGGTGCATCACAGGGGACGCCCTTTGGTGTAGGCTATGCTATCGGGATACCCGATCCTCATCCAGTTTCGGTGTGGACCTGGACTGGGAGACACCCTACGGGGATTAGGGTGGGTCCAGGGGTGATTTATGGTTGCTGGATTATGGGAGTTGGTGTGGTGGTTACGGTGTTGGATAGCCTTATCGGCTACCATTTCACTTGATTGGATGGTGTATGGATTTCTGGAGACCAGTGTGGGTGGTTCCAGTGTTGTTTAGCCTTATCGGCTATTGTGCTATTTGGTTGGCTTACTGATGGATGTATATTTACTGTATTGCATACTGTGCATTATATTTTTGGATTTATTATTTATGGATATTGGCGTTTCCTCTCTATGCCCTACTGAGCTTTGTGGCTCACCCCTCTTCTTTATCCCCTTTCAGGTGAGTTGGATGTAGGTGATGGCGGTCAGCAGCGGGATGCATGAGCTGGTGTGTAGCCTCAGGCAGACTCTTTAGTGGGTGTGGGGACTTTTGATATTGTATTTTATATATATTACTGGGTTTGATATCGGGTAGATATATTTTATTATTCCGCTGATGTATTCATACTCCGGTATTTCAAGTGATTTAGGTGGTGGTATGTATGGTATTTTGGGTTCAGTATTGATTATCATACATTGTGGGAGTTAGTATGATTATTATTATTACAATTTATTTTATTAAGTTTAATTGTATGAGTTGGGATCAGCTTCGGGGGACGGGGTGTCCCCTGCCGGTCACGTTCCTGTGGTATAGGTACACTTCGATATACCTTAGGAGAGAGGGGCGTGACATAACCCCGTCAAATATCGAGAGGTGATAGCTCCTCTGTCTCATTTAACGCAACACGAGCGGTGAGGTTAATAAAATTAGAAGTATACTCTTCCACAGAGTGGGTCCGTTGCTTAAGTGAGTTATACCGTTCATACAGATCCATGGCATAGTCTGGAGGCAGGAACTGTTTACGGAGTTTAGTTTTCATGTGTTGCCAAGAACTAATCTTTTGTTTACCCTGTCGAACTCGCTGTTCTTCGACATGATTACACCACTGAAGCGCAGCACCCTTGAGTTTCAACTTGACAAACAAAACTTTACGATCTCTGCCATGGGTTTCCATTCAAGGTAAGTTTCCAGACTGGTTTCCCAATCAAGATAGTCATCTGCTTGTAAATTACCTGCAAATTCAACAACTTCAATTCTCACACCACCCCCATTCAGATCCAATGCACGAACCAAGCGATCTTCTAATTTATCACGAAAGCCATCTCGAGCTTGGCGGGCTCGATTTCTTTCCCCAGTAGATTGGTGTTCATCTTCCGATTCATCACTACTCACGAGGCTACCTTCCAGCAAGTCCCCGAGGTCACGGCCACCCTCAAGTATCTCCATTTGGGGGTCCGATAACTCGCGCTACTGCAAAGCATACACGACGCGTGATAGATCTTCAACCATCTAGCGTAGTTCACCCATTTCAGGCTGTTGTGATGTTTGGCCACGACTGCCACGGCCCCGAGCACGTCCGATCATCTCCAATACCACTTGATGCACTTCTATGCATGGTAGATACTAACAACAGGCAAAGGTATACAAACAATAACCAGAACAAGTTGAGATTTGAGTAAGCACTGCCTCGTAGCAGAGGAATCAACGTGAATCTACTTCATTCAATATCAGATCAAAGCTAAGGAGAACCCTCACACTATTTGCATAAAACACAAACTACAGGGCTTTATAGAACACAGCCCAAGACACCACCTCACATTCTAAACAGAGTACGGCCCAAAACAAAGAAGCCCAATAGCAACAAAAGAACAATGAATATGCTCCTACATCACTGGGGATCCCCCAACCCCCGACAATTCCACATTAATATACTCATTGGACCGGGCAGAGCTGGTGACCAACCTCCTCCTCAGTATCATCAGAAGGGATACCACCTTGTATATGACAAATGGACTCATCACCAACTTTAGCATTCTCAACATCAAACACAGTTAGGGAAGTTTTAATCTTCTTGGGACTACGTTGGGACCCCTAAGTCTTCCTTTTACTTCCTGAAGAGCTACTTAATTAATTATAGCTTATCATATAATATATAATAGGTTTGCCTAAACAGAGACAGCTAAAACGTGGACAAAATAAGTTGATGCAGATTCTCAAATCTTGTACATGAAACTCGTGCTCTTGCAACCATCCATATATAAATATTTTAGATTAACATTATTTGCACCCTAAAATTTGCTAAATACACCCTAATCTTTATAAACCTCATGTGAAAATATAACATTACCAAGTACAACCCTTTTTTGTTTTGGAGTAAAAATGCAGACTATACCCCATCCCCAAACCCTAACTCTCCCAACGCTTCTTCTTCTCCTCCCCTGGCCGTATTCGCCTCCCGATTTTGCAAACGGTGTTTTGCTTTCTGATGAACATGTCATCGGATTACTCAACTAGTGGTGGCGATCGGTCTTCTACCACCACCACTACCGTCACCTCTGTCTCACCCGAAAAGCCATCGTCGTCTCCCTTGTCACCACTAGTTCAAATACCTATTTCATGGCCTTCCGATGCTAGGCTTAGCTTAAATTGGATCCAAGATCTCATATCCGCCTTCAACTGGTCGTCTAGGAATCTATCACCCTTTGATTTCCATTCTGTCTTGCCTGTTCAGGTTTTTGATGCTCTCATTTTTATTACCAATTGTTGGTAGATGAAGATGAAGAGGAGGAGAAGATGAAAGATTTGAGGCTACAGATTTGTGCTGCGTGGAAAAGGATGAAGATTTGGACAGATATGGTAGGGATAGTGGGTTGGGTTTTTGGAGAATGACAGAGAACAGAGGAGTTGGTTGAGAGATAACGGGGTGTTATAAGATTTGTGTTTTTCACGATAAAATGAGATGCCCTTGGTATCTCGTGGGGTGCAAATAGTCCCACTCAATATTTTATTCACACCTTTGAATTCCGAGAAAAAAGTGTAATCAGAATTGGCTCGACCTGCCCATTGGACCGGTTCAACCTATCTTTCTTATCTTTTTTAGGATCGATTTTATTGTTAACCCGCTTAAATATTTGACCTGCGGTGAATCACAAAACCCGTGAACCGTAAAACCCATTAAGCCGTGCAGGCCTTACTGATTATTCACGGAATTACACGAAGCAACCCAACGAATTGATGCACCTTTGCTGCTTCTCATTTGGCGAGCTGAATAGTATCAATCAGTAATGCTAAAATGGTGTCCATAGAGCATAAATTTCTGATTTCCATACGTTTATTAAATAAGTAATAGATATTTAATGCCTATATATGGCATTGGCATGCATGTGTAAGGGGAATTGGTGGATCAGACAATGAACCATTGATTATATGATTAGCAATCCAATGATTTGCAGCTTCAGTGTAGTGAACACCATCCCAACTAATAACCGACCAAGGATCTTTGCAGGAACCGGCGTAGATTTCAGAACCATTGACGGTCGCCTTATTCCCACACCAAACATCTGCACCATTTTCATGGTATCCACAGCATATCGTTTTCGGATCAGCAAATCCTTCTTGTTTTGCATTTCTAATCAATCCATACTTTGCGGCGAACATATCAACGTATGTTAAAGAGGCATTCGGAAGCTCCCCCCTTAGTTCTACTACTTTTTCCTTGAGCTGTCTATTGAACTCCATCGATACCTCGTTTTGCTCTTTGACACAACCAATTTGGTCAAGATAGCCTGGTTGTGGGTTCGTGATGTGGTGTAGAATGAGTGCCGCGCAACCATAAGGTCCTGTGTTGTGAATCCAAAATGTCCTTGCCCCTAAACCATGTAGGTACTGAGAAGCATTCCATGAGACATGCAGTAAGACGATTGTGAATCTAATCCATCTCACAAACAAGACAGACTAGATAGACGAGAATCATATGTGATCAATCAATTCACAACTAGTAAAGGAACTTACTTGGATGGCAGAACCCAGTTGGTTAACCATGTCAGGGATCGTTGTACGAATTTCTTCATAACTCATCGCAGCACGATAAGCAGCAGCAATATCATTCTGTCCAATATCGAATGTATAAAGAGCCTTCGAGAAATCGTCAGGTCTCGGGAGTCTACTTTTCTCACAATCATTAATATCAGCTGCGACAAATTAAACCATATTTATTGCCATCACAAGAAAAATTATTGATCCTTCTATTAGCAAATATGTATAAAATTTTCATTTTGGCGATATAGAAGGATAATATTTGAGACCCTCAAAAAGTGACCCCAAAAGACCCCCATTTAATGTGGAGTGTTGGATGTGAAGTGGGTCCTACATGTGTGTTTTTAATCAATGGTTATTTTAATATCACATAGATGTGGGGAATTTTTGAGGATCAAATTTTAGAGGTCTCTAGCATTGTCCGATATAGAATTAATACTATTTACCTTGGTTATAAAGATCGGTCGTCCTTGACTTAAATTGGTTGAAATGTTCAGTTTGAACGTCAAGAGGAAATGGGCTCACTCCATTCAGGAACCATGATTCATTCTGGTGCCTAATGGTGGCACCCCCGGTGGCAAAATTAGCACCATGTCTGAAATTGGTTCCAATTGAATCAAGATATGCACTCAAATAAGGCAGTCCCAGGTGTTGAGCTGCACAATTACAAACAGTTTATAGACATTATAGATGTACACATAGAAATGGAGATTAGAGAGCAAGAGATAAATATTCAGTTGTTACCAATGAAGTCGATAATGAGGCGTCCATCGGAGGCCCTGCCAGAAGGCTTACGGAAGAAAGTATCGCCTGATGGAGATATCATCGGATAAAATGCAGCTGCAATTCCACCAGTATCTGAATTTGAATCCCCAAAATTGTAAATTGCAGGGAAGTTACAGGGTGATAATCCATCCAGTCCTTCTTGGCCTCTCACACTCACCATAACCAACGAAAACAGAATCCAAACAATAATTTCTCTCATAAACGCCATGTCTCCTGTGTGTGCAGACCCAAATCAGCCACTGCATTATCTTCATAAAATAGGCATCTCCAGTTATATATGATCTTTTGCTCGCTCAAATATTAATTGTTCCATATATGCTGTTTGTGTCTTTATTTGGTGACTACCTTAATGGGGATCATATATTTAGGCAGGGCAAAAGAGTACTTTTCATCCCTCAACTATTGGTTGGGTTTCATTTTCGTCCCTTAATTCTTTTTTTTCCCTTTTTTGTCCCCCAACTATGGGAGAGTACCATGTTTATCCCTTGAATAAATACGGCCATTGAAAAATCCTACGTGGCATCATATTGTTCGTTAGATCAGATTTTTCCCAACCTCAATCTCACTTGAAAGGACGAAAATGATACTTTTCAATAGTTGAGGAATGCAAATGGCAGGAAAAAAAGTTTAGGGACAAAAATGAAACTCGCCCCATAGTTGAGGGACGAAAAATGCTTCACTTGAAGTTTGGTTCAAATAAAACGCTTGACTTTGTAATATACAATTACGTGTGATATCATCTTCTATAATTGATGGGATTTTGTTCCCCTTTTATTGAAATAATCAAGAATATTATGATAGTTTTACTTGTTTTGGTATTCAGGAATATTCGACCAATATGATATGTTGTGCTAAAATAATAAGGTGATTACCATTTGTGTGACTTCTGGACATCTAGGTCTATAAAATTCTTTTGTCCTTGTAAGTACTATAATAGCTAATTACTTTTTTATCCTCATCACTTGTTGGGACTACATACGAAACACTTCCCACCCCCTCTTTCTTACTTTCTAGGGTTCTTTTCTTTTCGTTCTTATAAGTAAACAACCCATTCAAGAAATGTTGAGGTGTGGAGTAAATTCCAGCTCGGTAGCGGTCTCATCGTGCACTTGTGGTGGAGTTTGCACCTGACACTATTTAAGTTGCGAAAAAAAGAATATGTTTTAGGGATTGAAAAAATACACTTGATAGAAAAAGAGTGAGAGGATGCCGACTCAAAAAGAAGAGTGAGAGATAGACAAAAGATGGAGATGATGCCAACTCAAAAAGAAGAGTGAGAGAAACTTGTAATCTTAATTCTTGAGATAGTGAAGCCTAACAACCTCAATGGATGTAGCCCGTTAGGTCGAATTGACTGAGTGAATTACTATAAATCTTTGTGTTTTCTTTCCTTGGTTTTGGTTTTGCTTGCTTGTGATTTAAGTTTATTATCTGATTATCTGACATTGGTTGGTTGATTGGTTATTAACTTATTGTTCTTACTTAGATTTATTGGGACTGGAGTATAATCCCAATAAGTGGTGTCAGAGCTAGAGATATTTGTTCAACAAATTTGAGCTGTAGTAGATCTGTGCTGAATGGGGACAATGGGCGGAGATATTGCCAATGATGTCGATAAGTTTGGCGGAACTGATTTCCAGCGAGGGAGGATGTAAATCACTGATTATCTGAATACTAGAGATCTAACAGTACCCCTTGCAAGAGTTGTTCCAACTGACATGAGTCAAAGAGATTGAGAGAAGCTTGACAAGAAGGCCGGTTTCTTTAAAGCCCAAGAGATTTCAAGCCCATTCAAAGAAGTCCCAAAAAGAGAGATCGATTGTAGGGTTTAAATCAAAAAGAAAAGAGGGGCTGCAGAGGGTACATGCTGCAACAAAGAAGAAAAGAAAGATAAGCAAAGAAGAGAAGCAAAGGGAAGTGATGGATAGGAGAGAAGAAAAGAAGTGAGGCCTGTATGAGACACAATGAGAAATAATTTCTTCTTAGCAGCATGAATTTCCGTCATTCTTGTGTTTGATTTCTTTTTTCTATGAACTTAACTGTTTTTTCTTTCTTGTGCAAATCTAGCATGAGAAACAAAACCCTTTTTGTTGGGGGATGATGTGGCCTCTTTGATTGTGCTTAATGAGATTAATTTGATTAATTATTGATTTGTTCATGCTATGTTTAATTGATTATTAACCTGTGATGCTTAACTATCATCTATGTTCGATTATTTTGAAGCAATTTATAGTAGATGCCATGCTCAAATTGAGAACAACTTCTTGGAATTTTAACACCATATTTACCTAGACATAAATGTCATATGCAAGGATTTATGTGATCGAGATATAAGTTGTCCATGATTTGAGGGTGAAAGTCTCCACTACTATATATGTGATGATGAACACTATGTCGTGTCCAACTTCATATGCAAACTAATGATTTATGAAAAATTTAGTCTCAAAATCAAAGATTCAAGAAAACTATTTCCAGAGCGATCCTTGAGTGGCACAAATTGAATTCATCAATATTATGAAGTAGTATAAAACCAAAATACGAAAACAAAAACAAAATTATCATCTAATCTAACTAACCCACTTTGCTAGGGAATCACGATGCTACTTAGCATGTACCACAAGCCTTTATACCCCTAGGTGTCCCTAGTGGACGAACTATAGTCTCGTGATTGCTTACCATGACGATACCCATAAACATCAAATATTTTTTATGATTTTTTTTCTATTTTTTTAAAATTAATGATAAACATACTAATATAAAAGACAAAATATAGATCCACCACTCTTACATTTAAATACAACAATGTCCCCAATGCGATAAAAGATGATACATAAAGGAATAGTCAAAAGTTGAGGTAACACAACCTGATAAGAACTTTCAAACATCGGGTGACGGATGCCGTATGAATGCCATAAGGGACTCCAATCTACTCTCAAGCGCCTTATGTCCTACGCGCATATCCTTAAGACCACTATCATAGTAGCACGCAAGTGGGCTTGCTCCTCAATCATTGCAAGCAATTTATCTTTAATGTTTTGTAAACATTTTGACATAGTTGGGGCAGATGAACTAACTCGAGATGCAGAGCCAGAGGCCACCCTCTCGGCAGGGACTCTATCCAAGTGTGTCCAACTCAAATTCCACGAGATAAGTGTGAATAGGTCTATCTAAAATTCCTCGACTGGAAGCTCCTTTAAAGGCACACATCGTTGTTGCAACAAACGAGTGATGAGTCGAAAAAAATAAATTTTCATACTCTTCACTTTCTGGCCCTTCACATTCTTCTTCGCTTTAAACATTGTACTAAGAAAAACCTCTCTAATATCAAACCACGTATGATGGCGCAAAGCATAGAGTACCTCCAAGAAGGGTCCATGCCACTATTGCTCGTATGAGTTCACAATTAAAGCTTATATTAATTTCACAAGAAGAATCTATGAGTTTACAATTATATATGTAGAATCATTCCAATACCTTTTATATGATAGTCTCATGAGATAAACCTAAAAGTCTTTTTGAAAGATCCTTTAGGATTTTTACTCCTAATACATAATTGGCATCACCAATATCTTTAATTTCAAAGTATATGCCAACCATGTTATGTGGTTGGTATCAACTTTTTGTCATTCCCAGCCAACAAGATGTCATTCACATATAAGGATAAGATAACCAAAATATTTTTGGATGCTTTAATAATGATCCTCATCCATCATTTAAACCCATCTTTTAAGATATCTCAATGAAATTTGAGGTTCTATTTCCTAGATGCTTTTTTTAGGCCATAGATGGACCGTTTGAGCTTCATATTTTGCGTTGTTGGCCATTGACCTCAAAATCAGTAGGTTGATCCATATAGATCTTCTCATCTAATATTTCATTTAGAAATGTTATTTTAACATCCATTTGGTATAAATCCAAATCCAAATCCTAATGTCTAACTATAGCTAGGATGAAGCGAATTGAAGCAATCCTCTCACGACTAGTAAAAAAGTTTCTTTGTTATCGATTCTCTCCTTTTGATTGTAGCCATTGACCATTAATCTAGCCATATATCGATATATGTTCCCATAACCCTTACGTTTGATTTTGAGAACCCATTTATTTCCAATTGAGTGGATATTTAATCAAATCTCATACACGATTTTGTTGCATTTACTCTATTTCTTCTTTCATTGTATTCATCCATTCCCTAAACTTAGGGCTTGAGAAAGCCTCGTTTAAAGATCGTCTCTTCCTTAATATCTAGAGGAGGTATCATGAAAATCTCTCCTTCAATCTCAAAATGACAAGAAAATGAGAAAAAATTTTATACCTCCATAAATCGCACACCAATATGAGAAATCTTCTCATTAACGAGAAGTTAAGCAGCTCGGTGAGCATCAATCAGAGGGGAAAGGTTGCTCAATATTTTCATATAATTCCGAGGGTTGGAGGCACTGTCCGAGACTTGAATCCCACTCCTGAATGTGAACGTCAATAACTCAAAGTGAGAAAGTCCGTTGAGGAAAAGAAGCATGAGGAAGAGCCATAGTTTGCACCTCATAAACCTCCAGAAGGGAAGACCCAAAGACATCAGTAGCATTTACAACTCGGGCAGAATTAGTGCCCTTCTTATCGCCGTGAGCCCTCTTGCTCATACCAACTTCCTTGGTGGCCGCCCTGACCTTCCACTTTGGTGCCTAAGAAAGGCCGATCTACATGCTCATATACTCATTAACATTGGTTATATCTCAAAAGAAAATTAAAACTAAGTTAAAACACTGACAAAAAGAATCCAAAGTAGAAAAAACCGATCAAACAGAAAATCATTTCACACCTCAGCCAGCCTTTTCGGACTGAGAAGTCTGAGAAAAATCAGTTGGCGAGCATGTCTGAGGAATAAAAGGTGGGGTAAAAACTTTCTTAAGGTCCATACACAATCCATATCATGAAATGTTAGTTCAGGCGAGCGAGAAAACCTATTGAACCTTAGAAGACTCCAACTGGTACGAAAGGAAAGATCACCCTCGAAAAGAGGAACTTGAACAAAGATATAGCTCATATTTCAATCGTGATCGGAAGGTTCAGTCTCGAGGATACATGAATCTTTTAAAATTTAAATAACACAACTTGGGAAAGTCGGGTATTTGACAATGTGAAATGAGAAGAGGAAGAACAAAAGAAGAAAAATCAATGTTATCTTGGTCACAAATATATAAAATTGTGTTGATAAAAATCCAAGAGTTGGAAGCCAGATGAGCTAGGTAGATGTCAAAACAACTTTAAAAGATAGTCAAGGTATTTGGAAAAAGAATTTGAACACCATACTGTAGGGCAGGACTGAGATGGCAAATTTCTCCCTGTGAAGATTAAAAAGAGACTCCCAACGGGAACAAATCTACAAGAAAAAGGTATCCTATAAAGCTTCTTAAAATTGTCTACCACATCATCGGTAAACCTATAGGCTTTGAGACACCCACTTTTCTATACCCAATCTGAGAATTGGGAGGAAGGTTAAAGGGATTAGCTATCTCGAGGTGCAAATCCTTGACTTCGGCTCGGCTCAATGAAAGAAATCAAGAGACTTTTTGCATTCTCACATCTAAACCATCCATTTCAAACTTTAATTATCATCTCGATAACTTAAAAGAGCTACAAATGCAGGCCTCCAACCGCCCAAGCAAAATTAATCAAGTGTAGATCTGGCAGCAAGGGTGGACCCACGTTATGGAGAGTGAGGTCAATTGACCCCACTGAAATTTTTTTTCATATACATATATAATATTTTTTATTTTGACCCCACAAATATATTTTCATTTTGACCCCACTAATATTTATCTATCTTAAAATTTTACTAAGAAATATAAAAGGATCCAGTAAATAGGCTTAGTCTAATCTTGTGAATTATTAGTAGTGTATTTTAAAGCCCATAACTTATCCTTTGATAGAGTCTTTAGTATTGTATTTCAAGGCTCATAACTTATCTTTTGATAGGGGTAATACAACTTTTACACATCGAAAAATAGTCAGTGTTTCAATTTACACACCGTTATTTAAAATGTTTCAATTTGATCACCCAATGATAAAATTTTTCTCGGACAAATTTTTTCACTTTGGGGTAGTCAAACTGTACATGTGGCAATCAATATTTTTTATTTTGACCCCACAGATATATTTTCATTTTGACCCCACTAATATTTATCTATCTTAAAAATTTTACTAAGAAATATAAAAGGATCCAGTAAATAGGCTTAGTCTAATCTTGTGAATTATTAGTAGTGTATTTTAAAGCCCATAACTTATCCTTTGATAGAGTCTTTAGTATTGTATTTCAAGGCTCATAACTTATCTTTTGATAGGGGTAATACCACTTTTGCACATTGAAAAATAGTCAGTATTTCAATTTACATACCGTTGTTTAAAATGTTTCAATTTGATCACCCAATGATAAAATTTTTCTCGGGCAAATTTTTTCACTTTGGGGCAGTCAAACTGTACATGTGGCAATCAATATTTGGACAGTCAACGTACCACATGTGCAGTTTGATTGCCCCAAAGTGAGAAAATCTGTCCGAGAGACCAAATTGAAACAATTTTATCATTGGGTGACCAAATTAAAACATTTTAAACAACGGTGTGCAAATTGAAATACTGCCTATCTTTCGGTGTGCAAAAGTGGTATTAACCCTCCTTTGATAGAGTAGGCTCATAACTTATCTTTTTATAGAGTCATAATAGAGTCCTTATAAGAAGGCCCGATAATTCACTTTCAAAATTCAAAAAATGATCGACAACATTTGTTGATCAATATTCTATTATTATTTATCTCTGTCTTATAATATTTTGATTTTTAGTGTTGTTTTTCATACTTTTGATGACATAATTAATAAATAACCCAAAAAAAATTCTGGAGGCACTGCCTTTGAACTCTTGCAAATATTTTTAAATATAAATTTTTTCGCTTCCTGTATAAACTCGACACCATATGCTCGAGAGGCTAGGTCCGCCCCTGTATGGGGGAATATGATAATACCAAAACATCCCCCAATAAAAAAATAGACACATGGCAACCTTGTTGGAACCCTAAAGATGTACCTTGGCCTAGCTTCCGAGAGCCTATCTCGGTCAAACCCAGGATATAGAGCACTTTGCTAACCCTACCCCAACAGAATCGAGATACTTTGGATTCCGTACCTTAGACCATCCTCCAGGGCTATCTCAGATAAACCAAGAGAATCATTCAGAATTTAAAGCGGAATAGAACTCCTCAAGAGGAATCCTTGTCCAATTCAAAGACCAAAGAGAGGTTCTCTCCTAGCCAAGCTAGAGCTTCCTCAAAATACGGATCATACTCCACAACAGAGTATGAATTATTCAACTACTATAAAAAGGCACCTCCAAACAAGTATAATCAACATAAGTTACTATTTTCAATACATACTTGAGAACTATGATCTACTAGTTCTCAATCTTCTGATTACTCACGTTTTGACTTAAGTGTAGGATCATCTTTTCTGAGGAACACAATTCGGAAAACTTCTTAGTTTACGTTTGCTCATCTCACAAAGACATAGCGTCTAGTGTCAACTAGGGGTGTAAAAAACCGAACCAGATCGAACTTCAAACCATAAACCAAACCAAAATAATATTTTCAGTTTAGTTTGGTGGTTTACAGTCCGGTCCCAGTTTGAGATTTATGTAAATTATGGTTTTCGGTTTCGGTTCGGATTGAAAATGTTTAATTCGATTTGAAACCGAAAAACCGAACTTTCATATAATTTATTTTCATAGTTTTATATACATAGACGTTTGTGTTTAAGTTTAAGAATTTAGATTATTTACTTATTTCAATATTTCTAGGGATATGTAATATGCTATTATAGTCTTACTATTGTTTGACAGTGGTAACATGTTTATCTAATTATTTAATGTGATGTCTACTTTTTCACTTTCCACTTTCTAGTTTCTTCTCTCTCAAATAGTAAACTCACACCCCCTACTCCGTGTCCTCAGCTCTTCTCAGACTTTCAATGATGTAGCCTTGTAGGAACCAACAACTACGGGATACAAAGCGGAACCTCAAAGGTTGGCGGCAACAGAATCCAAGTCAAGTGGCTATGGCAAAACCCCAAGTTCTTGCTCTGAATCTCAATCTAGTGATCTTGTATTCTTGTTCAATTCCTAACTTCTATCGACTATTGTCTTCTCTGACTCTTTGGATGTACTAAATGAGTTTTGAGTTCTGATTTCATGGCTGAGTTCATGTTTGAGTTTTGGACTAAGTTTATGGCTGAGTTTTGGATTGGATTGAAACTTGTAGCTTTTCCGGTTTAAACCGAAACCGAATTATTCAGTTTGATTTATTTCTGTTTCTGCTTGTATAACGATCTAGTCTGGTTTGTTTAAATATGAAACTGAAAATATTCAGTTTTACTAGAACAGAATCCGAACTCAAACCGAACCGAACCACCGAACTTCCACCCCTCGTGTCAACAACACTCACCCGAAGAAACCTAGTTTAACCATCCTAATACATCAGTAAACCAAACAAGATATGCACGTCATTACATGTCATGTGTATTACTTGTAGTTACTTGAAGTGCTTCACACAAGAAGTGGAGAGTTATGTAAAGTCCTATGTAATAAGAACTATATTGTAGGGTCTAATAAGCTTTTGAACGTCTTCACCATCAATTTATCCAACTCATAAAACCCTACACTTTATGGGGGCTCCACAATTAGTTTCAAATTGTAAAGTCTACAATTGAAATCTAATGGCTTGAAAGATGTGTCACATCACACCACGTTTTTGTTTTTTCATTTTTAAAATCGTATGACTTTGTTTAACATTAGATATGAATTATAGACTTTAGGAAATTACGGAACCCCAAAATCCCTTTATAACAGAGGTAAGCTGTATTAGGTCTATTAGTATTGAATTTTGCTCTAGTGTCGTTGTCGGTCAAATTTTGTTTGATCGTTTTCTTTTCCGATTAAATTTACTAAGAAGTTATATTCAGTAACTACTCTTATTTACTGAGAATAACGTCAACCTACAGAAAATAAGACCAATTTACTGATAATAATAAACCTACTGAAATATGACCAATTTACTCATAATATGATCAAAACGACACCAATGTCCTCTGACCACGTCGCATTGTAGCCAACCTTTGTGAAAAAATTATAAGAGGATGTTTGAAGGCAATGGTGCGACAAGAAAACACAGACCTGCACACGTTGTTCTACATGACTGAAGGACTACAGGTCATTTGAAGAGGCAACAAAGTGACCATAGAATAAGCAATATAAATTACCAGATTAGCTTTGGGTTATCACAAGTTATTCTAACAAATACAGGTCAATCAACACCAAAAATCCTTTTAGAAAAGTAATGAAGCTTCTCTTTGCTTCTTAACACTGGGGTGCTCGCTGTATACAGTCGCGTATCCACCAAGTTGCAGTCTGTAAAACTTTTAGGTCAACGAGTCACTTCAGTTTCCATCTGAGAGGATCTTCGTACGCTGTGGCAATAAAACATGGCGGGCTATGGATGCTTTCTCATTCACCGATCATTGAAGTAGCCCGAATTGCAACCTTGAGACAGAAACATCTTTTCATTTACAGCAGCAATAAGCTATCAAACAATGCAGAGTAGACAAGAAACTTTCAAATTCAAAAATATAAATAGGTGTTGTACAAAACATAGGAGAATGGATATAGACTATTACACTTACACTGGTGATATGAAGCTCGATTGATTATGGGCACTATGACTTAACAGAGCCATCACATTCTTCCGAATAAATATATTATGCAAAGGATTTACCTGACTGTAGAAGTGGATTATATTGTCGACATGCTCTCATTCCACATCCTTTTCCTTGCAATTAGAACTCTTTCTTCATCTAAGGACAGTGCATCAGCTCTAGGTTCAACTTCTGATAGCCAGCCATCCCACCTTAAGGCAGTCAAAAATTTACGAACATAGTTTATCATAGAGAGTTTGTCTCTTATAATGACAAAGCCATCTGGCCTCAGTATCCGATCCATTTCAATTAACAGATCCTCTACAGCACACCCTTGCTCCTTCATTTCAGAGATTATTGTCCATGCATGAAGAAGATCATATGTACGAGGGTATGTCGAAAATGCTTCACACCTGTATAACCTTGAGTTAAATTAAAAAGCAGCGCTTGGAAACAGACAAGTATCAACCTGACAGATATTTAAGAGCATCAAAGAAAACAGATTAACTACACTGGTTTCCATGGTTCACTTTTACTATTATGCTCCAGACTTGTGTACATTACATGAACCTAAGATGTTACAAAGGCTATAAAATAAGAATGGAAGCAGCTAAGGTGTAGCATGTACTGATTTTAGTATTAACGGGCATGCCCAAAACCAGTTAAGCAACCAATAATTTTGGTTTCTCATTCTTCTTGGCTTGGCTCTCTACCAAGATAATTCTTGTTTACAGATTCTATAGCCACGCAAAGATAATTTACAATATCCTGAAGCGCCGGTTTCTAAGCCACTTTAATTGTGTATGACACATAAGCTTCAGAAAAGGCTAGCGATAGTTTATAAATGCAATTGTAAAGTACAATCTTGTTACAGAGTTTGTTAATGAATGCATACCAATCATGAACAGTTCCAATCAATCCTCTGTCGTAGATTATTTTTAATCTGCTGAACTTTTGAACAGGAGCAACGTTCATCACCCAGACATCTTTATCTTTAAGTGCAGCTGCAAAACCTCCAAGGTTTGAGTTCATATCCATCACATTTCTGAAGGAGTTCCTCTGTACAACAGATTTCATCTGTTTCCAGTACTCAATCACTCTTGAATGCCATATGCTCTGCACCATAGTGGTGAGAAAGTTGAGCAAAGTAGTGAACAAAAAAAAACAGAAGAAAGATAAAAACAGAAGAAAGATAAAATGAACATAGAGGTTAACTTATGTCATTCAATCTCATTGCTATGAATTTAGGAACTTACAGTATCTTTGTGGAATTCATTGGGACTGACACCAATTTCTTCCAGGCGAGGAGGTGCCGCAGTAAGCCTCTCTGGCCATGGGACTAGGCCACTGCCTTTTTCTTTGTGCATCTCTGGGTAAGTCAAATACAACAAGAAGAATATGAAAAAAAATTATACAAAAATTTGTTGCATCACCAACCAAAAGTTAACGGCTTAGAGAAGAATGATCAGGGAAATCAGAGTTTTGAAACTGAAGACTCAGTGTGCTGTATATAATAAGTTGTTAGCTGGAACACCAGAAAGTATGTAGTTGTAAGTCAGATATTACCTCCACCCACCCACAACCATCAGCACGAACCCTAAGGAACAGCAAAATGGAGGAGTTGAAGAGAAGGGGATAGGGTTACCTAAGGCCTATATAAAGCCTACCTGAATCCCTTATCAGTTGAACTTCGGCCCAACGTCATCTAGTCATGATATTGTCATACCACCTTAATGCATTTCTGGATGTTTACACCCCAATAGATTAGTTCCACAAAAAAATAGTGACGGAGGGACATCTTTGCCACAGGTGTCACTCTTTTCATTTCTAATCGCTAATGGGAAGTTCTAATGAATGTAGTTTTACTTCTTTTTAACCATAAAAATGAAGAGTACCCTAAAACCTAACTAGAACATCCTGGCATGGAAACTTTCAGAATTATGAAGGAAAGCTGTTACAGGATTTCAGTTAAATTAATTGAGTAGAATTTTCAGGCCAAGTATACCATATAATCCCTTAGAGCACTAGATATGAATGAGGTTTCCTCTCAGACAAAGCATAGGCACATTATAAGTCATATTGGACACAAGTTATTGGCAAGGGATCTGATTGCGCCTGACAACCTCTGGATGATAAATGTCTAGTTCTCAAAGACAATATCTTATATCACATCAACAAAAGCAACACAATAGCCACAAGAAAATACAATGCATCAATATTTAGGTGCCCATTAATGCTATAGCATCATTAGCAATCCATGCACCAGAAATATCAGAATATAACTAATAATATGTATGATTAATACAGAACTACATCACCATGGCTACTTACTTGCAGAGTAGGGAGAGATGCAAGCTTTCATAAGTACGTTCCATGTTTCATCAGGATTATCATCGGATCTACACAAAGGGGGCTGGACCCTGGGTTCTCTCTTCAAGTAACAGCTATTACTCAGCGGCTTTGCAAAAATAACAGATTGGTCTTTCTTTACAGCAACTCTCCAACACATTCTTTTCACAAGATCATACATGGCATTCCAGATCCTTTGATTCTCTGGATCTTGTGCATAGGCTTCAGGAGAAGAGTACACAAAATAGCCACCTGGTCTTAATACTCTATCTAGTTCTAATAAGAGAATCCCATCTCGCTGAAGCCAATCAATGCGACATCGCGAACAATGAGCCAGTTCAAATGATCGGCTAGGATAAGGAAGTCTTTTAGTTCCCAAGACACCTAGAGTTGAAGGAATTCCCCTCTCCAGTGCAAATTGTATCTGATTCTCATGTACATCATTAGGTGCAACGGACATGGCTACAATATTGTGGGAAAGAAGATAGGCTCCAAAGCTTGCAACCCCACAACCTATGTCGATAGCATTCCGAATGTTTCCACCATTGTGGAGTTTATCATCAGGAAATTTAAGCATCTATACCAACAGAGGATTCAAAATTAAGCTTGGAAAGAAAAGAAACAAAAACAAAATAATGCTACATCCAGAGGGTAAGGAAAATCAGCATTTTTGCCTACGATGTTAACTAAACCTAATAGAGTCATTTTTCATCAAGAAGGCAAAAATTAAATATCCAAAAGCTACCATACATCATATACTAGCTGTCCCTCTCCACAAGTCATTCTGAATAAACTGATGAAGGTATTGAACATACCCTAGCAAGAGAAATGATATACTTATCAGCTCCATAATGGAAATGGGTGCCTCCACCGGGAAAATTTATTTTCTCCCCGTTCACTACCATCCAATTTTGATCAGACTTCTCTTGTGCAAGATGTGTATGTGGTATATTTGCCTTCCATACTTCAATTCTACTTGCAGGCCATCTTATAGGGATCTGAAATTCTAAAGATGAAATTATTGGAATTAAAACTAACTGAAAACAAACTGAAACAACTTGAATGAGGGCAAAAAGAATCCTTAACCTTGTAACCAACTGGTGGTGGAATCAGACAGTTATATCTCCTCTCTGGAGGAGGACAATGCCGCTCATAGTGCTCCATCAAATTCAAATTGGGCTTTAATTTATATTGATATATGAGGTTTCTATCCAAACAAGGTATCAACTCTGAATATCTGATGTCACAAACCTGCAAAGAACCACTGACCATCAATTGTCCCCCTCAAATATTAACATATAAAACACAGAGAGAAGAGAAATGCAGGGCTCGGGATGGCGGTTGGGGATCGACACATTTGAATGGTAAGCTAGAAAAATCAATAAAAGGAAAGAATACAAACAACAATCAATAACCACAAAAATGCTTACAATTAAGACTCAAAAGTAAGTGGCATGAATATTTGATACATATATGGCAGACTCTTTTCTTAGAAACTCATTAACAAAATAATTTTACCCTATTTATCTCATTCAATCAAAGTACATAACAGTAAACAACCGAGAGAACAAAAAAGGACTCTTCACAAGTTTAACAATCACAGTAATACTACATAAGCTAACAAACAAAGGAAAACCAGAAAGTTGACTAGAACAATGCGAAACATACTGGTATGCTTTTTGGGATTACAGGGTTAAGCTCTCGGTCTTCGAAAAAATTATCAAACTCGCGTGTCAGAGCTATCCTACCGAGAACCGGATCGACGCCGTCGTACCCAGACTCACCGTCCCCGGATCCGGATAAGCCCGGAGCAAAGGCAGATCCATAGTACATACAAATCAACCCAAGAATCGCAATGAAAGCAATTAATAAGTAAATCAATAGCTTGGAAGTGGCAATTCGTTCGCTCTTTTGCTTCATTTCCCTACCGGAGCCGAGCCGAGCCTTCCCGAGGTGACCGGAGAAGCTAAAACTCGGGAATCAGTGAGTACTGAGTAGTGACTAGTAGATTCAAGTCTCAACTCTCAAGTCTCAAGAGGCTCAGTAGTGTGGTGGCTCCTCGTGGAAGTCTCTCCTGACAGTCGTTTGAATGAGTAATCTTGTGCGGTCGAGCCTACTCAAAGGATCGGATTATTGGTGTAATAAAGTAATGATTTACCCCACATAAACTACTAAGTTTACCTCATTTATTTTAATCCTACAAATTTACAATAAATATTTAATGGTAACATAAACTACCTTTTATTTATAAAATTGTGATTAATCAAGTGTTAAATTTACACACCCTGTAATATATATTGAAATCACTTATCATATTGACAGATACTCTCAATTTGAACTCCACTCATCGATAAAAGTTTCAAGCCACCGAACACTTGATCGACGATTGTTAAAACAGGTCCCCTTACCCGATTGGGGAGGCTGACAATGACTCGGTTTAGACTTTAATATTTGGATCGAATTCTATTATACTAACATGAGTAAATTTGATTAGTATCCGAATCCAGTTACTTGGGTTATTGCCAAATAGAATATGAATACTGATTATATGTTATATGATCAATCCCTGCTTTGATTAGTTAATATTAGTGTGTGTGAATTTCATTTGCGTGTGACATATACAAAGTGGTAGTCTAATTAAAATGTTAGATTGATATGGATTGTAGATCTTCTAAAAAGTTAAACGGTCAACATGCATTGCAAGTTTTAACATATTTATTAAGAATTGGTGTATAAACTTATAAGTTTTTAATTCAATACATAAATACGTATCTAATATTTATTTTCAATAGATGATATATTTGTCATTCCAAACAGAGATATATATGTAAATTAAAAAAATAAAAAAAATTGCATGAACTTAATAGATTTTGTGATGTAAATAAAATTTATCTAAAGTTTTAACTTACAACTATACGTCATTATGAATTGATTTTTTGTGGAAGCAAAATTGTCAAATTGATCATTAGGCTTCCATGATGATGAGAGGGGGAGAGGAGTTGGATCCACGGCCCATTATAAAGGCCCAAATTTGTTTTATTAGATTATTAATCTAAAAGCAAAAATTAAAAATATTGATTGATGACCCGAATAGAAATAATGGTTGTTTGATCCAATAATTATTATTGGCCTAGAAAACTAAAGGCACAAAATGTCTACACCAATAAATCCTTCAAATAAATAAGTCAAAACTCTCAATCTGAAAGCATTGTTAATTTGTTTTTTACATATCTTGAAGCTAGGTTAGACAAGGGGCATGATCCCTAGCCCATAATTTTGGGGCACAATCTTGTTCAATTTTTTTCACTATATATAAGGCACATATTGGATAGGGTGAGTGAGTGAGATTTGATTCATTTGAACCCATGATACGATATGTGAGATATAAAATCATCATTTTGCCAATTTAACCAATAGTTCATATGCTAATCAAGTTGATTTTTCTTGATACAATTATAGCAATTTATTTTTTTCATCAAAAATATATGTTTCCCTTATCAACGCCAAAGGCAGTGCTAAATTGGGTGCTATATGGCTTAAAATATCAAAATACCACCTCAAACTCAAAAATCTTCATTCTGAAAGCAACTTCAAGGGGTTATTGAGGGATCGAGACTCACACAAGAGGGAGTTGAATTGTGTCCACAAATTCCAAATAAGAACTCCTAATACTATTTTGACCTAAGTGATTACCAAATACCACAACACACAATGTAGGTCTCTAAGTGATCAGTCTAGTTAATTTTCAAGCAATGAACAAATGTGATACTCAATGTAATGAATGACAAGATAATCAAGTTACTACACCAAAACATCACTTGGCACACAATTCGACCTAGAATGCAAATTTCACCAAACTAACAAGTAAGCTCATGGGTTCACTAGGGCTTCATCCTAGGATAATCAAAATGATGTCAAGTCACTCAAAAAAAGTATGGAACACAATATAGAGTGTTTAAGCAATCTAGAATCACAAATCGATCCACAATCACAAAATGAGCTCAAAACCCTAGAATTGGGTGGACTATAGTTCACCTAGCAAATCAACACCAAATGAAACTAAATTTGATATGCAAGTTAACAAAACCCTAATGAATATTGTATATCAAAATGAGATCCAAAATCATAAGGCAGCCATGTGAACCGAAAGTATGCATATTTGAAATAGTTGGTAAAATGAGCAATTAAATCAATCAAACACACAACCTAGTCATCTAATGATCATCACTAAGCACACAAGCAACCTCACACACATGATCAATATACACAAGGGAAAAAAATAATTTTAATACAAGGTCCACAATGACCAAAAATGGGTTTAGAAAGCAAGTAAACTTAGGCAAACAAAAATCAATACAATGAATTTAGAGTGGTTCGGAGACCCTTCTGTAAAGAAAACAAGAAGCGTAAAGACTTTCAGAGAAAGTTGCTCAAGAACAGAGATAACTTTATCAGTCTATACTCATTTCTTACATAGTGCAATACAGCTCAAACCTAGATAAACCAAAAACTAAAGAATAGAATAATATAAAACTGTACTATACAAAGAAAAAAGGGCTCCAAGACTAACTCACTAAAGAAAAGAATCCCGCCTAAAATATCATGTACAATGATCCTATACAATCAGTCTATACTATGTATCCTGTACTCGTAATACCCCCCCACAAGGTGAACGATGGGGATCAACAACGTTCAACTTGCGCAACAGGTGATGAAGTTGATGGACGGGAATAGGCTTGGTCAAGAAATCACTTGGCTGGTCAGTAGAGGCAATGTGCAAAAGCCGAAGAAAACCAAGCTGAACCTTTTCACGAACGAAATGACAATCGATTTCAATGTGCTTGGTGCGTTCATGAAATACATGATTATTAGCAATATGAACAGCAGCTTGTGAGTCGCGGTATAATGAAATAGGATGAGAATGAACCACATTGAAGTCTCGAAGAAGAGCAGACAGCCAAAGAAGTTCACTACAAGTATTGGCCATGGCACGATACTCGGCTTCAGCGGAGGAACGTGAAACTGTAGACTGCTTTTTAGATTTCCAGGAAACCAGAGAGTCACCTAGCATGATGCAAAAACCAGTGACAGAACGACGAGAGTCCCGACAAGAGGCCCAATCAGAGTCACAATAAGCACGGATAGTAGAACTCCAATCTGTGTCACAGTAGGCACGCAAGGCAGAAGAGTGTGTTGAAGGAAAGAAAATGCCTTGACCTGGACAGCTCTTGATGTAACGTAGAACACGATAGGCAGCGTTCAAATGTTGATCAGTGGGAGCATGTAAAAATTGACTTAAATGATGAACATCGTAGCTCACATCTGGGCGGGTTAAAGTAAGATAAGTCAAACGACCAATAAGGCGGCGATAAAGACCAGCATCAGGCAGGAGAGTACCCGATTGAATGGAGAGATGAGTATTGAGTTCAGTGGGTGATGCGAGGGGCTTGGCATCTAGGAAATTTGAATCATGAAGTAAATCCAGGGCATATTTACGCTGAGTGACCATCAGACCTGAATTAGAGCGAGTGATTTCAAGACCAAGAAAGTATTTTAATGAGCCCAAGTCTTTGATCTTGAAACAAGAGTGGAGATGATCTTTAACAGACTGGATGAGGGTGTTGCTAGTGCCTCCAAGAACCATGTCGTCAACGTAAAGAAGAAGAGCAACAAAATCAGCGCCTCGCTTGAGGGTGAACAAGGAATAATCTGACTTGGATTGCCGAAACCCATAAGCAACAAGAACTGCACAAAATTTTTCATTCCACTGGCGAGAAGCCTGCTTGAGGCCATAAAGAGAACGTCGTAACTTGCATACAAGATCCGACTGTGAAGATAGGTAACCAGGAGGTTGCTTCATGTAGAATTCCTCATTTAAATCGCCATTGAGAAAAGCATTGTGAACATCAAGCTGATGTAAATGCCAATTGCACATAGATGCCAATGCCAAAAAAACTCATACAGTGACCATTTTTACAACAGGGGAGAATGTCTCAGTGTAATCAAAACCAGGTTTTTGATTAAAACCCTGGGCAACAAGTCGAGCTTTATGGCGTTCAACAGTGCCATCCGCATGGAATTTGGTCTTGTAGACCCATTTAGAACCAATGGCGCGGCGGCCATGCGGAAGTGGCATTAAATCCCATGTGTGATTGTCCTGCAAAGTCTGCATTTCCAAATCCATGGCTTGACGCCAAGCTAAAACACGAACTGCTTCACTAAAGTTAGAAGGTTCACGAAGAATAGAAAGAGCACATAAATAAGAAGCATGAGAGGAAGAGAAATTATGATAATGAAGATGCTTACCAATAGGATAGGGCAAGGATGACTCAGCAGCATGAACAGGCTGAAATGGAGGCATGCATGAGGCTTGGTTACAGTGATAGTCCTGAATATATGAAGGAGGCTGCCGTAAGCGCGAAGACTGTCGTACAGGAGGGGAAGGAGAAAAAGAAGAAGGAGCAGGATTCTCGGGAGGAACTGAAGAGTGGGAGGGTGGTGAAGAATCAGTAGGAAGAGAAGAAGAAAGAGGAGGATCAGGTAATAAAGGGGAAGGGAGGTCAGTAGGAGAAAAAAGAGGTACAGAAGATTCAGTAGAGGAAGTGAGGGAAGGAGTAGAGGATTGAAAAGGAAAAATGGTTTCATGGAAAGTAACATCACGAGAGAAAAAAATTTCATGGGATTCAAGATCAAACAAACGATAGCCTTTAGTACCAAAAGGATAACCAAGGAATAAGGAAGCACGAGCACGTGCTTGAAATTTGGTACGAGCATGGGAATGAATAGAGGCGTAACAAAGACAACCAAAGACTCGAAGATCATCATATTGAGGAGGTTTATTGAAAAGTATTTGGTAAGGACTATACTTATCCAACTGACGTGAAGGAAGACGGTTGATAAGATGCACAGCCGTAAGAACACAATAACTCCAAAAAATTTCAGGCAAATGTGCATGAAAACGAACGGCACGGGCTGTATTTAAGATATGCTGATGTTTACGCTCAACAACCCCATTTTGTTGTGGCGTATAGACACAGGTGGTTTGATGAAGGATACCTTTACTAGAGAAAAAATCAGTCATCTTGAATTCAGCCCCATTATCTGAACGTATGGTTTTGATTTTGCAATGAAAGTGTGTTTCAACATAGTGATAAAACTGGACAAGGACTGATCGGGTTTCACCTTTGGAAGAGAGCAAATGGACCCATGTTGCTCTACTATAATCATCAACAATAGTCAAAAAATATTTATAACCATCTATAGAAGTAGTAGAATGAGGACCCCATATGTCAACATGAACAAGATCAAAAGGGGATACAGATTTAGTTACACTAACCCCAAAGGGTTTTCGTTTCATCTTGGCTAAAGGACACACCGAACAAAAATCAAAAACTTGACATTGAGGGGAAGGTAACAGGGTAGTGGCAGAAAGGGAAGGATGCCCTAATCTTTGATGCCAAAGTATGGAACGTTGGGAGACAGTTGAAGAAGCCACGGCAGAATTGATTTGTGGAGAGGAAGTGCGCAAAAAATAGAGTCCTTTATGCATGCTCCCCATTCCAATCCTCTTCAATGTGCCCGAGTCCTGCAAGGTACAAGTAGTGGAATTAAATTTCAATTCAAGCCTAGGAGTGGCAGTTAATTTGCTGACAGAAATTAGATTAAGTTTGAAAGTAGGAACACAAAGTACTTTGTGAAGAACAATGTCACCAGGTAGGAAAACAGAACCTTCATGTGTGACCACATGTCGCTCACCATTTGGTATAGTAACAAAGGAATCAATGAGAGGTTGAGGATGATTTAAAAAGATAAGTGAACAAACAATGTGGTCACTGGCCCCACTATCAATCAACCAAGAAATTGAGGAAGTGGAATCAAAAACGGATGTATTTGAGTGAAAAATATTACCTGCCACTGCAGACACAGAGGAGATATTGGGATGTGTATGACTACCTGGACTTGAAAAAGTTGAAGAACCGTCACTAGGTGAAACAGTTTGAGAATTTAGCTTGAGAAAATCCATGAGCTGATTGCATAGCTCTGGACTCATTACCAAAGGAGATGAAGAAGCATCTGTTGCAGAAGCCAAATTGGCATAGTGACTGCGATCATTTCTATTATTGCCCCCAGAACGTTGTTGCCTTTTTGGTTGACCAGGCGGATAACCATTAAGCTTGTAACACTTATCAATAGTGTGTCCTTGTTTATGACAATAATTGCAGGACAAAGTTTCACGGCGGCTTGATGAAGAAAAAGATCCTGCCTTTCCAGATTCAGTAAGGGGGCTAGCTCTGACGGCCATTGCTGAGGAATCAAGTGATACACCAAAAGGAACAGGAGAAGATGATCCCTTTTGTGTAATCATCTGTTGCCTCTCCTGATGCTGTATCATAGAGAAAGCTTTGTTGATTCCAGGAAGTGGTTCCATGGATAAGATTTGACTACGTATGACAGAGAAAGAATCATTTAAGCCCATTAAAAACAACATAAGATACTCCTTTTGCTGATGTTGTTCAAGAGCAGATTTTGAGCCACAAGTACAGACAAGAATGTTGGTATAGTATGATAGTTCATCTTAGAGAACCTTTTGCTTTGTATAATATTCTGTGACACTAAGAGTGCCTTGACGAGTGTTACCCATGGCCTGGAGAATTTCATAGATTCGAGTATCATTGGAGGCCGCATATCTAGCTTGCAGATCCAACCAGAGCTCACGAGCCGTGGATGAGCTGGACAAACTTCCTGCAATTTCTTTAGAAATGTAGTTCAATAACAAAGTCACTACAAGGCTATTACAACGTTTCCATGAAGCAAACCGGGAGTCCGTTTCAGAAATCGCTATCAAAGCACCATCAACAAAACCTTGCTTGTTACGAGCTTCAAGAGCGGTGATCATGGTCCGACTCCAAGTATGAAAATTATCCTCACCCGTGAGGGGAAGAGAAATAAGCTTATTGACTGCATAGTCGGCTGCAGTAAGATTGAAAGGATCATCAAAGGGATTTGGATGTGTGGTTCCAACAGTGGTTACCATGGTGGCTCCACCAGCGACTTCAAAAGGAGTAGACATTAGAAGAAAACGGAAGAAAATCAAATGATTGAGCGATCGCGAGATGGCTCCGATACCATGTAAAGAAAACAAGAAGCGTAAAGACTTTCAGAGAAAGTCGCTCAAGAACAGAGATAACTTTATCAGTCTATTCTCATTTCTTACATAGTGCAATACAGCTCAAACCTAGATAAACCAAAAACTAAAGAATAGAATAATATAAAACTGTACTATACAAAGAAAAAAGGGCTCCAAGACTAACTCACTAAAGAAAAGAATCCCGCCTAAAATATCATGTACAATGATCCTATACAATCAGTCTATACTATGTATCATGTACTCGTAATACCTCTCCTATATCCATTGCCTAGGTTCACCAACCTAGAACTTTCCCAACTCCACTAAGGTGTGGTTTTTTTCAAGAGCTCTATAAAACTCAATACACCAAGAGTTTCTAATAATTCCCTCAAACTTCCAAGGTTTACAATGTCCTAACAAAGAGACTCTTTACAAAGGGTTCAAGTAGGGTTCTCTCAAGAGTATCTATAAGATATTTGAGTAGAGGAACCTCAGAATACAACAACACTCTTCTCGGATAAGGTATGAAAGTGAGACCTAGAGAGTGTTTTGGGGAGAACATTTGAATACTTGCAGAAGGTTGAGAGCAAGTAGTCCAATTTCACAATAGCTTCTCCAAGTTGGAATGAGAAAGGAGACCCCTCTTTATTTCACAATCTCAACACAATCTTGATCGTTGGATGAGATGCTGATCTTGTCCTTTGATCCAGCTTATAATCTTGGCCCTTGATGTATTTAAGTTCACATAATCTCCACCATTAGAATTTTACCCGTTGGGAAGGAGCTTGGTCTCTAAGGAATTGAGCAACTTTGATCTTCACCATTGGGTCAAAAATCTCCATCAAATCTAGACCTTCAAGAGCCTCTTTAATTCTAGACCGTAGTCACTTGTATTATTAAATTGCAGCCATTAGATCTCTAAAAATATGGATAGACATGAGCTCCAAAATATCTCTAGTAAAGGCTTTGTTTGGAGATAGAGAAAGTTCCTTCATTCTAACTCAAAGTTTCTCTTCTTGAAGCCAAACAAGTCATATACCAAGTATGGTAAACCTCTAAAGTGGTGGCCCCTTATTTTCCTTGTGTGTCTATGTAGGATAAAGACCTTGTTGGCACTCTCTACGCCAAGTATTTAAGCTCCATTCTTTTTCCTTCCATTTCAAATTGATTCCTTTCTTCCCTCCAATGCTAGAGACTCCTTCTAGAAGACTTTTCAATTAAATCCCAGCAAATATACTCTGATACACACGATCTATTACACTTCCATGCATAAACTGTATTCATCTTTCATAATGTGTCAATCAGGTTCATCTTGTACACAACTAATGCCTAAATTTCTCCACACAATAAACTAGATATGCAGCTCAATTAATTCCAGAAATGCTAGCCCTAAGGTTGGTCCCAATTATTTTGTACAATCAAGCAAACGATGCATATAGCTACTAATCCATTCTTCCATGAAAGAATGAAACATGTAGAACTAGATCTACACTACAACAGTGAGAAAGTACAAGAATGATTGATACAATTTCTCTACCACAAGTCAGTTGACCAACCCACTGATATTCTCACAAGAAGGAGTCACTCCCTGAGCCCGATCCGGGCCCACTGGCTAAAGCCCGGCCCGCCCCGAAATTACATCGGGCCTGGATAGCCGGCCCCGATACCTTGGGTGGGTTTGGGCTCCATTTCTTGGGCATAGCCCAGCCCGAAACCTGACACCTCGGGTCGACCCGAGCCCGAAGCTCGACCCAAGGCTTGATCAATGTTCTACATGTATATGTATATATATAATATATGTGTGTGTTTGCGTGTATATATATATGTTCTGCATGTATCTATATATGTGTGTGTGTATATATATGTCCTGCATGTATATATATTATTTGTGTGTGTATATATATGTTCTGCATGTGTATATATGTTATATGTGTGTGTATATATATGTTCTGTGTGTATATATATTATCTCTGTGTGTATATATATGTTCTGTGTGTGTATATATGTTCTGCGTGTGTATACATATCACACTCACATATATATATCTACAGATATATACATATAGTTCATGGCATCTGCATTAACACTATATTAAAACAATTAAAAAAAAAAGTGAAAGAGTATATACAAAAATTTTTAAAAAAATAGTTAAGGCCAGAGCTTGTGGGCTTGGGCTAGGCCTGGGCTGTATTTTCCCAATAAGCCAGGCCCGAAGCCCGATGATCAATACTGGGCTTGAGCCAGGGCCGGACCTGAGCCTAAAAAAGTCGGGCCGGTCCAATCCGATGCTGAGCCCTACTCACAACGTTATTCCAGTTCATCGCATACAACTAAGTCTCCAACCTAAGCATGATCACTAACCAATACCATGCTTCGATTGCGGGGGTTGTTAAACTCTATGATCTTGGATGAAATTATCTTGTCTACAATTGGCGGCATTTGGGGTCGAAGAAGATAAAGGTTTGAGCGTGCTCATCATAATTTCTCAATATTTTGCGATTTCACGATGGGCTTCAACTAGAGTTAATTAATCTAGGTTCATTTATCTTGGTGGTGGAGAGTTTCATGTATTCCATGGTTTGCACCAAATCAGATTTAGCCTATGTAGCAGTCTTATGAATAGATTTAGGTCGAATATGGGAAAAGAGCATTGGGAAGTTATGAAGTGGATATTAAGATATTTGAATTGTACTTCCAGCTATTACAGAGGATTTGGACAAAAAGAGGTCCTTAACTGGGTACAACTTTAATTTGTTTTAGATGCTCAATGAGCTGGAAAGCACAACTACAACTTGTAGTTGCGTTGTCCACTATGTAAGTTGAATATATAATTGCTATAAAGGCTGTAAAAGAAGCGATGTGGTTGAAAGGGTTGATCGATCAAGGAAGGCTCGAGTTTAATTGTTTTTAAAGTCTCCCGAAAACAAAAAAAAAAATAGTTTTGTATTTAGATTTAGCACATCCTATTGGAATCAATGATTTTTAACACTCTCTTATTGCACTATTTGAGAAGCTAAAATAAAGTTTTACCCAAAGTTTTAAAAACCCTATCGTGTTTTCGGTTCTATCGTATCGGCATCCACGCAGATTTCTTGCCACAAAAGATACCACCTAAGAGAATGGATTGGGCATATGGAGGTTAGATCGACGATATTCGATCTGACTATGAATCCACAGTTTTATAGAAAAACTATAGATTTGTGAGACCCATTCCCAATTCTCTTGATTTGAGCTTACACAATCATCTTCCCAACTTCAAACCCTATCTTTCTTGTGACCTCGACGGCTACCCATTCTCTTTGTAGTATGATTTTTCTGATTAATAATATGTGGAATAGAATTGAATGGATGACATGAAGAAAAAGAAGATGTTGAGTGACAGGTGTAAATAGATATTGAAGCAACAATAGAAAGTATTAGAAAAACATAAATCAAAAGCTGTGGTGGAGGCATGGAAGTTTTTTAGTGAGAGGAGAGTTGTTGATGATGTTGTTGATATGAAAGATGTAAGGACTTGTGCCTTGGTTTTACTTTGCTTTGTTGCTTCCTAAGTTCTCGATTTCTTGGAGTAGGTGTAGAGAAAGAGTGGAGTTGTGTGGGGATGTGCCTAGTCACATGAAGTGAAAAATTATACTTTGCCTTCTGAATAAATATATCATATAAATATAAATCCCGTATTTATGTAAATACTAAATATATATTAATTTATAGTATATTTAAATCAACGGTTCAACCTTCGTCGTAATGGTTGAACCTCGAAAATCTCAAACCTTCAGTCAACACGGTTTGATATATGGTCCGATTTTTTAAAACTATGGTTTTATCCACCTATTTTAACACATCCCTTTGGAGTTGCTCTACCTCTAAATATTTGAATCATTCTATTTCTCAATTGTTGAGATTTTTAAATACAATTATAGTCATTTATTTTTATTTAAAATTGTGCAATTCTCTATGTTTGAAACATTGAATCATTCTATTACGTAGACCTGATGGTTTGCTTAGTGCAAAGTCAAATGATTGTGACTACGGGTTCCATCAACTAAATGATAAATTGTAACATGTTAATGAACTTGAATTGCAAACTTAAGAATTCATTTCAAAGCATTGGTTTTTTTCAGAAGTCTAACACACTAATAATTTTTAGGAGAAAAATCAAAAGCAAACATTCAATCATTCGTTCCTTCATTCAGGATTGAGGAGTGACGCATTGGCAAGACGTGGATTTCTTTTCCTTTTGACTTTGCTTCAATCTCTGAATATGACTAAAGATTCATATTTCATGTTTTCTGTTAAAGGAGCAGGAAATTTTGTTCTATAATGGAAGAAATTCAACCATAGAAAAGTCAATCAAACATAGTCCATAAATAAAAGGTCAATGAAACATCTTGGGGAAGGTGATTTCTCTCGTGTTAGACAATCCACAACAGACATTCTTAACAAAAACTCTAAATGTATAATTTTTGCACACTTTCCATAGATTTTTAGTTTCTCAAAAAGTACATCCACACATTATGAACCACACTCTAAATCATTTAAATATTCACTTCTACAATTTTTTTTAATTTAAAGTTAATACATTTTACAACTATTATACTATAAATATAATCATATTAAACAATAATCAATTGACATTAGTATTAATAATTAAAATTGTCACGCCCCGATCCTCGGTGCGTGAAGAAAACGACAAATACGCAAAAACTCTGACACCAAACACAATCACGTGCATCACACGTGTTACGTCCCAACCCAATATAAACTTTACCAAAAATTTCGGCAGCATCTCCCCATAAATTGAGGAAACCCACCTGTAATCAGATCACATACAAGAAAAAAAAAACACTTCTAATATCATCAACATCAACCGACCCGTAGGTCCACCATCAAACACACACTAGTCACGGCCACCACTCCCGGCCAACAAAAACAACACCATACATCAATCCAACCATAACCATACTATATCCATGTACTTAAACTACTAAAACGTACCAACATCACACCATACATATGTAAAAATCCACACACACGTGTCACACAACCACAAAAATCCAGGCCACCTCCGTCACGCGTCCACCTGCTGATCCGCAGCCTGTGCACTAGATCCTGACTCACCTGTGGGGAGGAAAGTAGATAGGGTGAGCAGAAGGCTCAGTAGGGATAAATACTAGAAGACAAGTAAAGAATAATAAGATTGGAGAAGAAATATCGTTTAATTAATGCAACAAAATACAATGCAAACTAATGCACCCGATCAACCCAACCGAACCTCCATATCCTCCACCAATGACACCAAAGCCGGAAAATCAGATTCCCGCCCTGTGGCGATAAGCCGACGAGAATCCACCGCACTACCTCTCTCTCTAGCATCCAATCAATAACACAATCGCATATTCATCAATCTCAAACCGCTAGAGAGAAGGTTGGCATGCATGTGGTCGCAACCACTCACCGCTGGCCCCACGGTGATATCTCAGCCTGCCACGCCTGGTCTAGCATCAAATAACTAGCCAGCGTGCAGTAATAAATACCGCTACGGGAATCCTATGGACTAGGACCATCACAAGGCTCCTATCCATCATCCACGCACGTGCCCAAATAACATCCAACACCTAACGTGAGCCCGGGACCACCCTCGAAACCCACCATGCATCTAATGTAAATTCTTATAATTTATGTCATTCGTGCAACACATAAAGATAAAAACATTTATTCATCGTGATGCATGAAGATTTACATAATGCCTGATTTATGACCAAGCATTCCAAGGTTATATATCTATCAAATTAAATCACCAATAAATTGACAATAATGCAAAGGAACAATGGTAAGCATGCAAGGGCTTGTTTCCCCTCGGGAAAGATCGAGACGGAAACCAAACTTACCATTCAAGCAATTTGGTGGCTTTAAAGTGTTTTGAAATAAAAATAGTAAGAAATCCCTACCTTGAAGTAAACACGCAATCCTCACCAAGAAGCAACGTATACTTCACGCCAATTCGCTAACCTATTCATTAAGGTAAGCTCCATTAATTTTCCATATTCACCAATCTTTTCAAGTCTCACATTCCATACTACGCAATATCTCTAATTTCACTAAATTCATTTCCTACCTTAATTCTCTATGGTTAAACAATTAAATTCATATCACAATATTATTTCCATCTTACCCCAATCTTAATTAAAGCAATTTGAGTCACTAACCCTTACCTTGAACTTTGTTAGTTCCACTAACTCAAGAATTTCAAGCTTTCTCTTGAATTGATTCAAGAACCACCCTTGTACCTAATAATATAAGAAGATTAAAATCTAATATTGAGTTATTGAACAAAAGAAACTCTCAAAGAATCAAAACCCCAAAACCCATTTAACTCTTAACCCTAGAACCAAAAAATTTACCTTAAATCCTTCTCAAATGAAGTGTGGGTGTAGGTCTCAAGTTTGGGTCCCCTTACTGCCGGAAAAGTGGCCGGACTGCCGCTGGAAAATGGTTGGCCGGAGGTGGTGGGCTGCAAAGGGTGGCTTTCCCCTTTTCTAAAATATTCACGACCTTCACCCACTTTAATCTTTTTTTTTTTTTTTTTACAATACTTCAACTTATTTATTTACATATATATATATATATATCTAAATTATTATATTTATTCTTTTACTCATTTCACCCTAACTTTAACTCTAATATTCTTTAAACCCTCCCAATAATTCTTTTTACCCCACAATTTATTCTTTTTATAACTAAATCTAATTTATTTATTTTATTTTTATTATTCTATATTGTATTTATTTTTTTTATTTTGACACGGGTATTACATCAATAATATTAATATTAGATAATTAACATTATTAGTATAATAATGTGGTAATTGAAATGTGTGGCTAGTTTGTGGTTGTTGGCTTGTGTGGCTACAAATATTAGTGTACTTACTTGTTTTTTATCCATTAAATAAAAAAACATTATGTTAATGAATTTCAGACATTCAAATATAGCATTAAAATATAGCATTTCATAACTTAAACAAATGATAAGTTTATACAATCCATTAACTTAGGGCTGGGACTGGGTCGGGTAAGTTGGTTATCGACAAATAATCCAACGACCCGATAAACTGGCTATGCCCAAATGTGAAAACTATTATCGGCTCAACCTTTATGGATCGGGTGTTGGTTGGCAACCAAAAATATCGGTTGCTTAATGGGTCGGTTATTGGTAACAACTGACCTTTCATATAATTGTTGCTTACACAAAATCTACAAGTTCCTGTACTGCAAAGTTTCCAAAATTTCCATATCACTATGTCAAATACATAAAAGTTAAACTTAAATACACTGATATACGTCTAACAGAAGTCAAAAACTTCAAACAATAACTGAATAACATAGTACAACCAGTCATGCAATCAAACCTCAAACCAGTGATCAGTCCAGTAGTCTAGCAATCAAGCCTCAAACCATTTCAAGTAGCCAAATAATTGGGACTCACAGTAGCCCATTAGAATTGAGGTTGTGGAGGCCAAGAGACTACGAAGAGAGCACCGATTTAGTAGAATTCGCCTCTTCTTGTTCACTGGAGCTCTTCGCCTCTTTCGATTCCCTCACCAAGCTTGTTGATTGAAGATGTAATATCCTGACCCGATTATACACTGTTCATAGTACTTTGATGCGTTGATTGAGGTGGAGTGAACCTCGATGATCGTGAATCGGGATTTGGAGAGAATAAAAATTAAATCAAGATAAAAATATGAAAATATTTTTCATAAATGGGGGATTTATAAAGAAATTTTTGGTGTAAGAATCACTCAAATCGAATTTAAATTGGATTTATTATGAATTTTTGAAGTTAATTGAACATTTCATTATGGGGTGTTTTTCAAAGAGGGGTGTTTTTGAAAGTGAAATATTATATAAAAGTGGAAAAAGAAAAAAATTTGTAAAAATACCCTCATCTCACGCGACTCTCTCTCTCTCTCTCCTATTTCTCCCTCTACATCACGGGTTATCGATGGTTCCAACGATTCCGGTGACTGTGAGATTGAGCTTGGTACCAAAAAGAGCGTACGGACGAGACGAGTATAACTCAACTTGAATTGGGTTGAACAGAGCTCTGGTTTGGGAGAAATCGTCGATTGAAGCTCTGACCATTGTGAGCGTTTCGTGGTCGATCCTATCGATTCCGATGACGGTTGGGCTTGATTCAGGTACCTATGAGTTCGTCTCTTCAATTTGGTGTATGGCTTGGTCGGTTTTGGTGGCTGGATCGTTGGTGACACCTTTAAGTTGGGTTAGGCCGAGTTGATCAAGTCTGGGCGAGTTGACTCGGTTGGTTGGTGTGTTGATCGGTCTGACCCGATTTGGCACTATTTGACCCGGTTTGATCGGTTTGGCACTGTTAGACCCAATTTGACATAGTTTGACCGTTGACTGTTGACATTGACTTTGATCGTTGACCATATTGACTAGACGTATTTTAACTGTATTTTCGTATATCGTGTTTTTCGATGTAGACGGTGATCCTGGTTGAGATTCGGAGCACGTTGACTTTTGGAGTCAAGGGTTTGTCGTGGACTCATGCTTGGTATTCACATTCTTATTTCCAGGTAGGGGTTTCCTTGTCTCTTGCTTGTGATTCTAGAGTTCCGGTTTCACGGACTCTTATTATATTGTGGTTCTGTCACTTTTCGGGGGTGGAAATACGGCCTGTCTGCATATTTTATTTATATTCCCTATTGATTATGATTGTTGATATGTTTTTAGGAGTGGGGTGATTGGAGGTGGTTGATGTAGACTGTGGGGCCCATATAGGAGCCCAATATATCGGATTATGATGGATAATACAATAGACCGGCTACATACCTGTAGACTGTCTGAGGTGAGGTGCATCATAGGGGACGATCTCTGGTGTAGGCTATGCTATCGAGATATCCAATCCTCATCTAGTTTCGATGTGGACCTGGACTGGGAGACACCCTACGGGTATTAGGGTAGGTCCAAGGGTGGATTATGGATTATGGATTATTGGAGACCGGTGTATGTGGTTGGCTTATTGATGGTTATATATTTATTGTACTTCATATTCTACATCATATTCCTTGATTTCTTTGTTTTGGATATCGGTGTTCCCTTTCTATACCCTACTGGGCTTCTTGGCTCACCCCTCTTCTTATTTCCCTTTCAGGTGAGTTGGATATAGGTGACGACGGTTAGCGGCGGGATGCATGAGCTGGTGTGTAGCTTCGAGCTATCTCTATAGCCGGGCGTGCGGGCTTTGTGTATTGTACTTTGTATATGTTACTTATTTACTCATTATGATCTCGGGTAGATATGTCTTCTTATTTCCGCTGTTGTATAGATACTCCAATGGTTTCGGTGGGTGTATATATGGTATGTTGGAGTGATTGTTTCCAACTTTTGTTTCAGGAGTTATTACCATTTTATATATTTTATTCGGTTTATGTATTGGATTAAGGGTTGGGAATCAGTTCGGGGGATGGGGTCCCTTGTCGATCACGTTCTTGTGGGTATAGGTACAATTCGATATACCTTAGGAGAGATGGGCGTGACAGTTTGATATCAGAGCTGTAGGTTTAGATACTTACAGTGATTAGGCTATCTAGGTTATTTCGTTGGCTTACACATCATGCGCTTCCCGGCTGACCTGGTGAGTTCCTTATTTTTGTATTTCTTACCATTAGATTTACGTATTAGTGTGTTATATTTTCTAGATATGGTTGACACGCGTAGTACTGGGGTGCGAGGACAGGGATGGGGTAGTGGACGACTCGAGGCGGATGAGCCTGAGGGAGTAGAAGAGACTATTATACTGGAGGTAGTTCTGTTAATGCATGGGCGAGGACGGAGAGTTAGGGGTGGGAGACGTGGCAAGGGCAGGCGAGGAGCTTACATAGATCCAGTAGGTGATATTGGGGAGGATCGGGAGGTACTACCGATACATCCAACACCACAAGGGTAGAGGCAGTAGTGACTACTTTGCGGCAGGAGGTCCGGGATATTACGAGTTGGTGCGAGCACTTGGGCAGACTGTTACAGAACTTGTGACACAAATTACCGCTCTAGCCCCAGCTACACCACAGGATCCTGTTGAGGTTCCAGCACAAGTTTTGGCTTTGGGTGGGTTACAGGAGGGTGCAGGACAGATTGTGGTGACGTAGATAGCTCCTTTGGCGATTGATACTTCGATCAAGGAGTTAGCCGAGTTGCGGAAGATAAACCCTCTAGTTTATAGGGGAGTGATAGATCCGGTGGCAGCAGAGGAGTGGCTTCATCAGCTACGCAAGAAGATGACTTCCTTGCGGATTCCTAAGGAGATGAGGGTTTTATTAGTTGTAGAGTTCTTAGAGGGGGATGCTTTTACATGGTGAGAGGTGATGATAGTTAGTCGGGGCAGGGAGGGTATGCCGTGGGTAGAGTTTGAGATAGTTTTTTTGGCGTAGTATGTACCACAGACAGTGTGTGTAGCTAAAGCTAAGGAGTTTCTTAAGTTGATTCAGTCCCTGGACATGTCAGTGACACAATATCAGGCACGCTTTGAGGATTATATTTCCACAGAGGAAAAGAAGATACTAAGATTTCAGAGAGGATTGTCGCCAAAGATTTCACCTCATTTGGTGGCTCTGTATTGATAAGGCACTCAGAGTTGAGAGGACTTTAGTGGAGATTAAGGATTATTGAGAGATTCATAAGAGGAAGCTTGAGAGTTCTACATCTGCTACTGGTGAGAGTAGTCAGCACAGACACATGATTGATACTCGCGGACAGCAGTAGAGTCAGGGGCAGGGTTTTTAGAGTCAGAGAAAGAGTTATCGGGGACATAGACAGGGTCAACAGGGGCAGAGACAGGGTCAGTAGGGGCAGAGATCAGACCAACAGGGGCAGGTTCCGAGACGGGATCAGCAGCCCCAACATTGATATGCATGTGGTCATGTGGGTCATATGCGTTAGGATTGTCCTATAGCAAACAATCCGTTTCCGGTGTGGTTTGCCAAGACTTACTAGGAGAGATTACCCACAGGGTGGAGGACCTACACTGCCAGCACCTAGAGGTCAGAGAGTTCCAGCTCCAATTTCAGCACCAACCAGCACCAGCACCGAGAGGTCCTATAGGACGGGGTAGGCCACTAGCTCAGCGGCGGCGATGGCAATAGCAGCAGCAAGTCCAGAGAGGTGGAGTGTATGCACTCGGCCCTGATGCAGTACTAGTAGAGCGAGACCATTTGGGAGGTAGGTTTCTCTTATTTAGTTCTTGGGCACATGTTTTGTTTGACACTAGTGCTACACATTCATTTATTTCTGCATCATTTGCTGAGGCAATGGGGTTAGAGATTATGGGAGTGGCGAGGAGATTTATAGTTGATTCACTTCTAGGACCAGGTACCGTGATTAGTGGTATCTGTAGGGACTGTGTATTTGGTTTCGTAGACCATGAGTTTAGAGCAAATTTGTTTATGATGTCATTTATTGATTTTGATACTATTCTTGGATTGGATTAGTTGACTGGGTATGAGGCGAGTATAGAGTGTCCTGAGAGGAGGATTACGCTGACCACACCTACGGGGAGGGTTAGATTTCGTTGGACGAGACTTCTTCCGTGTCCATAGTTTCTAGATAATCCTCAATACACCGATTGTGTTATAGCGGGTTTGATTACTTCAACGTCTAAGTAGGACTCTTCGACCCCTGTACCTGTTGTATAGCACTATATGGATGTCTTTCCTGATGATCTACTAGGATTGCCACCTAGGAGGGAGATTGACTTTGTGAGTGAGTTGTATCTGGTTATAGATCCTATTTCTATACCACTGTACAAGATGACACCAACAGAGTTGAAGGAGCTAGACACCCAGTTGAAAACTTTGCAGAAGTTGGGTTTTATCAGACCGAGCACTTCACCTTGGGGAGCCCTGTTCTGTTTGTGAAAAAGAAGGATGGTACGATGCGGATGTGTGTTGACTACAGGCAGCTAAATCGGGTGATAGTGAAGAATAAATATCTGTTGCCGAGGATTAATGATCTATTTGTTCAGTTGAGTGGTAGCCATTATTACTCCATGATTGATCTCAGATCGGGGTACCACCAATTGAGGATTTGGTCATTATGAGTATTTGGTTATGCCATTTGGGCTAACCAATGCACCTACAGCGTTTATAGATTTGATGCACAGGGTGTTCAGGCCATATCTGGATCAGTTTGTGATTGTGTTCATTGATGACATATTGGTTTATTCAGCCACTGAGGAGAAGCATGTCAGACATTTGGAGATTGTGTTGCGGACGCTCAGAGAGCAAAGACTGTATGCCAAGCTAAGTAAATGTGAGTTTTGGGTGACTTAGGTAAAATTTTTTGGGCATGTGATATGCTAGGAGGGTATAGCAGTGGATCTAGCTAAAGTGTAGGCAGTGATAGCATGGAGGAGACCGAAGAATATAAGAGAGATTCACAGTTTCCTGGGGTTAGCAGGGTACTATCGACGTTTTATTGAGGGATTCTCTCGGATTACAGCGCCGATGACACAGTTGACTAGGAAGGATGTTCCGTTTGTTTGGACAGACGAGTGGAAGCAGGCTTTTCAAGAGTTAAAGACTCAACTCACATTGCCATCAGTATTGGTGATACCATATAGAGGTATAGGTTATCCGGTGCATGACGCCTTGAGTAGAGAGTGGTTGAGTATGCCTCACGTTTATTGAAGCCGTACGAGAGGAATTATCCGATGCATGATTTGGAGTTAGCTGCTATAGTGTTCGCACTTAAACGGTGGAGATATTACCTTTATGGAGAGAGATTTAAGGTATTCTCATATCATAGGAGTCTCCAGTATTTGTTTACTCATAGAGATCTGAACCAAAAACAGTACAGATGGATGGAGTACCTTGAGGACTTTGATTTTATTTTATAGTATCATCCAAGCAAGGCCAATGTGGTAGCTGACGCCTTGAGTAGAGATTGGTTGCAGCTCAATTGGCTATCCGTGAGTTTGAGTTAGTGGATATGCTTAGTCAGTACCGACTAGACATGGAGGAGCACGGAGACTTTATTGAGTTTATGGAGTTTGATTGCTCGTCCGACGCTTGTACAGTGGGTGTTGGATGCATAGTTGGGGGACGCACTATTTGATGACGTTGAGGATATGGAGGGATGGGTTAGATGCACTGATGGTAGAGTTAGATTCTGAGGAAGGTTAGTGGTTCCAGAGGATACGGAGTTAAGGGAGGAGATACTTCGAGAGACACATTACTCACAGTTTGCAATGCATCCTGGTTCTACCAAGATGTATCGAGATTTACGGAGACAATATTGGTGGAGTGGCATGAAGAGAGATGTTGCACAGATCATGACTCGATCTCTTACCTATCAACAGGTAAAGGCAGAGCATCGACGGCTTGTAGGATTGTTACAACCGCTTCCATTAGCTGAGTGGAAGTGGGAACATCTTACTATGGATTTTGTGATGGGTTTTCCTATGACTTCGCGGAGACATAATACAGTTTGGGTTGTTGTTGATCGGTTGACAAAGACAGCTCATTTTATGCCTATTCGTCAGATAGATCCGATAGAGTCGTTGACCAGATTGTATGTACGGGAGGTAGTCCGATTGCATGGTGTTCCATTGAGTATTGTATGTGATCGGGATTCCAGGTTTACTTCACGATTTTGGGGCAATTTTCAGGATATTCTATGGACGAAACTGAACTTCGGTACAGCTTTTCATTCTCAGACTGATGGGTAGAGTGAGTGAACTATTTAGATTCTGGAGGATATGCTTCGGGCTTGTGTGATAGACTTCCGAGGAGATTGGGAGACTCATATTCCTTTAGTGGAGTTTGTGTATAATAATATCTACCAGAGCAGTATTCAGATGGCAACGTATGAGGCATTATATAGAGACCTTGTAGATCATCGTTGTGTTGGTCAAAGGTTGGAGACATACCGTTATTAGGTCCAGAGATGGTGCAATAGACTACCGAGGTGGTGATAGTGATACGGCAACGGCTTTTTTGATAGCTCAATCATGTCAGAAGAGTTACGCGGATAAGAGACGTAGACCTCTAGAGTTTCAGGTGGGCGATCACGTGTTTCTGAGGGTTAGTCCAAAGCGAGGGGTACGAAGATTTGGGAGAGCGGGGAAATTAGCTCCGAGGTTTATAGGACTATTTGAGATTTTGGAGAGAGTGGGGATGGTAGCTTATCGATTAGCATTACCACCGCAGTTGTCAGGGGTACATGATGTATTTCATGTGTCTATGTTACGGCAGTACCATAGGGATCCCTCTCATATATTAGATTGGTCTACTTTGGAGATTGGTGAAGACGCTACTTTTGAGACCCGTCCTACCAGGATTGTGGATAGACAGGAAATGCGACTATGATCGAAGACCATACCCTTAGTCAAGGTGATATGGCAACATTATGGAGCAGAGGAAGCGACCTGGGAGTTGGAGTCTGACATGCGAGCTAGATTTCTGGACTTATTAACTACCTAGGTACGATTTTAATTTCGGGGATGAAATTTCCTTAAGGGGGAAGGATGTAATATCCTGACCCGATTATACACTGTTCATAGTACTTTAATACGTTGATCGAGGTAGAGTGAACCTCGGTGATTGTAAATTGAGATTTGGGGAGAATAAAAATTAAATCAAGATAAAAATATGAAAATATTTTCATAAATCGGGGATTTAAAAAGAAAATTTTTGGCACAATAATCACTCAAATCGAATTTAAATTGGATTTATAATGAATTTTTGAAGTTAATTGAACATTTCATTAATATGTGTTTTTGAAAGAGGGGTGTTTTTGAAAGTGAAAGATTATATAAAAGTGGAAAAAGGAAAAAATAATTGCAAAAATATCCTCATGTCAAGCGACTCTCTTTCTCTCCTATTTCTCTCTCTACATCACGGGTTACCGGCGGTTCCATCGATGGTGATGGTCGAGCTTGGTACCAAAAGGAGCATTCGGATGAGGCGAGCATAACCCAACTCGAATCGGGTTGAACAGGGCTCTAGTTTGGGAGAAATTGTCGATTGAGGCTCTAGCTACCATGAGCTTTTCGTGGTTGATTCCGACGACGGTTTGGCTTGATTCAGGTACCTATGAGTTCGTCTCTTCGAGCTCTTTAATTTGGTGTGTGGCTTGGTCAGTTTTGGTGGCTGGATCGCCGGTGACACCATTGAGTTGGGTTAGGCCGAGTTGATCGAGTCTTGGCGAGTTGACTTGATTGACTGGTGTGTTGATTGGTCTGACACTGTTTTACCCGATTTGATCGGTCTGACCCAATTTGGCACTGTTTGACCCGATTTGACACTGGTTGACTCGTATGACACTGTTTGACCATTGACTTTGACCATTAATCATAGTTGACCAGACGTATTTTAACTGTATTTTTGTATATCTTGTTTTTCAATGTAGACGGTGATCCCGGTTGAGATTTGGAGCAGGTTGACTTTCGGAGTCAAGGGTTTGTCGGGTACGTGTGCTTGGTATTCGCATTCTTATTTCTAGGTAGGGGTTTCCTTGTCTCTTGCGTGTGATTCTAGAGTTCCGGTTTCATGGACTCTTATTATATTGTGGTTTTGTCGGTTTTAGGGAGTGAAAATATGGTCTAACTATATGTTTTATTTATATTCCCTGTTGATTATCATTGTTGGTATATTTTTAGGAGTGGGATGATTGGAGGTGGTTGATGTAGACTATTGGGCCCATATAAGAGCCTAATATATCGGATTATGATGGATAATACAATAGATCAGGTACTTACCTGTAGACCATCGAGGTTAGGTGCATCACAGGGGACGCTCTCTGGTGTAGGCTATGCTATCAGGATATCCGATCCTCATCTAGTTTCGGTGTGGACCTAGACTGGGAGTCACCCTAAGGGGATTAGGGTGGGTCCAGGGGTGGATTATGGATTATAGATTACTGAAGACCGGTGTTTGTGGTTACGGTGTTGTATAGCCTTATTGGCTGTCATGTTACTTGGTTGGATTACTGATGGTTATATATTTATTGTACTTTATATTCTGCATCATATTCCTTTATTTCTTTGTTCTAGATATCGGTGTTCCCTTTCTATGCCCTACTGAGCTTCTTGGCTCACCCCTCTTCTTATTTCCCTTTCAGGTGAGTTGGATATATGTGACGATGGTCAGCGACGGGACACATGAGCTAGTGTGTAGCTTCGAGCTGTCTCTATAGCCTGGCATGGGGGCTTTGGGTATTGTATTTTGTATATGTTACTTATTTACTCAATATGGTAGATATGTCTTCTTATTTTCGTTGTTGTATAGATACTCCAATGGTTTCGGTGGGTGTATATATGGTATTTTGGAGAGACTGTTTCCAACTTATGTTTCAGGAGTTATTATCATTTTATATATTTTATTCGGTTTATGTATTGGATTAAGGGTTGGGAATCAGTTCGGGGGATGGGGTCCTTTGTTGGTCACGTTCTTATGGGTATAGGTACAATTCGATATACCTTAGGAGAGAGGGACGTGGCACAAGAGCTCTTCGCCTCTTCCGCTTCCATCGCCGATTCAGGATAATTCGATTCACACAAATGACTGAACAACATCATGTTGATGTTCAATCGCATTTGGAGTCTTCCAAAGCTTTCTTCAAGGTTGTGCCCTTTGTGTTTAGATCGGGAGTTCCATCTTGGGCTCTTATTGTCATACTTTCATTGGGCTTTTAGTCTTACAAGAATGGGCTTTAATATTAGTCATTAGTTTTATATATAATCTGTATAAGAATCGGTTTTAATATTAGAAACTTAAATCGCCTTTTGGCCCAATTCTTTTTAATAGTCAATTGGCCGATAATTATCGGTCAACCACCTTTTGAGTATTTTGACAATCACCAACCGATCCATCGGGTGAAATTATCCGCCTGACTCCATGGGTTGGTTGTTGGTTGATTATCAACCTGCCGATAATGGGTCTGTTGGCTGATAAAGGCCGGTAAAACCGGTCCAGTCCTATCCCTACATTAACTTAAGAAATAAACAAAAAATAACCCAATCAGCTTTGACGTTTCGCAAGGATCTCGGATTGCAACGATTTTACGTATTCACATTGCATCTCATTCAATGGACTTATATTAGTTATCATTATCTGAAATTCCTTATCTCTTTTTTGTTGCTATACCTTCTCCAGGTTTGCAAAAGCCCTCTGACTCTTAGCTTCTACTCTCTGCCTCTTAACTGCTGCTCTATGCATCTTAGTCTGTGCTCTAACTTTCTCAACTTAAAGTTTCTAATTTTCAATGGATAAATGGTCTTGCCACTTTTTCTCAGTTATTATCTTTTCAACTTCAGCCAATGCCATTCCATCTTCGTGCTCATGCTTCTTATCGATTGTCAATTGCCCTACGATCTCCGTAAGGTTTTTGTGATCGGCCTTCCATTTCTTTCATCGCTCTTTTTCTGCTTTTTTATCAATTGGTCTCTCAAGGTCTACAGAAAATGATCCTGAGATGTTATCATCATCCAAGTTTATTGCATCTTGGGTATTCCTTGAGTTGGAACCACTTTGTTTTCTTTTTGATGAAGATTGTCCCATATACAAGTGCCACTTTGGTTGGTGCCTCAACAAATTCCAGCAATGATCAAACAGGAAATGTGTCTTTGTCATCTCATGGTACATTTCTTTAGCCATTTGTATCTACCAAGAACAAAAAAATTCCAATAATAGTCTATGGCAGTTAACGGATTATCACAAAAAAATCCAAGAACAGTCCAATATTATCACAAATAATATTGCACTAAATGCAAAGTGCCTTTAAATAAAGAAAACTGTGATTGATCATATCTAACAATGGAAACCCGAAATATATTCCAGATTGATTCCTATTTCCGAGCATTCAAAAGATGTTCTGATTGTGCCAGAGCATAAACAAGTGACAAAGCATAAAGACAAATACAAGCAGATAATCAATCTAAACAAAAGCATGACAGATGCATAGCCATCCAAAAGAAGATAATCAATCTAACACAAGCAACAAGGGATTATTATCATCATTAAGATCTACTAAGTTCTTTACCTTGTCAATCTTGATGGTATCACATGGTCGAGAATCTTCTACTTGTGTTAGAAATCCACAAAACTTATTGACAGCAAGTTGGATGGCTGACCATCAGCTACTTAACGATCGCTCTGTACGCTCTTTATGCTTAGGGTCCTTTGTCGCATTGTATGTTGCTGAAATTCTTTGACAAAACGTCTTGGCCTTTTGATATGTACCTTGGACTGCGTCTATGCTTGTATTTAGTGATAGCATGAAATGTGTATGTATTTTATGTAGGGCTGTGCACAATTCGGTTTTAACCGATTAACCGAACCTGATCGACCGACCGTTAATCGAATTTACCAGTTAAGGTTAACCAATCGGACGGTTCGGTTAAAGGTTTGTGAGTGTTTCGGTTTTCGGTTAATGGTTCGGTTAACATAAAAAATTAACCAAATTAACCGAACCGAACCGAAAATATAGCATATTATATAAATATATAATATATATAATTATGTTATTAATTTTCCACATATTAATACTTTAATACTTATATTCTTCTAAAAAAATCTATTAATACTTATATAAAAAATGCAAAATAAATATAATATACATCAATTAATAAGTATTAATTCATGTTACCAAGTACCAACTTAGTCACTTACCATGTAATGTAACACCTTCAATATATTATATATTTATATTTATCAAGATTAAATATGATAATGAAATTAATAATATGACAAAACAAATACTATAAAAACCATTAAACCCTAAATTCTATGGTTAAAGGTCCCAACAATATAAAACCTTAAACCTTTTGTTTTTTTTTTTAAATGGGAACCCTAAACCCTATAAAACCTTATGAATGTAAACCCTAAACCCTATTAACTATATAACTATAGTCATATTATAAACTTAAACCCTAACTAATAAAACACTAAACCTGTAAAACTATACTCTAATAATATAAACCCTAAACTCTAACACTATAAAACATTAAACCTTTTATTTTTTTAAAATGGGAACCCTAAACCATATAAAACCTTGTGAATGTAAACCCTAAACCCTACTAACTATATAACTATAGTCATGTTATAAACTTAAACCCTAACCGATAAATCACTAAATCTATAAAATTATACTCTAATAATATAAACCCTAAACTCTAACACTATAAAACCTTAAACCTTTTGTTTTTTTTTTTAAATGGGAACCCTAAACCCTATAAAACCTTATGAATGTAAACCCTATTAACTATATAACTATAGTCGTGTTATAAACTTAAACCTTAACCAATAAAACACTAAACCTATAAAATTATACTCTAATAATATAAACCCTAAACTCTTAACACTATAAAACCTTAAACCTTTTGTTTTTTTTTTTAAATGGGAACCCTAAACCCTACAAAACCTTATGAATGTAAACCCTAAACCCTATTAACTATAATATAGTTATAAATTTAAACCCTAAAATTATAAATCCTAAACTCTAACATTATAAATCATATTATATGCTAAATTAGTAACATGACTTTGGCCCAAAATATTTGGAATTAATCGAACCGACCGAAATCCAAACCGAAATTTTAGGTTAACCGAACCGATGGTTAACCCTCTAAAAAATATTGGTTCGATTAAATGGATGAAATTAACCGAAAAAATTTGGTTAGGTTAAAAACATGTCGATAACCGAACCGACCGACCGATGCACACCCCTAATTTTATGCATTTCTAAGTTAGGTTTTTGTTGAGTTTTTGATGAAACTTGGTACATTTCATGTCCGTATATTGTGTTTTGCAGTGCATCAAGCTTTATAGCTGGTTTTGGAGAAAATCACTGATATTTGGGCATTTTTGGGATCAAGAAACTAGGAAACTAGCAATGTAGATTTCGGCCGCTCAAGCCAACGATTGAGCTGGAGTATGTAAACTGCTTGAGAGGGTGCTCAAGCTAAAATGTCCATTGAATTGAAGGTCGCTCAAGCTGGTGCTCGAGCGGTGATGTGGCTGACCCATGTTTTTAACCTAATTTGCAGCTAATATAAAAAGGGCTTTTGGGACAAAAATTAGAATAGACTTGAACAACAGCCGCTTTTGAGAGACCAAAGAGCTTGTGAAGGATGAGAGATCTTGGGAGAAGAAGAGAAGATTGGATTGAAACTCATCTTCAACTAGTTTTTCTTTTTCTCTCCTTTAGTTCACTCTTTTTTGTTATTTTCTTATGGGATCTCTAAATATGTTGGATTGTATCAAGTTTAGCATGAACTAAACTCTTTTTGCTAAGGCTACGATGTAGCCTAACCATGATGATTCAGATTATTGATTTATGTTATTGAATTGATTATCAATCTTGTTGAGTATATATCATTGAATTGATTATAGGCCAAATAGCTGCAAAAATGGATTGAACAGCTAAAGCAAGCATCATCATAAAACCAAGCTAGTCCATAAATAATGAAAACGAAGTTCCAATAACATGTGAATCAAACCCAGATCAATGGAAATTCTCATTTCTCCCCAGTTTCACTAATACTTGATGACTGCAATCACAATACATTCGAAAAACGTACAACCAAAATAAAATACTCCACTGTAGGAGCCGATTTCTACAATAGTTGAAAGGTCAATCTTTCTTCCTGTGGGGTCCGTTTGCAGCCTTGGATCCTGCAAGCTTCACAACAAGGCAAACCGTGAAAGCTCCTTAACCGGCTTGGGGGGTGCCGGTCGTGGAGGCTCCGACGATCAAGTTAGTACTTGTCGGAGATGGAAGACCAGCTATAGTCTTAGGTGTTTTGTCTGAATAGGTTTTCTCTGGAATTGGTAGAAAGTGTTTCTGTTGTGTTGTCTAGTTTGTTTTGAAAAATGTTCTCTCCCCTCATATGAAAATAGAGGGGTCTTTATAGAGAACGAGGATCGACCTCGGGAATTGTGTGTCCATTCCAGGTATACTATTGGACCAAATTGTACGAAGGAAGTGTACAAGAAGTCCACTATCCCGGTTGTGTCAGGGTAAGCGGTAAAGTAACAATATGTCATAATTAAGACAGGTGTCGATGATAGTATGGAAGTTTTGTAGGCGGTATTTAATGAATAGATACGTATATGAAGGAAAGCCATACCTAAGGATGTGAGCCAGTCACACCTGTAAATATCGGCTGTAGATTAGACTGACAAGAACTGCTTTATGAGTGATGTAGTCCGAGTAATGGCGCTTATAGATGGTGTCGCCATTACTATGTTCTGGCGACTGTACTGGGTCGCCAACACCTGCGGATGCTTTGACACCTAGTTCCATCATGCTAAGGAAGGATCATAATAAAGTGACCAGTCTATAAAGCTATAAAGATCCTGTAGATAAGTATCAGAGAATATGATAGTAGTGGTGTCAGAATACTGTTTATATTACGTAGCAAGTAATGTAAAGATTGTATATGGACCCAAAGATTGGCTTTTAGTTTCGGGCCTAACTGCGATAGTTAACCTGGGGGGCCTAGACAATCCAGCTCATCTTGTCGATGTGGGACCAGGTGGGGCCATACCATTTTTGGCACCTACAATTGTCCCCCACTCTCTAAGCATGAAAACAAATTCATCTTGGAGAGTTTGCGTAATGAATTTCCTGCAATGAACAAGAAACAGAGGGATGAGTATAACTGAAGATGAAATGTATAGCAAAGGCGACCCAAGATGCTGGTTTCTGTGAAGATCCTGATGGAGTATGTCGTGAAAAGGCGTGTGTAACCCAGTATAATGTTATTCACTGATGCTGGTGAAATACAACTTCTTTGTTCGAAGCTGTATAGGGGACACCCTCGTTTGTTTGAGGGTGTCAAGGTATACAACCTCGTTTGTTTGAGATTGTACATAGCCAGCGTGGGCGTTAGCGTAGAAGCTAATTTGGAGTCATAGCTGTGGCCTGCATTGGCGCTAGCATGATGACTGAGGTGAAGCTATTGCTGTGGCCTGAATTGGCGCTAGCATGCTAGCCATTCGATGTAACCGATTTGTGTTCAGAAGCGATGACTAACACCTGTAAAAAGAACACTTGATGGCGACTTTGTAAGTATGAGTTTTACTCAGTGTAGTACAAGAGCCTATGTAAACGGAAAGTGAAAAGACTGAAACTATTATTCTGCGACTGCCATTTGCAATAAACCCAAAGGATATCAGATATATGAACAGTATTTATAGTGACAGTAATACTGTATGAATGCCATTATGCTAAGATCAAAATATTGCAGATAGAGGTCGTGACACGTGTCAATCGTAACGCGATAAGCATTTAATGCGTCTGACGTGCACATTGAAATTTTGAATTGCTACCGCCATCGTTCCTTGGAGAGCACGTTTCGGTAAGCGTGCACCATGATGAACACAAGGGTATTATGGACAATCGTACAAAACTAAAACTCAAAGATCGTGCTCTTAGTTTTTCAGAAAAAACTTTCAACCGAAATTTACAGAAATTGCTCAGATTTGCTGAAGACGGAAGAAAGGAAGGCATCAATTGACGCTCGTACCGTACTAATTGAAGGTAATTCTCACTCTCGTGCCTTGAGTTTGTATTTAATAGAATGATGCGACCTCATGATCAAGAATCGGAGGATGAAAGAGTATCCGGCAGCGGTAGAACTCCCACCGACCAAAACAGAGATGAACAAGAAACCAGTGTAAACTACTCATGGTCTGGGTCGGGGAGTCAGGGACCTGGTGGCGATAGAGCCGGAACCAGCGCACCAGTTAACGAAGGAGAAAGATCAGAGAGGAATGGCCACATTGAAGGGCCGTTAATACCGAAAGGGTTAAACCCTAAATCGACTTTGGCAGCAAGTGATATGGACTTCTACCGAAAGAAATATAGAATCCATTCATCCATTGAGATAAGACCTGGAGCTGACACAGAGGGAGTCGATTTTCAAGTTCCTGGATGGACGCCGTTTTACCTATTGTCCTTCAGCATAGGATTGAGATTCCCCATACCAAGGTTGCTTGCCGATGCTTGTAGGATTTGGCAAATATGCCCAAGTCAATGGATGCCTAACAGCCTCAGAATTTTGTTGAGCATTCAGTGCTTGGCTGAACTAGAAAACCTCGAATTCGGGATCAACGAATTGGCGGTGGTTTATTACGCCAAAGAAAGTGGTCCAGGAAGGTATTGCCTGGTTCGTCGGAGAAACAGGGAGGAACTAATTCTTGACACCGTCTCCAACGACCATATTGTTGACTGGAAAGATAGATATATCTTTGCTAGGGGCGCCTTGGTATATGGTCTTCATAGGGATCTGCCTTTAAACTGGGTTGAAGGAAATAGTAAGTTCCGTTCCTTCTTTATCTGTTGATGCTTGTTACTGAATCTTATGCACCGTTTCTTTGCAGCATCAAAGAATTTGCTAAGCAAGTGGAAAAGCGGCCCCGAAGTGCTTCAAAGAGTGGAAGAGTTTTACAACCTTGGGGCATGTAAAAGATCCAGAAAAAACATTCTAACAGCACGTAAATTGGAGAAAACATCTCTTTGGAGATACATAAGTAAGTACATTTCAACTGTCCAAACGAACAAACAAACATGCTCAAGATATTCGTCTTACTTTATCATATGTGCAGGTGACGAAATGTTTGAGAACGTGTTTGCTGATATAACTGATGCAGACGACCTGTATGAAGCTCTGATGCAGGATGCTGAAAGAAATCAGCAGAGCCAGGAAACGGTGGGTGGAGGTTTCGAGGCAGCTATGCGTGCTGCAGAAACGTCCAAAGCCAAGAAAGCGGGAGAGAAACGAAAATCAACCGAGGAAATACCTGAAAGAAGGATGAAACAGAGAGAAGATCCTCCTGGTAAAGGAAAATCGAAAAGCACTGGGGGCAGCGGGAAGAAAGCAACTGAAAAGGCGACTGCTAACGTCAGCGATGGGACGGAAATGCCCAGAAAACTCCTTCACGACGCCATTGCCTCGGGACCCAGAGGCAGGGGAGGTGGTCTTATCAGTACCACTGCGAGTGCGTCGGCTGCCATTGTTCTGGATGATGATTCAGACAACAGTGAAAGGGACACGATGCCTTTAACTAGGAGGTTACCAAGCATTAGGACAGCCAGGGTAGAGACTGCTGAACCAGTGGAGACACGAGCTACCGAGAATCGTGGAGAATTTGACCCCACAACTGACAGCTACGTTGATGCAAACGCGGTATCAGAAGTTGCCAGGAGTGAAGCTATGGCAAGCGGATCTAGGACTGAGTTGGCGACAGCGGGTAACCAAGAAGTGGAGGACACTGCCCAAGGTGGGGAGAATATTCAGCCTAGGCTAAGGTTGAACGTCACGGGAAGTGAAATGGAAGAAATATCAATATGGATTCCCAAATCTTTGACCGTCTCTTCTGCTCCCGTACTTCCGCCCGTTGGGATTAGGAAAATGGTCTTCCCTGAGGACGCCAAAAAATTAGATGCTATGCCTCTTCCTAGTCAGTTCAACTACTCAGTGGCTCATTGCTTTACTGTAAGTGTTTCAGGAGCATATCAATATATCGTCATTAGTTTACACGACTAATACCACCTTTGTTGTGTTCTTAACAGGCACTCCAAGGAGTACTCAGGTCTGGAGAGAATGCCATTGGCAGTTTGAGCAAAGAGAGGACTGAAAAGGAGAGACTAGAAGGCATGGTAAAGGGGCTGGAAGACAACTTGGCCAATGTCACGTCTGCACAAAAAGATTCAGAGCATCAACTGATTGGGGAGAAGAACAAGAATACTCAAATGTCTGCTCAAATCTCAAGATTGGAAGAGAAATTGAAAGAAGCAGATGAGCAGCTCCTGCAATCAACTGAATCATTGAGTGCATTGGAAAAGAAAATACATGACGATGCATATAAAGCCACTCAATTCGAGTCAAGGATCGACCAAGCAATCAGAGATGCTCAGTACTTCAAGGATTGCTGGGAAGGAGTCACCAAACAACTGGAGAGTGCCGAGGCCAAAGTGAACACACTGGAATTCCAGGTACACCACCTGGCTGACCAACTTGGTGATGTTTCCAGAGAGAAAGACCTGTTAAACAAAGCGTTGGCAGCGCAGACAATGAAGACAGCAGAAAAGGTTGAAATGGCCAAGAAAATGGAGGAAAACTACCTTATCAAGATAGGGGCCATGGGAGGTGTCGGTCAAGCTGCAGAGAGGTTCAGATTGCTAACCCAGTACAAAAAGAATGAGCATCCGAAATGGGATGTGGACTTGATGCTCAAGAAGGCTGTGGTAGTACTTGAAAACTACCAGCCTAATAAAAGATGGGTTGTGAATGAAGAAGCAATTGGAGAACCTAACATCGAAAAAGACCTGGCGCCTCCAGAGAGTGATATCCCCACTGTTGAACAACTGCCCATTGAGGCCCGTGAATCGCCAATACCTGGCACTGTCACAGAAGATGCTCCATCTGAAGTTCCTCCGACTCCTAGGATTGAAACTTCAACTTCTGAGCCTGAAAATGCAGATGAGGATATCCCACGTGCGAATCCTCCCATTACGTCGGAGGCCATTGAGATTGAAGCGACAACAGAGACTATTTGAACTTGTTTGGTTTTGAATTTTGGTTTTTTTTTTTTTTTTTTTTTTTTTTTTTTTTTTTTTTTTTAGTATTTCCAATTTCCTTTTAGTTTAAATGCCCTATCATAGCAATCTACAATAAATAACCTTACTCTTGGTAGCAATTTAGAGTCGATAGCCTTACTCTGTCCCCCAGTTTAAGTTGGACTGTTAGAACGTAACTCTAAAAGTTCAATTGAAACTGCGAATAATGACGTGTAAAGAAACTAGAACTAACCAGGTGGGACGCGTGGCCTCAATTATTTCCATCTGGAGAGAATATGGCAGGGTGAATCTCCGAACAGAGTAACAAAATCTTGACTGAACAAACTCCAAGAACTGAATAGGTATGCCAAGTGGCAGGCAAAAATTTACAAAAATCAACACGTGTCTCAGAACACCATTGGTGGACTTGATAGAGAATTCAATCCGTGAGAATATTGCGTTCTATATAAGGAGGATAGAACAACTCGATGAGCAAAGGTTGAAGATGAGTTGGTGATATTGGTACCGATGATCAGGCTACACTGTCAGTTTCGGCTAAGCTCATATGGGTTGCCTAGTACTGACGGTGAGTCTGATCAGCCGTGCCTTGTATCATTGTTCTGGTCAGGAAACGCAGAAAGTCTTGGTGCTGCTTTGGCGACGTTACGTCTTGGCGTCGGTAATTTATACGTAGTCAATGTTTCTACATTGTTAATACTGAATGAACCTTTGTCCCCCAGTAATAAATGCGTTTTTATGACATGCGCTGATTGGGATAATCTAGGTGGTCATTTAATACCTTTTTGACTATAACAAATACAGTTTTAAGTACCTCTTATGGTTTTTTTAAGATTAACTGAATTTAGAGATTTTAGAATTTTAAATACGTTTAGACTTCTTTTCCTATCTTAAATGTTCGTGTAGATTTTTGCGGTTGTAAAGTTTATCTTGACTCTTGGGCTAGCACAAAGAATTAATTGCAGAATTAATTTCGGGTGTTCTCAAGAAGATGAAAAGGTAAGGTTCGCAACTATATAAAAGCTAATTCTCTTTTGGCAATGGAATTATCCTACAGACCAGATAACTACACCCAGTCTTTACAAAAAATGGCTGCTTCTCAGAGCTCTGTAAACTCTCCTTCTGACTCTGACGACAATAGGGACGTAAGTTCGTTCCTTCCTCCTGATTGCCGAAACCCTGCACAGTATATCGTCGACCTAAAGGAGGCGATGAACGAGATGGAGAAGGGCATGAAAGAGATGAGAATAGAGATGGAGGACCAAGAGGAGCAGATCACAGATCTTACCAAAGCTCTGCAAACCGTTGGCTGTGCCATGCTCCAACTGGAAGAGCTTGCGGAATCGCAAGCTATGGAGCAGAACATAGCCAAGCTCCAAGACTCGCTCCTTAACCTTTCTGTTTTGATTAAGGAAGCGAGAAATAAAATGAACGAAAGCTTAAACATTTGGTCGTAAAGACCATATGTTTTATATGTATGTTTTTCTTTTTTCTCTCTTTTTTTTATATATAAAATCAGTATTTCTTTCTCTAATGCCTCAAATATTTTGCAAATATAGTACGCTGCAAAACTTGAAGTAGTAAAACTCGTAAAAACAGTAAAACTTGTACAAACAGTAAAATTTAAGAAAGCATGAAAACTTATCTGGTACGATGGCGTCCCCATGCCGTGGCATTCGAACAAACGACTGTCCTTAGTTTTTCGGGCCTTACAATCCCTGCGCTCAAAAGAACGATCAAAGGTAGTCGATGGGACTCCCATCGACACTCCGAAGCTTAAATTAGTTCACATAATAACACATATAATGAACTACAGAAATTTAAATATACAAAGATACTAAAGGAAATATTTAAACTACAATTATAGCGATATAAAGACAAAAAATCATGCGTGTTTAGAAATGGTACAACTTTAGATGAACGGCGTTCCAAGGATGCAAGATCGCTTCTCCATTTTCCCTGTGTAGTCTGTAGGCGCCGTTTCCTAGTACCCTGTCGATCAAATATGGGCCTTCCCAGTTCGGACCCAGCTTCCCAGCGTTTAGCTCTCTGGTATTCTCAAAGACTCTCCTGAGCACATAATCTCCCTCTCGAAATGCTCGAGTTCGAACATTTTGGTTGAAGTACTTTGAGACTTTGTCATGGTACGCAGCTGTTCTTGTTAGCGCCTGATCTCTGAGTTCATCAATAGTATCCAGCTGATCATTCAACTCCTGCCAATTCCTTTGTTCATTAGACCACTGAAACCTAGCAGATGGGAGTCCAGCTTCAACTGGTATAACGGCCTCAGACCCAAATGCAAGAGAGAAAGGAGTTTCCCCCGTAGGCGTTCGTGAAGTTGTCCTGTAAGACCACAACACTCCAGGTAATTCATCAGCCCAAGCACCTTTAGCTTTCTCCTCGCATCCTCCTCCCAGCGAACAAATACGGTAGCTTTCATCAGAGCTTCTTCATAACTCCTAACATCACATTTCGTGAGTTCTTCATAAAACTCCCCATCTGGGAGTAAACAACTCCGGAGCGCTTGAATAGTTGTTCCTGGGTCACAATAGGGTATAGATACTTTCTCCGTGTTGAATCTTGACAGGAAGTCACGGAGAGATTCTCCCACACGTTGGGGCAGTCGGTATAAATCATCAGAGCACTTATGAATCTTCCGACTGCTCGAGAATTGCACCATGAACGTCTCGATTAGCTTCTCGAAAGAAGCAATACTGCCGTTGGGTAAGTTGATGTACCAACGCAGAGCCGGACCGGTAAGAGTCGATCCGAAACCTTTACACATGCACGTCTCGTGCATGCCGTACGGTATGGCGATAGCGCCCATCTTTAACTTGTAGTGAGCCACGTGATCCTCGGGGTCATCAGTCCCGTTATATAACTTCATGCTCGGGACGCTGAACCTGTGCGGCAGATCCGTTTGGTATATACTGTCCACAAACGGTGATCCCGTATAGCAATTGGCATTAATTTTGGCCAAAGCAGGAGGTGCTTTAGTCAATTTATCTATATCTCCCCGCAGTTCGATGATCTGCTTGGCCATCGCAGCTTGGGCGACTGAAGCGATAGTGGGTCCCGCGAAAGGTGCAGCAGGAAAACGTGGTGGCTGTGGGAGTCTACTTCTTGGAGAACCGGTCAAATCTACAGGGGCATCCCTGTCAACATTTTGCTGAATTTCTTCTGTCGCAGGTCCCTTACCCCGTGAAGTAGAAGTATCATATCCCCCGGGGGTACTCCCGGGAACAAACTGGGCACTCAAAGGATAAGGCAAAGGGTCTCTAGGAGGTGGTGTTTGTTCAAGGCGAGGAAAAGGTGGAATTCGGACTGAAGTGGGATCATGGCCTTGGGAAGTAGTTTGGCTTCTCAGCTGCGAAACCTCTTCGCGGAGTGCTGCGTTATCGACCGACATTGATTCTAACCGCGCATCCGTTTGCTGTTTATTCTTCGACATGTCTTCTCTCATGGCTTGCATGAGTTGCAACAGCTGGCTGTTAGTGACCTCACTGGTATCAGCCATAACGGGAAGTTGCCGTGAAATCTTTTCGGCCAAATACTTGCAAAATGCCCCCCTATCTGGCGCGCCAAATTGTAGGAGCCGATTTCTACAATAGTTGAAAGGTCAATCTTTCTTCCTGTGGGGTCCGTTTGCAGCCTTGGATCCTGCAAGCTTCACAACAAGGCAAACCGTGAAAGCTCCTTAACCGGCTTGGGGGGTGCCGGTCGTGGAGGCTCCGACGATCAAGTTAGTACTTGTCGGAGATGGAAGACCAGCTATAGTCTTAGGTGTTTTGTCTGAATAGGTTTTCTCTGGAATTGGTAGAAAGTGTTTCTGTTGTGTTGTCTAGTTTGTTTTGAAAAATGTTCTCTCCCCTCATATGAAAATAGAGGGGTCTTTATAGAGAACGAGGATCGACCTCGGGAATTGTGTGTCCATTCCAGGTATACTATTGGACCAAATTGTACGAAGGAAGTGTACAAGAAGTCCACTATCCCGGTTGTGTCAGGGTAAGCGGTAAAGTAACAATATGTCATAATTAAGACAGGTGTCGATGATAGTATGGAAGTTTTGTAGGCGGTATTTAATGAATAGATACGTATATGAAGGAAAGCCATACCTAAGGATGTGAGCCAGTCACACCTGTAAATATCGGCTGTAGATTAGACTGACAAGAACTGCTTTATGAGTGATGTAGTCCGAGTAATGGCGCTTATAGATGGTGTCGCCATTACTATGTTCTGGTGACTGTACTGGGTCGCCAACACCTGCGGATGCTTTGACACCTAGTTCCATCATGCTAAGGAAGGATCATAATAAAGTGACCAGTCTATAAAGCTATAAAGATCCTGTAGATAAGTATCAGAGAATATGACAGTAGTGGTGTCAGAATACTGTTTATATTACGTAGCAAGTAATGTAAAGATTGTATATGGACCCAAAGATTGGCTTTTAGTTTCGGGCCTAACTGCGATAGTTAACCTGGGGGGCCTAGACAATCCAGCTCATCTTGTCGATGTGGGACCAGGTGGGGCCATACCATTTTTGGCACCTACATCCACTACTGCGATCAGGAAAATCAATTAGACGACTGTAACTAACAACACCGAAAAATTCTACCTCTAAATATTTGAATCATTCTATTTTTCAATTGTTGAAATTTTTAAATATAATTTTAGTCATTTATTCTTATAAAAAAATTGTGCAACTCTCTATGTTTGAAACTTTGAATCATTCTATTTTTCTCATATAACTAGATGATAGCCCATCATGGAGTGGTTTGAGTTATTACGTAGACCCGATGATTTACTCAGTGCAAAGTCAAATGATGGTCACTACGGGTTCCATCATTTTAAAAAAAAAAAACTAAATGATAAATTGTAACGTGTTAAGGAACTTGAATTGTCAACTTATTCATTTCAAAGCAGTTTCACACACTATTAATTTTTTTAAAAGTCAAACACACTAACAATTTTTATGGGAAAAATCAAAAGCAAAGATTCAATCATTCATTCCTTCATTAAGGATTGAAGCGTGGCCCATTGCCAAGACATGGATCTCTCTTTTGGGTAGACCTTAATGTCTTGTTTCTCCTTTTGACTTAGCTTAAAAACTCACTAAGCATTCATATTTCGTGGTTTTTGTGAAGGGGTGGGAAATTTTGTTCTATAAGGAAAGAAATTCAACCATAAAAAAGTTAATCAAACGTAGTCCATAAAGAAAAGGTCAACGAAACATCCGAAGTTGATTTCTCTCGTGTTATGGCCACCGACCGGGAAAAAAAAACGTTGTATTCCTGTCCTTGTGTTTCGGCCTTCGGGGGTCATTATCCAATCTGAAGAATCTCCAAATATCCCATCCAATCCAATTAACAGCAACAGTTGCAGCTGTTGATACTTGATTACTTGATACCAAAAGCAACCACCGAACAAGCCACTTGGAACATCTATGATTGCCTAAACCTAGAAGTTAAAAAGCAACTGCTTTGACTATTCAATAGCTTTATCGAAAAGTTCTTTAGAAAATAAGAAGAAAGAATCTTGAAGTTTCAGATCCGCCTCGTACTCCGAACTGTGAAGGTACCCATTTCTTCTTTCAATTTAATCTAAATCTAGGGTTTTCTGTTTCGTTCGAAAATGACTTTCAGATCTTGAATAATGTGTATTTTTTTTAAAATTTTAAATATGTTTATTGAAAGACCCAGTTAAGGTTACGTGTTGATTTTGGCATTGGTCGTCATTGGTCGTCTGCCATTTTCACATTTATGATTCAATATCTGCCAAACTTGAGTCTTTGATGACTGATAAATTGTATCTGGTGTAAAGTAGTCTAGAAGAATAACTTAACCCGCAAAGTCTGCGTTTTTGAGTCGGTTACTTGTAGGAGTCTCTGTAAATTTGAAGTTTCTTGGCTATTTCTAACCTTCCCCTTTTTTCTTTTTTGAGGCTTTTTAGGGAGGATTTGCTTCTATAGGTTTTTGTTTCATTTTGTGTGATTTTTTTCAGGAATCAAGAAAAAAGAGCATCTGATTTTTTTTTTTTTTCGTGTGAAGGTGAGGAGAGGATTTTCTTTTCAGGATTGAAGATTTGTTATTTATAATTGGATTCTGGTTGATGGGTGGTGGAAGTTCAAAGGAAAAGAGTTGGAGGCAGACTTCATCAATTCGTTCAAGCTCATCTTCATGGGATTATCCGCAAACACCCTATTATGGTCAAGAAAGTTCAGGTTATGCACCCCAGCAACATCCCCCACCTCAAGACTACTTACCCCAGCAATATCCCCCACCTCAAGACTATGGTGCTAATACAAGGACGCTGGAGAGGAGGTATTCAAAGATTGCAGATAGTTACAACTCCTTAGAAGAGGTAAGCTTAACTTTGATGGCTTTGACTAAATAGGATATTTTTATCTGGATGATTTGTTTGCTGAAATGGTGTTTTGTGACCACTTCTTGTGCTGATGGTCATTGTTTTGTGACCACCTCTTGTGCTGCTGATGATCTGGAAATTCTTCCACAAATATTTTGATGGATCCCTGAACAGTTTTGTTTCTTTATGGTTAATATGTTTAGTGGTGTCCACAAAGCCTTAAATTGTGCTATTGGTTTAAGCTGCGAGTCCATGCACTGCGGATATTTTTTGATTCAAGCTTACCATTTTCTTATTGCAGGTAACTGAGGCTCTCGCACGTGCTGGTCTCGAGTCTTCAAATCTAATTGTAGGAATTGACTTCACAAAGAGCAATGAATGGACAGGTACACCTTGATCTTCAATGCATGGAATATGTGATTTGGAAGTGGACAATTCTGAATTTGAACTGGTGAATAGGTGCAAAGTCATTCAATAAACGAAGCTTGCATCAAATTGGAGATTTCTTAAATCCCTATCAGCAAGCAATATCGATCATTGGGAAAACCTTGGCTGCTTTTGATGAGGATAACTTGATCCCCTGTTATGGATTTGGAGATGGTATGTTTTGAAGCCTTAATTTTTCATAAATATTAATTTGTTTGAACGCTCTGGGACTTAGCATTACTTGAATGTATTGCCAGCTTCAACACATGATCAAGATGTCTTCAGTTTCTATCCAGATGATAGATTTTGTCATGGATTTGAAGAAGTCTTGAGTCGTTACCGGGAAATAGTGCCTCATCTGCGACTTGCAGGTTTGAATTTTCCCACCTTTGTCGTGTCCGTTTAAGTTGTACTGCATCTAGGCAATTTTATTTGTAGCTTATGCTTATTTCGTTCTGGCAGGACCAACATCTTTTGCTCCTATCATTGAAATGGCCATGACTATTGTTGAAAAGAGTGCTGGTCAATACCATGTACTATTGATTATTGCGGATGGACAGGTAATTTGTCTTTATCATTGTGAAAATCTAATTTATCTTGTGATGTTATTAATTAGTTACAGTAAGAAGGTTGACCTCCTTGTTTTGCAATGAGCTTTTCCAAAGTAAAAATTATCTATCCAACAGATGAAAAACACTGAACTAAATCACTGATTTAAATCTAATTATCAATACTGAAATTTGGAAATATGTTTTTTTTTGTCTGCTATGAGCTATCAATGGACTACATGTAAACCTATACTTTTGCTGGGTTTAATCTTTTCCAACTGAATTTGTCTCAGGTGACAAGGAGTGTAGATACCGAGCGTGGCCAGCTGAGCCCGCAAGAGAAAAGGACCGTTGATGCTATTGTACAAGCAAGGTGAATATGGCAATACCTAATCGTCTCCTGTTGTTGTTTATCCTGTTTTTTGTTATCTTTCTTATGTTCTTATGCAAGTTTTTTGTTATAGCAAGCTTCCGCTCTCAATTATATTAGTTGGGGTTGGAGATGGGCCCTGGGACATGATGAAGGAATTTGATGATAATATCCCTGCTCGAGACTTTGATAATTTCCAAGTAAGTTTGATTGGTCAGCGCATTGACATACCTTTCTCTTTATCTGTTACCATCTCACAGTTTTCTATAATGTTCCTGGAAATCTTTCAATGGCAAATGGCAAGGTTTTTTTTGCTAATTGTTTTTTCTTGTTTCTTGTATAGTTCGTGAATTTTACGGAAATTATGTCTAAGAATATGAACCAATTGCGGAAGGAGACTGAGTTTGCCCTTGCTGCTTTGATGGAAATTCCTTCACAGTACAAGGCAACAATAGAGCACAATATCCTGGGGTAATGAATCCTTCCCTTTTTAGCTATTTATAAAGGATTTTGTTGCCTATCTGATTTCATTGTCCTGTTAATGCCTGAGTAGTAGGCAGAACAGAAATGTTTCTGAGAGGATTTCTCTCCCTCCACCTGTATATGGCGAAGCATCTTTCAGCAGCTCAAAACCTTCTTATTCTACGAGTTTTGTTAAGCCTAGTGTGCCACCTTATCAAGAAGACAGTCGGCCTGCAAGCTCAGCGCCACCTGCTATGGCTTCAACTTATGATAGCCAGGTATCAACCTTTTGAGAATAAATGTGTCAAGATTTTCAGCATAGGAGATTCACCTTGTTCATAATTTTCAAATTTCATTTGTTTTTAATACAAACTAAAGTTTTCAAGTTATAACTTGTGCTTTTAAAGTATGGTTTGGTTTTTGTGTCATGTAAATTTTCTTTTGCAATGTGAAAAAAAGTCTCTCATGTGGATTTTACGTGCTGTGTTTGAGTCTTTGAGTTGACAATGTGACTGCATATTATTCGTTGGGGTTTACTCTTCGTTTCACACGTTATGTAGGTCTAAATTTTGAGGTTTTAAGTCTTTTTCTTTTGAGTCATATGATTTTACCAAATCATGATGAAGTGGCTTTATAGTGTGCTGCTTCTATAATTCTTCATTTTCTTTGATGGAAGTGATCATTCATAAATAGTTTTGGTGGTGCTACCGAAATGAACCAATTCAAGTGACTGCCAGCCTAGCCATGCTTTAAAGATAATGAAATGTGTGCTGTGTGTATATTGAAGTAACATTATACTCTTCTGCTATGGAATTATGGATTGAATGCTTGACCCTGCCTATTTGAGTGGTTGTTGCTTCGTGCATTTCCATTGATATCGCACAACACTTGTTTCCTATGACATTTACCAGAAGTGATCTTTATTTCATTGACTTAATTTCTTCCTCGTGTCTTTGTGGCTAAATGCATTTCTTTTAGCATGCAAGCTTAGTGCTGTCATTGTTAGTCTGATTCAAAGTCTATATTAACAGTACTATCGAGAATCCAATATTCGAGACTTACATGTTGTCTGGTTTTGGACAGGATTGCCCTATTTGCCTTACGAACTCCAAGGATATGGCCTTTGGTTGTGGGCATCAGGTAGGATTACCTCCCTCTCTTATACACAGACGCACACACTCAAGGAGAGAGATGCATTGCTCAATTACTGAACTTGTTCCGAAAAATATCTTTTTTGCGCGGTTTATTAATTTTTCTTCCTTCTTTGTGCCAGACGTGTTGTGAATGTGCAGAAGACCTTGAGTCATGTCCGATCTGTCGAAGTGCTATACAGATTAGAATAAAACTTTACTAAGCCCCGTCACCACCTTATGCATGAATTTTTTCTCTGGTGCCCCAAAGTTATTTGTAATTCGTTGTTACAATGGTGGAGATGCAGAGATGTGGTCATCTCCTGTGTAGATTTTCTAGTTGGTGGTTCTTTTATTCTTTTTTTGAGTATTTTAGAAGATGTCTCTTCAATTGTTCCTTCTCAGCACAACAATGGTAATATAGATAAATGGTTGTTGGACTTCAAGTTTTGTATATATTGGCTTCAGAATTAGATGTTTTGAGTTGTTGCGCAAATGGTTTGTTAAACGTTCTTGCCAGCAAAACGCGGCCAACTCATTCATGTGGGCCTCAATATGCTTCTGCGTGGTTTAACCTATTATATTTTGCACTTCACCTCTTTCTTTGGAGATGTGTGGGGGGAGCATTGAACCTATTCGGAAGTTCATTCGGAAGTTCGTCCAGTGTCACCAAGCTTGACACTTTAGAAAGGGTGTCACCAAAGTTGACACTTCATAGAGGAGATTATCACAATTCACAACCAATTATTGTGGCTAGTAAATTCACTAAATGTCTAGTAGAGTACAAAATAATGGATAAGGAGGCTCAAACTGACAAAGCAACACCGAGAGCGATGGACATAGAAAGTTAGATAGAATGTGAACAAGAACAATTAATGCACCACCATACCCATCTGTTACTCTGTTAGTCAATCAAACCCAACCTCCTACATTCACTCCCATCAACACTTCCTATAAACTCCTAAGATTACATAGAAAGAGAAGCCAAAGGCAATAGCAATTCCAGATCTCTTCAGTCTTCACTTCATCCACAAAAATGTCCACCAAATTGGGTTACCAGAGACTAAGAAAAGATCAAGGTGGGTTTGATGATGACGATGAAAAAATTAGAGGGAGCAGAATCAACATCGTGAGGACATCTAGAAGCTTTTGCAGGTTCAGGTCCTTGGGGAGGGTGAAGAACAAAAGGAGGAGATTTATGAGGATCAATATTCCAAGCCTGAGGAGGTTCTTGACCAAGAAAGTGAGGGTGGTCTCTGTGTCATGTGGTAAGGTGGTGAAGAGATTGAAGGAGAGTCAGGCTCATTTTGGGGATCTTTTTGCTGGCAACTATATGTTTGTGCAGGTTAATCCTTCATCATTGAAGAAGTGCATCCAGAACTATGAGCTCAGTATTGGTAGCTTGCCTTCAAGGGTTGCTTTGCCTTCAACAAGAGTGGATTAAATGGAGAGCCTTATCTCACAAAACAGCATAAGTTATCATCTTATCTGGCTTTTTTTTGTTTCAATAACTATGATCTTTCATTCAGTAACTATGAATCTATGAATGATTTGCAACTATGTATACTCAATAAGATAGTGGAAATCCACATAATTTCTCTATTCCCTCTGATGTCCTGGGTTTATCTTCAATGTTACTAGGTAAATTTTATGGCCTATTTACCACAAAATACCAGTTGAAGCACATTCTGAGTAGAGGCTGTACGTGGCTTCATAGAAGCACCAGATTACTAATAAATCATGTGCATTTGGGATGTGGGTGGATGGGGGTTGGGAGTTAAATGTCACGAGAGGAGGCATTTGTTTGGGACACATGCAGGCTTAGCTATAAAGTCGTGGATGTTGTTTGTGGGGCTTACACTTGTTTGGACTTTGGCATGTGATAGCTCAATAAATATATTACTTTTTATACCTCTCTTTCTTAGTGTTTTTACATTGTTTTTGTTTACTTTTCAGTAATTGGACCCTAAAGAAACCTATAGAGGTTTTTAGTCATTCAATGAGTGAATAATTTATATAGATATTTTATTGTAAAAAATTTACTCTCCTTGTCACATATGCACCATAACAGAAGATGATTGAGAAAATAATTATGATGGAAAAAAGAAGAAGAAAATAATTATACCTAAGATTGTACACCCAGTCAGGCAGTCAGCTGTTGGTTTATCTGAGATTAATTCTTCCAATTGAAAAATTTACATTTAACTTGTCCAATTGGTAATGGGTAGCTAACATGAATGGAAAAATCCAAGTACTCGAGACTTCACTCAAAATTAGAAGCTTGTCTAGTTACAGATAAGCTGTCCGTAATCGATCTGCAATCGAGAAACCGATCCAAACCGTTGTTATAGTTATTTCAGTAAATGTAACACCTACCCCGGATTTCCATACATCAATCCATTACGTCAGAATAAATATTAAACGTATATTACATATATCCCAATATTCCAATAATAACCTATGGCTCTGTGTGGACAATCATACAAGCGGTGCTCCTTGATTCCCAAAAACACATAAAAGCCTCAATTTGATCATCATCTAAAAATATATTATAAAACATAAAAGCGTGAACTCATAGAGCCCAATGAGAGATACAATTTTAAAATTAATATGAAATCTGTAAAAGCGTTGCCTCAATGATTTCAAACATGAATGCCAATCACTATAAACTTGTAGTGAAATGTCCATAATCTCATATATGCCAATATGCACTATATATCAAAATCTTATAATACCATAACTTGACCAAGGACAACTCATATCAATCTTTCGCATCTGGGTTGACGGATCAGAAACCAGAGCGAATACAATTTCATAAATCTTGTCGTACGTGCGTAGACAGTATGAATACTCACTGCACGCCCCAAAGGCTTTATGTACAGTAAATGCGATCCCAAAGACCTCTGTAACCCATACTCCGTCATAAATTGCCATACTTGAATATAAATGTCACATAGGCCAAAACTTTCATATTAAATCATACCATAAAATGCTCAAATACCAAGTATAAACCAACTCGTAAAACATCAGTGTTCAAGCTTTTCCAAACCATGTTTTCAAGCAAATCTTTACCATATAAGAAAATTATCTTTAAATACCAATAATAGCCATAAACTTTAATTGGAAACATTCATCTAGTGAAAAATAATAGTTTAGGTATCACTCACATTAAACCGAACTTTGCTTAGCTCCACTAAATTCCTTCCGGACGTATACACAATTCGTGGCCCTGACCTGGGTTAAACCTTCTGTAGTAGATATGGGTTAATTTCTTGAGAAGAATCTTTGCCAAAACTCTCCAACTCAACTCATCTCTCTCTGTTTCACGTCCATCACCGAAATAAGGAGAAGAAAGTCATATTCTTTTCTTTCCCATTTTTGTTTTACTTCTGGCTATAAACACAAAGAGGAGAGGCGGTGGTCTTTGCTTTATCCATTTCACCTTTTTGTTTTTCCGTAAATCCCATACTACTTCCAATTCCAAAATGATATATGTCCATAATTTTGATATCCATAAGTGTCCATAAACTAGGTGGCATGAGGAGAAGTGTGGGAGACCATTTTGTATTAAATGGTCCCCCACGCTTCTCCTCATGCCACCTAGATTATGGATACTTATAGACACCAAAATTATGGACATGTAGTGCTTCCGACTTCAATTATCCATTTGCCACCATTATAATAGCTATCCCTAATAAGCCCTTTACTTGTTTGCTTTAATTAATCCATTTAGGTAATCAAAACAAATTTAAAGATCGGGATGTTACAATTTCGGTTTGATTATCCAAACATATATGATCCGGGTATGAATTCTGAAATATCATAACCGAATCAATTCGGACATTTCAATTTCGATTAAAAACCGAACCGAAAACTGAACGGACACCCTTAAACCCAAATACCTAACGTCTAGGCCCAATTTTTCATTACTGCTTAACTTTTTAATTAATCTTGAAGAAATAGACATTGAACTAAAATAAATTTACCAAATATCATTTCATTATTTTATACACAAGGTAATTATTTTATATTATATTATATATATAAGAGTTACATATTGGGGTTGTTGAGATGACCATGGGAGACATTCTCATATATGTTTTGCTTTTTTTTTTCGTGATTATATTATTTCTATCGATCTTGTATATTTGTTTTTCTTTAACTGTGATGAGATAATATATTTATTATCATTATTATGGATTTTTATCAAACTTTGTTAGATGGAGTTAGAGTCAATCATGTGCTATTTTCTCTCTCTATTTGATATTTATTCATGCTTCTTCCATTTCTTCAAAAATAAAAAACTGATTCGATTCGAAAAATATGGTTATTTTAAGGTTTACCATGGGTTGGTTTTACCGACTATTACCGGTCAACCGACCCATTACCGGCCAACTGAGAATCAACCATCAGTTGATCCACACAGTCGGGTCGATAATTTCATCCAATCCATGTAGAGATGGGTCAATTGATGGTTGTCAAAATACTCAAAAAATTGGTTGGCTGAAAATTATCGCCCAACCGACTTTCATAATAATAAGATTATGGGCCAAATCAACTTAATTCATACATAACTCCTTTGAAGCCTGTAGTCAAAGATATTTAATCCCATTATTCTCTTAAGCCCATACACTCACTTAAATCCATTTAATCCATTTCAAGTGTTAGTGGGTTTTGAAGATTTGAAATCCACTTTTTGTCAACTTCCAACAAGGGCTCATCATCAATTGTCAAAATTGATCATGAGAATTGATTTGATTATTGATCAATTAGTCAATGTAAAAGTGAAAGGGTACACTCCATTAGGCTTTGGCCCGCTAATGCTAGACCAGCCGAACAAGAGGGGTAACAAATGAAACGGTGCGCTTGACTTTTGAGGATAAGAACATCCACATTTGATCTTACCTGTTTGGTGGGGCGGTCTTGCAAGCGAGACCACCAGAGGCGCAGCTCCACCAAAAAGATGGTATTCGTCAGCGGAATCGTTGGCTATATGCCAAGGGTTCCGCTAGCAAAACAAAAGCTCCACTTCTTTTGAACGGCTGAGGTTATTTTTATTTTTTTTAAAAAAAATCTCGTGGGGTCCATTGGATATTTTTATATTTAATATTTAATATTATTTAATATTTTTTTACAAAAGTGGGCCGCATTTTTGTTATAATTTATATTTAAAAAATAATTATTTTGTAAAAAATAATTTTTGTTTCCACAACTTCTAAGTTAGCGTTGAAAACCAATTCAACTACTCTACTAAACGGAGTTAGGTATAAAACTCTCATCTATCTTTTTTTAGTAGTTAAACATTGAAAAAAGTCGAGAAATATTTGTGGTGTGCCTCATTACAGACACCTACTTAATACACCCTATTTTTTTCATACACACTTTGAACTTCTCAAATTACCCAATATTGAATTCTAAAGAAAAATATTTGCCTCATTTGACCTATGTTTATTTTTCATTCTTATAGGGTCCGTTTGTTATAGCGGTTTGATTGATTTTCAACGCTAGTAGAAAAACTGTGAAAAAAAGACAGAGCTTAAAACTTTGTAATATGCTATGAAGTGTTTGACGAACTAAAAGCTGATGCTAGCAAAAAGCTATTGAATTAAAGTATTATCTTAAACTTTATAATATTATATTTTATGATTTAAATAATAAATTTGTTAATAGAATTTAACATTAAATTTAATCTAATAAATATAAATTATTATTAAAATGAAATTTAAGTATATATTATAAATATATTTTTATGTAAAAGTAATTTAAATAAAAGGAAGTCGGAACCGCCTTTATAAGCTTCGAATCGGAGCGTATGAAATGCTAATGATTCTGCTGGCGTGTGATGTGCGTTTGGCACAACCCTCCCCTATTTATAATTTTGGGGAGGAGCAATTAATGGTCCAGATTATGTGCAAGTGGCAGTCATCCACTGGTGTTGATCCTTCGTAAGGGTTATTGCACCCTTTGAGTAGTGAAAAGTTGAGCGCTCAATCGTCAATAATTAAATGAATCTATATCCATGTGAATGAGTACTTTGCTTGCAGCGATGTATCTTGGAATAGCTTGCTTTACTAGATAGTTTGAAGTATCTTGGTGTAGGTACGGTATGGTCCTGATGACATGCATAAAAAGTATTCCAACTCAACATTTATGTCTTATCCTCAACATGGGTAATTGTATCTTTTAATGAACTAGGTTAGAGTTATCGGTCTTTAGAAATTCTGTATCTAGGTTTGTTTTTTATGGAATACTTGTACTTTTTAAGTTTCTCAATTACGAGTTAAGGAAACTCCTGTTATTTAGGTTGGTGATTGAATCTCACTTAGGAAACTAGAATCATGAGAGATTTGGAGTCTTAGGCAATTAGGGTTCCTAGGTAGATATATATACTTGCCGTCCAAGCCTCAAAGGACTACCGAAGCACAACCTCAAAACTACAAAGCAGATTCTATCAAAGCTTCGAGTGATTGTTTTGTTTCATATTTCGTTATGACAGTTGGTAAAGAAGACTGGCGTAAGATAGCTCACGGTGGAGTGTGTTCCTTGTTGGTGGTGTGCCAAACAATCTCTTCTCAATGTTGATACTTTGGTTGCGGCCAAGGTTTGTTCAGTAGACGTACTTGCTAAAGTCTTGAGAAAACATAAATTGAATATTTGATGTACTGAGGTATCTTTGGTTAGAACCTGTGTAATCTTTATTCATATAGTGGATTGTTTTCAAGGTTGGTCGCTTGATAGACTCGAGGTTTTTCGCTAATGGGTTTTCCTCGTTATTTTGGTGTGTTTTGATTGTTGATCTAATATTCCACAAGTTTCATTAGTCTGACTAACTATTCTTGGGTAAGAATAAACTTTCATCCTTGCTACACTATTTAGAGAATTCTACTATACTATAGGATAAAAACTTTTCTAGACTAATATATACAGCACAAGAGTGTAGAAGTTTTTAGATAACTTCTAGGTACTCCTTCTTCTAGAATGCGGGTAGGAAAAATAACAAACCAAACTGACACGAAAGATCATCTGAGAGTACAATAGGAAAAATAACAAACCAAACTATAGTGTTACCGAACACATGAAGACGAGAGCGAGGTACGCGAATGTAAATCTCCTTAAGGTGAATTTGCCCCAGCCATTTGGTGTCAACATTTTTCAGGCAAGCACATCCCAAGATACACCGCTCTTTTTCTGTAGTTAAGTGACACTTTAATACCACACAGCTCTTTCGAGCCAAGAAAATGAATGTACTCTCAGATTTGTGAACAAAGGAAGAAGAGGAGAAGAATGTTTTTGGTGTGTTTCAACTCCACAACTAAGCTCTCTATTTATAGTAGAGCATTGCAACAAAATGGTCCACAAAATCAGTAATATGGACTGATTTTCAGGACTCATTATCGATCAAATATACTATCTCAACCACCCACTTACATTGTGGAATTATCTCAACTAATCATTGACCATAAACAACCCACATTCTTTGTGGGGGGATTTTAACTAACTTTGAATTAGTCATATTATGCACCAATGTATGTGAGATTTATGCATGAGTGGAAAATTTGTCTTGGAATGAAGTATATTTCATTCAACTTCACGTAATGATATTTAATATCGTTATTTTCCAACAATATATACAACACAAGAGTATATAAGTTTTTAGATAACTTCTAGGTACTCCTTCCAGAATGTAGGTTCAGTGGCGTACATGAGTTTACGGGGGCCCTGGGCAAACTCTAAAAAGGGGGCCCCTTAATTTTTTTCCCGTTATTATCATATAGTTCTTAAAAGTCTAACTCTTAAAAAATATTACTTAAATATGACTCTTCTAGCATTTTGAGATGCAAAATCATGAATAATGTTAGTATAATCAACTTTTTCCGCCAAATCACTTTCAATAGACAACATAGCTAACTCATTTAATCTTTCTTGTGACATTGTGGACCGAAGATATGATTTTATTAACTTTAACTTTGAAAAACTTCTCTCTGCGGCATCTACTGTTACTGGAATAGTTAACAATATTCTATACGCAATCCATGCATTTGGAAAACCACCATCCATTGTTTGCAAATGATTTAGTATTTCAATAGGCTTTTTTTATTTCTTTAGGTAAAATGTTACACAAAACTTTTAACTCTAAAGCTAAATCTCTTCCATCAATATCATAAAAAGTGTCACACTTCAAAAAATTCTCAAGTTTAGTGCAATATAAGATCAAACTTTCATTATCAATGGATTGTAACTTTTTCAAATCAAACAAAAACCCAAAAGTCTCTCCATATAATTGAAGTTGTTCAAACCTACTTCTAAAAGAAGAAATAGATTTATCCACTATGTATAGAAAGTAATCAACTCTAAAGGATTCCTCAGCTGAACGTATTAAATCTTCATTATTAATTTCATCAAATTATCTCTTTTTTTGAATTATTCGTTTTGTTTTAAAAATAGGTTCAATTTCCATTGAACTAGCTACTTTTTTAGCTTCAATCATGGCATCCACAAATCCACTCTCTATATTGTTCAAAAAATAAGATAAGTCCACTTTCTTAGCTTTTCTACGGCAATCTTAATATTCATATCTTCAGCTTGAAGGGTTTTACTAACACTATTTACAGCAGATAATAAATTGCGTCATATTATCAAACTAACTAAAAACTCAAAACTCTCAATTTCATTTGTTGTAAAGGATTGGGCTTCACTCTCTGTCTTTGGATCTTCACTAGTATTAGCCAAGTCAATTAAAGCATCTCTAACTTGTAAAGTTTGGTATCGTATTGCTTTAACACTCTCAACACAACTTTCCCAACGTGTTTGTGAAAATGGCTTAAGAGTGAAATTTTCAATATAAGACATCAAAACATTCCACCGTTTTGTAGATGATGCAAACAACAAATATATGTGTTGAACAACTCCAAAGAAAGATCTAACTCTTTCACAAGAGTTGCCCATATCACAAAGTACAAGATTAAGACTATGACAACCACAAGGTGTGTAAAATGCTCTAGGATTCTCCATAAGCAACCTATTTTGAACACCTTTGTGTTTTCCTTTCATATTTGATCCATTATCATATCCTTGCCCTCTCATGTTGCCGACATTAAGATAAAGAGTATTTAAAATATCTTTGAGCACATTAAAAACCCCTAGCCCCGATGTATCATCTACCTTTAAAAATTGAATAAAAAATTCCTCAACTTTTATTGGTTTGACTGAAATATCCACACATCACAATATCAAAGACATTTATTCTTCATGACTTATATAAAGAGTACAATCAAGTATAACAGAAAAATATTTTGCATTCTTTACTCTTCCTATAATTGCATTTTTAATTTCATTGGCTAAGAGTAGGATAAACTCATTTTGTATTTTTGGACTAAGATAATAATAGTGAATTGATTTATTTTTAACTCGTTGAATATGTTCTTGCATGATTGGATTAAACTCTTCAAGCATCTCAATAAAACCTAAAAAGTTTTCATTTCTCCCTTCATAAAGCTTCTCCTTATGACCACGAAGGCTATTATTCGTATTAACACTTGTTTCCAATGCTCCTTCTCCCTATCTATTTGTTATTGCACACTTTTATCAATTGTTTCAAGTTTATTCAACCTCACTTGCAAATTCCATCCATTTGGTCATGCAAACTAGGTGTTCACTACTAGTTTCATGAGCTCTAAGTCGTTCACTAAGATGTTTCCAATCATTAAAACCATCCGTAGTCAACCGGGAAGTGTTTTGGTCTTGCTTGAATAACTTACAACAAAAGCAATATACTTTGTCCTTAACTATGAAATATACAAGTAATTTCCTATCTTGTTTCTCTCCATTCAATAACACTCGTTGATTGGACCTCTATTTTGAGGTTCTAATGTCCTTTAATTAGGATGTTCTAGCACTTAGTTAATGTATTTGATTGCATTTTAGCTTAATTTTACACTTACAAATGTTTCCCCTTGGTTTTGTAGGAATCGGACCTTGTTCGGGCAAGTTGGAGCACTTTTTGGGCACTTTTTGCTGTGAGGTGTCGGGACACTTCCCAAGGTGTCCAGACACTTACCGTCCGGACACCCACAGTACCCGTCCGGACACTTTCTTCACAAATTGAGACAGAGGCTCACAAAGTTGGAGGCATGAAGCGTCCGGACACCCGTCCGGACACCTACGGCGAATCTGCAATTTTCTGCACCGAAATTTCAAGGGCATTTGGGGTAACTCATGTATGTAACCAATGGGAAACGATTTTATAAGGGTAGTTAGGTATTTTCTATTGTAAAAAGAGAAGAAAACCCTAAGATTTGGTTGGCTTCCTCATTATTCATTGACTTCTCCAACATGAAGCCACCATAGGAGTAGTGTAGATCTAGTTTCTCTCTCTAAGTTTTCTTTGTTGTTTTTGGTGCTTTCTCTTGATTTTGTATAAACTCCGATTTAGATGACAATAGATTGGATGTTTATTGCAACAATCATGAGTGGGTAGTTCTCTTCTCTAGTTTCTAATCCCGAATGGTGGATGCAAGGTTTCAATTACTCAAGGTATGCTCAAAGAATCGTAGCTTCGATTTCTCTCTTTTAATTTCATGATAGTTGTGTGATTGGATCTATGGGAATGACATATTTGATTGTATTCTTGGATTGTCTAGTCTAGGGATTGCATCTAATGTGTTCGATTGAGAATTGTTAAACCCATTGCATGATTTCCTTAATTAATTGAGTTTTTCATTGCATAGCTATTAATTATGTGTATTGATGATGGGGTTTTGGGTTAATTTAGGAATGTGCATGGGAGAGTTATGGTTAATTGATCTTTGAGTGTGAAACTAGGGTGTTAGCCAAGCCGAGCCCCAAGGGGGAACATTAATCCATAATATTAGGTGCTTATCCCTTTGCGTTCATCGTAGATTAAGAGACCCGATGGCCTACATGTATGAATTGAAGTCTTATATCCCAATTCTCTTTGCATATGCATGATTGATAGTATCACACAATGCATTGTGTATGGTTGTGTGTGTTTGCAATGATACCTTGAGTATGAGAACCGAGTAGCCACCGGGACGGATTAGAAACTAGGTCTTTAATTAATTGTTTTAAATCCAATTTGTGCTTACTTTGATTACAAAATCGCTCATGCTACCGAGTCATTCGGCCCATTTCTTTTACTTGCTTTTATTTGATATTCATTGTGTTTATTAGTGTTAGCTAGTCATTTGCATATCATTCACTTCAAATTTGCATTGCTTCCTCGTGGATCGATACCGGACTCACCGGTTTATAACTTGACGATACCCTACACTTGGGGTAAGTACACACACACACTTTGGTGTCGGTCACTCGTTCATAATGAATAGATGAAAAATGCCTACCAAGATCATCAATACAAAAATCAACATCAAGAATTCTAATTGGACCTTTTCTACTAGTAAAGTTTTGACTAACTTTATCCCAATTTCCTGGATCATAAATGTTTAATGATCCAACTTCATTATCATCTATTGGTAAAATTTCTTCTTCATTATCTTGATAACTTATTCTAATTTCTTCTTCCTTATCACCTATTGTTTCTTCTTTATCTTGTTCATTTTCAACTACATCACTCATCATCGGTGGAATTGTTTCTTCTTCAACATCAGATGTTGAGCCACCTCTTTGTTCACTATGCAAAAATTTATCAAGAGATCCTGCTAAAGATCGAACTAATTCTTTTTCTTTTTCTTTTTTCCTGTTTTCTTTTTTCATAACCTGACTTGTATTTTCTAGACACCATTATGATCAAAAATCTCAACAACAATACAAGGAAAATGTAACAAACAAATGGCAGGAAGTAGGAGCAACAAATACACCACACGAGATTGTCAAAACTGAAATCAAAATAGAATACACCTGATAAGATCTGAGGCTGAGAGCAGAAGGAGCAAAGCCCAAAATAAATCTAAAATTGGGAGAGGCTGACAGATTGCTGATAGAGCCAATTAGCCAAAATTGGGAGTTGGGAGAGATAGTTCTTGCCAAACAAAGCAGTGAAAGCACCACTCGGCACTCACCAAGCACGACACCACTCACCAAGCATGGTTTTCACCATCACCAAGCACGACACATACACCAAATCACCAAATAACACCAACACCAAGTATTCATATAATATTTAGATTTTAATAATAATCTGCAAAAGATTAACTACTATGAAAAGTGGGAAAAAAAAATCATGAAGATAAAGTGATAAGCAAAAAAAAAACCTAGAAATTGAAAAATTACATGCAACCCGTTCGTCCCTAAAGCTTTCTCTCGAGTCTCGCTAGTCAACAAACACAAGAAGAGATCAAGAGATAAAGAGAAAGCAGATATAAGAAAGGACAGAGTTGAGAGTTGTTGCAGCCTGTAGAGTGTAGAGATCAGTCGATTAGAGAAGGGGGGAGAGTTGTGAGACTGAGAATGATGAGATACGAATACGATGGATGGGAGAACTGGAGAAGAGGCTTTTGACGGGATAAAACTTTTTTTACTTTGCCTTAGGCCCCTCACTTTTATTAGTTTGCTTTGACTCTTAGTTGATTTTTTTATTAGCTTTATAAGTAAGTAATACTTATGGACTTTTCAAAATAGGCTAGGGTTATTCTAACTAAAATTTTTCTTGGGGACCTTGGGCAAGGGCCCAGCTCACCCAAGCCCAGGGCAGCCCCTGTGCGGGTTGGACCTTTCATAGAGGTTTGGGCTAGAATCATCTCTATGAATAGTTGCAAATGGGTCACTGTCGTAATAGGTGTGCAATGAAATTGGGCCTCGCGACATTTTGGTTAAGGAAGAAATATTGATTCATGGTTTAAAATTAAGATGAACAAGGGCTATGATGAAAGAGATTTGACCATCTATAATGTCCACCTTATTCACCTCAATTGAGTGTAATCTATGTCGTGAATTTCTTTCTTCGTGAGAGTTAGTGAAATTTTTGGAAAACACGTAAATTATTGTAATAAAAGGATTAGGGGGATTAACATTACAAAAATTATTTTACAAATTTATTAAATTTAATTAGCTGGGGTGGGGTTGATAAGATAGAGATATGTGAGTGGGGAGAGGTAGTTTAGGAGATTAAATGTTATATAATCAATATGTGTGTATTTAAAAATTTTTAGGATGTGCTAAGTAAGTGTATGTATCGAATTCAAAAATGTTTGCAAATAGGGACACTCCCCAAACAAAAATGATTTTTTTTCTTCCTTTTTGTTATTTCCTTAATTCATGGGTTCAAGAACCTTTGTACTTGGTATTTTAATAAGTAAAGAACAAATGTTACAGCTCATATATGCTTCAATTCTCCCTCATACTCTAATTCCCGATCAAGTTATGGACAAGGTTATCAAATAAGGAAGAACCACTTTTGGGGCCCATAACCATTGTTGGTGACAAGAAAAGAAGCATTAATTAAATTATTATTTACTAGATCTTAATTGTGTATCTATCCTTTTATTCTTCTCTCTCTTATTGATTTGGATTTTGGAGGTATAGGATTCAAAGGTGAAGAAAAGTGGGTTATGTGTAGTAACTGTCACAGCCAGGGCTTGGTCCTAACACCATGCACTAAACCTCAATGGAAGCAAAGAAGTGGATTCAAGTAGTCTTGAATACTACACTTTTTATGACTATATAAAGGGGATCCTTTGCTGCAACACAACACACACAAAGCCATTGTTTCTTCAATTGCTCTTATCATTTTCAGTTATTTTCTTTAGCCAGATATGGCCATCAACCAGTCAGCAGCCAATATGCAGCAACTGACCAACAGGCCAACATCAACTGATACCAACAGGCCAGCACCAACCATTATGCAGCAACTGATGAACAACCCCCTCAACCCCAGTTTGACTACTACCAAGCAAACACAGCCAGACATTCATCATCAGCAGCAGCAGCTGATGAATACCAAGCTCAACCCACTTCACAATTTGGGCGCAAAAACTGACTCGCAGCAATTAGTCCATGTCAATCCCAACACGGCGCAAACACCTGGCAATATTATGCAGCAATTGATGAATGGCAACGCCAACCCAACAACGCATGTGCCAACCCGTATGCAGCAACTGGCAAGAGGTGATCGGCCTGTGTTCTCGTCAGCTGATGACAATATGATGATGAAGCACATTCAAGGAACTCATGCCCCAGATGGACGTGAGATTGTTGAAGTTAAACCCCTTCTGCAACTTGTTGAGGACATTTTCATTCGTGCGGCCCCAAGATTTGATGCCATTGGTATATCGGTAATGATCTATTCTACTTGAATATGAATATTTATTCTTCTACTGCAAATTACATAAAATTTTGTTTGCTATTGTACTTCTTATCCATCTATATTTTGTAGGGTGCACCGGGACATACTGAAGTTCTGGAAGAGAGAACCTACTCACCCAACTTCCTTGCAATGCTTGATTCTGTGGGATATCTCATTGATCGAATTTCCAGCGAGGTTATCTCAAAACATAATATCAATTACCTTTTCTAACACACACCAAATTTTGTTTCTTCATATATTTCGAGTTCCGTATTTGTGTGACTAGCAAGCTATCCTCACATTGACAGATAGGATACAAGAGTGCAAGTGGTGGTGATGTACATGCTACTGCAATGGCAATACTGAACTTGGTATCCTACTATTCATGGGATGCAAAATTGGTGCTTGCTTTAGCTGCTTTTGCTGTCCAGTATGGAGAGTTCTGGCTTATTGCACAGACCTACACCTCTAACCATCTTGCCAAATCAGTGGCGGTGCTAAGGCAATTACCTGAGATTATGCAGCATTCGAGCACTCTCAGACCTCGGTTTGAAGCAATCAGGAATCTTATAAATGCAATGCTAGATATCGCCAGGTGCATTGTCGAGATTAAGGAGCTCCCATCTCAGTACATTACACCAGATCATCCTGGATTTTCCACTGCCATGGCTCATATACCAATGGCTGTCTACTGGACTATTAGAAGCTTAGTGGCGTGCGCAGACCAGATTACAGGACTCACTGTTTTGGGGGCTGAGTATGTGTTATGTGTCCTTGAAATCCTAAAGTTATATATTAATTGGATTATGAACCATTGATTACGTATTTTACTGCTTACAGGAGCATAGTATCCACTCAAGAGGCGTGGGAACTCTCAAGCTCGGCTCACAAGCTCAGCAACATGCACAAACATTTAACAGATCAGCTGGAGATTTGCTATAAGCACATAGGTGAGCTTATTGGTTTCAGTTAAATCATTGTAAAACAATGCCTTTTCGCATGGTTACTAACCAAGCCACCGTATAATGCAGATGAAAGGAAATATGATGAAGCATATAATAACCTGAAACGTGCATTCCAGATGACCCACATTGATAATCTGAGAGTTCTCTGGTTATTGATTTCTTCAAAGGAAGATCAGCCACCTCTTGTTGATGGAGTCACCAAGGGAAGAGTAAGTACACTTTTTCTACTTTTGAATTCTGACAGTCAGTGAGGTTAAAAAGATCATTAACGGCCCTCTTTTGTACCTACAAATCAGGTTAACCTCGATGTCCTGAAGCGGAAAAATGTGCTTCTGCTCATATCAGACCTGGACATTTCACAAGAAGAGCTCTCGATTCTCGAACAGATATACAATGAGTCCAGGCAGCATTCAATCAGGCATGAAAGTCAATATGAGGTGGTTTGGCTTCCAATTCTAGACCCAGCTGTTCCTTCAACTGAAGCAAGGCAAAAGCAGTTTCAGAATCTTCAGTCTGGCATGCCTTGGTACACAGTTCATCACCCTTCATTGATCGATCGCCCGGTGATTAAGTTCATCAAGGAGGTTTGGAGTTTTAAGAAGAAGCCTATTCTTGTGGTTCTTGATCCACAAGGACGGGTTGCTTGCCCAAATGCCCTCCACATGATGTGGATTTGGGGGAGTACTGCCTTCCCATTCACCACTTTAAGGGAGGAAGATCTTTGGAAGGAAGAGACTTGGAAACTTGAGTTGCTTGTGGATGGCATTGATCCCGTCATTCTTAACTGGGTAAAATCACAGTTGCTCATTTATGATTCTTAGCAGAATATGTTCTTTGTCTTTCTGATTTTGTGCTTTTTTATTTTCTTCACTAATTAGATGCATGAAGGAAGGTATATATGCTTGTATGGAGGGGAAGACATGGAGTGGATTCGAAGATTCACCAGCTCAGCTCGTGCTGTTGCACAATCTGCTGGTATTCCATTGGAGATGGTTTACGTAGGAAGGAGCAATCCAAAGGAGCGTGTCCGGAGAAACATATCGACAATCTTGGCCGACAGGCTGAGCTACTGCTGGTCTGACTTGACCTCTATCTGGTACTTCTGGGTGAGAATAGAAAGCATGTGGCACTCCAAAAACCAACTTGGCAAAACACCAGATGATGATACCGTAATGCGTGAAATCATGTCCATACTTACCTTTGACAGCAGTGAAGGTGGATGGGCAATTTTCAGCAGAGGATCTGGTGATCGTGAAATGACCAAAGCAAAGGGTCCTCAATTCCACACTTGTTTGACTGAGTATAATCTTTGGCAGGGAAATGTGCAAGAGAAAGGATTCATACCAGCAATGCATGATCACCTTACAAAAATTAAACCACAACATCACTGCAATCGACTTGTCCTGCCTGGTTCTGCAGGAAAGATACCAGAAATAATTGCGTGCTCCGAGTGCGGCCGCATTATGGACAGGTTCATCATGTACCAGTGTTGTGATGAGTAGACATACAGAAGACGTACCATCAATAGTATGGAATACTATTATTATGCTACTAAGATTGCCAATATGACTGGCAAAGTTTGAAATAAGTGTGTGACACATACTAAATAAAACTATGACTGCAAGCTATATGTAACTTTATTACTATGTTTTCAATCAATCTGTTTATGTACTTGTATGTTTCCTTTCAATGTGAATAAAAGAACAATATATTTGTTCCATGTACAATGGATAGATTTCTTTCATCTTTGTTTAGCATCCAATTAACTAGTGCATCTTTTCTTTTTCTTTTCTTTTTTCCTCTAATGGTGGATCAAGAAAAATTTAAATAAGAAATATGAATGAAAGAAAATGAAAGCTGAAATTTAGGGATATTTATAGCAGAAATGGTGCTGATGGTTCTTTAATTCTTTAGCAGAAAGTCAGTCATATTAAAAATTCATTAAAGCTCATAGATTTAACAGGATATCCTCTCTTAAATCTTAAGGCCAAGATTCTAAAGAAGAGGACTTAGAAACCCTTTTAATTAGTGCACTAAAGATGGCCATGACACCAAAAGCATATATCTGTCTAATTAATGTAAATAATGTAAAGTGTAGATAGAGGACATACTACACTTTGTTCTCTTCTTTTGGCTTTGTCGTTAAGATTCCTAGTTTACCTGATATTATTAAAGAAAAGAATCAATACTTACTCTCTTCATTCCAAATATAGTTCTTAGTTGAAGTCACAAGTAAAAAATGGAATCAAGTAAGGAAGCAAAGTAGAGCATCGCCCTTGCATGCATCAACATTTTATTCCATATGTAAATGTTGATATTTTTGAACTTGGGGAAACCACAATATTGCCTAAAATTGGCCTTATTGCACAATGGTTGAATGCCCGTTATGGATCACAAAACCATGACTTGTGAGCTTTGAGTCCAACGACTTCTTTGTAAACCACTTAAGCTCTTCATTTCTTTTTCTTTTTTATGTGGGACTCTTATGTGAGTTCCAACACTCCCCTCACACAAGAGCCCATAAGCACCGGGCCTTTCATTAGACTTTTCATCATACGATCACATTGGACCTTCACTATAACATGCCACTTGAGCCTCCTCTCCATACGAGCCAGCAATTGGCCGCCTTGAAAAAAAGTTTTTGTCCAATTTTTTTCTGAGCTTTCAACCAAGCCTTTTGCCCACCCTGTCGCCCAACTCTTGCCTACCCGATAAATCATTTAGCCTAGTCCAGTTTTTGCCCATCCTGTAGCAAACTAGTCTTCTCCACCTCTCATTTTTCTTTCCTAAATCCTAGACAGTCTTGGACTCTCGAAAAATGAAACATGAGGAGTGAGATAGAACTTGCAACTTACTAATTTATCGAATGATGATTTGTTAGTTGCTATCCGTGACTTAAATTATGCGTTCTCCTTCCTCTTTCTCTTTTGTTCCTTTATTTCTCTCGACATATCGAGGTCGGTCAACTTAATTTACAATTCTATGCTAAAATCTTATGAATTTAGGGCTAATTGCCAAGGACATTTATAAATCAACTTTCAATTATTAATCATCACTATTTTATAAATTTTTAATTTTTAGTGTTAATTTTCAAAGACATAATTAATAAATAATTCAAACAAAAAATTTGGGGAACATTGCCCCCGGACCGCACTTGGTTTTGCCCATCCTGACATGAGATCCTACATCTGCCTCTAAATAAAACTATTGCAAAATGAAGCTCCAATGTTGCTATTGAAGCTCACAAAACATGTAATTTGATTAGGGTTCATCTAAATACACTCATGTTTTTACTCTATACACCCCTTCCTTTTTTGTTTTTTTTTCTCTATACATCCCTCGGTCCCACCATTAACCCCACCTCTTTTATATTTTTAATTTATTTGGTTGAAAAAACAATATTATTCAAAAATAATACTATTGAAATATAATATTAGAATTTTTATTTTAATACTTTGTGTTCTGATGTGAATTTTGTTATATGTTTATAATTATTTTAATTTGAATTTTTATGATGTGAATTTTTTTTGTATGTTTTTAATTATTTTACATTGAATTTTTATGATGTGAATTTTTTTTGTAGGTTTGTCATCATTTTAGTATGAATTATAATTTTTATGATGTGAATTTTTTTGTAGGTTTGTAATCATTTTAGTATGAATTATAATTTTTATTATGTGAATTCTTTTGTATGTTTGTAATTATTTTAGTTTGAATTTTTATGATGTGAATTTTTTTTGTAGGTTTGTAATCATTTCAGTATGAATTATATCTTTATTATGTTGTGAATTCTTTTGTATGTTTGTTATTATTTTATTTTGAAGTTTTATGATGTGAATTTTTTATATGTTCGTAATTATTTTACATTGAATTTTTATGATGTGAAAGTTTTTTGTAGGTTTGTAATCATTTCAATATGAATTATAATTTTTATGATGTGAATTCTTTTGTATGTTTGTAATTATTTTAGTTTGAATTTTTATGATATGAATTTTTTTATATATTTGTAATTATTTTACATTGAATTTTTATGATGTGAAATTTTTTTTAGGTTTGTAATCATTTCAGTATAAATTATAATTTTATGAAGTGAATTCTTTTATATGTTTGTAATTATTTTATTTAGAATTTTTATGTTGTGAATTTTTTTGTATGTTTGTAATCATTTTACATTGAATTTTTATGATGTGAAATTTTTTTGTAGGTTTGTAATCATTTCATTATGAATTATAATTTTTATGATGTGAATTCTTTTGTATGGTTGTAATTATTTTAGTTTGTATGTTAAATTACTGTAATACCCTTTCAAGTATTATAAATACATGTCTTTAGTATCATTTTCTCTACATCTTTTTTTTTTCCGTATATTCTACTCTACATTTGGTTGTAGATAAAGTTACTCATCCACTATAATTTAAGAAACTTATCTATAATATTTTTCAAACGTTGGATAATTATATAAGTTTATGGGCCGACGATTTAAGATTATCCAGTGGAGGATCAAGCGAGGTATTTTCATACATTATTGTTTGTACAACTTTTTTTAACAAATTTACACGCACATATATGCATATACATATTTCTAATGTTAATATTAATTAATTTCTAAGCATGATAATCCAAGCCGAGAAGAAGTTGGATCAACATCTAAGCAAGTTGGATCAACGTTCGAGCAAGTTGAGCAAGATTTTACAACAGATACAGTATGTTTATATGTAAATGGTATAGTTACAAACACTATATTACAAAATTCTAATTATTTTATAATATGTGTAGATATTTCAGTCTTGAGAAGAATTAATCCAATGGGCACGTCATACTGGACTAAATCTTGGGTTCATTGTTATCATCTTACGGTAAAGCGTCACAAATTGTTAATGGCATGTGAGCGTGGTGGAAATTATAGATCCTTGAAAAACTCAACAAAACTTACAGGGTCTAAGAAAGGCAATTGCCCATTTCGATTGAAAGGAATGAAATTGAAAACCAATGATGATTGGATGATCAGGGTTCTTAGTGAAATTCATAATCAACCAGCAACAGTTTACATGGAGGACATTCGTTAGCTGGTAGACTCACAATTGAGGAAAACAATAGTATGATATCTTAACGAATTTGGTAAAGGCATGCAACATATTGTCTACACTAAAGAGTCTACCAACAAGAAATTGACTCAAGAAAAGGTTTTGGGACAAAAAAAATGGGGCACATTCAACAAAATGTGGTCAGCTTGGGTTATCTCAGAATTGGAGTATGAATATGAATTTCATCTTGCGGAAATTGAGTTAGAATTTTATAATTTTCCTATGATTCTTACTTACTTAAAGGACGTTTGGCTAGCTCCTTACAAAGAGAAGTTTGTATTTGAGTGGACAAACAGGTGCATGTATTTTGGAAATACAACGAAAAACAGGGCAGAGAGTCAACATGTAAATTTGAAACTCAAGGTAATTTTGAGTCGATATGGTCCATCATTCATAATTTGCTTGAATGTCAATTTACAGCAATAAAGAGTACCTTGGAGAAGAGCTTAAATGTTGTTCAACATAAATTTCGAACATCATATTTCAAAGAGCTTAGAGGATTTGTGTCTGAACAAGCTTTACAAAAAGTCTTAGAAGAGATGGATCGGGCAAAAGTTGTTGGACTCAACATTCAACCATGCAGATGTATTGTTCCGTTAACTCGTGGACTTCCTTGTGCACATGAGATATCATTATATGCATGCGAAAAATGGCCAATTCCTTTATCTATTATTGGTCGTTTTTGGAAAAAACTTGACTTCAAGCCAAGCGAGTTATTAGAAGATGATGATCTCAACTGTACGGTTGAGATGGAGCAAATTGTGGAATAATTTCAAATGAATCCACAGTCTGGTAAAATTGGACTATTGAGGAAGCTACAAGAGATAATCAAATCTTCCACTACCTCACTTTTGGAACCAAAATTCATACAAAATACACGTGATCGACCCTCATTGAGAAAGAATGATAGATCGACTCGTAGAAATCCATCTGCATTTGAGTATGTGGAAGCTTCTTTAAAGAATTCATATGTACCTCATCGTCATAGTTGTTCATTAATTGGCATTGTTTCATCAACATCAAGACGAGGACGACAACTTCTATCACCAAGTTATGTCAACCAAATTCCCTTAATACTGAGAAGACACGTCGTGAATGTCATCGATGTACCAGATGACGATAATTGTGGGTTTAGAGCTATTGTTGGCTTGTTAGGTATTGAAGGAGGTGAAATTGCTTGGTCTTCTGTTAGGCGTGATTTAATTGAAGAGCTAAGGGCATTTTGGGAAGAGGATATATCTTTGTTTGGCAGTTATGAGCGGGCATGCTATATTCACAATGTGCTTGTAATTTTCGAGATAAATAAACCAACACCAATCAACTGTTGGATGAATATGTATAATATGGGACACCTTATCGCATCAAGGTACAACATCGTCTTGCATCTCATAAGCGATGTACAATCTTTGACTTTTTTACCATTGCGATCCATCCCACCTCCACATATAGAACGTAGTGTCATCACTATTGGATATGTGAATGGTAACCACTTTGTTTAGGTATTTATGAGTGAGAATTATCCGATGCTCCCTATTATGTTCCAGTGGTTTTCATACATGTATGATTGTGCAACAGAATGAGCGACGCTATATAAGAAACAACTCCGTGATTATGAGAAGTTTGTTCATTCGATGATTATGAGAAGCTTGTTCATTCGATAAATGTATCTCAACCCATTGTAGACATAACATCTGATTAATGTGCTTGTATTGATAACAATATTATTTTTTTACCAAATAAATTAAAAATTATAACCAAATAACTTAGAGATTGTAAAAATATAAAATATAAATTAAAAAATATAAAAATCTAAATCATACAAATATAAAAATATAACAATATAAATTATACAAATATAAAAATATAAATTATAAAATATAAAAAAGATGGGGTCAATGGTGGGACCGTGGATGTATAGAGAAAAAAAAAATTGAAGGGTGTATAGAGTAAAAATGTGGGTGCATTTAGACTTCGACATTTGATTAATGGATTACCTTTTGATTATTTCAACAATGTTTTGTGAGTTTCAATAGTAGCATTGGAGCTTCATATTGCAACAGTTTTTTCAAGAACAAGCTAAAGGAAAATCCAGAACAGGATCATCACCATCAACATAAGCTCTCATTCATTATCTGACATAAACCATAACATTAAACATTAGGGCTTGTAAGCCTCACAGAAGTCTCAAAGGACAACTACAGTAAACTTGACCAAGACTAACACAAATAACACAAACTTAAGAACTAACAAAACACACATACAACCACGCATGTATTAGGAAGGGCATTACATGCTTCGACGGTGAAGGCTATATACAAGACTCCCAAATTTGAAAACCAACCCACACAAGCAACATGGACTCATCTAACTTGACTGCATCATATCATTGTGATATAGTGTACTGAAGCCCTGATTGGACCTCTATTTTGAGGTTCTAATGTCCTTTAATTAGGATGTTCTAGCACTTAGTTAATGTATTTGATTGCATTTTAGCTTAATTTTACACTTACAAATGTTTCCCCTTGGTTTTGTAGGAATCGGACCTTGTTCGGGCAAGTTGGAGCACTTTTTGGGCACTTTTTGCTGTGAGGTGTCGGGACACTTCCCAAGGTGTCCAGACACTTACCGTCCGGACACCCACAGTACCCGTCCGGACACTTTCTTCACAAATTGAGACAGAGGCTCACAAAGTTGGAGGCATGAAGCGTCCGGACACCCGTCCGGACACCTACGGCGAATCTGCAATTTTCTGCACCGAAATTTCAAGGGCATTTGGGGTAAATCATGTATGTAACCAATGAGAAATGATTTTATAAGGGTAGTTAGGTATTTTCTATTGTAAAAAGAGAAGAAAACCCTAAGATTTGGTTGGCTTCCTCATTATTCATCTCCTCCAACTTCTTGCCTCCATTGTTTTTCTCTCTATTTCTCTCTCTAAGTTTTTCTTGGTTTCTTGTGATTTCGTGTGTAGACATTGATTTTCATCTATAAAATTGATGTTTATGTCCATTATGATGAGTGGCTAAGTTCTCTTTCTAGTTTCTAGTCCCAAACGGTGGGTGCTCGGTTTCAATTACTCAAGGTATGCTCAAAGAATCGTAGCTTCGATTTCTCCCTTTTAATTTCGTGATAGTTGTGTGATTGGATCTATGGGAATGACATATTTGATTGTATTCTTGGATTGTCTAGTCTAGGGATTGCATCTAATGTGTTCGATTGAGAATTGTTAAACCCATTGCATGATTTCCTTAATTAATTGAGTTTTTCATTGCATTGCTATTAATTATGTGTATTGATGATGGGGTTTTGGGTTAATTTAGGAATGTACATGGGAGAGTTATGGTTAATTGATCTTTGAGTGTGAAACTAGGGTGTTAGCCAAGCCGAGCCCCAAGGGGGAACATTAATCCATAATATTAGGTGCTTATCCCTTTGCGTTCATCGTAGATTAAGAGACCCGATGGCCTACATGTATGAATTGAAGTCTTATAACCCAATTCTCTTTGCATATGCATGATTGATAGTATCACACAATGCATTGTGTATGGTTGTGTGTGTTTGCAATGATGCCTTGAGTATGAGAACCGAGTAGCCACCGGGACAGATTAGAGACTAGGTTTTTAATTAATTGTTTTAAATCCAATTCGTGCTTACTTTGATTACAAAATCGCTCATGCTACCGAGTCATTCGGCCCATTTCTTTTACTTGCTTTTATTTGATATTCATTGTGTTTATTAGTGTTAGCTAGTCATTTGCATATCATTCACTTCAAAGTTGCATTGCTTCCTCGTGGATCGATACCGGACTCACCGGTTTATTACTTGACGATACCCTACACTTGGGGTAAGTACACACACACACTTTGGTGTCGGTCAAGTTTTTGGCGCCGTTGCCGGGGAAGCGAGTGTCAAAGACGGAGTTGGGTGGCTTGTAGATGCTAGCTTTATGCTATTAAACGCCATCAAATAAGGAAGGAGCACGGTCACGCTTCAAGGGTAACTTCGTTCCTCCCTTTTACTTGCTTTCTAGTGTAGTTGCTGCAAAGAAAAAAAAAATTGTGAGGAGAACTTGGCGGATGGGGCTAACTTAGATTCCTGTGGGCGATGGATGCCACCTTGTTTGCTGCTCAGTAGTGATACGTTGTTTGAGAGAGCTTTGCGCATTTTTCTTTCTATCACTACTTGCTACATCTTGGTGTGTAATTGTTCCTGAGGTTGATTGTCATTCTATTCCTATCTTTGCTCTTGTTCTTGCTTGATATTGCTCTTGGTTGTTTGTTGATTGAAAAATCTGGTGTTACTTGACTTGGTTGGTTGTCATCTTTCGTGTTACTTGATAGCTTTGTTTGCCATCATGTCTCATCTTAGAGATAACGTTAGTGGGCATGGGTCTAATAGAGATGGGAGAGGTGGTGACATAAATGCGAGTGATGCGGGGAGTGTACGTGGGGGTGATATCAACCTTGATGTATTACGTCGTCTTTTGCAACGTGTGAACATTGATGAATTGATGAATCCAGCGCAAGGGCAAGATGCCCAAAATGTGCCAAATGCCCGAAATTTACCAAATGTTCAAGTTGAGCATGCTTTGCAAAATGCACCTCAACCACTTCAACAAGACAATGCGGCACAAATTGCCCCACAAAATGTCTACCAACCTCCCAATATGCCTCCCGCATATAATTTTGTGCATCCTATGTATTATCAAATGCCACAAGTGCCACAATATGCTCCCTTCGGACAAAATTTACATGCACCATGCCCAAGAGCATCGCACTTTGAGGGAGCTCACGCATCCCGCAAGGCAAACTCAACCTTCTTGCATCATCATGCCACCGAACCAACAAAATGTGAGCCTTAAACCATCAATGTTCCAAATGATTCCCAAATTCCATGGAATGGAATCGGAACGACCATATTCACATGTGCGTGATTTTGAATCGGTGTGTACTACTTTTGGTGATGTTACATGTACACAAGAAATTTTGAGACTCAAACTTTTTCCATCCTCTTTGAAGGATCATGCAAAACAATGGTTTGAGAACTTGCGCCCCCAATCCATTGCGACTTGGGCGGCAATGCAAGAAGAATTTCTCAACAAATATTTTCCTTCCCACCGTACCATCTCTTACCAAACACAAATCATGAATTTTCATTGCAAAGAACATGAAACTTTCTTCCAAGCTTGGGAGAGGTTTAAGGATTTGTTGTTTATGTGTCCTCACCATGGATTTCAAAAATTTCAAATTGTGAATTTCTTCCACAAATCTTTGACTCCATCTTTGAAGAAATTGGTTTCCACTATGACTCAAGGTGATTTTTTGAATAGGGATGCCAATGAGGCATTCACTTTCTTTGATGGGTTGGCGGAGGAATCCCGATCTTGGGAAGCTCCTCCACTAACCCGACATGATGTTATGCCTAGCTCTAGTGGCAAGTTTGTGTTGAATGAAAATGATGATGTGCATGCTAAACTTGCTTTGTTGTCCAAGAAATTGGAGTCCTTAGAGTCACAAAAGGCCCCTATAAATGTGGTTGGTGTTGATGACCAAGTTGCTTGTACTTTGTGTGAAAGTAGGGATCATAGGACGGATGAGTGTAATGCCTTACCGGCTTGTAAGGAAGTCCTATTTGGGCAAGGTTACAATGGGAACAATTCTCAGAACTTTAGGAAGCCCTACCCTACCAATCACCAAGGCAACAATTCGTACAATGAGAACTACCCTTGGAGGAATCATCCAAACTTTGGGTGGAGGAATGATGGGAATGCTCAATCCCAATCACTCCCCAATCCACCCCAACAACAATTGCCTCCTCCAAGTGTTGCACAACCACCTCCACAACCTTACATTCCACCTCCTAAGAGGTCTCTTGAAGACACTCTTAACATTTTCATGCAAGCTCAAATAGGGGAGAATCAAAAGGCCACCGAATTCCAAGAACAAACCAATAGGGCTAGTGAGGATATTAAGAGTCAAATCACTAAGGTCACCCAAGCTCTCACCACATATGAGAAGGGTAAATTCCCAGCTCAACCATACCCCAATCCATCCAAACAAGCCAATGTGCTAGAATCTACTAGTGGGGGGGCAAGTGGACATGAACAAGCCCAATCCATCCTCACTTTGAGGAATGGACTCATTGTGGATAGACCCATACCAAATGAGAATGTTGATCAAAGTGATGATGTGCAGAATTTTGGTGATAAAGTGGGGAAAAAGGACGAAGGAAATAGTGGAAAGGAAGAGAGTTTGGAGAAAATTGTGCAGGAAAATGATTCACTAGGTGCAAGTGTTCGGACACCTATTTTGGATTGTCCGGACACTTCATCCAGAAATTCAGAAAAATGTGAGAAAATACCAAGAGAAGAAGAGGAGAGTGAGGGGCAATCATATAGGACAAGGGTAGAAACGTCTAAGGATAGAGAGTGTATCCCAAAGCCACCATTTCCTCACCGATTAGGGAAGAAAACCAATGAGGCTCTACACAAAGAGATGTTTGAACTTTTCAAACAAGTGAAAGTGAACATACCTCTTCTAGATGCCATCAAACAAGTTCCCTCGTACGCAAAGTTCCTCAAGGATTTGTGTACCGTGAAACGCAAATTGAATGTGAAGGAGAAGACTTTTCTTACGGAGCAAGCAAGCTCCATCTTACAAGCCACCACTCCACCTAAATATAAGGATCCTGGTTGCCCTACCATTCCAATAGTCATAGGAAACCATAGGATTGAGCAAGCATTGTTGGATTTAGGTGCTAGTGTTAATCTCCTTCCATACTCGGTCTATCAACAATTGGGGTTAGGTGAGCTTAAGCCTACAAGAATTACCTTGCAACTAGTCGATAGATCCGTCAAGATTCCTAGAGGAATAGTTGAAGATGTGCTAGTTCAAGTGGATGAATTCTATTTCCCGGTTGACTTTGTGGTTTTAGATACTCAACCCCTCCCTAGCTTTAGCAAACCAATCTCGGTCCTTCTAGGTAGACCCTTCCTAGCAACTTCAAATGCTTTGATCAATTGTAGGAATGATGTCATGGTGCTATCTTTTGGGAATATGACAGCGGAGATGAACATCTTTAATGTGTCTAAGCAAATGGGAGAGTTTGAAGACATTAGGGAAGTAGATTGGATCCATTCATATGTTGAGGAGAACTTAGAGAAAACTCTTGCTAGGGATTCGGTGGAAGGTGTGCTAGCTTTGAGTGAAAAAGGTAGTCAATTTTTAGTTGAGGAAGAGGAAATTAATGAGGTTTTGGAGTCTTTAGTTATCCATAGCATAGGACGATTCAACCCACCCATTGAGGAATTAGAACCTTCCAAGAATAAGCTTGAATCATCTCTAGAGCATCCACCAACACCGGAAAGGAAACCCTTACCAAGTGAGCTGAAATATGTGTTTTTGGGAGAGAATGAGTCATACCCCGTTGTGATATCTTCCCTACTTACTTCTTTCCAAGAAGAGAAACTTGTTCAGGTGTTGCAAAGGTATAGAAGAGCAATAGGTTGGACAATTGCTGATTTGAAGGGTATTAGTCCTTTGGTTTGTACTCATAGGATTTACATGGAAGAGGAAGCTAACCCCATTAGACAAATGCAAAGACGTTTAAATCCGAACATGAAGGAGGTAGTTAGGGGGGAGGTGCTAAAATTGCTTGACGCGGGGATAGTTTATCCCATAGCGGATTCCAAATGGGTATCTCCTACCCAAGTGGTCCCCAAAAAGTCCGGAGTTACGGTAGTTAAGAATGACAAGAACGAATTGGTTCCCACTCGAATTCAAACCGGGTGGCGTATGTGCATTGACTACCATAGACTCAATATGGTTACTCGAAAAGACCATTTCCCCTTACCCTTCCTTGATCAAGTCCTTGAGAGAGTGGCGGGTAGAGCCTATTATTGCTTCCTCGATGGGTATTCCGGATATAATCAAATAGAGATTGCCTTAGAAGACCAAGATAAAACCACATTCACATGTCCATTTGGAACTTTTGCTTATAGGCGCATGCCTTTTGGGTTATACAATGCTCCGACTACCTTTCAAAGGTGCATGATGAGTATCTTTAGTGACATGGTTGAGAAGATTGTGGAGGTCTTTATGGACGATTTCTCGGTTTATGGAGATACCTATGACCAATGCCTTGCTAATTTGGCATGTGTGTTAAAAAGATGTGAGGAGAGCCAATTGGTTCTCAATTGGGAAAAGTGTCATTTTATGGTGACACATGGAATTGTATTGGGACACATTGTGTCATCCAAAGGGATAGAGGTTGACAAGGCAAAAATTGAATTAATTCAAAAGTTACCTCTCCCTACATGTGTTAAAGATGTGAGATCTTTTTTGGGTCATGCGGGTTTCTATAGAAGGTTTATTAATTCTTTTAGTTCCATTGCCAAACCTTTAAGTAACTTGCTTGCTCAAGATGTCTCTTTTGAATGGACACCACAATGTCAAAAAGCCTTTGATGATTTGAAAGGTGCCCTCACCACCGCACCCATTATGCAAACTCCCGATTGGAGTATGCCCTTTGAACTCATGTGTGATGCAAGTGATGTGGCGGTTGGGGCGGTTCTAGGACAAAGAAAAGAGAAAAATGTTCATGTTATATACTATGCTAGTAAGACCTTGAATGATGCTCAAGTGAATTATACCACCACCGAAAAGGAATTACTAGCTATAGTCTTTGCCTTGGACAAGTTTAGGTCTTATTTGGTTGGCTCGAAAGTCATCATCTTTACCGACCATGCGGCTTTGAAGTATTTACTTTCAAAAGCGGATGCCAAGCCTAGGTTGTTAAGATGGATTCTCTTACTTCAAGAATTTGACCTTGAAATTAAAGATAAGAAAGGAGTGGAGAATGTAGTAGCCGACCATTTATCTAGACTTCCCGGACAAAATTTGATTTCACATGGCATACCCATCAATGAACATTTCCCGGATGAACAACTCCTCTTCACTCATGCCATCTCTTCTAAATTGACTCCATGGTATGCGGACATTGCCAACTTTTTGGTGACCGGAAACATGCCATCTCATTGGAGTAAGATTGATAGATCCAAATTTCTTCGCAATGTGCGAAACTTCTTTTGGGATGACCCATATTTGTTCAAGTATTGTTCCGATCAAGTGATTAGGAGATGCATCCCCGATAATGAATTTGAAAGTGTCATGGCCTTCTGCCATAAATATGCTTGTGGAGGCCATTTTTCCTCCAAAAAGACCGCGGCCAAAATTCTTCAAAGTGGCTTATATTGGCCTTCTTTGCACAAAGATGTCCATGCTTATTGCCTATCTTGTGACAATTGCCAAAGGTTAGGTAATTTAGGAAAACGTGAGATGATGCCCCTCCAACCCATTAACATCTTGGAAATTTTTGATTGTTGGGCCATTGATTTCATGGGACCCTTCCCTAATTCATTTGGTTATTTGTATATCTTGGTTGGTGTGGATTATGTGTCAAAGTGGGTGGAGGCCATTCCTTCTCGAACAAATGATCACCAAGTTGTGATAAAATTTGTAAAAGAAAACATTTTCTCAAGATTTGGGATGCCTCGAGCCATCATAAGTGATGGTGGGTCTCACTTTTGCAATGCCCCGGTTAGAACTTTGATGAAACGATATGGCATTTTGCACAAAGTTGGCACCCCATATCATCCACAAACAAGTGGCCAAGCGGAATTGGCAAATAGGGAGATTAAACGTATTCTTGAAAAAACGTCCCAATAGAAAAGATTGGTCTTCAAAATTGATTGATGCTTTGTGGGCTTACCGTACTGCGTATAAGACTGCCCTTGGAATGTCTCCTTATAGACTTGTCTATGGCAAGGCTTGCCACTTGCCGGTGGAATTGGAGCACAAGGCCTATTGGGCCATTCGCACTTTGAATGACTCCACCGATCAAGTTGGGGGGCATCGCAAACTCCAAATCCAAGAGATTGAGGAGTTGAGGAATGATGCTTTTGAAAATGCCAAAATTGCTAAGCTTAAAATGAAAAGATATCATGACAAGCACATTATGAGGAAAGTTTTTCATGAGGGGCAAAAGGTTCTTCTATACAACTCCAGGTTACACTTGTTTCCCGGGAAGTTGCGTACCAAATGGACCGGACCTTTTATTGTCCGCAAGGTTTCCCCATATGGAAGCCTTGACATTGATGATCCTAGGAGTGGAAAGACTTTAAAGGTTAATGGCCAACGTTTGAAACCATACTTGGAAAATTTTAATGAATTGGCCGAAGAATGGGACCTTGTGGATCCCATCCCTTCCTAGTGTGCGTGAAAAGATCTCTCTTGTATATATGTTAGTGTTAGTTTGTTTTTCATTCATTTTTGGTGTGTTTTTGTATGTTCACAATGCATTTCACAATTTGTTCTTGCCTTGTTTTCAATTCTTGACATTGGGCACAATGTCTCATTTACGTTGGGGGGTGAGGGAATTGTGAATCCATTGTGAAACTTGCATCATTTTGATGTGCTTTTGTGAATATCAAAAATTTGAAAATTTTGAACAAAAAAAGAAAAGAAAAAGTCTTGTTGTGTCATGCTTGGATAGTGTGGTTGGTATTAACTTTTTCAGGATATGCTTCGTTTCTCATGATTCCGACCACTTTTGAAGAGTATGGTATGATTTTCTACCCTCTATCCTATTGTGTTGTGCTTTGTTGTTCATACATGCTAGATGGACTTTAGGAGGGGATGGTAGACGCTTTTGGGATTCACTACCAATTTGAACGTTAATTTATTATTCTTGTTCAAACGTGCAAGTGTATAGTAGGTTTCTTGATTTCTTTTGTGAAGTTGATACATGCAATTGAGTGGGATAACTATGATCAATTTCTCTTGGAATGACTGAGACCTAGTTTGATATCAAAATTGTGTAGTTGAGCAGACATCTTGGCATTAAAGCATTTGTATGACTGCATTTTTGGATCCTTTTGTCTGAAAAATTACCTTTTTACCCTTCTCATTCTTTTGATATACATTGGGTTTTGGGTGATGCTCTTCATTGATATTCATTTGGCATCCTATGAGCGTGTTCTTCAATAGCTTTGCAAATATTATATTTGATTACTGAGAAGTGTGATTTTTGTATTTGCCACTTGCTTGTGAACTTAGGATTGAAGGATTCACTAGGTTGAGAGATTTGAGCTTAGCCTATTCATTTGTGAGTGATTAGAAGCCCTAAATTTCTTTAAGCCTCTTGATTTCACTTACAAGCCTTGTGTGTGAGCTATTTTCCCAAATATTTCCCACCTTTGGTTGCAAGGTTGAGTAGGAGCTTGAAAAATAAATCGGTAGTGATATTACCCCTCCTTATTATGAGAAAAAAATTGTGAGGGTTGTTGTATAAATGATGTTATATACAAAAAAAAAAAAAAAGAAAAAAAAAAGAAAAAAAATGCATAGAAAAGAGAAGAAAAACATCAAAAAGAGATGTATGCAATAAAGAATCCCTTGTGTGTAAAGAATGAGAAGTGTTTGAATTTGTGGTACAATGGAAGGGGTGACAAAATGAGATTTTAGCTCACATGTTTGAACTTAACCTTGCAACTTGTTACCTAGATCCAAATTCTTCCTACCTTGTCCCATGACCACATTACAACCCAGTTAACCTTTTGATGAATTTGATCCAAGGTAAGCAAGTGAGTTGGTGAATGCATTAGTTGCTCTTGTAGGTGATTTCTTTCTCAAAGCTATGCCCATCCAAAATTATCTTTCATAAACACATACATTTAATCCAATTGTGTAAGTCATTCACTTAGCACAATGCTTTTATGTTTTTGTGTACATTCGGGATTGGGGATTTATGAACACCAAAAGGTTCCATAACAAGGTTTTACTTGTGTGAATGTGTTGAGTTGTCTTGCGTGATTGCACATATATTTTACATAGTATAAAATGTTCTTAGTCATCTTTGAGGAGATTGAGATTGGTTGTCCAAAGATTTTGCATGTTTTCGACTAGCGGGGGAATTAGGGGATTAGCTTTATTTCTTGCATGTGAAAATTTAAGAATCATTTATGGTGCTTTCAAAGTAATAGTGATCCCTTGGTAAGTGTTTGTGGGTATCGCTCTGATAAGCCCTCATGAGACTACAACTCGTCCACTAGGGTGACCTAGGGGTTTAAAGGCTTGTTGCATGCGCTAAATGCAACCGTGATGCCTACGTTAGTGAGTTAGGATTTTATTTAGCAAATTTTAGTTTTAGGTAGTGGTTGCATTGCTAGGGACTAGCAACGTCTAAGTTGGGGGGTGTGATTGGACCTCTATTTTGAGGTTCTAATGTCCTTTAATTAGGATGTTCTAGCCATTAGTTAATGTATTTGATTGCATTTTAGCTTAATTTTACACTTACAAATGTTTCCCCTTGGTTTTGTAGGAATCGGACCTTGTTCGGGCAAGTTGGAGCACTTTTTGGGCACTTTTTGCTGTGAGGTGTCGGGACACTTCCCTGGGTGTCCGGACACTTACCGTCCGGACACCCACAGTACCCGTCCGGACACTTTCTTCACAAATTGAGACAGAGGCTCACAAAGTTGGAGGCATGAAGCGTCCGGACACCCGTCCGGACACCTACGGCGAATCTGCAATTTTCTGCACCGAAATTTCAAGGGCATTTGGGGTAAATCATGTATGTAACCAATGGGAAACGATTTTATAAGGGTAGTTAGGTATTTTCTATTGTAAAAAGAGAAGAAAACCCTAAGATTTGGTTGGCTTCCTCATTATTCATCTCCTCCAACTTCTTGCCTCCATTGTTTTTCTCTCTATTTCTCTCTAAGTTTTTCTTGGTTTCTTGTGATTTCGTGTGTAGACATTGATTTTCATCTATAAAATTGATGTTTATGTCCATTATGATGAGTGGCTAAGTTCTCTTTCTAGTTTCTAGTCCCAAACGGTGGGTGCTCGGTTTCAATTACTCAAGGTATGCTCAAAGAATCGTAGCTTCGATTTCTCTCTTTTAATTTCGTGATAGTTGTGTGATTGGATCTATGGGAATGACATATTTGATTGTATTCTTGGATTGTCTAGTCGAGGGATTGCATCTAATGTGTTCGATTGAGAATTGTTAAACCCATTGCATGATTTCCTTAATTAATTGAGTTTTTCATTGCATAGCTATTAATTATGTGTATTGATGATGGGGTTTTGGGTTAATTTAGGAATGTACATTGGAGAGTTATGGTTAATTGATCTTTGAGTGTGAAACTAGGGTGTTAGCCAAGCCGAGCCCCAAGGGGGAACATTAATCCATAATATTAGGTGCTTATCCCTTTGCGTTCATCGTAGATTAAGAGACCCGATGGCCTACATGTATGAATTGAAGTCTTATAACCCAATTCTCTTTGCATATGCATGATTGATAGTATCACACAATGCATTGTGTATGGTTGTGTGTGCAATGGAGGCTTCTGAGGGAGGAATTGAAAGGGCCATTAAAGAAGGTCTGGCTTTTAGTGTGGGCAATGGAGAAAAGGTTAATTTTTGGGAAGATCTCTGGGTGGGTAATATTTCTCTCAAAGATCGTTTTCCAAGATTATTTAGCATTTCAGGGTCTCAAAGTCAATCTGTAGAGCAATTTGGTGTGTGGGATGGTCAAAGTTGGAAATGGAGGTTGGTTTGGAGAAGGAATCTGTTTCAGTGGGAGGAAGAGCAGGTTAAAGATCTTATGGGTATCATTGAGCATGTTGCTATCTACCCTTTTAAAAAGGACAAAATTATTTGGAGATTTGCAGTAGATGGGAATTTCTCAATTAAATCCTTGACTTCTGCTGCAGATTCATATGGAAGTTCTGTTCATGAAATTAATTATTCTAAAGTTTGGAGTGGTTTGGCTCCTCCAAAGGTGGATTTTTTCAATTGGTTAGTTCTGAATGACAGAGTCAATACAAGAGATAGGCTTCACAGACTAGGCATTGTGGATGATAATTTATGCCCAATTTGCAACTCTCATTCAAAGACAATTGATCATCTCCTCTTGCACTGCAATGGAGCAAATTCAATATGGTATAGAATAATGAATTGGTGGGGTATGGATTGGTGCTCTCCAAGATCAGTTTCTAATTTATTTGAAGAATGGTTGTCGTTTGCCTCTGGTAAAGATACAAAGAAAGTGTGCTATTTGATGTTTGCTACCACTACTTGGACCCTATGGACAGAGAGAAACAAGGTGATTTTTGAGGATAGTCATTTGGATTGGGAGAATATATTCTATCTAATTTTCATCAAGTATGGCTTATGGCTTAAAGCTATCAACATCCCCCTTCCTTATTGTGGCTTAGAAATTATGACTTCCAGTGATGGGTTGAAGTTCAAATCAAATTTGTGCAAAGCTGTCAGAGCTAATGTTTTCTGGATTCCCCCTCCTCTTGGATTTCTTAAATGGAATACTGATGGATCCTTTCAAGGGAACAAAGCAGGTGTTGGTGGTGTCTTAAGGGATAGCCAGGGAAAATTCATTTGCATTTTTTCAGGCTCTGTGGAATCTCAGGATGCAAATGGAGCTGAAATTAAAGCTATTAGAAAAGCTTTGGAATTGTCTGTTGAATATGAAGTAGCAGAAAGGGGTAATATAATCATAGAATCAGACTCTCTAAATTCTATTTCTTGGCTTAAGAACGACTCTAGCAATCCTTGGAAGCTTGACCAGGATTTCAATGCTATTAACAACTATCTGCAAGTTCTACCTCCAGTCACTTTTAATCATATTTGGAGGGAAGCCAATCATGTGGTTGACTGCCTGGCAAAGAAAGGAATTGAAAGAAGAGACTATCTTGTGGCTTGGTTTCCAGAAATAGTCTAAAGTTGTTCTTGTGTAGAGTACTCCAGAGGGACTCAATTATGATTGCAGATGAGCTAGCTAAATTAAGGGTCAATCAAGTTTTAGAGTTCGTTGCTTGGTTTTGAGATAGGCTCTTTCTTTTCTCGGTCTTTGCTTCCTTTTTGGAAGTTGTCTTTTAGTTTAAGGTTTGTTGTTGTTTTTCCTTTAAGGTCTTTTTGTCTGTAACCACGGTATTCCTCCGCCATAAGTGAGGGTTTTAATAAAATCTTGAGGTACCGTCCTCTTTATCAAAAAAAAAACTACAATATATCCCTGATCCTTACTTAACAATTCATGAAAATCTCAAAAAAATATTATATCAATATTGTTGGACCTATGGTCCTATATGTCTAATTTTGATGATATTAAATCATTTATAAATGATAATGAAACATTAAAGCAATATTTGATTTATATGAATTGAATTTAAATGACTATATTTTTGAGATAGTGCTGGAAATTAAGTTTTGAAAACAAACATACATGGACTAAGTTAGAGCATCAATTTTCCAATTATCATATCTTAACTAACTTAGGTCCAAATGACTTGAAACTTGAACCACATGCACATGAAGGTTTAATATATGTTCTAGGACTATAATCATGAGAAATTAAGTGCATCACATATATATTTGGTCATATGCTTAAATTCCGCCAAAACTAGGTTTTACCTAATTTTGTGCATATGTGTTCTTTGTGAACGTGGTGAACCAAATGAACTCCGATTTAAATGAAATTTTGTGTGCATCTTAGTTTCATCACTATGAACATATTTGATTTAGTAAAGTTCAAGAGAAAAGGTCATTTACACTGAGTTTGCAAAATGACTTTGAATTAACACTTAGAATTTATCGGTTTCACTATTAGTGATCTAATTGCTTGGTTGAGTGACCAAACGATTTCCGATTGTTATGAAATTTTACATGAACATTCTAATACATATAAAATGATTTATCATGCAGTAATATGAATTTTTTGTGTTGTTTTTCTAATGTAATTAACCTATGCGCTCTATATGAAGCTCTTTGAGCTTACATGCAATTGGGGAGTTCTACCTCCTATTTCCTTGTAGGTTAATCATCATTGTGGTCTCATATGGCTCAGAATTCAGTATGTTCAAGAGTGGTCGAAGTCCTGTTTCTAAGAATGAGCTTGGAGCTCTAGGAAACTATGAAAAATCCTATATTTGCCAACTTTCCACTAAGGCATTTAATCAAGTTGAATGAATCCAACATTGAGGCTATTGGTTGTGGTCTTCATGGAGATACAACTCTTTTCAAACATGTGGGAAAAACCTTGTCCTCTCTATCATTAGTGATATATTCTTGTTTGACATTTTCACTCAAGACATGTGCTACCAAGAAAGTTAGGTTGGTGCAATCAAACAAGATCCTTGACTAAGAGTTCACTTTTGAAGTCTTTGATTCAAAATGAAGGGACAAGATGGCATAGTACAATCTACATCCATGATTGAGAATTAAAGAGAGTTTGAATGGTCAAGATTTGAAGACATACATTGATCAAAGGGTTGTGCTTGTGACAATACTTATGGAAGATCATTAGTGATATATTCTTGTTTGACATTTTCACTCAAGACATGTGCTACCAAGAAAGTTAGGTTGGTGCAATCAAACAAGATCCTTGACTAATGGATCACTTTTGAAGTCTTTGATTTGATGACTGCAAAATTACATTGATTTTATACCTCTCTTTGTTAACTTATTGCTTTGTTTTCAAGTCAAACTTGGGTGTTTTACGTTATTTTTGTTTGCATTTCAGTTAATCGAATCCTAGACGATGAATTATGTTAATGGCAATTTTGACAATGTTATTGGACATGTACATGCGAGTCTTGGTAATTTCAGCAAAATCTGTCACTGTTCAGTCCAGCCCACTTGTGAAGGTCACCATAAATCCTTTGAGAAGATCTGGGTTTTGTGTCATATACCGTTGAAAAGATATGGAAGTCTAGTTTCTGAAGAATTTTACAGTTTGTGATTCCGAGTTTTGTGGACAGAGTTATGACAATTTGAATACGGACTGCGCAGGCCAGAAAATCAGGAATCCGGGCTCATACTTAACAATATTGGTTTGAGACTTCTTGAAAGCCCAGGGACGTTTCCAGCCTTTGAAGGAAGCTAATAGAGCATCAATTTATGATTTGAATGAATCTTTGACTATTATGATTCAATATTTCAGCTGGAGGAAATCTTTATGCAAGAGGAAACTAAAGGATTCTAATTGTACTAGGATTATATTGTTTCCTTTCATACGGATGACTTTAACCTAACCAAGGATGATATAAAAGGGGTTGGCATACACAGCAAGAGAGGGCAGACCGAGGGGAAAGACTCACGAATCACATAAGGGCAGGATATTGGAGAGCAACATCACTAGGAGAGAAGAAAGCAACAAGGTTCTTAAAAGGGGAATCCTCTTCACCAAGCTTACTTTGTAAAGGGTGTTCTTTTTCTTAAGTTCTTGATGTTATTATCTCTTGAATTGTTGATGTTTTTATATATTATGTGTGGCTAAACTCTTTACTAGGGATTCGATGTAGCCTAGCATGACTATTCTATGTCTTAATTAATTCGTTGCTAATTCAAGTTTCTAGTTTTATTCATTGTGCGTCATAATATCATGTGTTGATTTAATGACTGATCACCATTATTTAGATACATGTTTGAGACAAGATTACACCACGATCAATGGGTAAACTTGATATAGCTCTTGTGAATGAATGAGATGTTGTTGAAGCACGATCCATGCATAAACACTCTTGGTTCTTGATGTTCTTCTTGCACTCAATGCATTCTTGTTTGTAATCTTGACCATAATCAATGGCTAGATAACAATTTAAGAATAGTTGATCTTGACCACAATCAATGGCGTTTCATATTTTAGATAAGAACGAACCTTAGAAACGAGAATTGAATCTTAACCAAATAAGACATAGAATAGGATTGCTATGGTGAAATCGAAGTCCTAGTTTGCATTCTCTTGATTGAAAACACCCTAAATCTTTCTAATATTCTTGTACTTTCTCGATTTTCAAATTCACACAACTTCTCTTTAATTTTCAGAAATAATTTAGTTTTATCTCGAGACATTCGAATTGAGTAGAATTGGAATTACTTGACAAATCTCCGTGGGATCGACCTCGCTATTGCATACCTATGCTATATTTGTATTCGTGCGCTTGCGAGTTAATTAAAATTACAACAAGTTTTTGGCGCCGTTGCCGGGGATTGTGTTTAAGAATTTCAATTTGCTAATTCAAATTGGGGTCTCGAAAGTCTTCCTTACATTTTTTTTTTATTTTATTTTTATTTTTATTTTTTTTTTCCTGGGCAGATTTGGTGGCTGTCTTTACCGACTATTCTGGACTGTTTCAGCAAGGTTTACTAGGCTTATAGTATATCAACGGAAAGCGGAAGAAGTCTACTCTCCAGCCTAAGAAACAGATCAGGATTCCGAGTTATAACCAGAAAGTTATCATCAAAAGAGTAGACAGTGTTCTGAGTTGACAGATTTTCAAAATTTTCAGCTTTGGATGCAAGGACGCCGATCACAAGAAGGAGACGTGCTTCCATTGAACGATAACATTGAAGGAGTTCTAAGGACTAGAAATCAACCAAAGGTAGACGAGACTGACATCAAATCTGAGGAAGAGGAAACAATTGAACCAATGGAGGACAACAATGATACACGTTGTTTGGAGGAATTCGCTCGGCCGACTATTCCTACTTCACCATCATGCATATTACTTCCAACTGCAGCTAGAAATTATGAGTTGAAATCTCTACACTTTAATATGCTTCCAAGTTTCTATGGTTTACCTAATGAGGATCCTTTGACTTTCATGAAAGAATTTTATGCTACTGTTAGTACTTTTCCTTTGTAGGGTGTGACTGAGGAACAACTGAAGATGAGATGCTTTCCATATACCCTGAAGGATCAAGCTAAGTTTTGGCTGATGTCTCTAACACCAGGATCATTCACTTCATGGGATGCCATATACAACAAATTTGTAGGGAAGTTTTACTCACATCAGAAAACTGGTGCATTCAGACGTCAAATCTCCACATTCACACAAGCTGATGGTGAACCATTCCATGAGGCGTGGGAACGTTATAAATTGCTTTTACTTCAATGCCCGCATCATGGTTATACTTTGGAGTTATAAATGCAATTTTTTTATGATGGACTAACCCAAACATGTCAATCTATTGCTGATAATGCTGCAGGTGGTGCAATGTTCAAAAAGGCTCCTCAAGACGCTTATGACATTTATGAGATGCTTGGATCCAATTCACAACAAAGAGATGCTCGAAGCAAGAAATCTGGTGTGTATGAACTAAACCACAGTGATAATATGGCAAGACAAATTGGAGAACTAAATAAGAAGATCGATGCCATGTTAAGCACCCATGCCAATTCTATGACTCAAGTCGAGGTATGTGCTTTATGCAATATTGTTGGTCATTCTACTCATGCATGTCCTTCCAGCCATGAGTACCCTGATTTTGTTCAACAAGCAAACATGATGAATGCTTACAATCCAAGATCTAAAAATAATCCTTATTCCAATACTTACAATGAAGGTTGGAAGAATCACCCTAATCTTTCTTGGAGTAATACTCAGAATCAACTTAACCCTTATGTTCAACCAAAGACCTCTTCTTTGGAAGAATCGATTAAGTTGTTTGTGCAGGAAAGTAGGGCAAGGATGGATAGGCATGATGCAATGATTGCTACCCAAGAAGCAAAGCTAAATCAAACTTTGGCATCCATGGGAAAGCTTGAGGTCCAAGTTGGTCAACTTGCGGATGCTATTAAAATCAAAGAGCCTGGAAAACTTCCAAGCCAACCGGAGCAAGCTAAAGCAATCACAGTACTTCGAAGTGGTAAGGTCATTGATAACCAAATTAATTATGAAGTTACTGATAATTCTACTGTGAATGCAGATCAAAGACGAGAGCGAGTTGAGCCTCAACATATCATAGCCAGCAACCATTCCGAGAAGATTCAGAAGCCTGAATCAGTTCAGTCCTCAGAAAAACAACCCAATTCTGAGTCATCTTCGCTTCAGAAATCTCCAAATCCTTACATCCCTCCTATTCCTTTTCCGGGGCGTTTAAAGCAAAGCAAATTGGATAAGTCTTTTTCTGAAATTTATGATACATTATCTAAAGTCAATATTAACTTACCTTTGCTTGATGTGATCAGGAATATGCCGGCATACGCAAAATTCTTCAAGGAATTGAACACGTACAAACGCAAGTATGGGCCGCATGAAAAGGTAATGGTCTCGGAGAATGTGAGTGCTGTACTTCAAAGGAAGCTACCTCCCAAACTTAAGGATCCTGGAAGTTTTTCTATCAACATAACAGTAGGAGACAAGAAGATGGAAAAGGCAATGCTAGATTTGGGAGCGAGTATAAATTTGATGCCATACTCTGTATATCTTCAATTAGGTTTGGGGGAGGTGAAGCCGACAACAATGTCTCTACAACTTGCGGATCGATCTGTCAAATATCCAAGAGGTATAGTAGAGGATATTCTAGTTCAAGTTGATAGACTAATTGTTCCTGCTGATTTTGTAGTGCTCGATATGGACGATACTCCAATGCATGATCGTGAACTTCCTATCTTACTTGGACGTCCATTCATGGCCACCGCAAATACTTTAATAGATGTGAAACATGGAGTTTTCACCATGACAGTCCTAGATCAAACTGTGCAATTCAAGGTGTTTGAATCCTTATCTCATCCCTCGAGTTCTTTGGATTGTTTTACGGTTGATGCATTGGATTCCCTTGTTTTCTCTAGTTTCTTACAGGAAGAAGCGCAAGATGCATTAGGGGCAGCCTTAACTTTGAGAAAAGAAGACATGGCGAATGATGAAGAAATTATGGAAGTAATAGCTGCCTTAAATAGTTTACACCCGTGCCATCCTAACACTCCTATTGAACATGTTGAACTTTCTCACTCCAAGTTGGTCCCTTCTATTGTCTCTCCTCCTACACTTGAGCTTAAAACTTTGCCATCCAATCTTAAATATGCCTACATTGGTGAGAATGATACCCTCCCAGTAATTATAGCTTCTGACCTTTCACCATTGGAGGAAGAAAAACTATTAAGAGTGTTGAGAGAACACAAAGCGGCCATTGGGTGGACCATTGCAGATATCAAGGGAATTAGCCCAGCCATGTGCATGCATAGAATATTAATGGAGGAGAATTCCAAGCCCACACGTGAGGCACAAAGAAGATTGAATCCACACATGAAGGAAGTGGTGCGTGCAGAAGTATTGAAATTACTTGATGTTGGTATTATCTACCCTATCTCTGATAGCAAATGGGTAAGCCCAGTTCAAGTAGTTCCCAAGAAGTCTGGAATTACGGTAGTCAAGAATGAAGATAACGAGCTTTTACCGACAAGAATGACCACCGGATGGCGTGTGTGCATTGATTATAGAAAGCTTAACGCTGCCACTAGAAAAGATCACTTTCCTTTACCTTTTATTGATCAAATGCTTGAACGCTTAGCTGGTTATTCTTACTATTGCTTTCTTGATGGTTTTTCAGGATATAATCAAATACCAATCGCTCCAGAAGATCAGGAGAAGACGACATTTACATGCCCATTTGGTACCTTTGCCTACCGAAGGATGCCTTTTGGCTTATGTAACGCCCCAGCTACTTTCCAAAGATGCATGATGTCAATCTTCTCTGATATGCTTGAAAGGTTTATTGAGGTATTTATGGATGATTTTTCTGTTTTTGGGAATTCGTTCGACGATTGCCTTAATAATTTAACCTTAGTCCTTAAAAGATGTGAAGAGACAAACCTCACTCTCAGTTGGGAGAAGAGTCACTTTATGGTAAGGCAAGGTATAGTTTTAGGACATGTGATTTCAAGTAAGGGTATTGAGGTTGATAAGGCAAAGATAGATTTGATTGCAAAATTGCCGCCCCCAACTTCTGTAAAGGGCGTGCGAAGTTTCTTAGGCCATGCAGGATTTTATCGAAGGTTCATTCAAGATTTCTCTAAAATCACACGTCCTTTGTGTAATCTCTTGGCTAAAGATGTTGTTTTTGAGTTTAATGATGAATGTCTTATTGCTTTTAATACCTTAAAACGTGAACTCACCTCTGCTCCTATCATTAGAGCACCTGATTGGTCTCTTCCTTTTGAATTAATGTGTGATGCTTCTGACTCTGCTATTGGTGCAGTGTTAGGACAAAGAGTGAACAAACGTCCGCATGTAATTTACTATGCTAGCCGCACACTCAATGATGCTCAACTCAATTACTCTACTACGGAAAAAGAGTTGCTTGCGGTGGTGTTTGCCTTAGAAAAATTTCGATCTTATCTCATTGGTTCAAAAGTTATTGTTTATTCTGACCATGCAGCTCTTAGGTATTTATTGACTAAGAAGGATGCAAAGCCTCGTCTGATTAGGTGGATCCTTTTGTTGCAAGAATTTGACTTGGAGATTCGAGATAAGAAAGGGAGCGAAAATGTTGTTGCGGACCACTTGTCACGCATAACTGATGGAGGCAATCATGCAAACGTGCCTATTGTAGAGTCATTCCCAGATGAACAACTCTTCTCAATGAGAGAAGTTGAACCATGGTATGCAGATATTGTTAATTATTTGGCTTGTGGTATTATTCGGGATGAACTAACCTTGCAGGAAAGAAAAAAATTCTTTGCCACTGTTAAGCATTATTTTTGGGATGAACCTTATTTATTTAAATATTGTTCTGACCAAATCATAAGGCGTTGTGTTCCGGAAATTGAGCAAACAAGCATCCTTAAATTCAGCCATGAATTGGCGTGTGGAGGTCACTTTGGTGCAAAGAAAACAGCCCTCAAAGTTTTACAATCTGGTTTCTTTTGGCCCTCTTTATTTAAAGATGCATTTAATTTTTGTGTTAAGTGTGATAGGTGCCAACGAACAGGAACCATTGGCCGTAAGAATATGATGCCCCTCAACAATATCCTTGTAGTTGATCTTTTTGATGTATGGGGTATAGACTTCATGGGTCCGTTTCCTCCATCCTTTGGGTATAATTACATACTTGTGGCTGTGGATTATGTGTCTAAGTGGGTGGAGGCAATTTCTACCAAGACAAATGATCATAAAATTGTACTCAGTTTCTTGAAGGATATGATCTTTACACGATTTGGAACGCCTAGAGCTATCATTAGTGATGGTGGTAGCCACTTTTGCAACAAACCTTTTGAGGCATTATTGAAGAAGTACAATATTACACATAGGGTTGCAACACCCTATCATCCTCAAACTTCTGGTCAAGTAGAGATTAGTAATAGAGAAATCAAGAAGATCCTGGAGAGGACCGTGAATGCTACAAGAAAAGATTGGGCATTGAAATTGAATGATGCATTGTGGGCTTACCGAACGGCATATAAAACTCCTATTGGCATGAGTCCTTATCGACTTGTCTTTGGCAAGGCTTGTCACCTACCAATGGAGTTGGAACATAGAGCTTATTGGGCCATCAAGACACTTAATTTTGATCTCAAGAAAGCTGGAGATGCAAGAAAACTTCAATTGAATGAGTTGGAGGAAATTCGGAATGACGCTTACGAGAATGCAAAGATTTACAAGGAGAGGACTAAGCGTTACCATGACAAGACCATTCAAAGAAAAGAGTTCGTAGTAGGTATGAAAGTTTTACTTTATAATTCCCGTTTGACTCTTTTTCCTGGAAAATTAAAGTCAAGATGGACTGGCCCTTTTCGAGTACATCAAGTCTTTCCTCATGGAGCAGTTGAGATTGAGAATTTAAGCAATGGATCGATATTCAAGGTAAATGGACAACGACTGAAACCTTATTTGGAGGAACATCACACACAAGACATCGACGTCTTGGCGCTGGCCGCCCCTTAATTGTCAATCCTGCCTTCCGTCTTGCCTAGACGTTAAATCAAGCGCTTATTGGGAGGCAACCCAATCAGGTCCTTTCGTTCCTTTGTCTTGTGTTCTTATTTTTTTTACTTTGATTTCATGGTGTCTATGCTTATAAACATGAGGACATGTTTCAGTTAGGTTTGGGGGTGTGAAGTTCATTGTCCTGCATGTGCACTATTTTCACTGCCAGTTTTCGATCAGTTGCAAGATGATTTTTGAATTGTGATCTGAATGAAAGTTGTGGGGTTTTCTGTCTATTTTCTGTCCATATAACTTGGGTCAAAATCCATTGATTATTTTTTGAGATATGCTCCAAAAACTGAACATAGGTCAGATTTGAAAAACTGCAGTTTGGAAAGAAATTCTCAAGTTACTATGTGTCGTAACACTTAAGAGTATGTATGAATTTAATTCAGTAGTGTTGACACACTGATGAAATTGTTTGGAGAATGCACATTTATATCTGATCTCTCTAAACTAAGTCTTGACCCATTTATTCCATTAACATAAAAATAATCTCACATGCACAAAGCATATATTTGTGGGGTATGCTATTTGAGATTAACTGCAAATTTTGTTGGTGTTTAGAGATGAGTTGGGTATTGTTGAGTATGATACTTTGGCATATATAAATTGAAATAAATGACATGCTATTCAAAAAAAAAAAAAAAATGAAAAAAAAAAAGGAAAAAAAAAACAATATGAAGAAAAGAATAAGTGTTTATTTCTGGTTCTCGCTACTGAGTAACCGGGCCTCTTGTTTAGTCGGCAGTGAGTCTCGCGTAAAAAGGTAGTGAGACTGAAATAAATACCTATGTGACTAGCGAAGTTTCGTAGCCTTTTTGACTTGAGTTATTAGACCCTTAGGGGTGTCTCTACACCTAATGCCCCGAGCTAACTAGATTGGGAGTCATTGGTTGAAAGCTCGTTACATGAGTCAATTAGAAAGCTTAATGAGACTAAGCATTGCACATGTTACATAGAAAAAAAAAATGAAAGCATGGAGCCCATAGTAAAAGTTAAAGAGAGAGTAAATATATGCCTTCGTGTCATTACTTGATAATTCTGATAAATCTTCTAGCTCGCATGATTTGCGTTAAAATCAAATAAAAGTCACACATTTATGTGTAATCTTTTTGAGCACAATCTAAATATTCACCTATTAATGGAATGAATGGTATTTGACTTGGTTGGAGTATCTATGATATGAATGATGGAATTTGAAGTCTCAACGTAGTTTGTGTGAATACTATACTGATTTTATTCATTCCATGCTTTTACTTGTTATGCCATGGTAGTTTGGTAAATGTTTGTGGGTATCATTCTGGTAAACCCTCACGAGACTATAACTCGTCCACTAGGGACACCTAGAGGTTTAAAGGCTTGTGTCACATGCTAAGTGCCACCGCGATTCCTGCGAAAGTGAGTTAGTTTTTTTATCTTTATTTTTTCTCCTTTAAGTTTTGCTCGAGGACTAGCAAGAAGTAGGTTTGGGGGTATTTGATTACTGCAAAATTACATTGATTTTATACCTCTCTTTGTTAACTTATTGCTTTGTTTTCAAGTCAAACTTGGGTGTTTTACGTTATTTTTGTTTGCATTTCAGTTAATCGAATCCTAGACGATGAATTATGTTAATGGCAATTTTGACAATGTTATTGGACATGTACATGCGAGTCTTGGTAATTTCAGCAAAATCTGTCACTGTTCAGTCCAGCCCACTTGTGAAGGTCACCATAAATCCTTTGAGAAGATCTGGGTTTTGTGTCATATACCGTTGAAAAGATATGGAAGTCTAGTTTCTGAAGAATTTTACAGTTTGTGATTCCGAGTTTTGTGGACAGAGTTATGACAATTTGAATACGGACTGCGCAGGCCAGAAAATCAGGAATCCGGGCTCATACTTAACAATATTGGTTTGAGACTTCTTGAAAGCCCAGGGACGTTTCCAGCCTTTGAAGGAAGCTAATAGAGCATCAATTTATGATTTGAATGAATCTTTGACTATTATGATTCAATATTTCAGCTGGAGGAAATCTTTATGCAAGAGGAAACTAAAGGATTCTAATTGTACTAGGATTATATTGTTTCCTTTCATACGGATGACTTTAACCTAACCAAGGATGATATAAAAGGGGTTGGCATACACAGCAAGAGAGGGCAGACCGAGGGGAAAGACTCACGAATCACATAAGGGCAGGATATTGGAGAGCAACATCACTAGGAGAGAAGAAAGCAACAAGGTTCTTAAAAGGGGAATCCTCTTCACCAAGCTTACTTTGTAAAGGGTGTTCTTTTTCTTAAGTTCTTGATGTTATTATCTCTTGAATTGTTGATGTTTTTATATATTATGTGTGGCTAAACTCTTTACTAGGGATTCGATGTAGCCTAGCATGACTATTCTATGTCTTAATTAATTCGTTGCTAATTCAAGTTTCTAGTTTTATTCATTGTGCGTCATAATATCATGTGTTGATTTAATGACTGATCACCATTATTTAGATACATGTTTGAGACAAGATTACACCACGATCAATGGGTAAACTTGATATAGCTCTTGTGAATGAATGAGATGTTGTTGAAGCACGATCCATGCATAAACACTCTTGGTTCTTGATGTTCTTCTTGCACTCAATGCATTCTTGTTTGTAATCTTGACCATAATCAATGGCTAGATAACAATTTAAGAATAGTTGATCTTGACCACAATCAATGGCGTTTCATATTTTAGATAAGAACGAACCTTAGAAACGAGAATTGAATCTTAACCAAATAAGACATAGAATAGGATTGCTATGGTGAAATCGAAGTCCTAGTTTGCATTCTCTTGATTGAAAACACCCTAAATCTTTCTAATATTCTTGTACTTTCTCGATTTTCAAATTCACACAACTTCTCTTTAATTTTCAGAAATAATTTAGTTTTATCTCGAGACATTCGAATTGAGTAGAATTGGAATTACTTGACAAATCTCCGTGGGATCGACCTCGCTATTGCATACCTATGCTATATTTGTATTCGTGCGCTTGCGAGTTAATTAAAATTACAACATGATTCAAAATGAAGGGACAAGATGGCATAGTACAATCTACATCCATGGCTGAGAATTAAAGAGAGTTTGAATGGTCAAGATTTGAAGACATACATTGATCAAATGGTTGTGCATAAGACAACTTTCTTGCTTGCAATTTTTTGACTTAAAAAAGGAGCATGTGCAACGTCTATATGCTCTATGGTGGAGATTTGTTTGCTCAAATCATCAATGACCAAGATTAGGAGCTGCAATGGATGGTAGAGATCAACTCTTGAAGTTTGATCCAATGGCTGCAAGCATAGGAGAGAATTGCCTTTAAAAGAGGATCTTCCCTTTCATACAACTTGGAGAAGCAAATTGAAAATTATCCTTGAGAGAAACCTCTTGCTATCAAGTTCATCAATCATCAAGCTTTCTTGCTATTTGCTACAACAATCTTCTCCAATACAAGCCTCTACAATCAAGGACTTCTCACTACTCTTGCTTTTGCAAAAGGGAAGTTCCTATATCCTTTAGGCTTTGTTTACTTACAATCTAAACCTCTCTTGTTCTTAAAATCCTATCTTTGAGAGTGTTGCTGTAATCTTGAGAGTTCCACACCAAATACCTTTGAGGTAACTTGTGAGAACCTTGGCTGAAAATCCCATTGAGAAATTCCCTTTCTTAAGGGAAATTGTAAACATTGAAGTTTGAGGGAGTTCTTAGAAACCCTTGGTGTAAGGAGTTTTGTGGGTCTCTTAAAACCACACCTTAGTGGAGTTGGGAAAATCCTAGGTTGGTGAATCTAGGTAGTAGACGTAGGAGAAGGGTCTCCGAACTACTATAAATCGCTGTGTTGATTTCTTTGTTTACTTGTTTATATTTACTACTTGTTTCAAACTGCAGGATTTTCAAAACCCTAATCTGTCCGAGATTAGCAGACTTACTTAAACTTTAAATTTTGATCTGAATTTCTGATATAGTATTCATTAGGGTGTTGTGATACTGCATACCAAATTTCGTTGAATTCTGACTTGATTTACTAGGTGAAATTTGAGTTGTAAAATCTGTGCGCAGTGTGTTGTTTGAAAAATCTGTTTTTGCAATTCCTTGATTATTTGATAATTGATCATTCACCATATTGAATCACATCTTGCATTGGAATGAATATTGATTAGGATAATCATTAGAGTCCAAATTTGTGTGCTAATTGTTAATTGACATTGATTTCCTTTTAAATTATAAAAAGAGATTCCTATCGGAATTTGGGGACACAATTCACCCCCCCTCTTGTGTTAAGTACGGTCCACCAAATATATCCTAAGTTCCAGGCTATCATAATACATATTACATCATGCATTCCTGCCACAATACCATATAATCCATCATGAACATCACATACCACATAGTAGTACATACAAAGTCCAAACTACAAAATCCAAACTTAAAGATTCAAAGAGACAAACATTGCCTCCCTCCACTGTCAGAATATTGGTAGGCCAATAACATAGTCACAGAGTTTGCAAAAGTTAAAGTTTAAAAATTGAAACATAACATATTAAGTACTATTAATAAAATAAAAAGTAAACAAAAGCAAGATAAATCTGCTATTGCCAAGGACTGACTGCCTGATGCCTCCATGCTTGCTAAAGCCAAACTTAACCAGCCATGTATGACTTGCCAATATGCCAGAAATGATGAAATAGAATAAGATAAAATAAGCAGATTTTCTACGGCAAACAAAGTAAGTGTAGGTGCAACCATGTCAGATGCCAAAATCCAAATCAAAAGACATATATTAACTATTGTTACATTATTCATTTTGAAGCACTTGCTGCTGGTGAAAGTGTGGTGCCATTAGAAATGCCTCCAGATATTTGCAATGCTTCCATTTCTACATGTCCATAGCATTTAAAAAAGTCAGGAAGACTGAGAATATATTTTTATAATTCACTGCATTACATTTTAGTACAACATTAGGAAATTAGAACAAACATTTTTCTATTTGCTCGCACCATTCATATAATTCAATTGAATCTTGGGTGAGTTCCTTGTAAAATTCAAAAGGTTCGCATCGGATCCAATCATTACAACAAATGAGTGCCTCCACTGTTTTTGGAGTGAAACAGGCTTGAAAAACGCTGTATAAAAGTACTGCCAGTGCCATCCATAAAACACTGCATCAAATGTCAAAATATTGGCGAGGAATTATACATTCTCAAAAGCCAAAATACCTCCAGCAATAATGATTGCTAATACTAATAAGCATCAAATGCAAGGAAGGATTGCTAATACATTTCATGTTTATAAAGCATACTTTCAAAAAAATAATCTAAGTAATCAACCATAAAAGCATCTAGTACTGACTACTAACTACCTAAAAGGCCAAAACTCGAAACAGGATATAAAATATTTTACATATCCTACTTTTACAATGAAAATTTGATGCCAGCTCAAAAGCAGATTCAACATTCTTTTGCTCCTACCAGAATAGCAAAACAGCTTGATTGACTACCTATATTTTTTTCCCCGAAACCACCACTAAAAAGTAAAAAAAAAACTAATATCTGATACGATTAGCAAAGAAAACCAAGCAGTAGTCAGTAGCACTAAACATTCAAACACTAAGAAAATGAAATAGCACCCAGAAAACCCAGTTAAAGATCAACAAAAGCACTATGAAATTAGAATTAAGCAAATCTAAGCCTAAGGTTTGAAATCAAACACCGATAAGAGATTAAGAGTACCATACATGATCGCTAGAGAGGGAGAGGTCAAAAGCTCAAAACTCTCAAAACTAGAAGTCAAAACACGAGCTTAAGAGTCTAGAGATTGTAGAAGGGTAGTCTGGATGGAAGACTCAAAGACGGCAATCCTGTGAAAAACCTAGTGAAAGACCAACAAAGCACTTTGAAATTAGAATTAAGCAAACCTAAGCCTAAGGCTCGAAATCAACATCAATAAGAGATTAAGAGTACCATACCTGATCGCTGGAGAGGGAGATGTCAGAGACTTAGAACTTAATAGTCAAAACACAGGCTTAAGAGTGTAGAGACTGTAGAAGGGCAATCCGAATGGAAGACTCGAAGACGGCAGTCATGCACTCATGTGAGACTGCGATAAACTAAGTTTGAGACTTTTAGGTTATGTTTTAAGTGTTTAATCTAATGGTGGAAATGAAATATTGAATACATAACTATTCAAATCAACGGTTGATAACTGATATTAATAATAGAAATTAGAAATTAATAGACATATATATTAAATATTAAACTATATAATTAATAATTATAATATTATATATTTATCCGGTCCGGTCCGGTTAACCTCTGGTTATGAATTTCCCAAATCGTAGACCAGACCGCCAAAACTCTGTTAGAAACAGTTATTTAAACCATTTGACTAAATAAGTCAATTAACCAAACCAAACCGGACCGACCGGTCCGATTTTTGGTTTTGGTCTGGATTCTGGTTTTATTTGCACAGCCCTACACAAACATTTTTTTTTCATACTAGAAATGTTTTATTTGCTTTCTAAATCATTTATTTCAATTTTTTTTCAAATTGTCTATAAGAGTGTGTTTGGATTGAGGGATTTAGGAGAAGGGAAAAGAAAGAGAAAGGAAAGGGAGAGAAGAGAAGAGAATGGAAGGGGTAATACTGTCTCCCATGTCGTCAACTTCAAATCATCACATCATCAACATTGAATCCACACCCTCGACATTAGACACATATTTCGTCAATCTCGACTCTCTAGTTGTCTCGACTTCAACTTTACCTCCTTCACAACCTTGACCCTCGTGTCAGAGTTGAAACACTTCTCCCAATCAAGCTCTCGTCGAAAAAGATCATTCCTTCCCTCATCTATATTCGACACCCAAATCTAAAAAATGCCTAGAACCAATCTAGAGTCGTGCTCCCGTTCCATCAATCACTCCATAATTAGCTTCAAACGCACACTCATCTTATAAATAACCTTGAACCAAAATGATGGACTTTCTTCTAACAAATCGGTATTGACACACATTTGTTATAAATCGCTCATCTCATATCAAATTTAGAATATTGAATAAAACCAGTGGTCAAGATTCTCAAGAATGACTTCACAAAGAAACCTTTTATTGGAAATTTCAAAAGATTGTTCATTTATCTCATATTGATTTGCATTCTACCTCGTCATTTTTCTTAAGAGTCGTGTTTTGTTAAAGGACTTGCATTTGTAGTAAATTAATTATGGTTATGTTTAGTAGTAATGTAATGTGTGTTTACTTTACAGGACTCAGGCTAGGGGTAGTATGGTCACTTTATCTAATTGTATGGTTTTGTATTGGTTCTCTCGAAAAAGAGAACAAGACTTAATGTTTTGAGAAAATTAATGTGAAGTGTTTGAAACCCTAGATCTGGGTTCTCAGCTTGAAGGTGATTATCATTGTGTGAATCAGTTTGATGTTCATTGTCTGATTTCACTATAAGAGAACAGATTTCTTACGATGTAATTTTCCGTCGCAAAACATCGAAATTCCATCGCTAATAATTTTTGCGATGGAATTTTGTCCATTACAAAACACTCGTCGCAAAAAATTAGTGACGGAAAATTACGATGGAATATTTACAACGACACTTAACGATGAAATTATTTTGCAACGGAATATGCGACCGAAATCCCTTCGCAAATTAATGGATAAAAAATTAAATTTTGAGTATTTGCAATGGAATATTCCGTCGCTAATTGACCACGCATTTTGCAACTGCATATTCCGTCGCAAAATATATTATGTTTAAAATTTAAATTTTTATGGAGCAAATTTGTCACAACTTTTGCGACAAGATTTCCATCGCAAAATTTTTATTTTCTAAATTTTAATTTATTTAAATAAATATATTTTATTTATATAAAAATATTAGCGACGAAATTTGTTTGACAATTCCGTGCTAATTATATTATTTTTCATTTTATGTTTTATGTTTTATAATAATGATTTTTTAAATTCGATATTATTATAGTTCAACTATAATTATCAATTTAATAATTTCATTAAAAATCTATTATCAAAATGTGCAAGAAATAGTATGTAATAAAAATTAATATTATACATAAGTGGGTCAGTATTTTTATGAAATACAATCTAATCTTCATAAAAAATGTGTCCATGTGAAGCATGATCATCTTCAGGGTTGTTTTTGGGGGATCGCATCTGTATCTGAGAAAATAATTACTGCTCCATCCGCTCTTGATCCTGCATTCGCTGTCGCAAGTCACCGACCTCAACCAATAACTTAGAGTTCATCCGAGCGATGCGCTCCACCAACTCTTGCTCCAACTTCGCCTGAGTATACTCTGGAATGTCCACTAGAGCAAGATGAAGAACTAGGCAAAAAAGCTTGCCTCAGATCCAAGCTCATAGATGCGATTTTTCTTATTCTTCCCACCAGTCACCGTAAGGAATAAAGGATCCTCATCCAACGGCTCAAGAGGTGACTCACTGGTGGAGGAGATTGATCGCTGTGTCAGAATGTCCTCCTTCAGCTTGTTAAATTTTTCCTGCAAAAGAAGATACTAATGCTCATGAATACTGATAAGACAAAAACAAGCAACAACACAATATATTAAAGAAAAAATAGATAATAATAGCACATCCCAAATGTGTAAGCAGACACAAACAAAAAAAATATGCAATCAAATGAGCTAAAATAAATATATCCAAAAACTGTTCAACTAAGCTAAGACACCATTGCATTCCAAATTTCAAGAAACATAGATATTTAAACAGCAACACTAAAGATTAAAAACAAACAAATGGGGTTCATTGTAGCTTTGTAAAAGAGATGCCAACAACCTACAACCTAGCTCTATATTAGTACTATATATATATATATAAATAAATTTAAATACTTACAAATGTAGTTGTTGCTCGTTCATCGACTAATTGTTGCGTACTCTTTTTTTGATGAGTGCGAACAAACACCTCTGCCTTGGTGGGATTCCGGCCAAGTTCCACCTTCTACAATTAAAATTACAAAAGGCATATGATATTTAAATTTTAAAGAAGATAAAAAATTGAAATTGTTAAATTTACTCAGAATTTACCATTCTCTTACGGTACTCCATGTAAGGAATAGAGCCACCAGTGTGAGAACAACTATCCTTATATGCTAGATTTTTGTTCCCCTGTTCCCTTTTCTTCTTGTACTCTGGCCCATCCCAAATACGACGAAGTTCAAAAAGGACTGCAGTAGGGATCAAGACAGCTTTGGTGGGGTTTTCTCGTGCCCTATGTATCATGCCCCAAAATAATTCTCCACTCTTCTTATTTCACAGTTTCTTTATTGCAACATTATGAGCAGGGTCCCATGTAAATTTACTCTACAAGATAAGAAAAAGTTAACATTGTGAAGCATTTGTGAAAAAATATAGAAAGGGGAACACTTTCAATTTACATTTTATACTTATCTTGAACTCCTCAAAGTAACCTTCTTTTTCCTCGGGAGTAAAATCACTCCATTATGTCATGGCTCGTTCATACTTGGACTTCATGATCTCGCTTATCTTCCGAGTAACATCAAAATGATCAAAACTATGAATTAACAAGAAAAAGATATTAGTGACGTAAATGCTTTTGTAATAAATGTATACTAAAATAAGAGTAATGAAAAATGTACTTACAGAGCAACTGAAATAGGTTGTATCAAGATAAGGCTATTATGAGGAGGCACAACCCCAATATTCTGGCACGAAGAGCCATTGGCACCCTGTGTGTCCAGTGGTGGGCCTTGCGTGTTGGGTGATGTGGGATATGGGGGCTAGATGGACCCCCTGTCAGCGTATCAGGAGTGAGGTGACTGGGAGATGATAAAGTAGGAAGATCTTGAATGGTTTGTTGAACAGAATTCACAGAGGAGGGCGAGGAGGCTGTGGCATGAGGGTGTAAACATTCCGCATTCCCTATGATGGGTCTACTGCGTCGAGAGACATGACCTCAACCGAATGTAGTATGGCCACGGTTCGTCAATTGATCACTAGCCATCTCCTCTAATGCAAGCTAATCGATATTGTAGTAATGCAATTGACACTTTCTCTTAGAGTACACAATAGTTCAGTAATGCCATAGACAGAGCACTCACTAAATAACATTGCACAATGCACAGACAATAGGATAAGGAGAAGAAATTCAACATCCAAGACAGAACACACACTAAATAACATTGCACAATTAACACACAATAGGCTACATGATATCTAATGTTCAACATATAAATACTAAAGATTTGCTGTCACTCTTGGAGAAAACTGAATCGGGTGGTGATCACCTACAGAATAGCAACCTAGCCATTAGCTTCTGAAGGCCCCTTGTGAAAACATATAGGCCGGAGGACCCAGTAACAGAAGCAACAACCTTTTGGCGTTAATAACTTGTCATGCACCAGAGTAATGTAAATAAAATCACTCTCATATGTCCTACATGGGTCTGTTGTTATTAAAGCTGCATTGCCTTCTAAGATCAACTTAGAGTATTGAACAACATAAACACAGCATGCTCACAAGTACCTTCATGCACAAAAAATAATACTACCCAAATAGACTTCCTTTTTTTTTGAATGCCCAAATACTGACCTTTCAACTCAGTAAATATTCCTCTAACATTGCTAAATAATATTGCAATTGAATATCATAGTTACGTCTCAAGCTAGACTTCAACACTGCAAATATTGAAGTAAATACATCTATAAATGCAATTCTATAAATGCAATTTTAACAAATTCTTTATTCTACGAAAGTGACTTAGGATTCAAAAAATAATGGCAGTAGTTAACAAACAGAAAATCAAATGAATGCCATTTACCAACCTATCTAGAAGTCTGGAAGTACCCTACACCAACAATTCTCAACAAATCACAGTGCAACATCAAGAGAAACAAAACACAACATCAAGGGAGAACAAACAACTTAACAGAGAAATAAATCTCAAATCGCAAGAGAGATACAAACCGTAAACAACGTGCAAGACGACGAAGTGAGAAAGATTTTGTCGCGAGAGACTGTGCGATAGAATGAGCGAGAGATTGAATGAGAGACCTAGCGATGGACGAGAGTTTCGGTGTGTGAGAGACCTAGAAGGAACGAGAGACGAAGAGTGTCTGGGTTTCGCGCGCATCTTTTTTCTCATACAGAGGAGATATATGGGAATTAAGGCATATTGAAAATTTGATAACTGTTCCCACTACCGCCCGACATCCTTGTGAAATTTGGAAGTCAAATTTTGTGATATATATATATATATATATATATATATATATATATATATATATACACGCACACATTATTTATATAGGCTAATTGAAACTTGAAAATTATTTATAATTGATAATTGATACTTCAAAGATCCCAATACCGCCCAGTATAGTCTCAATATATTTTATATGTGTATATATATATATACACACACACACACACACACACACACACACACATATATATATATATATATATATATATATATATATATATATATATATTTATATATACACACATTATATATATACACATTATTTACATATAATAATTGACAATGCAATACTATTTTTCACAGAAATTAAAATTAACAAGAAATCCATACAATTAACTAAAGTCTAATATTCATCAAATAAACAAACACACATTGTTAATCATCTTCGGGCTTTTCCTGTGTCTCAGAATCATCAAATTCTGATTCTTCTTCTTCATCGTCATCAACAGTCACTTCCTCATTCATTTGCCTTGTAGAATATTCGTCCACTTCATCAGGTTCAGCTTCATTATCGACGAGCGACTCTATTTGATCAGTATCTCCTCTGAATGTCTCAACTGATAATTCATCATTTTGGAAGGCATCATCCATTTGTTTTGATTATGCAGTAATAGTGTGCCTCACTTTCGTCGTCTTAATCATGACCCACCAATCTTGTCGATCATGTATCCCTTCCGAATAAGGAGTGAAGTAGACTTGATCCGCTTGTTGTGCAATTATAAATGGATTAAACTTCCTGTAACTCTTTTTACGTTTCACATCGACAAGTCCATATTGTTTATGGATTCGCGTACCTCGGTTAGGAGTTGGGTAGAACCACTCATAATTAAAAAGAACAGAAAGAAAAAAGAGAGAAATGGGCGAAACAGACAGCAACAATATACTAAAATTATTTTCTAACATATTAGCGACGAAATTTACAATGGAATTATTTTCGTCGCAAACTTTGTATCAGAAAAAGTATATTTTTGAAGGTTTTAATATCAGAAGATAAAATTTAGCGACGGAATTTGTCACAGAATTATTTCCATCGCTAATTTGTATTAGAAAAAGTAAGATTTTCTGAAAGGGTTGTCAGGAGATCAGATTTAGCGACGAAATTTCATGTTCGTCACTAGGCTTTTGCGACGACATTTGACTCTGTGGCTAACCTCGCTAAGTTGCACTAGAAAAAGTTAGATTTTTTGGAAGGGGTATCAGAAGATTGGATTTAGCGACGGAATCAAATTTCGTTGCTAAAGTCCGTCACAAATTCCGTTGCAGTTTTGCAACAGGCTTTTGCAACGAAATTTGATTCCGTCACTAAATCCATTGCTAAAGTCTGTCGCTATTCTGTTGCAAATGTTGACGGGAATTCACGCCATAAACTACAATGGAATTTGCGATGAATTTTTTTACAACGAAAAAGTCCGTCACAAATTCCTTCACAAAATGTTATAAAATTTTAACAAACTTTAGCGATTGAAATTTGTGAAAATTCAGTCGTAAAATTTATGATTTGCAACGGAAAAATATCAATCGCAAATATTTGTCGCTAAATAGCTGTTTTCTTGTAGTGTTTCTATATCCTACAGTGGTATCGGAGCATGACGTTGGCCTCGGGCTGTGTCTCAGCGTGAAGCAATGGCATCGTCGAGTGACCGAACTATGATTCCTGTGTTCAACGTCAAAGATTATACCTCATGGAAAGTAAAGATGAAAACTTCTCATGTCAGAAGGGTTATGGAACACTGTAGTCTATGGGTACAAAGAATCAACAGATGATAGTATTTTAGATACTGCAACAAAGAAGGAGATTTAGAGCACCAGGATGTTGAATGCTAGGGCCTCGTCTCGGCCTCAAAATGGGGTGAGAGGCACGATCTTTCCACGCATTATTAAGGCCTGATAGGCCAATGAGGCTAGGGACACTCTTACAAAAGAGTTCGAAGGAGACAGTCACACGGTGATTATCAAGCTACAGATCTTGAGGCGTGAATTTGAAAATTTTCATATGCAAGAGGCATATGTGGTGAAAACTTTCTACAATAAAGTTGTGGATGTGGTAAATCAAATGCGAACCTTGGGGGAGGAGGTCACAGACTAGAAATTTGTTCAGAGGATGCTCATTAGTCTACCTGAGAGGTATGATATTGCGGTAATAGCTATTGAAAAATCTAAGGATCTCACTGTGTTAAAACCTGAGGAATTAGTTGGGTCACTGGAAGCCCATGAACAGGGGCGACAAAGACGTGGAGACCAAAATTAGTTTGCTCAGTCAGGTGAATCAACTTTTCAAGCCAAACTTACATTCAGTGAGGACTCAAAAAGAGGCAAATAGTCTCAATGGAAAGGAACTGAAAGAGGTACTGGTTCTAATAGTATTGTCCATGATACAAAGTTTTTTGGCAATAGTAAAATGTGTGATATTTGTAATAGGGTAGGCTATTTGGCAGATGAATGCTGACACAAAGGCAAGCCACAGTGCCACCATTGTAAAAGGTTTGGTCATATTCAGAAAAATTATCGTTTTAAAATAGAAAACAAGGCTAATTTTGCTGAGTTCAATCCTGTTCAAGAAGAAAATTTATTCTATGCTACACAGTCTACTTTGTTTGTCAAAAATAATGTCTGATACCTAGATAGTAGTTGCAATAATCACATGTCTATTAATGAAGTTTTGTTTGACTATATTCACCGTACTGTTTCAACTACAATTAGATTGGGGAGTGGTGAAGTGGTAAACTTTAAGGGAAAATGGAGAGTTAAAATAACAACTGATGAAGGTTTAAAATTTATCAATGATGTTTTGTATGTTCTTGCATTGAGTAGTAATTTTTTAAGTGTGGGGAAAATGATGGAACATGGATACAATCTTGTCTTTGATAATGGAGAATGTCAAATCTATGATAGGGAGAATACTGAGAAGGAGTTGATGTTTGTGCCAATGAAGAATCATAGAAATTTCATGTTGGATTTCAATTTTACTGACGAGACAGTGGCTCTCAAGAATGAAACTCAACAGAAAGGGGACACTCAATTATGGCACAGAAGGTATTGTCACTTGAATGGTGCAGATCTTAAACTATTATCTCATAAGGAGTTGGTTCTTGGTCTTCCTAATATTCTCTCCCAAGAGAGAGAGTGTGAGAGTTGTCTTATGGGTAAGTAGCATAGGAGTCCATGGCCAACACAAGGGACTTGGAGAGCAGACTTTGTTTTAGAGTTGCTTCATACAGATTTATGTGGGCCTATGCAAGTACCTTATGTCAATCACTACTGATATTTTTTGACTTTAATAGATGATTATTCAAGAATGATATGAGTTTATTTTTTGAAAGAGAATTCTGAGACTTTCTCTATGTTTAGGGGTTTAAGAAGATCATAAGTGATAGAGGGGAGAATACACATCTGACATGTTTAAACAGTTTTGTATGGACGAAGGGATTGCCAAACAGCTCACTGTAGGTTTTAGCCCCTAACAAAATGGTGTGGCAGAGAGAAAGAACAGAACAATAATGGAGATGGATAGGGCAATGATGGTTGAGAAAAGCATACCAAAAGAATATTGGGCAGAAGTTGTAAATACTCTATGTACATCTTGAATCTTTGTCCAACCAAAGCAATCATCAAGAAGACACCTTCAGAGGCCTGGTCTGGGAGGAAGGCTTTTGTAGGACATCTCAAGGACTTTGGGAGTTTGTGCTATGCTCACATTCCTGTTGAAAAAAGATATAAACTTGATATGAAGAGTAGAAAATGCATTTTTGTTGGCTACGGTAGTAGTTCCAAAGCTTACTTAGTTTTTGATGTTCAGACTTTGAAGTTGCTCATCACCAGAGATGTGGTTTTTGATGAAAAATCTGAATTGAAATTTGATGATCTGATCTCGATGTCTAGTAATACCTCTTTGGCAGTGGAAGGAGGTTCGATTGTTACTACTGATCAAGGTGTTCTTGTTCAGCAGGAAGTACAGTAGACTTATCTTAATGATTACTGAAACCAATACTGCTATTGAATGGTTAGCTACTGAAGTTGATAATGGAGATGAGAGTGATTCAAATTCTCCTCCTCCAAGAATGAGAAGTCTGTCATATGTGTATGAAACTTGCAATCTTGTTATGGTTGAACCTGAAAAATTTTGTGAAGCAAAGATAGATCATTTGTGGTGTAAAGATACGCAAGAAGAAATCAACATGATTGTTAAAATTGATACATAAGAACTGGTTTTGAGACTCATTGATGGAGATATTGTTGGGGTTAAGTGAATCTACAAAGTGAAACTAAATGTTGATAGTGTGCAAAAATGCAAAGCTAGGCTTGGTGCAAGAGGTTTTTCACAAAAGCCTAGTATAGACTTTCAAGAAACATGTGCTCATGTAGCAAGATTAGAAACAGTGAGAGTTATTCTATTTGTGGCAGCTCAAAGCAGTTGGAGAGTCCATCAACTGGATGTCAAATATGCTTTTCCAAATGGTATTGTAGAGGAGGAAGTGTGTGTTGCTCAACCTGAGGGTTTTCTGGTAGATGGGGGAGAAGATAAAGTTTATAGATTAAAAAGACTCTCTATAGCCTAAGACAATCTCCTAGAGCCTGGTACTCAGAGGTGGATAAGTTTTTCAAACCAAAGGTCTTTAGAGAAGCAGAAATGAAGGCACATGCTTGACTGCAATTCAGTGGTTGTGCCTCTGATGATGAATGGGAAGTACAATGCTAAAGATTGTGTGGAGGAAGGTGATGCTAGTGCTTATAAGAGTTTGGTAGGGAGTCTATTGTATTTGACTACCACCAGACCTGATATGATGTTTGCAACTAGTTTATTGTCTAGGTATATGCAAAAACCTAGTCAAGTGCATCTTTGTATAGCTAAGAAGATCCTTAGATACTTGTATGGAGGGTGGAAAGCAGATAACGTTAAGGCATTTTTGTGATAGTGACTAGGGTGGAGTGTGATGTGTGAGGGTCCTACTAAAATATGTTGTGATAGTAAATATGCCACTGCAATTGCTAACAATTCAGTTGATCATAATCTGACCAAGTATATTGCCCTAAGATATCAGTTTGTGTTGAAACCCTAGAATACCATCTTTATCAGTAACACAATCAACAGATATTCTTGCACAAACCACCAGGCTCTGTAAAGACCTATTCTATCACAGAATAATGAACAAATTGCAAGACTAAAGATAAAGACTTGCTTTTCACAGTAATGAGAACAAAGGGGCAAAACTTTTTTCACTGTAAGAGATTTTTTTCATTAACAGGATATTCGACAAAGACAAAGCTTATAGCCAAAGAACAAAGTAGAGTCTAGAAGACTCTAATACAAGTACAAATCCACCTGGCATAACAAGGAACACTAAATAAAATACAAGTAAAACAATCTAAAGTGGTAGTCAAACATAGACTTAGAAAATAAAAGCTAGTTAACATATAACTTGCAACATACAGACTTGATACTAGTGCAAGAACTACACTATCCCATGAAACATAAACTGCATTCATCCAAGCTCTAGATCAGCTCCAACAAACTCCTCCTTGATGTTGAGCTTGGAAATACCAAGTAAGCTTCTCAAATACTCAAACCGACTCCTGCAAGTTGCATTTTTGACCTGCAATGCTCTAGCTTAACAAAACCATTTTTCTGAGCTTCTCTTATAGATGAAACTTCACATTAATATACTTAGTTCTTTCATGATGGATTGGTTTTTAACAATGACAATAGCATACTTGCTATCACACTTTAACATAGTAGCGTCGTCCTCATGTTCACATCCCAAATCAGCAAGTAATTTTCTAAGCCAAATGACATGATTTGAAGCAGCAACAGTAGCTATATACTCTGCTTCTGCTATGGACTGTGGAACAACCTCTTGCTTTTTAGAATTCCAGGAGAAAGCACCTGAACCAAATGAGAACATAAAACCAGTAGTATTCTTATAATCAGTAGTATTACCTGTCCAGTCACTATCCACATACCCATCAAGAACACCAGCAACTCTTTTTATAAATCAACTCCCAACATCATCTGTGCCTCTAAGGTACTTCAGTATGCTTTTGGCACCTCTATAGTGTACTTGGCTTGGAGAATTCATAAATCTTGAAAGTAAGCTTGCTGGATACATGAGGTCAGGTCTGGTAGCAATCAAATATAATAGACTGCCAATCAAGCTTCTGTGAATTGAAGCATCAGCTTTTACATCACCATCATTCACAATTAACTTATCATTCACCTCAAGTGGAGTGACAACAGGCTTGAGAAAGGAAAATGCCAGAATCACATTGATATACCTCCATTCCAAGGAAGTATTTCTTCTCCCCAAGATCAAACATCTCAAATTCTTGTTTCATTTGAGATTTGAAAAATTCCACAGAATTTGGATTACTTCCAATAACCAAGAAATCATCCACATAAAAGGAGACCATCAACCTTTCATCACTACCTTTCACGTAGCCTCATTCTTACTCCTCCTGAAACCTTGATCTAGCAGTAAATTGTTTATCCTGATATACCAGGCTCTTGGAGCTTGTTTTAAGCCATAAAGAGCCTTATTGAGTTTGAGAACTTTGTATTTACAGCCTGCCTTCATAAACCCCTCAGGCTAATCAACATAGATCTCTTCTTCCAATACTCCATTCAAAAAAGCAGATTGAACATCAAGATGAAAAATTTCCAACCATAATATGTTGTCAGAGCTATGAGGAGTCTAACTGTATCATACCTGGCCACAGGTGTAAAAGTGTCAACATAATCAATACCTACCTGCTGTGCATACCCTTTCACTAATCCATCTGCATTTAGTTTGGTCCTAAAGACCCATTTTAACACCAATGACATTCCTGTCAACTAGTCGAGAAGTAAGACTCCAAGTTTAATTCTTCTCTATCATCAAGATCTCCTCCTTTATAGATTTCCTCCATTATGCATGCTTTACTGCTTCTGCATAACTGGAGGCTTCAACGAAGGTAACATTACATTTTTCATAAACCTCTGTCAAAGATTTTACCTTCTTTGGAGAAGCATCATCATCATAACAATTAGTTTTAGCAACAACATCTTATTTTGAATTAACATCAGGAACACTGACAGTCTTACAACATTAGAATTCTTCTCTACTTTTTGCTGATCCCAATTCCAATAAGATGTTTCATCAACAATGACATCTCTGCTCATGGTTTTTTTTTCAATTTGTAAATTAAAGACTCTATATCACTTGGACTGTGGTGCATAGCCCAAGAATATTCATATATCAGCTTTCTGATCCAATTTAGTTTTTTTAATAGAAGGAACATGGTTGTAGCATATAGAACCAAACACCTTTAAGTGTCTAGCTGAGGGCTTGATTCCCAACCAAGCTTCTATTGGAGTCATATCCTTCACAGACCTCATAGGAAGTCTGTATAAGAGATAGACAGAAAAGTACACAACTTCAACCCAAAACTGGTTTTGAATATTCTTTTCAGCCATCATACATCTTGATATTTCCATAACAGTTCTATTCCTCTTTTCGGAGAACCCATTCTGTTGAGGTGGTTAGCCAACAATCAATTGATGAGAAATTTCCACATCTTCACAGAATTTATCAAATGCCTCTGAAGTATACTCCTTTCCATTGTCAGACCTTATATTTTTAATCTTCATTCCACTCTGAGCTTCAACCAAGCTTCTAAATTTTTTAAACACTGAGAACACTTGAGCTTTACTAGAGATGAAGTAAACCCAAGTCATTCTAGTGACATCATCTATAAAGAGAATGAAATATTTATTCTGGCTCAAGGATGGAACACTTATGGGTCTATACACATCAGTGTGGATTAGCTACAATTTTTCAATAGCTCTCCAAGAAGAATTTGTTGGAAAAGAGTGCCTGTGTAACTTCCCAAACATACATGCATCACAAATTTCATCTGTGACTTGAGACACTATCAAATCCCTAACCAGATTGTGATCACAAGCAAACTTCTAAGACTGTAAATTGTAATGTCCACATCTGCTATGCCAAAGCCTAGAATCATCTGCTTTCACAGTGTAGGCATACCATCATGGCTAACAGAATTTGCACAAAGTGGGAGATAATTTTCAACCATCTTCACTTTAGCAATTTCAATACCAGTAGGGGAAATAATAATACAACAACAATTAACAAAGTGAAAGGAATAGCCCTTTTTCAGCATTTTTGAAACACTAAGTAGGTTATGATGCAATTGAGGAATTAACAACACTTCATAAATTATTTTTGTACTTTGCTTAGTGCTAATAGCCATAGAACCCCTACCTTCAGCTTGGACAACATCTACATTGCCCATAATCAACTTAGTTCTGACAGATCTATCCAAGCTCGAAAATAGAGAAGCATCCTTGGCCATATGACTGGTGCAACCACTTTCAATGAGTCAAATGCCATCATCAAGAATCTCTGAACTCCCAATTGCCCTAAATAGGTGATCTTGAGCTATTTTTTTCTCATTAGAATAATTAGCTTCATGAGAAGCTGAACTTCCAAAATTACTTTGATTCTACTTAGCCTTACAATTCTTCTCAATATGTCCAAATTTCTTACAAAACCTGCATTGAGGCTTCCTGTACTTCTGTCAACAGTACCTTTCAGGATGATTGGTTATGTTGCAGTGAGGACATGGTGGAAATTTTACTTGTCCCTTTCTGGACTGGTCTCCAGAACTTGAATTTTCTACTGATTTACCTTTTCCACCACCTTTGTCTTGAAGTTTCTTCTTGCCATCTTTAAAATCACCTGTCTGCTTCCTTTTTGCTTCATTTGAAAGTCACCTTCAGGCACTTCTTTTGACTTCTTGGCGAACCTCAAGTCTTGAGCTTGCAGCTTACTACAAAGCTCAATAATGGAAAGCTCCTTCAGATTGCAAGATTCTTCAATAGCTGAAATTTTGGCTTCAAATATGTCAGGTAGGCTGATGAGAATCTTCTCAACCACTTTATAATCAATAACTTGCTCCCCATATTGCTTCATTTGATTAACAATCTCCATAACTTTTGTTGAATACTCCCCCACTGTCTCAGAATCTTTCATTTTCAACAGCTTAAATTCTCTTTTAAGGGTCAACAATCTTTGCTGTGTAACCCTATCATTCCCATGAAATTCCTCCTACAGTTTACTCCAAGCTGCTTTGGCAGTTTTGATGCCCACAATCCTTAGAAAAATAGAATCATCAATTGCAGAATGCAAAATAGTTAAAGCTTTGAAATTTTTCTGCTGCCTTTCATTGAAATCCTTTAAGGCTTGGACATAAGGGTTTTAGAAAGTGAAGAGGGATCAAACCCATCCTCTATCATACTCCACAATCCATGAGCCATAAAGAAAGCTTCCATTCTCACTGCCCAAAAATCATAGTTCTCCACTTTGAAAGTGGGATGAGGTGGTAGAGATGATTGAGACATGATACTTAGATAACAAGAGAACTTACTTCAGCTTGAAATCACCACAAATCCCTCAAGAAAATTGAAGCTCCGATACCAGTGTTGAAACCTTGGAATACCAACTTTATCAGTAACACAATCAACAGATATTCCAGCACAAACCAATAGGCTCTGTAAAGACTTGTTCTATCACAAAATAATGAACAAATTGCAAGACTAAAGATAAAGACTTGCTTTTGACAGTAATAAGAACAAAGGGAGCAAAGCTTTTTTCACTGTAAGAGATTTGTTTCATTAACAGGATATTCGACAAAGAAAAAGCTTATAGCCAGAGAACAAAGTAGAGTCTAGAAGACTCTAATACAAGTACAAATCCACCTGACACAACAAGGAGCACTAAATAAAATATAAGTAAAACTATCTAAAGTGGAAGTCAAACATAGACTTAGAAAGTACAAGCTAGTCAAAATATAACTTGCAACATACAGACTTGATACTAGGGCAAGAACTGCACTATCCCATAAAACATAAACTGCATTCACCAAGCTCTGGATCAGTTCCAACAATTTACCAGAGATGTTGTTGAGGGTAAGGTGATCAAGCTGGAGTTTTGCCAAGGCACATATTATGTTATTTGAGATCTCTTCTTGGGGTGGTTCCAAAAATGCAAGTCATGGGAAGTGTTAAATGACTTGCATTTGTAGTAAATTAATTATGGTTATGTTTAGTAGTAATGTAATGTGTGTTTACTTTACAGTTATTAGGGCATGGGTAATGTGGTCACTTTATCCGATTGTATGGTTTTGTACTAGTTCTTTCGAAAGAGAGAACAAGACTTAATGTTTGAGAAAACTAATGTGAAGTGTCTGAAACCCTAGATCTGGGTTCTCAGCTTGAAGGTGATTATCATTGTGTGAACCGGTCTGATGTTCATTGTCTGATTTTGATATCCTACATGTTTTCCCATGAAAGGACTGTTTGTTTTCAGTTGATTTTAAATTGAATCAAAGACAAATAGATCAGCCTTAATCTTTTGGTCATGCCAGTGTCTTAAATGCAAGGAAAAAGATAACTGTCATGTTAATGACCTGTGTTTTCTCATAAATCCGGACAAAGTAAATTAAGAATAGAGTACACATGGGCAACCAAAGCCATCACCCCATGCGTGTATAAATGAAAGGAAGAAGAAGAAAGTTATTTTTATTTCTCTAGCATTAAGTATAGGTTAGTTTGTCGATTGAGAATAAAAAAAAGGAAAACATTTAAAAAGATTGTAAGCAGGTCTGCATGATGACTGCTAGGAATGTTTTAGCATATCATAGATGATGAACTGTTATTTTCTTACCTTGGGTGCTAAGTTTGTGGCTTGATGATGTTGTTTAATCCTTTTCATGTATATATTTATTCGTGTTATTACCCACAATCTAGCTCCTATTTCTTCATTTTCTACAAATACATCTAAATATGTCTTATTTTTACGTAGTCAGATTTGACCATCACCATAGTACTACTATAGAATTTTAGAGAGAAGAGCAGGTTCTTATAGATTATACGAGGAAAGGAACCGAGTGGCAAGTATTGTTCCATGAGTGACTATAATAGTGATTAATGCTTGGTATTGATGATATTGTTGCCATGTCTCATTGAAAATGTTGATTTTTATGTAGGGAACTTCGATGAAGTTGTTGATTTTTCCCATGGGAAGCAGCTCTGGGAACTGTGTAAAGAGAAATATGAACCGCTTTGGCTGAAAGGAGGTAGCCATTGTGAGTTGGAGTACTATCCTGAGTATATCAGGCATATGAAGAAGTTCATGTCCACTGTTGAGAAATATGCTAGTATAGTTTGTAAAACTAATATCTAAGGGTCAAAAAAATTTCAGAAAGGGGTGACCAATCATGTTATGATAGAAGTAGGAAGGCAGTTAATAAACTGTCATCTGAAAAATCACGTTGTTTTAAAACATCATATTGCTTCAGAGAAGTCACGTTAATTCAGAAGAGTCATATTGGTTCATAAATTCTTCCTATAAAAGAGTTTGACTCTGATCAGAACATGGATATATATGAATGTGGAGTAAATAAATACACTCCGTATATAAGGTTCTAGAAGATTGACAGCTCCCAGATGAAAGAACCTTATCCGAAAGTAGTTTATCCGACAATTCAATTATCCGACGGTTACCGTAGAAGCAGTTACAATGAGAGGTTACCAGGGCGGTTAAACTGTCTCATAACCGTATCAACTGACAAACCCCAAACCTATAAATACATATCATTCCACATTTGTAAGGCATATCGACACTCAACTCTAATAAAAGATCAGACTCCATGGATATAGGCAAGTTGCCGAACCACGTAAACTCTGTGTTGTCATTTTCTTGAATATTTATACTTTATACACATTTTATACCTCGGTGCAAATTTAGCGTCGACAATTGGCGTCGTCTGTGGGAAAAGTTCTTTAATATAATCCATGTCCCAAGAAGCGGAAGTATCATGACAAGAGGAACTGCCTCATCCAGAAGAGGAGAGGGCTCGGCATAATCATGATGAAATAGAAGAGCAAATTCCAAATGAATTGGAATTGGAAGAAGCCCTCCTTAAGGCAGAAGAAGATTTGCTAAAGAGACAAGAGCATGCTCAAGCTCTAAGGGAAAGACTCCAAACCATGAGGAAAAAGGGGAAGCTTTTGGCTAGTGAAATCCAGAGTGTTGTCCGAGGCAATAGGGATACGTTGTTTGCTTTACATCTGAGGAAAGGAGAATCACTCGGGGCTTACACTGCCAGGAATTCATATACCTATGCGGATATAGAAGATTATGATGAAAGGACCGCAGTGGCTACTTTTCGCCTTGGGCTCCCTCATGATTATAAATTGCGAGAGAGTTTGACGATGGCTCCACCCAAAAGCATGGCCGCGCTCCAGGATAGGATTAAACAATACGTTAAACTGGAAGAAGACAAGTAGAGGGATCGACTGTTTGCTTCTCAGGAAGGGATAAAAAAAGGAAAATAAGTAGTTTGAAAAGAAGAACGGGCAAGAAAAAGATTTGAAGAAGGATCCAAAGGCCACTTCTTACGAGGTGGTAAAGACAATTTTTAAGGACCCAATTTTTCGAATTATGCCTCAAATTGCGGACAAGCCGTCTTTGACGTCCACATAAAATGTCAGGGGATCCGTCCACTCGAAACCAGTCCAAATAATGTTCTTATCATAGGGACAAAAGCCACAGGAAGAAGATTACAAAGAGTTCAAACGGCACTTGGAAGAATTGGCTCAACAAGGGCATCTTAAGGAATTCATTGACAAAGAGAAAACCGCTGCAGAAAAGAAAGCAGAACCTCAACCAAAGGAGCAGGGAGAACCTTCACACTACGTGGTTAATTTTATTAATACAATGATACCGGATACACAACTTGGCGATGAGATGAGGCGAATAGAGTATAGGAGGGTCCGACACTAGCAAGAGGTAATGCGGATGGATTTTAATCCCAATTTGGGAACCAAGAGACCAAAGGAGGCAACTGCAATCACTTTCACCGAGGAAGATGCAACGGGAGTGATCTTTCCACATAATGATGCTCTTGTGATCTCCCTGCAAATCGGAGCAGCGACAGTGAAGCGAATGATGGTAGACCAAGGAAGTTCTACAGTGATCATGTATTATTCACTCTTCCAAAAGTTAGGGAAAACTCATGCAAACTTGATTCTTGTTTCAACACATCTGGTGGGACTTAATGCAACCCCAGTTTGGCCTCTAGGAAGGATAAGAATGCCAGTCACGACAGGTCCAAGAGCAGTTGAGGTGGATTTCCTTGTTATAGATCTACCCTCAATGTATAATGCAATCATGGGCAGGGCTTGGCTTCATTTAATGGAGGATGCTCCCTCATCTTATCATCAGATGCTCAAATTCCCCTTCGGGGATAAGGTGGTGGAGATAAGAGGAGACAAGGCTGCCTCAAAAGAGAGTTTTATGGCAAAAGAAAAGCAAGCAGGAAGAATAATGATGATGGAAAAAGAGGCTCCAGTCCTAGAGGAAGTTGGAAACGAGCCAGCAACCAAGTCGATGGAAGAGCTTGAGAAGGTTCAAGTTACACTAGAAAGTCCTGACAGATACTTTTTGGTTGGGACAAGCTTGCCTATACCAGAGAAGGAATCCTTAATTGGGATGTTAAGGAGAAACGTGGGGGTGTTTGCATGGACTCCCTATGAGATGCCAGGGGTGGATCTGAAATTGGCAATCCATAGGTTGAATGTCAAACCATGTTTCAAACCTGTAATTTAGAAGGGGAGAAGGTAAGTCGTTCAACATACGAAGGCCGTGGTTAAGGAGGTATAAAACTTGCTGGAAGCTAAGGCCATAAGGGAAGTCCAATATCCTGAATGGCTCTCAAACACAATGGTGGTCCGAAAAAAGGATGGAAAATGGAGGATCTATGTTGATTTCACTGATTTGAACAAAGCATGTTCAAAGGATTTGTTCCCGCTTTCTAAAATCGATCAATTGGTGGATATGACATCAGGAATGGCAAGGATGAGCTTCCTGGACTCATACCGAGGGTACCATCAAATCCCAATGCATCCGTCTGATCAAGAGAAGACTTCGTTCATCACCCCCAAAGGAATATTCTGTTACCAAGTAATGCCTTTCGGCTTAAAGAATACAGGTGCCACATTTCAGAGGATGGTGACAAAACTCTTTGGACCTTTGATTGTCAAGACTATGGAAGTTTACATAGATGACATGGTGGTCAAAAGCAAATTTCAACAGGACCATTTGATGCACCTTCAGGAGGTGTTTGATGTCTTAAAGAGAAATAACCTAAAGCTCAATGCTAGCAAATATGCTTTTGGAGTTAGTACGGGCAAATTCCTGGGCCATCTCATTACACAAAGGGGAATCGAGGCTGACCCAGCCCAGATCAAGGCCATTCAATTCTTGGAGCAACCCACCAAGGTGAAAGAGATACAGAAATTAACTGGAATGGCGGTGGCACTTAACAGGTTCATCAGTAGATCCTCAGACAGATTTAGGCCTTTCTTTCGATTGTTTAAGTCGGGGAGAGCTTTCCAATGGGATGAGGAATGCGAGGCGGCTTTTCTTGGGTTTAAGAGTTACTTGCAGAAACCCCAACTATTAGCAACTCCCAAGGAAGGAGACACGCTTCAACTATACATGGCCGTATCAGATCATGCCATCAGCGTCGTGATCCTGAGAGAAGAAAGGAAGATCCAACACCCAATTTATTACGTCAGCAAGACAATGCTAGATGCTGAGACAAGTTATTCGTCCCTGGAAAAGCTTCTCTTTGCATTGGTAATGGCTTCCAGGAAGTTGAACCATTATTTCCAGGCATACCCGGTGGAAGTGGTGACAGAATATCCATTGAAGATCTTGTTAGGAAAAGCGGACATGTCTGGAAGGGTTGCCAAATGGTCAGTCGAATTGGCTCAATATGATTTACAGTTCGTCCCAAGGACTGCCATTAAAGCTCAAGTGTTAGCTAATTTTGTTGCCGAGTTCACCACGGAGTAACGGCCTGAAGAAGCCAACCAGACATGGAAGGTACAAGTAACTCCTTCGCATCTTTGGGAGTTTCAGGTTGATAGTTCTTCAACAAGACGAGGATCCGGAGTAGGAATTATGCTCATAGCACCCGAAGGAGAAGTATTGGAGATGGTTATACTATTAGGGTTCCCAGCAACAAATAATGAAGCAGAGTATGAGGTCTTGTTTCAAGGAGTCCATAATGTTCTAAGGCTTAGGGCAAAGGAGTTGGTGATTTATTCAGACTCTCAATTGGTAGTCAATCAGCTCACTGGACTCTACAATGCCAGGATGGCAACCATGGCAACTTACATGGAAAAAACTAAGCAGTTGCTCCACCGACTTCACGACTATCAAGTAATACAAATTCCAAAGGAGCAGAATGATCATGCAGACGCTTTGGCTACCCTTGCGTCGGCCGACCAACTAGGGGTGAAGAGGGTTATCCAAGTACAAGTGCTTGAACGACCAAGCATAGATGAGTTGCAAGAAAAGATACGATGCGTAGAAGAGCAGAAGCCAAGTTGGATGGATCCCATCGTTGCTTACTTAAAGGATGGCATTCTTCTCGAAGATAAGAAAGAAGCTAGAAAATTGACAATCAAAGCAGCGCGCTTCTGGTTATCTCCTGATCAAAAACTCTATAAAAGGTCTTTCTCAGGTCCTTACTTACTATGTGTTCACCCAGGAAGAGTGGAGGACCTGTTGTTTGAGATTCATGAAGGTTCTTGTGGAGCACATGCAGCGGGAAAGGCACTTGCATTTAGAGCAATCACCCAAGGCTTCTGGTGGCCGTATATGCAGAAGGATGCTTTGCAGTATATAAAAAAGTGTGAGAAGTGTCAGAAATTTGCACTAATCCCCCACCAATCGGCTGGGGATCTTTGTCCTCTTACGAGTCCATGGCATTTTGACCAATGGGGGTTGGATATTGTTGGACCGCTTCCGCGAGCTACTGGCAATCGAAGATTCTTAATTACCGCCACTGACTATTTCACGAAATGGATCGAGGCAAAGCCTCTGGCAGCAATCCGAGACATAGACACAAGGAAGTTCGTTTGGGAAAATATCATAACAAGGTTTGGAATCCCTCATGCCTTGATCAGTGATAACGGAACTCAGTTTTCAAGTGCCAAATTTAAAGAATTTTGTGGCGGATATGGGATAAAGAATATCTATTCCACCCCCGCCTACCCACAGTGCAATGGTCAGGCAGAGGTGTCCAACAAGATCATCTTAGATGGAATTAAGAAAAGGTTGGAGTCTTTCAACGGAAGGTGGGTAGAAGAACTCCCGTCAGTATTATGGGCATACCGAACCACTCTTCGCAAGTCTACGGGAGAATCCCCATTTGTGCTTGCTTATGGAGCGGAGGTTGTCATTCCCATAGAAATAGGGCTTCCAACTCTCCGAACGCAGATGTTTAAGGAAGGCAACAATGATCTGGCAATGGAGAGGAACCTGGATTTGCTGCAGGAAAGAAGGGATTAGGCTATAGTGCGTCTAGCTGCTTACCAACAAGTGTTGTCCCGATCCTATAATAAAAATGTTAGGGCAAGAAGCTTTGAAATTGGGGACTTCGTTTTATGAAAAGTCTTATCTCAGACTAAGGATCCAACTGATGGAAAGTTGGGTCCGAACTGGGAAGGACCTTTCCAGGTCATAGCACGGGTCGGCCAAGGAGCCTACAAGCTAGTTAGGCAAGATGGCAGAAGTGTCTACGGAACTTGGAATATCTCCAACCTGAGGAGATTTTATGTGTAATGTCGATTATGGCTGATTTAAACCTTCAGCAACGTAACATCAATAAAAGAATAAGTTTCCTCTTCATCTAATTTTGCATTTAGCTACTTCTTTAACTAAATTTATGAAAGTTTTAAGATTCAGCCGTGTAATATGATTCTTATTCAAGTTTCAATTTATTAAGAATATTGATTCTTGATTCCAAGACAAGTTGGGAATCTTAGTCAAAAAATCAATCAAGTGGTTTTCACTACGAGGCGGTTGGAAAGGAGGTTAGAAGTTACTTGCGGTTGGAAAAGAGGCCAAAGGTTACTTGCGGTTGGAAAGGGGGCCTGAAGTTACTTCAAAACTGTCGTTCAACCGTCTCAGCAGTTACTCCACACGCCTCAACTGTTATTCATCACAGCTCAACCGTCTTATCACTTCCACCTATAAATGGACATGAGAAAGGTACAGAGAGACGGAGAAAAAGAAAAAAACAACAATTGTTATAACAATGAGTTCTTCTTCACGTCCCGCCAATGTCCCACCAAAGAAAAGGTCTACGATAGAGAACGAGGAGGATGCTGATTTGATCAATCTTAAACATCCAACAGGCGCCTCCCTTTAGAAAAAGGCTAAGTTGGAATATCAAGAGGATGAGGACATGTCATCCTTGAGCAACCAGTAAACAATCCACCGACGCAGGTGATTGAAATCGAAGATGACGAGGACGACGAAGAATTGAAGGTTCTCGAAGCATTCCTAACTTGGAATACGGAAGACCAAGTTGAGGATATTAAGGAGCAATTACAGTATCTAAAGAGGGAGTTCTAGATTGCTAACACTTGCAACAAAGAGCTCCTAGGCACTCTGCAAACTGTTCAGCACTCACTCACCCAGATATGTGACATGGCCTGGGTAGCGGCAATGGCTCAAGACCCACAAAGGCTCCGGATGTCTCTTTTAGACCTCTTAGTCCGTGTTAAATCTATTTTAGACAAGGCGAGGGTAGTTCTAGCAACTTGGTCCATCTAAAGATTGTAATTTTTTCCCTTTTATGCAATGAATAAGGTACTTTCTGAATAAATACCTATGGAAAAAAGGCTTTACAAAAACAAAGCCAAAGAGGCTTTATTCCAAGAAAAAGAAAAATGAGTCTTAGCCAAAGAGGCATTATTCCAAAAAAAAATTAGCCAAAGAGGCTTTATTCAAAGAAACAGACTAAAGTCTAAGCCAAAAGGCTTTATTCATACAATTAATTAAACATGCAAGCCAAAGAGGCAGAATCTAAAATGTTAGCAAGAAGAAACATATTCCTATTGTCCACTAGGATCAATGGCCGAAGTAGTCCCAGGAGCATCGGTTCCTAGGCCAATGCCATTTTCACGAAGTTTCTTTAGGCTTGGGCAAGGATGGTCAGGGGTGGGCCACTGGAAGAAGTCCTCCGACCAAGCTTCATGTTCTGGAGGAATCTTGAGTGCGAGAAGTGTACAACCACGCCCAAGCCCAAAGTTTTCGTTGGATTCAATAGCAAGAGTTTCTGTATATTTCTTGTAGCACTGGGCGATGCTTTCTTCAATCGCTTTCGTCTTTTCTGTCTCAGCTCTGGATAATTGGTTTTTGGCTTTGGAAAGCTCACTCCGGGTCTTCTCTATCTCTTCATTGGCTTCAACAAGCTTCTCTTCAAGAATGGATTTTTCTTGCACGATCTTCTCAAACTCAGTTTGCATAGTCTTTGATTTCACTAGCTCTGCCTTTTGCTTCAAAAAGTTTATACTTCAAATCAACTATATAGTGAAGGCACATTTGAGATCCCTGATTCAAACAAAGAAAAGGTTAGTATGAATTAATCCACATACACACACATATTTAATGAATAAGAGTAAGTAAGAGGAAAACCCCAAGAAGCATCTGCAAACCAAAGTCTTTGCCTTTGGGAAGTTTATTAAAGAATTCTTTGTCCTCACTGGAGATAGTAGAACAAAGCTTCTCAATGAAGCAAGGTGAATATCCAACATGCAGAGACATGGGATTTTCCATAAAACCTTTAAATATACTGTTGGTATTATTCCAAGATGAAGGACTCAAGGTGGTTCTGCGAAGAGTATAGGGTGCAAAAGTAGAAGAAGAGCCATCAGCACCTCTGGATACTCCAAAGGAAGGGAGACTAGGACTAGGACGAGTCCCTGGGGATGGAGAAGACAACGTCGACTTAGCCAAAGAAGAGTTGGCGAATAAGGTTGAGGATCCTCCAATAGGCCGGGGAGATCCAAAGATGTTTGCCCAGGGACTAAATTTAGTCGTAGGGAGATCAGGGATGGACACCCTCCTCAGAGCTCCAGAAGACCCGCTCGGAAGAACTTCTACAATCATACGAAATAAATGATAGGTATATAAAAATACATATATAAAAAAAATTATTAATTAAACTAAGCAAAAGAAGACAAACCTAAGGGGAAGGAATGCTCGCTGGAAGTATCTTGAAGGTCAACATCATCCTAGTCTTCCTCACTTTCACCTTCAGACTCTGATCCAATTACTGTAGGAGACGAAGTGATGGGAAGAGTAACAGTAGCCAAAGAACGCTTCCTCTTACGTTTCTATTGTCGTTGTTGGGCTGGGGGTACCTTGAAGTACTCACACGCTTCTTCAATAGATACGCCAGAGGGGAGAGGAGGAAAACCACGATAAGAGGGTTTACAGCCAAATAACATTGGGGCAGATCTCCAAAATTTACCACCAGGCCTGGAGCTAGCATAAGAGTCATCAAGGACCTTTTGCACAGCTTCACTAAGCTCATCCAGGAGTGTGGGAATACGACCTGCAATAAAAAAAATCAGTAAAAAATATATATACATATCACAAGAAAATCAAAGATCAGAACAAAGGCATACCTAGGGGTTCCCCTTTACGAGAGGTAAAGCCGCTCCAATGCCCGAAGACAAGCATATAATCCACGTCTTTATTAGAATTTGGAAGACAATGGATTAATGCAGAATCACAATTTGGAGACAAGTAATACTTGTCATCTGAACTGTTATTCTTGAGGATCGAGTAGCAACAGAGAAGATCGATAGTAGCAAGTTTTTTCCTCCAAAAAGAATTCATTTGTATCACACCACCGATGATCCGATAAGCATTCGGAGCTAACTTTGAAGGATGAAGATCCGTATATATGAAGAATTCCTGAAAGAACGGCAAGAATGGAATGTGGATTTTCCACTCCGATAATAAGAAAATGGGAACCTTGATGAACTCGTAATCAGAATCCCTATTGTCATTAAAAGGAACCCGAATGTCAAATGTCGAAGGTATGTAAGTTAAAAAAATTTGGATTTGGTCCGAACCCCAGGGGATCGGCACCGGACCCCCAACGTGGGGGTTGCCGAACCCCCAATGTGGGGAGTTGGGCCAAACCCCCAACCCCCAATTGGGGGTTGGGGCCGAACCTCCCACGGGTTCAGCGAGTCGGGTCCGAACCCCCAACATGGGGGTCGACCGAACCTCCCACAGGTTCCGCAAAAGGATCTGACAAGGGGGCTAGACTCCCAGTCTCCATCCGAGGTAGTTTTCCTCCGATATTTCGAGAGGGCTTATTCCAAACAAACAAATTATAAAAAGAAAAGTTGTAAATTCAACAAAAAAATTCAAGCAGAGAAAAGAATTACCTCTTGAAGAGCAGAAAAGAAACGACCTTTGAAGCATATAAAGTTCAAAAAAGAAAAAAAAATTTCACACAGTACAACTATTTATAGAGGATGCCAAGACTCCTAATCTAACTAGGAGATTACTTGTTGAGAGCATCTTAGTCCAACTAGGAAACTACTTCCTGATAAACATGAAAAAGCCTTTAAATTTATCCTAAATTTATTTAGGTAAATTAAAAAGCTGGGAGTATTTGTGGAGTAAATAAATACACTCCGTATATAAGGTTTTAGAAGATTGACAGCTCCCAGACAATAGAACCTTATCCGGAAGTAGTTTATCCGACAGTTCAGTTATCCGACGGTTACCGCAGAAGCAGTTACAATGAGAGGTTATCAGGTCGGTTAAATTGTCTCATAACTGCATCAACTGACAAACTCCAAGCCTGTAAATACGTATCATTCCACATTTGTAAGGCATATCGACACTCAACTCTAATAAAAGATCAGACTCCGTGAACATAGGCAAGTTGCTGAATCACGTAAACTCTGTGTTGTCATTTTCTTGAATATTTCTACTTTATACACATTTTATACCTCGGTGTAAATTTAGCATCGACAATGAATTACTCTATCCTTTCACAAAAATAACAAACCTCTCTGTATTCTTCTGAGACGTTCTTGAGGAGAGATTTTCTCGAACTGCTGCCGGTAAATTTCTGGGTACTTGGAATTAATCCTGGGGACGATTTAGCGTTTACCCTGCAACAAAATAGTGGGGGGTTCGTCTTAAGGACAGTGTAAAATATCTACATGTTTCTGGGCATATTTTTCTTTTCTCAAATATCATCCATTTCTTTCAACAAAATCTCCTTCTCAGCGATTCAGTTCTAGAAGAAGCACAGACCAATTAGAGACGTCCCGGAAGAGTATTGATGTTTACGAAGTTTCAAGGAAGAGTACTGATCGGAGGGAGAAACCGAGGCAGAGCATTGACAGGCATGAGAAACTGATAAAACCAGACCATTAATCCTGATCAGCTAGAAAAGTTGAGAATGTCCTTCGAGCAGATGGAAAGGGCCCGAAGGAGTGTTGAGAAGTCGAGGAAAAGCATTGACCACCAGTTGGAAAGAGCACGAAAAAGTGTCGACCGTTTGGATAGCATACGAACTGGGTAGTACTTCCTAAAACCAACTGTAAAATTTACGCCTTGTGCATTGGTTTTGTGTTGTGGTTAATCTATTTGTATTTTCCCTTGTCAAATCATTGTGGTTGTGGGCTTGTGGTGTCCTAATAACTATGGGCAGGAAATGAGATAGGTCTTAGCATTACAATGGTAAACTCCCTTTAAATCAGTTTACCGGCTTCTGCTGAATACTTTGATTTTTGGAGGATTATCTAGGAGCATTGTTTTTGGTAGAACTGGGAGATCCTCTTACAGAGAAGATGCTTGAAATATGACATATTTTTAAGTCTGGCCATGAATGAAGGTTGAAGTAAGTAAACCTGTATTCCATTACACTCCAGCATACTGGTTATCAACTGAATATTAAGGTTGATACATCAAGGTTTGCAGATTTTGTAATGAACAAAAGGTGGTTCCAATCGCTTTTGTTATAAAATGGTATTTAAATAAACATTTGGTGGTATATTGGCCTTTTACAACAAAAAGTAACTACTGTTTTCCGACAAACTAACTTGTAAGAGAATTTGAAGTGTCTAAAACAAAAGTAAAGTGAGACACAGTAACAAGTCCAAATCTATGAACTGCAGCTGCCTTCAGCTGGCAGAATCCTGAAGCTTCCTACCTTGCATCCCATATTTTGGGGTGCTGCAGCTTGGGCTATAAAGTTTTACCTACCACTCCCTTTCTTGCCTGGTGCACGGTTGGTAAGAGTTACATATGTCAAATATATTGGCCTCATCCGTGGGTTTGTCAATTGTGTTGGTCAAGAGCCCTATAGCATGGAGACTTTGTGTGTGCGATCACTGTATTCAACTATCGCAGATGGTGGAAGACGACCAATGCAAATCTCATTCACCGTTGCAAAAAATGGAAACAACTCTAGCCATCCACGATGTGTCAAGACTTCATACACTTCTTTTGCCGTTGAGACACCCTTCAAGTAAAGTAAGGAAGAAAAATCAGTAGAGTATACGCCAAATTGAAAGAATGCTTGGCTTCAGTTACTTTTTGTTCCCAAAAGATCCCAAATTTAGACAATTTTTGGTCCAGCAAAATTATGCAACACAATGTGGATTTTCATAGGTGCTATTATGGGTTTGGATCTTTCAACATCATCACAAATGTGCATCCACGCGTCACACGGCTGTAAATTCATACACACACATGGAAATTTGTGCTTCTGAGCGTGTTCTGTTCCCATTTCTACGAAAGGAACTTTCCATAACCATCTATACCTATATTGGAAAACCTATAATTCCCATGATGCTGTTCTTCTTGTTCTTCGCATTTATTCTTATATAAAAGAAGTTGAGAAACAAAAAATGCTAATGAGTACTTTTCGTTTCTGAGATTCAACAAGTGAGTTTTAATAGCTACCTGTAACTTTTGGCCCTGCAACATCTGTGCCTCTAGCTTGTCCAAAGATCTGTAAACGAGAAAAGCAAGGTTTAATGAACCACTTATAATCTACTTTAGTCTATATAACGAGAAACAAATGAGTACCTTTTCCCCCCACTCTTGGCAAAGGCCTCTGCAACTTTCCTGTTTCTTCCTCCCACTGCAGCAAATGACATAATTATTCTCCACGAACAACTACATTATAACGAGGGAATTTAGCTGCTTCCTTACAGCATGTTGTGATGAGATCAGCAACGCCACAGCTCTCGAAGAAGGTGTTATCCTTAACAGATGGAAACAACAGCTTGGAAAAGACTCTCATTTCTCTCAGACCAATTCTCATTACTGCAGCCTGGTAACTCAAAAACAGTCAAGGTAAAGCAAAAGACAAAGGAAAACAGGCTCAAACCTTACTAAAGTTGCTTTATTGCTCGCACTCACTTTTGTGTTATTTCCCATGTCCAGGCCGTCCACAAAACCTGTCCATCGGTGATTAGTTCCAGTATAACATAAAAGATCTTATGGGAAAAGCAGAAAAGTCATAGTACTATGGACCTGCTGCTATAGCAACGACATTCTTTAAGGTACCGCATAGTTCAACGCCTTCCACATCTTGGACCTATTCATTAAAAGGCCCAAGAAAGTTAGACCAAATCATTGTTTTAACTTAATTCAATTCAATCGACCTGCGATCTATGCGACATTTGTTAAAAATTTTAGATATTCTTGTAATATCATGTTGTATCATGTTATAGGCATGCTTAAACCGAGATGATTATGTGGACTATTGCTCCTGCTTAGATCAGTCTAAGGGTAAGCCATTTTGTAGATTTGATGCTTATAACCTGGAAGTGTTAAGTACTGTACTCACAGCTGTGACCATGAAATAAGGAGTGCGAAACAATTGAACCCATTTCTCTGCAGTTTCTCTGTTCTGTCTGTATCCAACTGTAGCCTCACTAAACTTTTCTTGCGCAATCTGCACTTGTCCAATATATCAACAATTTGACAAAATGTACAACCATATGATGCGAACAGAAAAGAATATAAAGCAGGTTTATCACCTCATTCGCAATGTTTGCACCCATTAGAACACAGCAATTAATTCCAAGCTGCTTGGAGATAAGAGCTGAGATCATACGCGGACCTTCCTTCTTGACCTCCATCCCTTTAATGAGGGAGATACCCTCCACATTGGCCTGCAGCTTGCCAACAAGCCCCTTGCATATGCCCTCCATGAACTGATGGGGGGTCACAAATACTAACATGTTTGCATCTTTTACTGCATAAATCATAATCTCCCAAGCTCAACTAAGAAGTGATCATATCATCCACGTTAAGACAGTTGAACAAACACAACACTCGATTATAAAGAAATTTGTACCTGCATTTTCAAGATCAGGATCTGCTATGACATTTTTGCCAAGCTTTATTCCAGGAAGATATTTCACATTTTCCTGTTAAAGAAAAAATTTGATGAGAAAGATTTGCAATACGGAAAAGCTAGCAATAATATGAGCACAAAAACAGTAAATAAGTTCTCACATTAGTTCTGTTGATGACATCAGTTAGCTTCTCACCACTAGGTAATTTTTCCTCAAAGACCCACATTCTCACTTCATCTGATTTCATTACAAAAATGCAAATCCAAAATGGGTTACGTTAGAAAATTATTTTTGACAGCCCAGAAATGTAGAAAAACAAATAATAAAAGTTTTGAATCCCCAAATTTAATCTTCCAAACAAAATCAGACACTAGTTAATAACACCTTGTATATGTGTTAGCACAATTTATGATCCAACCCAACATATATAAAGATTCATAACTCCAACTTATTTTCTTTCCGACATTTGTCACCAACCAAACCCAATATCATGTATAACAAAATTTTAACTACCCAGTAATTGCACTCTTAGAATAACAGATCACATAACAGAGACATGCAATCTAAATTCTCATTATCATCTCTTCTAAGCATAAATACAAACACATTAACAGCAGAAATCCCAATCCATACCATGAAATGAACAAAGCTTCAAGGTGTTGGAGGCAATGAGCTTGGCAGCAACACTGCCCCAATTGCCACTTCCCACCACAGTGACTCTTGATTTGTGTGAAACGGCACCAGCATTGTTTTGGTTTATGGGTTGTGGTGGAGCATCAATGGCTGTAGTAGAAGAAGCCATGGAATGGAAGAGAATAAAAGGAGTAAAGGAGAGAGATGGGTTGTAATAACAATGGGAGGACCAGAGGAATAGGAGATGGAGATGGGAGAAAAGGAAGGAGGATGATATATGGAGAATAGAAAGCGCATTTGGGCGGAAAGACCAGACACGTTTCGAAACTCCCTCTCCCATTTCGCACCCTAGCTTTCGGTCCCTCCCACCATTTCGACCCTAGCTTCGCTCTCTCCCCCCTTTTCCTACTCCAAATCGCTCGAGTTGCGGAAGATGCCAGGTTGCCTCCCCCCACGACTCAACCGTATCTACTAGTTCAGTACCAGTCCTTTCTTTTTTTTATTGTAAAAAAAAGGCTATGCATTTCAACCCTAGCCTTGTAGTCAACAAACAGTAGAAGCGAGCAGAAGACCTTTTGTTTAAGGTGAATTTGTTCGAGATTGATATCAATTTCTATTGTTTATCTGTATGTGTTCTGTCTTTGTTAGATGATTCATCTCAGGAAACAACATACGGACGTCCATACATACACGTAACTTAAAGAAATTGGTAATCTCCCTAAGCTCGAAAAGAATACTGATGTCCAATTCAATAACCTAGGGAAATCAATCGGTGACGAAGGTGGTAAACATACTAAATTTATGGAGATAACGGTCAGGAAACAAACTTGGGGCCATTGAATTATAAGATTTGAAAAAAAAAATTTCAATTAAGAAAAATGAGGAGTTGTGGAAAAAAATGAACGTATTAAATTCTAATTGTTTTAATTTGATTGAAAAACTAAGAATTTTTTCGTTATATACCTAAAAGGGAGAAAATCATAAGGCATTACTATAAAGGTCTTTGGACAGAAATGGAGAGCTTTTAAGTCAGATATTTGAAAACATTATTTCATTCCCGATGTTATGACTGAAGAATAAATGGCTGCATTGTTCCCTCAAAGAGTTAACAAAGAAAAATGGGCATTTGTCATCAATCACTGGGACTCTACGGAGAATCTAATACTTATGCTTCTTTCATTTGCTCAATACTTCATGTTTGAATTGCTATGATATGATGAGTGAAAATGGCCTAATTTTATCGTGCCAGCGCAGGAGTGAAACAAATAAGGTCAATTGTGAGAAGTAGAGGATGATTCATACCACGGGGACCAAAAGCTTTGCAAGAATGGCAGCTAAGATGGTTAGTATTTTTTATCTAAGATAAAATATATAGAATAATGACCATCTTTAATGTTATTGCATTATTCTTGTAGGCAAAGAAAGATGGGGTTGCCCCAAGACATGGCAAGTTATTTATAAAGAATCATACAAGGAAAGATGGAAGTTATATCAGTAATGACGAACAAGAGAAAATTGTGGGTTTCTCTATTAAATTATTTGAACATATTTACATAGTAAGCATAACAAATTGATTCCCTAATTGTTTTATGCTAATTGGGGAGTGCTCCAGGAGAAGATGATAGAAAACCCAAATAGTGACATCTCTACAGATGACGACATTCGATGGTAGGGATGGCAATTTTCCCCGCGGGTCTGGGGACCCGAAATTTCGGGTTCGGGTACGGGTTCGGGTCTCACCCGAAAATAGTGTTGTGGGGACGGGTAGGGTATGGTAATGCCATACCCGGCCCCGAACCCGACCCGAACTTAATACTTTAATATATATATATATATATATATATATATATATATATCATATAATATGTTTAGGTTTAGGGTCTTTAAACCCTAAACCCTAAACCTTAATACTTTAATAAATAAACATATATTTATATAGATATATCATATATATTATATATCTATATTGTACATATATATACTATATAGGGATATTAATTTGTATTTAGTACACTTATCTTCTTATATTTTTCATAATGAAATATACGAAATTTCGGATCATACGTTACGTCTTAAACCCTAAACCCTACTTCTTAAGGACCTAAACCCTAAACCCTAACTAAATAACAAAACCAAAATATCTTTTTTGTTGCAATTTGTATCATTATAACATTATAATCATATATGTAAACCGTAAATTTTAAACTCTATGTAGTCATAAACCCTAAGTAAACCCTAATACCCTATATATTATATAGTATAAATAGTTCAATACTTTATAATACGATGTATACATTAGACTATTAGTATAATTTCTTTTTAAGGTTTATGACACCAGTAACCACATATCTATTCTCTACGACTATGACTCTACCTCTCCGAACCCATATTAGATTATTAGTATAATTTCTTTTTAAGTTTATGAAAAAATAAGTATTCAAGTATATTAATTTTCTTCTTAAAAGGTCAAATTTCGACTGGGCCTTTTTTTCCCCATTTTTCTTCTTCTGGCCCAGTTTTTCATTCAAGTAATCAAGTCCAAGTCATAACAGCCCAGAACTGAAAACATCCCTCTTCTACAGTCTGACGAGTAACACGACTTCACCGTTCGTTCGTTCTTTCAATTGCTTGAAACCCTAAAATTCACATATGTATGTTCTTCGCTTGTTGCTGCAACCGACTGCTTCGGGGACGACGGGGAGGACAAATTGACTGAAGTGCTGGTGATTTCAGCTCCGTTCTTTGCTATTCTCTGGCACTCTGCTGTCTCCTGTTCTAGTCTCTGCTGGAGCTATTCTGTATTCTCTTCATTGGTGTCCCTGTTCGTTGCTTGTTCTAGAGTTCTGGTCAACTCAGGTTCGATCTTTTATCTGCTATTCTTGTACCCTCTCGTAATCTCGTGTTATGTACTCTGTCTGCTCTGCTAGTCTCTCCTCTGCTAGTCTGCTGTATTGCTGTAATAATATCTTATAGATTATGAGCTGTCACAGTTGACATGTTAGGAGGTTTTTTTGATCTGTATTGGATATTTAATGTAGACAACTAGACATCTTAGATTCTTAGTAGCTTACACAGAGTAAGTAATTCAGTATGTATCCTGTATGTGTAGCGTGGATCCATTAACCGAACAAGTAAACCAATTAGAGACTTTTGGAATTAATGCTTATGGTGTTAAATTGAAATATAGTCTCAATTGACAATTGCTGTGAATCTGATAATGAGATATTTATTGTGTCAATGAGCTTATAGACTTTCTTTCTTGATTGTCTGTTTGCAGGATGGTGTTATTTGCTTTTGCTTTTCATTTACTTATTTCACATGATTTATGTTCCAGAATTGTGATGGAGATGGTGTGGTGTTATTTGATTTTGCTTTTCATTTAATTATTTCACATGATTTATGTTGTAGAATTGTGATGGAGAAGGAGAGTCCAACAGTGGGGTCTACTCCAACAACCCAAAGTGCTCCAACAGTAGGTGAAAGTGCAAGTGCTCCTCCTATCCAAACAAGTCCCAATGTAGGAGCTGAAAATGAGGTAATATCGAACTCAAACCGTGCTTCTGTTGAGGAAAATATTGAGGTAAATTCCAGAAACAATAGGAGACATAAATCACCTGCTTGGGATCATTTTGAAGAGAAGTATGTTGGTGGAAAACGGAAAGCAATGTGTCCCGATTGTAAGAAGGTCTTAGGGGGAGAAAGTAAGAATGGGACTAAGCATTTGCTTGACCATATGAAGTCATGTTTGTATAAGAAACAAAAGACCATAAACCAATCTATATTGAATCCTACAAAATCTAATGATGGGTCGATGAAGCTTGGTACTTACACTTTCGACCAAAATCAAGCGAGGGAAGAGCTTGCAAAAATGATTTCTTTGCATGACTACCCACTATCTATGGTTCAACATGTGGGCTTTAAAAGGTACTCTCATGCTTTACAACCATTATTTAGAGTGGTTTCACGAAATACAGTCAAGAGTGATATCATTTGGATTTTTGAGTATGAAAGGGATAAGACAATGAAATTAATGGAATCAAATGGAAGCCGAATTGCATTGACAACCGATATGTGGACATCAAGTAATCAAAGAAGAGGATTCATGGCCATCACTTCACACTTCATTGATGATTCATGGAAATTGCAAAGTCGTCTTGTGAGGTAACTATCATTATACATGTATTTATTATTGGTAAACCAATACTATTATTAACTATTATTATTATTGTTCTTTTGTAGATTTATATATGTTCCATGTCCACATACTACTGAGGTGCTTGCAAATGCTTTTGTTGATTGCTTGTTGGATTGGAATTTGGACTGTAAGTTGTCTACTTTGACTGTTGACAATTACACTACTAATGATGCTATGATTGAAGTCATCCTAGACAAGATTCCTCCTAGTTCACTTATCTTAGAAGGAAAATTATTTCACATGCGGTGTTGTGCACATATTTTGAACTTGGTTGTGAGGGATGGGTTGGATTTGATCAATGATAGCATTGAAAAAATTCGATATAGTGTGTCATTTTGGACAGCAACCCCAAAAAGATATGAAAAGTTTGTTGAAGCCGCACGTCAATTGAAAGTTCCAAGCACTAAAAAATTGAAACTTGATTGTAAAACTCGGTGGAACTCTACCTGCTTAATGCTTAACACTACATTGATTTATAAAGATGTGTTTCCTCGTTTGAAACAACGCGAGACTTTGTATAAAAGAGTCCCCACCAAAGAAGAGTGGTCTAAAGTTAGGGATATTTGTTCAAAATTAGAGATGTTTTTTTGATGCTACGGAGTTGTTTTCAGGAACTTTATATCCTACTATCAATATTTTCTTCTCACATATTTGCCAAATAAAGTTGGCAATTGATGAATGGATTGGAGTTGATGACATTGATGTCAAAATTATGGCATCAAAAATGAAGGTGAAGTTTGATAAATATTGGGATATCATGAACTATTTGTTGGCAATTGGAAGCATTCTAGATCCGAGGTACAAGATGAAGATGATTGAATTTTATTATCCTCTTGTTTATGGTCACACATCTTCTTCGGAGATTGAAAAAATAAGGCAAACTTTGTATGACATGGTTAAAGAGTACCAAAAGAGAGATAAACTATCCAAGGGAGTTAATTAAGGACAAGATTTGCATACTTCTTCTTCAAGTTCAAGGCCTCCACTTCCCAAGCGTGGTGCTTATGCTACAAGATTTGAAATGTTCATGGATTCTACTCCTACCAATGAACATGTGAAGTCAGAGTTGGATCACTATTTAGAAGAATCTCTCTTGCCAAGAAATACACATGACTTTGATATTTTGTGTTGGTGGAAGACAAATGGCATCAAGTATCCTACTTTGCATGATATTGCTAAGGATGTGCTGTCCATTCCTGTGACGACCGTTGCTTCAGAATCAACATTCAGTGCTAGTGGGAGGATTTTAAGTCCTCACCGTAGTAGGCTTCATCAAAAAACTGAGGCTTTGATGTGTGTCCGAGATTGGTTTTGGAGTCAAGGTATTAAACTTTTCTTCAAATGAAACTTTTCTAGGTCTTCAATTCTTGATAATGATTGTTTTTTTAGTTATTAATATTTGTTATTTTGTTTCTTACCAGAGTCTACAACTTCAAAGCCTCAAAATTTTGATGATGATTCTTACACGGAGGTAATATTAGTTTTTTTATTTTTATTGGTGCTTATTGTATTGACCTCTTATTTACTGCATTATATTCATATTGCAGGAGCCTTGTGATACCACAAACATAAATGTGGATTGTGAAGAATGCTAATTGAAGTATGTAGTTTGCACTTAGCAGGTAGTTTGCCCTTTGTAGACTTTTTTGATGAACACGTAGTATACTTTTTACAGATTTGTGTAATTGGCTAACGGCTATTTATCTATCTTTTTTTTCAGGATCTTGCCAATGCAGGAACTATCAAAAGACCAACATGCTATAGCCTGTGTGTTGTTGCTAACAAAGCCTACAAAGGGACAACTTGGGCAAGAGGAGGCGAGGAGCGATGATGGACTTCTGATGGTTTATTATTTATTAAGTAATTATAAATATCAGTAGACAATAATGGTGGTGAACTGGTGATGGAGGTATCTTGGACCTCTTGGTGTGTGAATTGTGATTTAGGCAATTAGGCTCCTGGCTCCTTTTGTTTTTTTTTATCTTGGTTTGATGTTATGTCTTTATTTTATTTTTTATGAACTGGTGATGGAGGTATCTTGGACCTCTTGGTGTGTGAATTGTGATTTAGGCAATTAGGCTCCTGGCTCTTTTTATTTTTTTTATCTTGGTTTGATGTTATATCTTTAGTCTTTTTTTATCTTGGTTTGATGTTATGTCTGTAGTCTTTACAAGTAACATTATGAACAAATATATTCCATAAATAGTAGTCATATCTATCATATGAAACAATAGTATTCGGGTAGCATTCGGGTTTAAAGGTTCCCCGTCCCCGTCGGGTTCGGGGATCCCCGAACCTCAAGGGGCTGGGGATGGGGGTGGGGATTGAGTTCGGGGATGGGGACGGGGATGGCATACCCGCCCCTGCCCCACCCCATTGCCATCCCTATTCGATGGAGTAACAATGATGTGTATACAGAAGTGTTCGTGTGTGAGGTGTGTGCAATGGTCCAACTCCATCTCAAAAGACTACACAGAATGTACCTCGACAACTTCGTGGCCTTGCAATGACTGATATTGGGGTAAACAATAGAAGTCCATCTACTTGAATCTCATTTTGTTGTTAACTTTTTCCTGTGGCAATTGTAAGGATGTTGAACTTATTGTCAGTACGGGTTTTTGGAGGATATAATATCATTTGATATTAAGGAATGTTAAGGAATATTTTAATCCCACTTATTTTGGATGTTTTGGATATGATTATAGAGGATTTGATATATAATATTTTAAGTTAGAGGATTTGATATGTGGTATTTGATTTTGGAGGATTAAATCATATGATATATGATTTTTCTGTGAAATAACAATAAACATGAATATATGGTTTGTTATGTAGGAAGAAAATCACTAAATTGAATTGGCATTACAAAATGGTGCACTCTATACCTACAGTCAAAGTAGGAAATACCTGCGGTTTTATAAGCTATACCCGCGATTCCATATCATCAAATCATCAATGTCATGCCTAACTATAGATATACCTATGGATTTTCTATTTTATCTGTGTTTAAAAAGCACGGTTATAGTTACCTGCGGTTTAGAAACCGCGGCTATATATTCACGAATAACTGCACTCATTTTTATTTGTACCTACGGTTTTAAAACCATAGGTAAATATCTTCCTATGCTTACTTAACCTGCGGTTTCTCAATCGCGGGAAGAGCTTTGGGCCACGGTTTTTGGTATCTATACCTGCGGTTTTAGCTGCGGGTATAAGTGAAATCTGTTGTAGTGTTTTGAAAGTAGTGAAATTTCATTATTGAAAAATTAAATTTCACCCATGAAAATAAGTTAGATTTTCAATCATAACAGGGCAATTTCTTTAAGTTTCAATTATGATAAAGTATACTAAGCATGTAAGCATGTTAATATGAAATTTCATAACAAATATACTACAAATGATCACTCAAATTAATTATTAATATCATTGTTCTTAGAACAATGAAATCTCTTTAAAGAGTGAGACTTTCAATCATTACAGTGAAATTTCTTTAAATTTCAATCATGATAAATCATATTAAGTATGTTAAAATATTCATATGAAATTATATAACAAACACGGTACATATGATCATTCAAACAAGTAATATACAGTGAATTTCTTTAAATCAATGAAATTTTCAATTATAACATTGAAATTTCTTTAAGTTTCAGTCTTGATAATTCATATTAAGCATATAAGAATGTTTATATAAAATTTCATAGCAAACATAGTATTTATGACTACTCAAACAAGAAATTTCACTATTCTCATAATAATGAAATTTCTTGTTTGACTGACCATATATAGTCCGTTGCTATGAAATTTCATATCAACATTTTTACATACTTAATATCATTTATCATGGTAAAATTAAAATTTTCAATTATGATTTTTATCCAATTAACCAATGCGCAAAAGTATGAAACTCTATTGTTTAAATAAGTGTTCTTTTGACCAGTTTTTCAGTTCCAAAAGATATCGACAATGGGCCTCATTGGAAAAAACTCAGTGTTGATTTTGGATATCTAATTTGTTTTAATCAAACATGTATTTTGAAAGATAAAATGTTTTGAAGTTTGTTTAAAGAAAAAACAAGTTGATGATATCAGCATAACATTACATGGTAAATAATGGGATACATACGCCGTATAGATGTAAGAGATAAAATTGTATTTTAATTTTTATTTAAGTAAGTTTGTACTTAATGGAATATTAATGGTTAGTTAGGGACTTATAGGTACAATACTTTTAATAATGTCCTTATTGGTCTATAAATCGTGCATAAGTGATTTATTGATAATTATCTCATACTAAATTTATTACAAATTAATTTAATATATATTGAATTAAGATCCATGCAAGTGAAAATTTTTGAATTTTTAAGAAGGAAAACCATGGTCAAGTTCCTCAAGATTGTTATGAAAATAATAAATAGATTTATTGAATTAAGATCCACATAAGTGAAAAAAAATTCGAAAAAAAACATGGTCAAGTTCCTCAAATATGTTACGAAAACAACAAATTTAGTTCAAATTAACTGAATATATATAGAATTAAGGTTTGTTGGGAGAGAATAAGTAAAAAAATAAAGCAATCGAAAACAAGACGCAAAGATTTACGTGGTTCGGTCAAGGATGCCTACGTCCACGGAGTTGCGGAGAGTTTTTCACTATTCAAAGCAAGAAATAGAAGACTATCACCTGAATGAAAGAGCTTCTATTGAAAGAAAATGAAAAATAACACAATGCTGTAATGCTTTAGGAATTTCATTGAAAATGGATACATCGCATGTTTTACAAGCTAAAATAAAGACATAGCTGCAGGGGCTTTGGAAAGGAAAAGATAAATCTAAGAACTAGTTGGCCAGAGCCATGCTAAATAAAAAGATGAGTGACTAGAGTCATGCCTAAGAAAGCAATAAATGATTGAAGGCATTGGGTCTATGTTTGACGAGGGGTGATTGCAGTCTTCTCTTCTTTCTTCATTTATAGTATCAAGTGATGGACATTTCTTCTTTTGCTCTTCTTCACATATCTGTCATGGGACATCACGGGGATCGTGGTAAAACCACCTTCTTGTTGCTTGCTGGTGTCTCTTGGTTAGTGGTTTCATAACCGAAACTCTCTCCTAGATATGGAGATCATGACAACCTTTCTTTGGATATGCTTCTTCTTCAAGGAGGATATGGGCTCTCTTAGAAGTTGTGGTAGTCTTCACTTTACTGGTCTTCAAGCTTCATGCTCGAAAATGTGGGAATATGGCTAACAGTAGCCATTATGCCGATGCTTCTACACGAACAATCGTGTAAAAATGACTTATTCTTTGATATGCAGAACGAACGTGGCTTTGACCTCATGGTGTCACGTTTTAGCTAAAAAGTTCTTTGAGATAAATCAAGAACGTTGGGCTAACATAATTCTGTTTTCCCTGGACTCTCTTTGGGATGAGTTTGCTGGAATCTTGACATCCTCTCAATAAATTGGTTTACAATAGAATAAACCCTCAAGACAAAATGTTTTCTGATTTGTAGCTCTTGGACACTGGATTTTCAGACATGCCTTATTTGTAGTAATTGAATCCTAGATTTCAGGTCGGTAACCAATTAAATTTCTGCAAAATGAAAAAATTTTAGTATAAACAATTTCTTAACTTTATTTTAGCTTGTATAGCATGCCCACATCTCAAGATGTATCACTTTTCAATGAAAAACTTGATGCATTCTAGCAAAGTGTTGTTTTTCATTTCCTTTCAATAGAAACTCTTTTCATTTCGATGATAATATTTTGTTTCCTGCTTTTTTTCAGATTGACACTCTAGGCATTTTATGTCATTTTCTCGGAAGGCAATCCTCAAAGCTAGCAGCCTTGTGTTCTTTAAATTGCCCACAGTTCGTTTGGTGCAAAGGTCAGATTCAGTGTAGAATCTTATAAAAATTCTATCAAATCATTTAAACCGACAGCAAACCCTGACACACCTGTAAATACATCATCCATATCCACAAAACTATTGTTCCCAACAACTGAAATAGTGAGATCTTTTGTTCAGAGTAGAAGATAACCAACACATACTTATAAATTAAAGAAATATGTTAAATATGACTTAGTTAAAATTCACATATTATTTTTATCCAATAATATATCTTTTGTTAAAATTTTAGATTTAAAATTTTAATACTCTTATTTTTTAATATAATATGTAATTGAATAAATAAACGATTACTTGAAGAACGTCCATATAAATTGAATCCACAACCACAAGTGTAGACATATCGATCAGTAACAGCACTTTAAAATTTTAACTTAAATTAAATTAGGATTCCAGTTTCATATTTAAAATATTTAATTATTTCAAATAAAAAAATAAAAAATATTTTATATATTAAACTTTAATATTTTTTTCCATTTATATAATACTCAAAAGGAACATTAGTTTGTCAATTTTTTGCACACTCAAAAATACACTTGTCAATATAATAAAAACTATTTTAAAAGTTTCTATTTTCAGGAGAATATATATTTATAAGATAGTTATATAAATGATATGTATGATTTAATTAAACAAGAAAATAATAGTATATCTAATTCCGGAGCTTGAGAAAAAGTGGGTTCCTGTCCTTTGACCATATCACTCAAATCAAAATCAAAATGCAAAAATAACCCTAAAAAATTAACCAACCGTTTATAACTGTCGAGTCTCTATTGGCCTCACATTCCCCTCACAATCCTCCCCACCTAACCCTATATAATCTTTATCTCCAATCCCATCTCTTCCTTCATTCTTCAGCTTCGCGGTGTAATCTCTATATCACATTAGAGAATATACTGCAATCTCAAGAATCACTTCCAATTCATAAATCCCAACAAAAAAAAAAATGGCACCCAAGTTCGTTGCTATGGCCTTAATTTTTGTCGCGGTTGCCGGGTCTGTTGTATCTGCCGCACACCAAGCACCCACCACTTCCCCTACTGCTGCCCCCAAATCATCCACGAAAGCAGAAACACCTGCCCCTGCCAAGGCTCCCACAGCTGCCTCCACCCCTAAATCATCTCCATCACCCAAGGCCGCCACCGCTCCTGCCCCCTCCACCGATGACGATTCATCCACTGCCCCTGCGACTTCACCTTCATCCGAGTCTCCTGCTGCCTCATCCCCCGAATCTGATGTCTCCTCGCCTCCTGCCCCGGCCAGCGAGGCATCTGAGGGACCTACCGCCACTGATGATGTGAGTGATGGACCCACGGTTTCACCTGCTGAGGCACCCACTAATGAAAATTCTGGTGCTGCCACCGTCAAGGTCTTTGCCGGCCTTGGTGCTGTCACAGTTGCTGGGTTCTTCTTCTTCTAAGCTAAGCTAGCTAGACATGCATGCATTTCAAGAGATCGCATGCGTGTTAATTTGTGAGGTCATAATTATGATGATCGATGATGATGTTTAATTAGTAAATTCATGTGAGTGAGTGTTTTTGATTCATTTGTTGTAACCTGTTAGAGGAATCCCTTGACAGATTTTTTTGAGGGTTTGTTTTATGATCATCAATAAAATTCTTTAAGACAATTGATCAACCTAAACTAAGTATATCTCTCTAATAGGAATCAACGCTTAATAAAGAATTTATTGTTTTTTAAACAATGTTCGTTTGATGGAACCAACATCGAATATTAGGGACTTATATCATTTGTTAAGTTATGGTAATATTGCATAGAATTCGATCAAACACTTCGTGAAAAGAGAAAAAGGAAAAAAATAAGAGAGAGAAAGACATGTTCGTGAAAGGTCTTCTGATTTTTTTATTTTTATTTTTCTTCCTTATCAAATGACTCTCTTTGTGATTAATATGTTGTTGGGTTAAGGGGAACATGTATCATCATCATAAGTTGGGACATTTAGTCTTACTTATTCAGTTGGGCTTCTAGTTTATTGATATATTGTCTTAGGCTCAGATTATGTAACTAATATTTTATTGAATTAAAGGTATATACATTTAATATTATATGTATTATTAAAAAAATTTGGGGGTGGTAGCCGCCCACCCTTGAGTGGGCATGATTCCGCCCCTGAGTTTGATTCCTATTTCGAGTCCCTGCATAGAATTCTCATGCGCTTGTTTAGCATGTGTCATTTTTAAATCATTACACCAGCTCATAAATTTATCAGGTGCACACTCAAAAAAAAAGTTGTTAATTCTTACGTAGTTTTTTTTAATAAACAAGAATTAAAATTGTTAAAAAAAGAATTAAAATTATATTAACAATCGCATTGGCTACTTTTACCTTTCTCTTTTTTTCATTTATTTAAAAAATCAGTGTATTTTAGGCAAATATCTAGTAGTGGATTTTACAACTTATAACCTAATTTATTTAACACAGTTTATAATACATGGAGTTAGTATAAAATAAACTCCAACTAAACACAACATATATATGTTGTGTCCTTATGATCAATGGTCATAAAATTGTTCTTATTTTATATCCTTATTTTGTGTCCTTATAGGAGAATTCTCGCTAGATATATATATACACTTATATGTATCACTATTTAGCTCAAATATCACTAACCAACATTTCATTTTATGTAAAAAGGAGTAGGGCAAGATTAATTTAGTCTAAAGTATGATACATGAATTGAACCCGGCCCATTAAATATGAATATTAATATACCTTCTTATCCTTAATTTAGGCTCGAGAACAAAAGATTCCGTATTTTGTGACTTCTGGTCGGTGCACGTGCATCACCTATTACATGTTGGAGAAGAACCCATGTAAATGTGGACGTAAAATCTACTGTCTCAGCTATGCATGACAACTAAAAAGGAGAAAAAATAATTAATGGTAATGAGTGTGTCTGTTATTTCATTTGCATGCGGCGATATATTTAACTTTTTTTAAATTCCAAATGTCTTCCCACACGAGTTTAATAATTATTATATTTAGCTGGTTGACTATTGCCCTAAAAGACCGTCCAAGGTTTGGCCCACAAAGAGAGTTGTCTCTCCTTGATTGACGGAGCAAAGAAGACTTTGTCATTCTGTTTTTCTCATCTAGTGTACTTTATTCTTGTATTGATGGCCAAAGATATTGTGGTCATACTTGTCAACAAGTTTGATTCGGAGAGTTACACACCCATTTTCTCAGAATATACTTTCCATTCGTGATTTATGAGCTATTGAATGGATTTGACATGTTTACTCTTTAATACACATTCAAATGGTAGTGACTTTTGGATTCTCATCTACTAAAACTGTTAAATAATGACTTATATTAAAAGTATTAATTAATACCTAAGAACTCTAGAAAAGGGGAGCGTAGCATACCAGTCGAGCATGTAGATCTTATATTGAAAACAATAGTAGACGTAGGAAAATTATCGAGCCACATAAATTATGTGTTATTCTCTTCTCAATTTTTCGATTGCTCTGTCTATTGTTTTATTATCTGTGTGTATGCGAAGGATCTGTTTTGCAACAAAAACAAAATAACAATCTATTATTTTGGATACTTTTATAATGTCTTTGCTTAAAAGTTAAAATGATTATATACCGTTATACTAAACCAAGGTCATCAAAACATTTATAATGTGGCAAGACAAATAAATGTTGGATGTGCTTCCATTAATTGTGTTTGAAAGTTGGAACCCGATCAGTGAGAAAACAAATTAAAGTTCCATGTTGGAATTGAGAATAAATGAGAAAAAGTTGGACAAGCTTGATCTCCATTTCTTTTCTTGACTTTTGATGCCACAATATGAAATATAAGTCTTTTTGGAAGATAATTTGCATTCAAAACATAAAGCAGAAGTCATTTGCATTTGACATGTGAAGCAAACCGTAACACTTCTGCTCTTGCTTTCCTCATTCATAAGGATAGTAGAGAATGACTAATTAAGCAAAAGAGAGAGGTTGTGAATGCATACTTAGCCAAAATATATAAAAGATTAATTGCTTATAGAAGATCGAGCATAATACTTAATATTATGGCTAGCTTGTTCTTAATTAATTATTTTTAGCAGCGAGAGCCCTTCCTACAGTTAAGTGCACCAGCTGTGGTAGTCATTCCAGCCACAAGAGTAGATGGCCTTGCACTCAGGCTAGAAGCTCTTGCATATACCGATGATGCACCGGCCCCGGATTGCCTGAAATAGGCACCATTCATCATCAAATCCCCCTCTGATCTCCAGTTCCAATTACGCCACTCACTCTCTGGTGCATCCTCATGCTTTGTAACTTCCTTCCTAAATCTCACGTCCGGTGCCAGAAATCGATTTCCTTGGCTATTTATTGTCGGAGCAGCACTCCCTCCGATAGCATACATTTCCCAGTGTGTGTAGTCATTGTTCACAACGTGAAAGTATCCATGTCGACATCTACAATAATATTCAAAGAATCATTTTAACCAGTGCCCCAAAATCAGTACTATTGATTAAGAAATATTTTACAAAGGAGAAAATTTATAATTTATGTACCTTGGCATCCTTTGGACTAGTCCTTCACCAAAATGATTAAAGGCAATAGTGACTTGCATGCCTTTATCTTGAGTGTAAGAGTCGCTGTGTCCCAACAACATGACTTTGTCATGATGTGTAAAGTAGTTGTTAGAAATAGTGATAGCTGTGGAGCCATGGATTGCATCAATTAGTCCATCATTACAGTTAGACAACGAACAATGGTCTACCCAAATATGCTTGCTATCAAAGATGGCTATTCCGTCGCCGTCCGATACTCTCCACCACCCGGAATGGTGAGGAGAGTCTCTAATGTTGCCATTCCCTCCTTGCTTGCAATCATGAATGTTAATGCCATGGATGATAATGTTGGTAGCATAGTGAATTGTAATGCATGGCCCACCGGCAATGTGAACACTTGCACCTCTACCATCAATTGTCTTGAAAGAATTCATCACAAGTTCTTGGTTAAGCCTAATTACCATGTCTCTCTTGAAAATGATCCACAATGGCTCATCTTGAATGACAGCATGTCTAAGAGTGCCTGGTATAGGGTTTACAGGATTATCATCGCCGGAGTCTGTAACGACGTAGATTCGACCATTTCTTCCTCCGATTGCATCCTTACCGAACCCAATTGCACAATCTGCTAATCGTTGGCGGTTGCTCTCCCAATTAGGGTCACACCTCCAGCAGTCATCAATTGGATTCCCACTCCCACAAGACATATATGCCAAGTTTCTCCTAGAGCCATTGATGCTCCTGCATGCCCAAAAATCAACGTACAAAATGTAAGTTACATATCTATAATATATATATATATACATACATACATATATACACACACACACACATATATATAAAGCAAAATTATGTCAATATATATATGTACTTACTTGAGTACATCTTGTACTACAAGTTCAGGGTCTTGAACTGGTGAAGAGAGGACAAAACGAGGAGTTAGGAGAGTGAGGAGGAAAATCAAAATGGGGAGAGGACTTGACATTTTCTCCTTTGGATAAAGTAGTAGTAGGAGGAGGAGGAGGAGTAGTGGGAGTGAAGTATGTGTGAGTGTGGAATTTATAATAGGATAAAGCCGGGAGTGATGGCGTGATTATTACTCCATTAACCATGACATGGTGGGGTCCAAACCCTAATCGTAATTTCAGGTATTGGATAGATATAAGTCTACATTTGTTGGTAGTTTGAAACCGTTAATCAAGCGGGGCCTAATACATAATTTCAAACCTTGATATGTAATGTAAGTCCAATTGGCTTGACCCTTATAATTGCTTTCATCATTTATCAGGCCTGAATGTGTCAAGGGTTTCCCATGTATATAAACCAAATTAACTTTTAACTTACTTAATCCTTTGACCAACCCGTTTGGACCGACAGGTTTAACTTATTTGGTAAATTTATTTACAATCTCTCTCCCCAATACTTTCAATGAAGGTATTCATATGTCTTTTTATGACTTGCAATTAAGTAGTGATGTCGAGCTCACAGGACACAATTCTTTAATAGAGGCTCAAAAGTCATCCGCATATTGTGTATATATATATATATATTAATATTACATCCATCCAAAATAAGAGCCCATTATATCCACATAGACATTTTACCCCAATCTATGTGGATGAAGCAACATATATCCAAGACCTTGAGCCATTGATCACTTTGTTCCACTGAATACGCTAATCAAATTCACGTAAAATTTTCAACTTGGCATTATTGTGATTCACCATTACGTCCAGGGCAGAGTCAAGATTTGATGTTTGGGGACTGCTACTAAAAACATATCTATATTTTTGATTTGGTCGATAAAACTTCGCAGTGTCCCAAGGCGGCATCCCCAAAAATATTTTTAAAGTTATTTACAACGTTACACATCTTATTATATTCTAGAAGACTAGAACACTTGAAAAGTGTGAATACAATATTTTGTTAATTAAGTTGGAACCCTAGCTCACCAATTTGTTTGTTCTTCACATGCTTCTTATAATTTTCTCTTATAATTTCATACCTTTTCAATCATAAACAATCTTTTGTTTTTATTCACTGATGTCTATAGTGAATTTTGGAATCAGAATAGATTAATACTCAATCCTTGTGGATTCGACACTCGTATTTGCTAAAATATACTATCATTGATTCGTGTACTTGCGAATATAAACTAAGTTTTAAATCGCTATAATTTTAATGGTTCGAAATCTCACATCACCTATGCTCAACATTTTCTAGCTCATTTCATGAGGAGCTCATTTGCTTGTGTCTACTTCATCTTGGACCCATTTCTTGATATCATTTGAAAGGCCGTCATTTGAAGCCAATAGAAAGCCCAGTCCACCATCATTTTCCATGTGAAATCATTTTCAATTTCCATCACTTGCCAAGCCCCATGTACCAAGCCAATTGAAAGCCCATCTGCCAACCCATGATCCAATTGCACAAACCATCTCCACTTGTGCAAAAATCTCTCAATCATCATGCCCTCACATAAATATCTCTTGCTTATGTCCGTAACGACATCGTCATCATCTAACCTCAGTTGCCCAGCCGGGTCTTCATCTAAGCCAATACACCGATCAAGCCGTCCACTTGTGACCCATGTGTAATGCAAATTGCGACTTGATCATTTTCATCCACTTAAAGCCAGCCACCAGCAGCTTCTAATCTCCTATAAATAGAGAAACTTGCCATATATCAAGAGCACAAACAGAGACAGGGGAGAAGAGTTCTCGGGCGGCATAGAAGAGAGGAGAGAGGAGAGAGGAGAGAGGAGAGAACTAAATAAAGAATGAAGTTTTTATTTATTTCTATTTTGTTGTGTAATTCTAGTACAAACAATTAATACTCTTGCTAAGGTGATAATGAATCCACTCTATTGTTTTTAATGAATTTGGTTTGATTAACTGATAATTGATTCATGTTATGTCAAGTGTTAAATTGTTATGCTTTATTGATAATTGAATCTTGATATTTAGCTACCATTTAGGTTTGATTAGCGTGATACAAATTGTGACAGAGGCTCATGTTTAATTTGAGACTAGCTTCTTGCAATTTAACACCAAAGTTACCTAGACATAGATGTCATACGTTAGGGCTTTTGTGATTGCTATACAAGTTACCATTGATCCTAATGCGTCATTGTCTGTCCTAACCAGTTCAGATGTCCATGGATGGTTGCAAATTAGAATAGACATAGTAAATTAGATGCTCATGAATATTACATGAATTAGGAGACTTGATCTTTGACATGCATGAATGAATTGGTAATTGTCGGTTAAATGATTTGAATACAATATATAGAGTTGGTGAAATCGGAACCCTAGTGTTATTTTATTTTTATTAATCACTATTTTATATTCTTATATTTGTTCATCTGTGTTAAAATCACGAAAACAATTTGCTTCCCATAATCAGTGATAATTGAGGAAATTTGAAATTTTTTTATAAGCAGCAAGTATATAGAACCAACAAAGAAGAACAGTAGGGCATAATATGAGATGGCCTAAGAGATGTATAGTAGGACATGAGAAAGAAAAACAAGACTTCTGAAATGAAAAACAAATAACCATAGGTGAGCAAAATGAAACAAAAAAGAAAGCAGGGACTAGGAAATGAGAAAATTTTGAATTGGAATTGATTAATATTCAGTCCATGTGGATGCAGTAGAGGGTAGAATCTACAATCAAAGATTTGTATCGTTGAGCCACCAACAACCTGTGTCTTGGATAGAAGAATATGGGTAAGAGTATCGCACCGGTGTGGTCCCTATCAAAGACACTCCAACACTGAAGTTAGAATGATAATCGAAGACCTTTTTGAGCCAATAATCAAATACAGAGATAATGAGTGTAAACGAATCCAGAATATGGTTCAATGATTGGGGTCAAGGATATATCGAAGATCGAACGTCAATGAGAAAAAGTCAGCCAACCGAAAGATCTCCCTTGCCTCTGGAAAGATTTTGCTATTTATACGGTAATATAGAGGACAGGTGTCTGGATGATAATCGTTCGATCCTTACCTAGGTTACCATTAGAGACAAATTGTATCTTTCTTCTGAACCACTCTGACCCTCCTGATGCTACTCTATGATGGGACGTGGGATGGCTCTAGGTGTTAAGAGCTACACCGGTTGTGTCAATGAGCAGGTTGGGAATATCTTCTTGTGTCAGAATCAGATCAACTTGGTTGCTTCCTGCAAAACTGAGCTAGCACATGTATATATATGGAAATTAAAGGATAAGAAGATGAGACTCTAACAATCTCGGGACGAGGAGAAGTCAATGTCGTTCTCAGCTTCGACATTGATTCTAGGTCTTCGACAGCATTGTTTGGGTTGACTTTGACTCAGGTTCTTATTGTTATTTGGCCCGTGCTATTTTTTGCCACTACAGATACGACACTCATATTTACCACACCTATACTACAACTAATTTGTGCGCTTTCGAGTATAAATTTGATTTTAAATCACTATATTTTTAGTGGTCTCAAATTCGACATCAATCTCCAAATTAGTCGATTTAATCCTGTTTCCTGCAAAATTATTGAGAAACACTGATAAGAGTAAAACTAACTAAAACAAAATATAATTACATTTTAACTCTCAAAACATTTTAACTCTCAAAATACATGTTAAATTTTAAAAAAAAATTACATATTCAGAATTAACACATAAAACTCTTTCTAACAAGATCCATTGTCGATGAGTTTTATCGGGTAAATCTTAATTCTATTATTTTTTTCAATGAAGTTTCTTAATTCCATTGTTTTTTTAATGAAATTTAAAAAACAAATGAATTCAAAACTAAAACAATTAATTCTAAACTGTAATTTAAAAAATAATAGAATCTATATTAAAACAATGAATTTTGGACAATAAATTATGAGATAAAATAGTGTAAATAAAATTATTCCATTGATTAAATCAATGGAATAAACTTGTTGGGCTCTCATGGGCTACCAAGCACATGGGTTACATGTCATGTCATTTTCCATAACAAATGTATGCCTAATCTCTTCCACAAACGTGTAATCCCGTCCCACTCCCACACACCAGATAACCAACGGATCTTTCAGTATGCTGTGATAACCCCAAACGAATATTCTCACTACTTATTAGTTTTTTTTCTCCCCCGGTAGTAGTAGACTGATTTAGCCTGATGTGTTTGTTTTTTTGCTGTAATTACTTGCCTTCAAGGAACATATTTGAGGTTGCTGATGTAATAATCAAAGCAATGGGTCGGGTACGACCAGTAATGGGTCTCAAGAATCTACAAACTGCCAAACCGAGGAGGATAAGAAACAAGGATCAAAGTAGCCAGATATTTCTTTGCTCACTTTGGATCTCTGTCCACGTGTTCCTTAAGTGAATAGTGTCTGGGACCCACCTGCTTTGCACTTTCTCGTGTACGCCGTTATCAATTGTTCATAAATCATAATGTACAGTTGGAAATTAGGGTTGTTATCGAAAAAGTATTCTCGTGATTCAATTATTCATAATTTTGAATTAAGATTTAGTTACTAATATGATACTTAATTAACCATTTTTATCTTAGATATAATATCTTTATATTTTATTTAATTATGCCTATCATTTTTATTTTTAAACTACACTTATCTTGTTGTGTTACTTGCTTAAAGGAATTCTGAGGTTTTAAAATGAAGTTTTAATTTTTAAGATTCAATTGAGATAATTGAGATTTCAATTAATTGTTGGATTGGGTACCACTTCTGACATATGAATCAATATTTACAGAATTGCACCTCATCTCATCCAAGAAAATCCAGATAACATTGCAATCCCCATCCTCACCCAACCAAATTATTCCACATGTCAAAAAGGTAACCCATCGCCATCATTTTTGTCTCTGTACTAGGCCAACGACTCTGTTTCATCTTTTTCCAAATAGGTTCAAGTCTCATGTCCCGAACAATAAATCTCAACGGCTCAACCCTTTAGAGAGAGGAAAGAAAAACTTAAAAGTTGGGCACCAAGAACTCACTAGCCACCACTCCTGCGCTATGAAAGCTACCAAGAAGACCAGAAAATCCACGGCTCGAAACACTGGAGCCAAGAACAGAAAGAAGAAGCCCAAGTACCTGAGTCTCCGCCTCCAACTTTCCCAACAAACCCACTCGCCACTAAGACCTGCACGTGTGACGCGTCAACGGCACAAACAAGAACAGAAGCAACGGCGGCTGCAGCAGCAGCAACAGATCCCGCTTTTCGTGGAGGACATGCACGATGATCACGTGGCCATGCTCTTCGACACCTCCACCAACAGCACGGCCGCCAGTCTCCAAGGCATCCTGGAGAACTCCACCTCTGCCCCCTCCACGACTGAGCGGGAGGAGCCGTTATCACCATACGCGTGCGCGGAGGAGGGGTCGCGGCTTGTAAGGACGGCGATGAGGTGTAAGGAGAGGGATGCGAGTGAGGAGAAGTGGGTTTGTTATGCTGAAGTGGTGGAGGAGGTGAAGAAGGAGCAGGAGGAGGTAAGTAGTTGCTGCTGTGCTACTACTGATGATCATCATCTGCATCATGATGATGATGGTTCATGGTTGAAAGGTATAGATCATCAGAGGAGCAGTGGTGGTGGGTCCACCACCTCCTTGGTTCTGAAGCTTGATTATCAACACATATTGAATGCTTGGTCAGATAAGGGCCCGCTTTTTGTTGATGAACAAGTTGTCCCTGATTTGCATGACCCAAACCATGTAAGATTTCTATCTTTTACATTTCATCATACATGCATGCCTCCTTTGCTGTTGGTGGTATTGGTAAATTGGGGTGCATCATGTGTGCGATCTGCACATTTTGCCTTTTTACTTGTTTTTATTGAAGAGTACTGATTTGGCCGCTTATTGGAATCTTGGGGAAGGTGGTGGTGGGTCCACGCACTTTTTGGGCTTTTCGGGGGGCCCAAAGTTTCTTTTTTGCCAGCTGGGTTAATGGCCCAGTTTAACTCCTGTCAGTAATCAGTGTCTTGTACTCGTGTTGTTGCCTGTTGGTTGATCGAATGAATTATTTAGGCTAGGCTATGTTTGGCATGGGCGTATGTCTGCTTTTGGGTAAACATTTTCACCCTTGTCAAGTATAGGCTTAGTTATGTGATCATGAAATGAAAGTGCCAATTAACTTATATATTTCAACAACGCAGATGAAATATTCATCATATGTTTTTACAATAAGCAATTATCGCAGGTGGGTGTGTGAGATTTGCACTTAAATTTGTTCTGTAGCAGGGATCAACAGAGTGCTTGGGAAGTGTTGGGAATATATGGAGTGTTCCAGAGGTTGGTAGCACCAAACCGAAAGAGGAAAGTGGAACAAAAGAGGGGTGGAAGGTTGCACAAAGAGAAGCAAGCATATTGAGATACAAGGAAAAGAGGCAAAACAGGCTCTTCTCTAAGCGTATTCGATATGAAGTCCGTAAGCTTAATGCTGATAAGCGCCCTCGTATCAAGGTATACTCAGATTACCACCTTCCTTATCCTAACTATGCATATTAATTACTTTAATTCTTTTTGCTTAGAATGCCTTTAGTGTTTTGAGTATTTCTTTTAGAGCGGTACTCTTTGATTTCTTCTTCTGGATTAGTCAAGATTATAATCCCATGTCGGTCTTGCGTAACCTAGTTGAATAACTTATAAGTAAAGCTCATCCCCTCTCACATTAACAACGCGTTTTCTGAGCCTAAGTACCATAGGCGACAACTTATGAATAGAAACTGTATAATACTCTCGGAGAATTAGAAATTATATATTATGAGAATGAATGCTCTCCAATCCTGAAAAGTCTTGATTTCAATATGCTGGTTCTTTCAGTTCTTCTTTTTCAAGTTTCAAACCATTCCTTTTTTTTATTGCAGGGTCGTTTTGTGAAGAGAACCGGAGAAGACTGAAGAACAGAGTTTTGAACATAATATTATTGCCTCATATGTGGAACCTTGTTCTTTCAATACCTTAATTATTTTCCTATACCATCTTTTGTCCATTTTGTCTTCTGCATGATATGGGCAATAGTTACTGTAAGGGATGCAAACTCACTCTAAGAAACAGAACAAAAAAAGGTACAAAAAGATTGATATGGGCTTATCAGGCCTCAAAGCCCTATCATCTATAAATGGAGGCCCAACTGTCAAATTTCTTATCCACAAAATGGGCTTCATAGCTCCTTCAAGACTTAATTGGAATGGGCCAATGAATAGTATTCTGTAGAATACACATAAATATACTTACTCACGGCTTCATCTAGAACTTCATCGCCCTATCCACTTGAAAATGAAATATATAATAGTAAGGGGCACAATGATTGGAGAAGAAGAAGAAAGAAGGTTCAAGCTCCACAACACCAGAAGGTGATAGAACATGCTAAAATAATAAAATTTAGACCCTTTGAGAAAGTTCAAGATTCACTCCACTCACCTTTAAATACATGCGACTCTTTCCTTTTAGAGATACATCACTTGAGCTCACCAACACAAGGCCTTCTCAAATCAAAAAATGTCTAGCATTTTAAAAGTATTTGGTGGTGATGATGAAACTATTCTTGACCCCTTCCTTTCATTGATGAATAAATGTCCAGTCCTCAACACCCCAACAGATTGGAAAGAGACCCCGGAAGCACACGTCTTCACGGCCGATCTTCCGGGGCTCAAGAAGGAGGAGGTGAAGGTGGAAATTGATGAGGGTAATGTGCTTAAAGTAAGTGGGGAGAGGGCTCCCGAAAAAGGTGATAAAAATGACAGGTGGCGCCACGTTGAACGCTTCCGTGGCAAGTTCCTTAGGAGGTTTAAGCTACCAGATAATGCAAAGACTGATGAAGTCAAAGCTTCCATGGAGAATGGGGTGCTCAAGGTGATTATCCGTAAACAAGAGGTGAAGAAACCAGAAAAGAAGGTCATTCAGATTGAAGACAAATAGAAATTGCTGACACTAAAATTGAGGTATCGCCATAATTATGAGATTGTGGAAATAATTGGGTTGTATATTTGGTCATGGTGTGCTTGTGTGTTGAAGCTTTCAGATGTCATGCATATTACTACTATGTATTATTATGATCAATGATAAATAAAACTCTTTAAGTTTGATGTTTCTTATTGTTCTTGTTTTTTTAATTCATTATTATTTCACCATTCACCTCACTTGTGGGGGCTGCAGAATCCAAAACCAACAACAAACAGCCCCAATTTATAATCACTTGCTTTAGACCAAAAGCCTACATATCTTTAGATATTGCTATTGACAGTTGAATGTACAAGCTACTGCAAGAATTACTGTTCAGAAATTACCCATAGATGGACTAATTACACTCTTACCCTATCTATTCTTCTTCTTCCCACGAGACTTTCTTTCTTTCTTCTTCTTCTTTTTATAAATTTGTTCTTTCACACTTTAAAACTTAAAAGCTTTGTAGTATCCGGTTTTCGTCTGGCCAAACAAAAAAAAAGGAAGAAGAATAATAATAATGTAAAAATTCAAAATTCAAGAGCCCGTTTCATAGGCCCACATGTTCACAAAAATTCAAAGTCTGTTTCTTGGACCCACAAGCATGCAAAAAATCCTAAAGCCCATTTCTTGGACCATAAGCCCATAAAAATTCAAACCCAAACACAATACAACTAAACCCTAGAAAATATCTAAAAAATAGGAGAATTAAATAAATAATAAACAAAAGAAAAACCTTAAGAGGGAAAGGTGGTTCCTTTATTAGGGTTTCACAAAAGTAGGGAAAAGACAAGAATGTTAGTCTTGAGGGTTTTTAACAAAGGAGAGGAAAATAGGGTTTAAAGGGCAATGTTGACATTTAAAATAAAATCCAAGTTAAAGAGGAGGTGTGAGTCGCCGCACAGAAAAAAAGCAGCCGGACAATTGGAGAGGGAAAAAGGGTTGTGAGAGAGAAAAGAAAGGGGGAAGGAGGCAACAGAGACAGGGAGCAAAAAGAGAAATAGTTGAACAAAAAGAGAGAAAAAAACAACGGTTTTTGGGTGATTGGAAATAGAGAAGAAAGCAGCCAAAGGAAGCCACTGGTGATTAGTGGAGAAAAGGAGAAGAAAAGAGAGAGTAGAACCAGAGGAGAACAAAGAAAAGTCAAGGTGCTCCGAAAGACCAAAGAAGAAAAGGGTTCGTTCTCTTCAGTTCTATTTCTCTGCAAGGGTAATAATCTACACACATTTATATCATTCTTTATTTCTATTTCTCTGGTTCCATTTCTTTGGTGCTACCTCTGTATCTCTTTGGGTCCATCTTTCCGGTCCTATTTCTCTGAAGCATATCTGGTTTTTATGTTCTTGGCTTGGAGATCTGTTTGCTCTTTGTGTTAATATTTGGCTTTGACATCCTTGTTTGCTCACTGTGTGGAGATCTGGTTTTTTTTTCATATCTAGTTGTGATATCTCGCTTTGATATTTAGTCTTGATGAAATTATACGGAAATGTTGATGACTGATGAACTGATTTCCTGAAAGAGAAACTATCCAGGATCTATGTCCGGTTAAAAAATGTGGATTTCATTTTGTTTGGTCCAGATTTGATTTGAAGATATGTTTGTAGGTGACATAAATTTTATATATATATATATGTGAATCTCATAATGTGGTTTTGATTTAATTTGGATCTTGATTACATTTGAGCATCTAATTTTGATCATTCCTTCCTTGTATTTGATGTTGGGCTTGGACCGGGCTTGATCCCACTTGGGCCGGACTTGACTTCGTTTGGGGCCGGAGAGTTTATTTGGAGATTGGACTGGATTTGAGCAACATACGGACTCCGTGGCCATATTTGTATTTGTATTTTTTATATATCTTTTTATCTTGTATATCTTTTTATCTTGTTTTTATTTGTATATATCTTTGTAAAGGCAAATATGTAATATGGTAGTGACAATAATGGAAATGTAGTGTATAGTAGTGTAATTTATATTTATGCATATTTAAATTGATTAGTATGCATGTTAGGGGTTGTTAGTTTAGAATACATGTTTAGAATGTATATTAGAATGGTATGCATATGTCATTTTTCGCAAATCCGTCAATTCAACAACCGCGTCTTTACCAAATTTTCACATAAACAAAATAAGAAGATACCTAAATTAAAGTCAAATAGGAGGAGGATTTGATAAAATTCAGCTCTTGCCTAAACTTTAATTATGATATCTTCATCTAAACGAAAAGCAAATAATAAATTAATTTATTAGATATCTAAATTAAAGTTCTTTAGGAGGACTTGATAAAATTCAGCTCTTGTCTAGGCTTTAATTATGTTATCTCTTTGAATTAAAGTATTATTTGTATTCGTAAACACAATGATAAATTAATTTACTAGATACCTAAATTAAAGTTATTTAGGAGGAGTACTTGATAAAATTCAGCTCTTGCCTAGGCTTTAATTATGTTATTTCTTTAAATTAAAATATCAATTGTATTCATGAAAAGCATGATAATTAATTTACTAGATACCTAAATTAAAGTTATTTAGGAGGAGGACTTGGTAACATTCAGCTCCTGCCTAAACTTTAATTATGTTATCTTTTCAAATTAAAGTATCATTTATGTTCGTAAGTTCGTCAAACGAATTTAGATTGTTCTTTCCGTTTTATTCATTGTTCTTTGATTATGTGATTGAGACCTCCCCTTTGTATAAAACCCAATGTCCTTTTTGCAAATTCCATCCAATATTTTTTCGAGTTGATTTTCAATAAAACCCATAAAAAATGAGATTTTCAAAAAAACAAAGCCTTGGTCTAATAGTAATGGAACGATTCCACCACATTTGATAATACATGATTTTTCGGGCATATGAAAAATTCATTGAAACAAATTGGGACGTACAACAAATTTTCAGGAAAAAGCACATAGATCAATCTAGGTAACCTTCTAGGGAGTTTTGGGGTGCCTAACACATTCCCCACACTCAATAGACCCCCTTACCCATTTTCTAGTTTGCAGACCATTTTTTTAGTGTCCAATTGCACTTAAATCAATTGGTGGCGACTCTAAATCATTTTCCATCTTTTCATCGTCGGTCCGCGTCGTGACCCCGGTTGCGACAACTGGCGACTCTGTTGGGGACATTGGTTTTTATACCAAAGGGGTTGAGCCTATATGATTGATTTTTGTGCTTTTCTTGTATAGTTTTTTGTTAGTTTCTATTTGTGTTTGTATATTAAATTTGAGGAATTTGATAAATTTGTTCAATGTTGTAGATATCTTCATCAGATATGGGCCTTGTGAGATTTAAATGTTAGGGATATTGGTTTGTATGCCCCCGCACACACATTCACTTATCACTGCACACACATAACCCTATACCCGGGTTACTTAGTGATTAGTGAAGGTTGACCTACCACTTTCATGGGATTAACTTCCTTATATGGGTGGAGGAAGATACCTTCCTGGATTGACATCCTCTTATAACATTAAGGGATGGGCTTTTGTGATCCAATGGAGCAAAAGCCACCTGATCCAAAGACATCGCGATTAGTTAGTTAAACCACCCATATGCACCATAGATAAATCGTAGCCATCTAAACCTTCAGAAATTTTTTGGTGGTATTACCCATTTTAGGAACAAAGGGGGCATTCCTATCCCTAACTATTTATTTCACATGCTTATATTATGTTATATTCTTGTACATTTATATACCATGTATCTTTATCCCTTATTTACATATTCATATGTACTTGACACATCAATTAGATTACACTTGTATACACATTTCTTAAACCACACGTGTTCATACATTTGCCATGTATATGTTAGCCTAGGTTGTACATATGTGCATGCCTGTTAATTATCCATACATGTCCATATATGCTTGCACACTCGTTAATCATCCATACATGTACATATATACCTTTCATATACATAACTATTGCACATATAACAGATCAATTGTTTTAAATCATCTTGTTTAATTGTAAAGATTTCTTAGGATTTGCACAAATAATAATCACATGCATGCACATCTTTAAATTAAAATAAATGAGAACTAATGTTGTTGTTTTCATAATGCACAGAAAATCATAAATAATCATAGCGCGCAAGAAGCAACACCGTCACCCCTATTAGACTTGCCTACAATCAAGAATTATTGAGAATATGGAGCAGGAAATGGGTAAGCATAGTCAGAATCAGGATATAGCTGAACTGAAAGAGCAGATGACCCTATTAATGAAGAATATGGCGTTGCTAATGAAAGGAAAAGGAGTAGTTGGAAATTATGAAACACCGGAGGTTCCTGAGAATCATTTGCACCAAGAAGTACCAGTTTACCCACCCGAGTTCACTCCTGCGCGTAACCAATCTTTGCATGGTTTGCACCAGCATCAATATGTCTCTCAACAGGCAACGACTCAAAACCCAACTTACATTCATCAAGTTGATCCTCATGTGCAGAACAATCCTTTCCCAATCGGTGCTGATACTGCGGGAACTTTTATTGGCGGAGTAGTGACTGAGGGAGTTCAGTATGAAGAAAGTAGCTCAATGGATGCCATCAAGAAGTTGGAAAAGAGATTAAGAGCCATGGAGGGTTTCAATGCTTCAGGGATGCTGAACCCAGCCAATTTGTGCTTGGTGAAGAATTTGAATGTTCCACATGACTTTGTACTACCAAAATTCAGTTTGTTTAATGGCACTGGAGTCCCTTTGGATCATTTAACGATGTATTGTCGGCGCATGCAGCCATATGCAAGTGATGAGAAAGTGTTGATGCATTATTTTCAAGATAGTCTGACTGGGCAGCTCAAAGGTGGTTCAATACCCTTAATCCTTCGTCAGTAGCTTCGTGGGAGGATTTGGCTGAAATGTTTATGAAGCAGTATAAGCATAATGAAGAGAAGATCCCTACCATTTACGATCTGCAGAACACAGCAATGAAGAGTGGGGAAAGCTTTAGGGAATTTGCCCATCGATGGAGGGATTTGGCAGCCCAGATAATTCCACCCCTTTCAGAAAAGGATTTGTTGAACGCTTTCATTGATGCTCTCCAGGAGCCTTATACTTCCAATTTGGCGGGAGGTGGACATAATAACTTAGCTGATATGATACAGGCAGGAGAACGAGTTGAACGATGTATGAAGAGAGGAAACCTGCACTATCCCCTCCTTGACAAACCAAATCCAATTAAAGGAAGTAAAGGCAAGAAGGCTGAAGTGCATTCTGTGAATTTTGATTCAAATCCCGTTGTTTATGGTGCGCCTACTTCAGACTACCGCCCTAGAAGCAATGCCCCAAGGATGTCAAGGCCAAGAGCCTACTATAACCATAACCATACCCAAAATCCTTATCCACCCCGATTCAATGCACCACCACCCAATCAATACCCGCAAAACCCAAACACTTACCAAAATCTTCAAAACCCAAACACTTACCAAAACTTTCAGAACCCAAATACTTACCAAAACCCTCGTCCAAATTTCCAAAATCCGAGACCCAGAAGGCCAGTGGAATGTTTTGACCCTATACTTATGACATATGCTGAGTGTTTCACTAAGCTGCAAGCCCAAGGGGCAGTAGTACCAATACCAGGAAGAGTTCACCAGCCTCCATATCCTCCCTGGTACGATCCAAATTCTACATGTCTTTACCATGGGGGCGCACCCGGATATTCAACAGAAGCATGTTTGCCTTTCAAGAGGTTAATTCAGGGGATGATTGAAGCAAAATGGCTCAAATTGGATGTTGTGGACAAGCCAAATGTTAACAACAATCCGCTGCCAAACCATGGAAATGCAGGTGTGAATTGTGTTGGTGAGTCTCGTGTTATCAAGAGATGGGTGTCAGAGATTACGATGCCATTAAGCCAGTTATTTGACATCTTAAAGAAGCAGGGGATGATTGAAATGATGATTTCGTTTCGCCAAAGTAATCAACTCGATACAACTAAGATTTGCAAATTTCACAGTGGAATGGAAGGTCATACTATTGAAGAATGCAATGATTTTCGAGAGAAAGTACAAGAGTTGATGGATTTGAGGAGAATTATTTTTGAAGAGGGAGAAAGTCGAGAGGGCCATGTCAATGTCCTAGGAGGTTACTACCAAGGACCAAGGCCGAATTGTGTGAAACCTTTTGTTCTACAATACTCTACAGAGAACAAGCAAGTGATTGTGACTCCAACGATAGATCCTTTGTACAAGAATGACAAGGCTGTGCCATGGAATTATGAGGTTGAAGTTAGAGGAAAGCAAGGAGAAATGGTAGATAATATTTCTGGTGTCAGTGGAGTTACCCGAAGTGGGAGATGTTACACGAGAAATGAGCCAGAAGGGAATCCGGTAGTGGATCTTGAAGCTGAACGCAAAAGAAAAGGGAAAGCAATACCTGAAGTTGAAGGATCAAGTTCTATTCCAGAAGAAGGTCTTTTTGTACGCCCAGAAGAGAAAAAGAAAGTTGTAACTGATGTGGAAGTCCAGGAGTTCCTGAAAATTATTCGGCAGAGTGAGTACATGATAGTGGATCAATTGAAGAAAACCCCTGCAAAGATTTCGATCTTGGAGTTGATAACGAGTTCTGAACCGCATCGACAAGTCTTGATGAGAATGTTAAATCAGGCGTATGTATCAGACAAGATTCCTACAGACTCTTTTAATGGCATTGTGGGAAATGTGTTGGCGTCCCATTTGTTGTCCTTTACTGAAGATGATATTCCGCATGAAGGGATGGGGCACAACAAAGCTTTGCATATTTCAGCCATGTGTTGTGGAATGGAATTAGCAAGTATCTTGGTGGATAATGGGTCATCCCTCAATATTTTACCAAAAGAGACTTTTGAAAAGCTGCCGATTGACAGATCTTATTTAAAGCAAGTGCCGATGGTGGTGAGGGCATTCGACGGAACAGGTAGAGAGATTATGGGAGAAATTGAAATACCTTTACAGGTTGCAAGTGTAACTTTCAATGTGCCGTTCGTGGTAATGGATATCTCACCAACCTATAGTTGTCTGTTTGGACGACCTTGGATTCACACTGCAGGAGCCGTTCCCTCATCGTTGCATCAGATGCTCAAGTTTGTTCATGATGGAAGGGTTTATATAGTGAAGGGCCCGTCAGAATGGATGGTTGCTAGTTTGTCTAATAGTTCTCCTATTGATGCTCCGACGGAGGGGATTGAGAGTTCATTCCAATCTTTTGAAATTGCCAGTGCTAGCTATGTGAAGGAAGGACTTTCTCCCTTAAAGCCACAAGTATCCAAGGTTACGAAGAATGTAGCAAAATTTATGTTGAAAAAGGGGTTTCGCCTGGGAGAAGGACTTGGTAAGAATCGACAAGGAATTAAGAAGCCAGTAGAAATGGTGAAACATCTAGAACGTTGGGGCTTGGGTTATAAGCCAACCAGGATTGACAAGAACCGTGTGCAAGCAGAAAAACAGGCGAAGAGGTTTGCTCGTCTGGAAGGAAAGGAGCTGGAAGTTGAAAAGAAACCGATTCCTTGGCTTTATGACAGTTTTGTGTATGGAGGGATGCAGAACAAGATAGGTTTGGCTGACACTGGGGTAGTTTTTGGAAAACTGCCAGTTGAAAACTCGACTGATATAACTGGGGCAATTTTGACAAATATATGTGATCAGTTTGAGGAGTTTCAAGTTGCTGTGGTGGAAGAGGAACAGAGTTCGGCTGCTAGACCTTGCTTTGTCATCTCGCGTCCTTCAAATTTCAAATTAGGCAACTGGACCAGTCTGGAGCTCCCAGTATCTCTCAAGAACCTGCAAGAGTAATCCCGAGTGCATTACTATCGTGGGCCCAGCTCACGGCCTTCGTTTGGGTCTTTTGTAATGAGCATGCTTTACTTTGCTTTCAATAAATCTTATAGTATGGCGATTGCATGTTCAATCTTTGTACATATTCCCTTTTCCATGAAATGAAAGTCTTTTGACAGTCATCCATATTCATGTTTCTCCATTTCCATTTAAGTTTTGTTCTCCATTCTCAAAACCATTTTTATTTATTTCTTTCACAGGATTGAAAATGATGATAAGGAAGATGACGAACTTAATGAACCAGATTTTGATGCACCCATTAGTAATGTTGAATCTGACTATGAAATAGAGGAAGAAATTGAGATTTTACCGGAAATGTTAAGACAAGTCAATCAGGAAGAGAAACTAATAAAGCCGCACCAAGAGATAACTGAAGTTGTTAATTTGGGAACTGAAACGGAGAAAAAGGAGGTTAAGGTAGGAGTTGCCTTCGAAGGAGAGAATAAGAAGAAATTGATAGTTTATTGTATAGTTACCAGGATGTCTTTGCATGGTCTTATCAGGACATGCCCGGTCTTGATACAAGTATTGTTGTGCACAAGTTGCCATTGATTCCAGAATGTACCCCAGTGAAACAAAAGCTAAGGAGATTGAAAGCAGATATGCTTTTGAAAATAAGAGATGAAGTGAAGAAACAGTTTGATGCTGGTTTTTTAGCGGTGGCTAGATACGCTGAATGGGTGGCAAATATTGCACCTGTTCCCAAGAAGGATGGAAAAGTGCGGATGTGTGTCGATTATAGAGATCTCAATCGTGCAAGCCCGAAGGATAATTTTCCACTTCCCCATATTGATGTTTTAGTGGATAATACAGCTAGACATTCAACTTTCTCTTTCATGGATGGATTTTCGGGTTACAATCAGATCAAGATGGCACCAGAGGATCGTGAGAAAATGACTTTTATTACCCTATGGGGAACTTTTTGTTATAAAGTCATGCCGTTTGGTTTGAAGAATGCCGGTGCTACTTATCAACGGGCCATGGTCACTTTGTTTCATGACATGATGCATAGAGAAGTTGAAGTATATGTCGATGATATGATAGCAAAATCCAAAGAAGGTGAAGATCATATTGTGAATCTCCAGAAGTTGTTTGATCGATTAAGGAAGCATCAATTGAAGTTGAATCCAGCTAAGTGCACATTTGGGGCAACCTCGGGGAAGTTGTTAGGTTTCATTGTAAGCAGGAAAGGAACTGAGGTAGATCCTAATAAAGTGAAGGCGATCTTGGAGATGCCACCCTCTCGGACAGAAAAGGAAGTTAGGGGTTTCTTGGGAAGGTTGAATTACATTGCCAGATTCATTTCACAGTTGACGGCTACTCGTGAACCTATCTTTAAATTGTTGCGTAAGAGTAACTCTACTGAGTGGAACGAAGATTGTCAGATAGCATTCGAAAAGATCAAGCAATATTTGAAAAGTCCTCCAGTGTTTATGCCTCATGTGGCTGGCAGGTCGCTTATTCTCTATTTGATTGTCTCAGATAGTTCGATGGGATGTGTGCTCGGACAGCATGATTCATCGGGAAGGATAGAGCATGCCATTTATTACTTAAGCAAAAAGTTTACTAGTTGTGAAGCAAATTATTCGATGTTGGAGAAAACGTGTTGCTCTTTGGTTTGGGCTGCACATCGACTTAGACAATATATGCTTTATCATACGACGTGGTTGATTTCCAGGATGGATCCTATCAAATACATTTTTGAGAAACCTTCTCTTTCAAGGAGGATAGCTAAATGGCAGATGTTACTATCAGAATATGATATTTTGTATGTCACACAGAAGGCAATCAGAGGGAGTGCAATAGCAGATTATTTGGCAGATGGAGCAATTGATGATACTCAGTCTATGAATTTGAAGTTTCCAGATATTGATGTCATGACTGTGTCGATAGAAGAGGGGAATCAGAAGGATTTGGCAAAATGGACTATGTTGTTCGATGGTGCTTCTAATATCGTAGGATGCGGAGTCGGTGCAACGTTGATATCACCTGAAGAGAATGTTATACCGTTTACAGCTAAGTTGTATTTCGAATGTACTAACAATGTGGCTGAGTATGAAGCATGTACGATGGGAATTCAAGCTGCTATCGATATGGGGATTAAGAGGCTACAGGTTTATGGTGATTCACAGTTGGTGATTAGGCAATTGAACAATGAGTGGGAAACCAAAGATGACAAGCTCATTCCATATTACCAGCATATCAAAAAGTTAGTCAAGTTTTTTGATTGGGTTGAGTTTGATCATATCTCAAGAGAGGAGAATCAAATAGCGGATGCTCTGGCAACTTTGGCGGCAATGTTTGATGTAGACCCAAAAGGGGAAGTGTAGCTAATTAAAATTGAGAAACGAGAAGTTCGAGGTTATTGTTCAAATTTGGAGGGAGAGCCTGAAGGTAAACCGTGGTATCATGATATTCAACAGTACATTGAAAAGAAAGAAAATCCATCAGGGGCATCAGAGAATGATAAGCGCACCATCAGTAGATTGGCGGGATCTTTCTTCTTGAGTGGAAACGTTCTTTATAAAAGGAATGATGGGATAGTTTTCTTGCGTTGTGTTGATATGGCTGAGGCTAAACAAATAATGGAGGAAATTCATGAAGGAATATGTGGGACTCATTCCAGTGGATATGCAATGGCAAGGAAGATTATACGTGCAGGGTATTATTGGTTAACCATGGAGAGGGATTGTATAAATTATGCAAACAGATGCCACAAATGCCAGATTTATGCAGACAGGACACATGTTTCCGTTAATCCATTACATGTGTTGACATCACCATGACCTTTTTCGATGTGGGGATTAGATGTCATCGGTCCAATTGAGCCGAAGGCTTCTAACGGGTATCGGTTTATTCTGGTTGCTATCGATTATTTTACCAAATGGGTGGAGGCTGCTTCGTATTCTAATGTGACAAGTAGCGTGGTTGTTCGGTTTTTGAGGAAAGAGATTGTTTGTCGATATGGAGTCCCAGAAAGAATTATCACTGATAATGACACGAATTTCAATAGCAAAACGGTGAAGGATTTTTGTGACCAGTTCAAAATTCATCACCACAATTCGACTCCATACCACCCAAAGATGAATGGGGCTGTCGAAGAGGCGAATAAGAATATCAAGAAGATCATCGGGAAGATGACAGAGAATTACAAAGATTGGCATGAGAAGCTCTCTTTTGCTCTATATGGTTATCGGACATCAATACGCACATCTACCGGGGAGACTCTTTTCTCCTTGGTGTATGGTATGGAAGCGGTTTTGCCTATCGAAGTGGAGATTCCATCCCTTCGAGTAGTTCTGGAGGCGAGTTTGGAAGAATCAGAATGGACTCGAAGGCGATATGAACAGTTGAATTTGATTGAAGAACGAAGATTACGAGCAATTTGTAAAGGGCAATTGTATCAAAGAAGATTGATGAAAGCACATAATAAGAAAGTTCGACCTCGCAGTTTCAGGGAGGGAGAGTTAGTGTTGAAGATGATTTTGCCACCTCAAAAGGATCACCGAGGGAAGTGGACTCCGAATTATGAGGGACCATATGTGGTGAAAAAATCTTTTGAAGGAGGGGCATTAATTTTGACAAGAATGGATGGAGAAGAATTGTCTAATCCGGTGAATGCAGACGCCATCAAAAAGTATTACCCATAGCAAAAAAAAAAAAAAAAAAAAACTCGCTAGGTTGAAAACCCGAAAGGGCGATCTAGGCAAAAATTAGAGTTAAAAGCTCGCTAGATTGAAAACTCGAAAGGGCGGTCTAGGCAAAAATTAGAGCAATAAAAATCCCGCTGGAGTGAAAACCCATCGTGGGCGCTTCAGGCAAAAATTAGGGAAAAAATAAAAGTCTCTACTATAGTGAAAACCCTTCCTGGGAGCTTCAAGTAACGTTGATATCAGAAAGAGGTGGAGAAAGCAATTAAGGAGAATTGACAGAGGCCATTATGAGGATTCGAGAAGAATATGGGGAAATACAGATAGCAAGACTATGCATAGTTGAACTGGTTATGATCAGAGGTATCCATGATGAATTTGTGGGGGAGAAACTTCATATGAAAATAGTCAGATTTAATAATTGCAATGTGGGTGCACACAAAACTGGGGTAGTTTTGTGTGGAATCAAAGTTATCTCATTTTATATCCTGTAAAGATTTCTGCTATTTCCTTTATTTCTAACCCTCTTGAATCATATATATACTTGATCAGTCTCTCCTGTTATCTATCTATTCTAAATAAAATGCTCTGAGGTCATTCATTTCTGAGTTCCTAATTCATTGATTGTTTCCATCACAATTCTGGTTGCTTGCGTGAAATTCTCATATAGTACAAGCATCGCCATGCTGTTGAATTTATTTAAAATGGAGTAAAGTAATAAAAGAATCATGACAAGTGCATTAGGACATTGTTCTTAGCAGGAACCTGTGAGATTTTGGTGTTCTTGACTGTAAAGGAGCTAAAAGAAATTAAATGGCGCTAAAAGGCATGGTGGAGCCGAAGAGATTGTGGTGATCTTAACTCTAAGAGAGCTAAAAGAAATTAAATGACGTTAAAAGACATAGTGGGGCCCAAGAGATTTTGGAGTCGAAAAGCTTTTGTTTGGCGTTAAAGGTATGTCGGATTTGATGGAAGCAGTAAATCGATGGAAAGACCAGTCAAAAGAGAATGAAAGATACAAGAATAAGCGTAACATGGCAGATTGAAGATAGGATGGAATCAAAAGATGCAGTCTTCTCATGTAGGATGATAGGGGTGATGGTGCTTACGACAATTAACGAAAATCAAATTTTCAAAATGAGAAAAATAAAAGAAAATACAATTTTCTTCATGCATTCATACACTCATGGATATTTTCTTGCATAAATTCAAACAAACATTTCTGGCCAAGCTGAGAATGACCGTAGTGATCCCATGCACTTTCTTTTCATCAGCCAAGCTGGGAATGGCCGTAGTGATCCCATGCACTTTCTTTTCTTGCTGGCCAAGCTGAGAATGGCCGTAGTGATCACATGCACTTTCTTTTCATCAGGCAAGCTGGGAATGGCTGTAGTGATCCCATGCACTTTCTTTTTATCAGCCAAGCTGGGAATGGTTGTAGTGATCCCATGCACTTTCTTTTCTTGTTGGCCAAGCAGGGAATGGTCGTAGTGATCCTATGCACTTTCTTTTTATCAGCCAAGCTAGGAATGGCTGTAGTGATCCCATGCAGTTTCTTTTCTAGCTGGCCAAGCTGGGAATGGCCATAATGATCCCACGCATTACCTTTTTCAGTTCCCGTACGAAACTCGATTGACTACACATTTGTTTGCCTTTTATTTCATAAAAGACATACAAAGGGGGCAGCTGTAGTATCCGGTTTTTGTCCGGCCAAACAAAAAAAAAAGGAAGAAGAATAATAATAATGTAAAAATTCAAAATTCAAGAGCCCGTTTCATAAGCCCACATGCTCACAAAAATTCAAAGTCTGTGTCTTGGACCCACAAGTATGCAAAAAATCCTAAAGCCCATTTCTTGGACCATAAGCCCATAAAAATTCAAACCCAAACACAATACAACTAAACCCTAGAAAATATCTAAAAAATAAGAGAATTAAATAAATAATAAACAAAAGAAAAACCTTAAGAGGGAAAGGTGGTTCCTTTATTAGGGTTTCACAAAAGTAGGGAAAAGACAAGAATGTTAGTCTTGAGGGTTTTTAACAAAGGAGAAGAAAATAGGGTTTAAAGGGCAATGTTGACATTTAAAATCAAATCCAAGTTAAAGAGGAGGTGTGAGTCGCCGCACAGAAAAAAAGCAGCCGAACAATTGGAGAGGGAAAAAGGGTTGTGAGAGAGAAAAGAAAGGGGGAAGGAGGCAACAGAGATAGGGAGCAAAAAGAGAAATAGTTGAACAAAAAGAGAGAAAAAAACAACGGCTTTTGGGTGATTGGAAATAGAGAAGAAAGCAGCCAAGGGAAGCCACCGGTGATTAGTGGAGAAAAGGAGAAGAAAAGAGAGAGTAGAACCAGAGGAGAACAAAGAAAAGTCAAGGTGCTCCGAAAGACCAAAGAAGAAAAGGGTTTCGTTCTCTTCAGTTCTATTTCTCTGCAAGGGTAATAATCTACACACATTTATATCATTCTTTATTTCTATTTCTCTGGTTCCATTTCTTTGGTGCTACCTCTGTATCTCTTTGGGTCCATCTTTCCGGTTCTATTTCTCTGAAGCATATCTGGTTTTTATGTTCTTGGCTTGGAGATCTGTTTGCTCTTTGTGTTAATATTTGGCTTTGACATCCTTGTTTGCTCACTGTGGGAAGATCTGGTTTTTTTTTTCATATCTGGTTGTGATATCTAGCTTTGATATTTAGTCTTAATGAAATTATACCGAAATGTTGATGACTGATGAACTGATTTCGTGAAAGAGAAACTATCCAGGATCTATGTCCGGTTAAAAAATGTGGATTTCATTTTGTTTGGTCCAGATTTGATTTGAAGATATGTTTATAGGTGACATAAATTTTATATATATATATATATATATATATATATATATGTGAATCTCATAATGTTGTTTTGATTTAATTTGGATCTTGATTACATTTGAGCATCTAATTTTGATCATTCCTTCCTTGTATTAGATGTTGGGCTTGGTCCGGGCTTGATCCCACTTGGGCCGGACTTGACTTCATTTGGGGCCGGAGAGTTTATGTGGAGATTGGATTGGATTTGAGCAACATACGGGCTCCGTGGCCATATTTGTGTTTGTATTTTTTATATATCTTTTTATCTTGTATATATTTTTATCTTGTTTTTATTTGTATATATCTTTGTAAAGGCAAATATGTAATAGGGTAGTAAAAATAATGGAAATGTAGTGTAGAGTAGTGTAATTTATATTTATGCATATTTAAATTGATTAGTATGCATGTTAGGGGTTGTTAGTTTAGAATGCATGTTTAGAATGTATATTAGAATGGTATGCATAGGTCATTTTTCGCAAATCCGTCAATTCAACAACCGCGTCTTTATCAAATTTTCACATAAACAAAATAAGAAGATACCTAAATTAAAGTCAAATAGGAGGAGGATTTGATAAAATTAAGCTCTTGCTTAGACTTTAATTATGATATCTTCATCTAAACGAAAAGCAAATAATAAATTAATTTATTAAATACCTAAATTAAAGTTCTTTAGGAGGAGGATTTGATAAAATTCAACTCTTACCTAGGCTTTAATTATGTTATCTCTTTGAATTAAAGTATTATTTGTATTCGTAAACACAATGATAAATTAATTTACTAGATACCTAAATTAAAGTTCTTTAGGAGGAGGACTTGATAAAATTCAGCTCTTGCCTAGGCTTTAATTATGTTATTTCTTTAAATTAAAATATCACTTGTATTCATAAAAAGCATGATAATTAATTTGCTAGATACCTAAATTAAAGTTATTTAGGAGGATGACTTGATAACATTCAGCTCCTGCCTAAACTTAAATTATGTTATCTTTTCAAATTAAGGTATCATTTATGTTCGTCAGTTCGTCAAACGAATTTAGATTGTTCTTTCCGTTTTATTCATTGTTCTTTGATTATGTGATTGAGACCTCCCCTTGGTATAAAACCCAATGTCCTTTTTGCAAATTCCATCCAATATTTTTTCTAGTTGATTTTCAATAAAACCCATCAAAAATGAGATTTTCAAAAAAACAAAGCCTTGGTCTAATAGTAATGGAACGATTCCACCACATTTGATAATACATGATTTTTCGGGCATATGAAAAATTCATTAAAACAAATTGGGACATACAACAAATTGTCAGGAAAAAGCACATAGATCAATCTAGGTAACCTTTTAGGGAGTTATGGGATGCCTAACACCTTCCCCACACTCAATAGACCCCTTACCCATTTTCTGGTTTGCAGACCAATTTTTTAGTGTCCAATTGCACTTAAATCAATTGGTGGCGACTCTAAATCATTTTCCATCTTTTCATCGCCGATCCGCGTCGTGACCCCGGTTGCGACAAGCTTTAGATATCTATTCTTCCTCTTCTCCCTTGCTTTCATTAAGGTGTAGATCTTGGGATGTTGGATTTTCGGTGATGGGTGTAGTGTCTTAAACTTGTCGCTGTTTGGCTTGATCTCTGATGGTTCTTGGTTGTTTGATTTGGTTTGATTTGGTCTAAAGAAGTGAAGTTATTGCGTTGCACGAGATGACAAGAGATGTTTATAAATAAAAGAGATAGTATGAGACTAGGACTAGATGAACACTATATAAGGGATACCATTGTATAGATCCATTCACCAATCGTGTCTACATTAGTCATGTAGTCTTCAAGGAAGGCACCTTTCCCATTCTCGAACTCATATAAACTCCATCAGCTTCCTACTTTTCCATGTCTAATCCCGTTGAGTTAATCCTTCCATCAATTTTCTCATCCACCTCTACATCCAGAGACCAGACCACAAATCAACCTCATGTTCAACACACGCCCCAGACACATTCAATATAATCCCAAACTACCCCCTAACCGACCTAGTCTCTCACACTTAACACACGCCCAATCCATGCCCAAAACCTGTACTTTCTAAAACCACACCTCATCTTTAACAAACGCCCCAGACACGTTGAATACAATCCCAAACTAGCCCCCAAATAGGCCCAATACATGTCCAACACTTGTACTTTATGAAACCACAACTCAACTGCTCACACCTATCATACTACCTAAAACAGCCACCTCCTCAAACACCAACGGCCTACCTCCCAATGTCTATCCCATGAAAACCAGATCCAAACCGGTATTACCAAACCTCGCAAAATTTTCTCTTGTCACCACCATTGACGTTGCTAAACCGTCTTGTTATTCGTAAGTTATTAAAAATCTACTGTGGCAATCTGCCATGGCTGATGAGTATAACGCACTCATTTTCAATAATACTTGGGATTTGGTTCCACTCTCTAATGGCATTAACATTGTCCGCTTTTACAGGATTAAGTATAATTTGGATGATTCTGTCGAAGAGTACAAAGCACGACTAATGGTCCAAGGATTTCATTAGAGACCAGGTATTGATTATCATGAAATTTTTAGTTCAATTGTCAAACCTACTATTCGAACTGTACTACCTCTTGATATTGGGGTAAATTGGCCAATTCGACAACTTGATGTTGAAAATGCTTTTCTTTATGACATCTACTTGAGGATGTGTACTTGCGTCAGCCTCCAGGATTTGTTCATCCACAATATCATGAGTATGTCTGTAAGCTATTGAAAGTCATTTATGGACTCAAACAAGCTCCCCGAGCTTGGTTTCATCGATTCAGCACATTTTTACTATCAATGGATTTCAGTGCAACAAGTCTGATACCTCCATGTTTGTCCAACGCTTCTCCTCTAGTATTTTAGTCTTATTGTTGTATGTCGATGACATTATTCTAATTGACAGTCATTCTACATATTTGTAAAATTTTATTGCCACCTTGCATAAATAGTTTGCTATGAAAGATCTTGGTGAGCTTCACTACTTTCTTGGCATTCAAACAACACGGACAACAAACTCCATCAAAACACCAATGGTGAGTAAAACAATGTTATCCTTACTTGATGGTGAGTTGGTGACTTACTCTCTGATCCTATGAGTAACAAAAGTATGGTTGGGGTTCTTCAGTATCTCACCATGAATTGTCCTAACATTGCCTACGCTGTCAACATGGTATCTCAGTTCATGCACACGCACGGCCTATCTACAAGATGTCGAGCGCATCTACCGTTATCTCAAGGCTACTCAGCATCATGGTATACTTATTCGTCCATCATCTACCTATTCTCTTACAACCTATACCGATGTGGACTGGGCCGGTTGCCCTGAAAGTCGGCGCTCTACCTTAGGCTATGCTATTTTTAGACATTAGTGAAAGCATTTTAGGATCGGCTTAGCATAGATATAAATCAAAATTTTTAGCGAACATGCTCTACAATCCTTATAGAACCCACGTCGAACCTTGTACGTCGCCTAACATGCGTCTAATAATTTATTTAATTTCAAATAATAATTCAACATGTTAAACAAACATACAAGATCTAGTTTTAACCTTTTTATAAATAGTCCTAGCCTGCTCCTAGGCTTATATCCATAAAAAAAATTAAATTAGATCTAATAATACAAACATGGCATCAAAGGGGTTTAGAAAAAAAAATCAACCTCTTCAATAACGAGATCCTACACTTTTTTCATTTCTTGAATGCACGGAACGATCACTTTGAGTGCCTACATTATTTCCTTGGTATTCCCTTAGAATTTATGCAAAAAGAAAATAAAAATATCATAGGGGGTGAGCCTACAAGTCACACGGCACCCACTCACTTTTTCTCTCTCTCAAACAACACTAATTTGTTTTTCAATATTTTTTGCTTTGAAACATTGTATATCGTTGGAAGAGAGAAAAGGACGTATTTATAGTGGAAACTAGGACTATGATTTTTAGGAGTCCACCATTAATTAGAATTAGAAGTTCTAATTAAGGAAGGAGAGGAGAAACCGCCTCTTCATGTGCATTGGCGTTGGACCAATTCCAGCGCTCCTATTGGGTTGCACACACCCCAATTGACTCCTAGCACCTATCCAAATTTAATTTTGGGTAAATGATACTTTGGTCCCTCATAGATGGGTTGTGTAATAAATCTGTCCCTCACGTTCCAAACGTAATAATTAGTTTATTGGTCTTTGTGGACTGTAACTCGGTAAGATTTGGGGCAAATCCAGTCAATCAACATGCTGACTTGTCACGTTGACCAAACATAAAATAATTAATAGATGAGCTGGCATATTGACCAAAACCTAGTAACCATAAGAAGGTTTGACTTGAAGAAACAACGATGGGGTTGGGTGTGGGTGGAGTAGAAGAAGATGAGCGGCGGTAGAAAGAGATTTTCTGCCATTGCCTCCATACTAGAGCACTATTGTGGGTTTCAATTGTGTGTGAAGATGAGAGGGTTTTTTTGACTGAAAATCATATCTTATGTGGTGTTTTCAGAAATGGTATCCGCAATGCCCTCCCCATGCTCCTTATGCTCGTCGGCTGTTATAGTCAAATCGGTAATTATTGGTAATTATGTGCCCCATTGTCCTGGCTCGAGAACAAGGCCTCATTGCCACACTGCTTCTAGAGAGCCCTGAAACGGTCAAGTATCGGAGTAGGTTACGTGGTTTCAATGGAACTTCAATGGGCATGGCCTTGGTGGCAGAGGTGGCGCCTATGTGAATAATGATTTTCCCTTGATTCATTAATCTGTAATTGTACATTATATATAGGTACAAATGTATAGTTGTCCTGAGTGTGAACTAACTAATGGCTAATATTATTTGCAAAGAATACAAAGCACTAACTTGGGTCAGTGGAGTGAATTAAGGAGAGATTGATGGAGTGACGTTAGGCTCATTAAGGTGAGAGGATTGCGGAGTGATTTGTGGCTTCATGATCTGCTCATTAACACCCCCCCCGGCAAACTGGATGGCCATGGATGGACAAGTTTGGTACATGGGAGACGACGTCGAGACTTGTGCAGTGGCTTGGTGAGAACATCAACTAATTGATCAACGAATGGGACAAAAATCACACTATGACTACCCAAAGCAACCTTTTCAAGAACAAAATGGTAGTCAAGTTCAATGTGGAGTGTGCGGGGTTGGCAGCCATGTAAGTTGCTGAGAGATTATCGCAGTATGGGAGAACCGGATACCATAGAGAAACACCAAGTTCATAAAGAAGATAACATAACCATGAGGTCTCAACGCAAGCATGAGATAAGGAACGATATTCGGATTCGACACTGGAATGAGCAACTGTGGGCTGCTTCTTAGAACACCAAGAAATAAGATTAGACCCTAGATAAATTAAGTAGCCACTGGTTGAGCGCCATGTGTTAGGACAACCCGCCCAATCGGAATCCGAGTAGGCACATAGACAAGCAAAGTTGTGTTGAGGACGAAATACAAGGCCATGATCAATGCTACCCTTAACATAATGAAGTATACGTCGAGCAGCAACAAGATGGGGAGTGCGTGGTGCACCCATATATTGGGAAATAGTGTTAACTGTATATGCTAGATCAGGCCAAGTGAGAGTGAGATATTGCAAGCTCCCAACAAGTTCACGAAATTTCGTAGGTGAATGCAGGAGTGTGCCTTCCATGGAGGAGAGTGCAACTTTGGCTGCAAGAGGAGTTGCAGCAGGCTTGCAATGAAGAAGGCCATGTTTGTTGAGAAGATTATGAGCATATTTTAATTGATGAACATGAATGGACCCATCAATAGACTGCACCTGTATGCCAAGAAAGTAGTGCAAAGGCCCAAGATCCTTTATATCAAAGCCACGACCAAGTGTGGTAATGAAGTCTTGTAGAAGTTGTGAATGACTACCCGTAATGACAATATCGTCAACATAGAGTATGAGATAAATGGTATGAGTGCCATGATGAAGTATAAATAAAGATGAGTCGACTTGACTTTGACGGAACCCGACAGCAAGTAAGAACAAGATAATACGATGGAACCAAGCACGCGGAGCCTGTTTTAGGCCATACAGAGCCTTGTGGAGGAAACAAACATGGGTGGGCCGAGTGGCATCAATAAATCCAGGGGGTTGGGACATATAAACCTCTTCTTGTAAGAACCCATGAAGGAAAGCATTCTTAACATCAAGTTGACGAAGAGACCAGCCGTGGGAGATAGCAAGTCCAAGAACTGTCTGGATGGTAGTGGGTTTGACCACGGGACTGAAGGTTTCATCATAGTCGATGCTGGGCTGCTGGTGAAAACCCTTGGCGACAAGGCGTGCTTTATAGCGCTCAACCGAACCATCGGGCTTTTTTTTGATACGGAAGACCCATTTACAACCAACTGTGTTCTGTGAGGAGGATAGTGGTACCAAGCTCCATGAATTATTTTTGAGAAGAGCATTGATCTCGTTGGATATAGCGGCGCGCCAATGATGACTCTTGGAAGCCTGAGAATAACATGTAGGTTCCAATTTATCAGTACTCGTTAAAAGAGCTCGAGCAAGAGGATACCTAGTGGTGCCATCAGTGTGTTGCTTTGGTTTGGAAATTCCATCTTTGAGTCGGGTGCGCATAGAATGTGTTGGTGTCGGGACAAGTGCAGAAGGTTGAGGAGTTTGTATGCTAGAATTTAAGGCAGGTGATGACTCTTGATGCTGGATTTCCATCTTTGAGTCAGGTGATGAGTGATCTATAACCAGGTCATTGTCGGCTGTTAGAGATGGAGGCAGTAAGATTGGTGTAGAAGGTGTACTGCTAGTGGAATGATCATGAGAAGAGGATGTGTTGACTGTAGGAGGAGAAGAGTGTTGGACAAGCAGTGGATATTGCTGAGTGGTTAGTGATGGCAGGTCTGTGCTCGACAGCGGGGGCTGCGGAGGTATTGTTGGTTGTGGACCAGTGCTTGACAACATGGGCTACGGAGGTGTTAAAGGATGTAGTTCCAACTCAATAGTAGAAGAGTCATGCGGTACATGAGAAGTTAGAAATGGAAAATAATCTTCTTGAAAAATAACATGACGAGACACATAGACTCGACCGGAGGAACGATCTAGACAACGATACCCTTTATGTTGAGTACTATATACGAGAAAGACACACTTTATGGATCGAGGAGAGAGTTTGTGAGAGGAGTATGGTCCTAGATAAGGAAAGCAAGAACAACCAAAAACACGGAGATGAGAGTAGGAGGGAAGTTGATTATATAGAAAGGTATGTGGGGAAGACCAATTTAGAGTAGCGGTGGTAAGAAGGTTAATTATGTGGACAGTAGTTACGACAGCATCAGCCTAATAGGATAAAGGAAGATGGGCAGTGGTAAGAAGGGTACAGGTCATGTCTGCTATGTGTCGGTGTTTGCGTTCGGCAAGACCATTTTGTTGAGGAGTGTGAGAACAAGAGAAACGTTGGTGAATACCAAGAGATTGGCAATATTGTGAAAAATCATGATTGACATATTCGGTACCATTGTCACTTTGGAGTGTTTGAATAGAAGCAAAGAATTGAGTTTTTACCATAGTAACAAAAATCTGAAAATGAGAGAGGACTTTAGTTTTATGACGCATTAAGAAGACCCAAGAATAACGAGAATATTCATCCGTAAATAAGATATAATAACAGAAGCCACTCATTAAAGATATAGGAGACATCCATACATCACTGTGAATAATAGAAAAAGGGAACAAAGCATAATTAGTATGGGAATCAAATGATAGTTGTTTAGATTTGCCAATGACACAATCCTTACAAAAAATATTATTGAATGAAAATTTTTGTCCCAAGGAGGACCCTAAACGAGGATGACGTGTGGCCTAGACGACGATGCCACGTAGACGAGTGAAGAACATCAAGAGCTTGAGGAATGGTGGGCTTAAGGGGAGAGGACAACTGGAGTGGATAAAGACCATCTTTACAGGGGCCCTGAAAGAGTAATGCACTCGTGAGTATGTCATATATGTGATAAAAATCTGGAGCAAAGAGAAAATAAACTAAATTGTCTTTACTAAAGCGAGCAACAGAAAGAAGATTTTTTCGAAGGGTCGGGATACGAAAAACATTATTGAGAGTAAGATTGGAGTACTGAGAGAGAGTGAGAGAGAACCAGTATGAGTAATTGGCATGGAATCACCATTGCCCATGTAAACATTATCAGTACCATTGTAGGGAGAAGGATTTTGAAGTGGAATGTTGGGCCTCGTCATATAATGTGTTGCTCTGGTGTCCGGGTACCACATGTTGTCACCTGGTGTTTGAGCAAAGTGAGCATGTTGGTTAGTGCCACATGTTGGACACCATTGGGGAGCAGCCCCTAAAATACCCTGTGTAGGCCATGTAGGAGATTGATTTATAGGTCATGGGGCTGGTATGTGTTGCTGAAAATTGGGATTGGAATAGCGTGATTGTTGCTGGTGACCACGTCCATTACAACGAGAATAGGTGCCACGATTATTGTTGCGATGGCCATGAGAGTTTCAGTGGCCCCCAAAGTTGGTAGTACCACGGGTGCCAGCATTTGGTGGAAGTCCTTGGGCATTATATAAGGCTGTGTGAGATGGTTGAGATGGAGTAAGGTTTGGGTTTTGGGCTTCAAAGGCAAGAATGCGAGAACGGAGTTCAGTGAAAGAGATGAGAGGTGTATTGTTGCAGAGAGCTGTGCGAAGAATGAGATAATCAAAGCCAAGGCCTTTTAGGGTGGCTATGACGAGATCATTAGGATCAACGGGTTTCCAATAGAGGTAAGATTGTAGAAAGAGATTTGGCATGATGAAGATATTCCTCAATTGATTGGGAGCCTTTTTGGAGGTCAAAGAATTGGGACTTGAGATTAGCAGCACTAGCAATAGATTTTTGGGAGAAGTGTGTTTGAAGACGATTCCAGTGATCTTGAGCGGGTTGACAGCCAATGAGAAGAGAGAGAATGGGTAGCTCAAGGGTGGTGGTAATACGACTAACAACAAATTGGTCAGTACGAACCCAAGCGTTGTACTCAGGATTAGAGACGAGGACAGTGATGGAGGACGAGTTTGTGTCAGTGGTGATGGTTGTTTTGTCAGGAGAGGGAATTTTGGTTCGAGGAGCAGGATGAGAACCATCAACAAACTTAAAGAGATCAAGACCAATGAGAAATGGTTTCATTTGGCACAACCACTGAAGGTAATTAGTTTCATTGAGTTTGAGAAAATTTGAGGTGCTAGATCCACCAGAAAATGAGAGGGAGAGGTCGGCGGAGTTGGTAGTGGATGAAGACATGATGGACAAAAAGGATCAATATAGGAGAAGGAAGACTTTGCGATGAAAAAGAAGTAAAAATCCCTAAACCCTCTGATGTCATGTGAATAATGATTTTCCCTTGATTCATTAATATGTAATTGTACATTATATATAGGTACAAATGTATAGCTGTCCTGAGTGTGAGCTAACTAATGGCTAATATTATTTGCCAAGAATACAAAGTACTAACTTGTGAACTAACTAATGGCTAATATTATTTGCCAAGAATACAAAGCACTAACTTGGGTTAGTGGAGTGAATTAAGGAGAGATTGATGGAGTAGCGTTAGGCTCATTAAGGTGAGAGGATTGTGGAGTGATTTGTGGCTTCATGATCTGCTCATTAATAGCCTGTGTTGGGGAACAAGAAGCTTCTAGGGTTTTCTTGGATTCCATTCAGAGAGAACAATAGTTAAAGAAAACTAGGTTTTTTTTTACCATTTGTTTACTTTTCATAAAGTTCCATGTGTAATTTTCAAATAAAAAATTTCCACATATGCAAATGTCAATTAAAAAATGTTTTTTTTAAAACTTTTTGATGCCAAGTTAGATGATTTTGACGGCATATGTTACGTCAATGTGACAGGTCAGCAAATTGATTGGCCGAATTTGCCCCAAATATGATCGAGTTACAGTCTACAAAGACCAATGACCTAATTGTTACGTTTGGCACGTGAGGAACTGAGTTGTTCCACAGCCCATCTGTGAGGGACCAAAAGTATCATTTACCCATTTCATTTTCATAAAGATTAATTTACATTCTAAATTAAATTATTGCATCCTAATTTTATATTCAATACTTACTATAAGAAATCTGTATATCATTGCAAAATTAATTTTATTCTTGAGCTTTCATTGGTAAACCAATACCCAAAAATTAAATATATTGCAATACAAAAACTTTGCTTAAGTTTCTTAGCATAGTCAATATAATTTCGAGATTTCTGTTGACCTTCCTTTAATATGACGAGAGACTAAAATAAGGTTACCTAGAGGACTCTACAAGACATACAAATTTTAGCTTCCGAAATATTATCCTTTATCGCCAAGCCCTATGACTATGAATAATATTTCAATCCAATGTTCGTATGATATCACCTTAACAATGGATGAACCCCCATAGATGTACGATTCTTATATCGATGTTTTTCTTATTAAAATTTGTCCATTACCTGTGAGATGTGTACAAATACATTCTCCATGCAACACCGAGTAAATTGGAGTGAGAGTTTGTGTACTATCAAACAGTCCAAAGTTTGTATTTTCCTTGAGCTCTCGGTTCGCTTTTATCTATCCACTAAGTGTATTAGATTGACTCGTCGATCAATCTAAATATCAACGCTTGATCCAAAAGGATCACTGTGCCAGTTTCTGAGTAAATTAATTTGAAACTATCAAGTTGGTGCTTACACTTTTGTAACCCAAAAGTACATGAATGACTATGTTGTAGGTGTGTTTCTACACCTCAGTGACATAAATTCAATCTATCAAACGTATCGACAATAGCGAGAATTTATGATCGAATAATATTATGAATTTATCAATCAATGAATAACAGGGACAAACGGTCAAAGAAATTTACAAAAATACAAAGACGGGAACTAGTAGCCAATAGGATTAAAACCTCCTGATACAAGTGAATCATTCACGATATGAATTATAGGAGCAAATAAATTTCCAATGTAATTTAGAAAATAACGAATAAAAGGAACAACATATACTGGAATTATATTCGAGCATTAGAGGCTAAGAATATAGGAACCCTACCTCAATAGCAGCGATACAATAATCTAAGCATCTATAACATCGAACAGTTCCGCTCGATCACCTTACAAATACAAGTGTACTACTAGTTATTAATAATCTAATTTCATGCTAGATAGCCTTAACCAATTTACCCCAGTCTATCAAAAAATTTCATATACATGTAGTAAAATTTACCCCATTTATTTAAACAAGACGATCAATGGATAATCAACCTAGCCAATTTGGTCACCCCTGCCACTAGCCACCCCAAGTAGTAAAATTTGATAAACTAATCTCCAAATTATCCTAACATATATCATCATAAATTTCAATCTTTGATGTTTTCCCCAAATTCTTCAGTTTAAACAGAGTCTAAATACTCCTCAAAATATACTAATATACCAAGATTTCATCCTCCGCAATATTATTTTTATATTAGATTTTCTACAAGTTGGTATTTATACATGATCGCGTATGAGATTGAGTGAGCGAACCCCCAAAATCCATTGAGCGTTACGATTCTCCACTAAAGTCTGAGAACGTTGGATATGGTGTCAGCATCATGACGGGGTTCGGAAACAGTCTCTGATAGCATCGAATCTGACAAATGCAATCGAATCAATCGGAATCCATTTCAATCAAATAGCTTAACTATCGGGTCTCATTTTTCGGTGACCATTTTGATTAGAAATTCACTAGGGAAGATAGCCCTTGGTCTTGTGAGTTGATTGATGAGAGTGGTGTAAGTGCGGCCCATAAATTTGATGGGGCCCGTATGTGAATGAAGTTAGATGGATCCCGCACTTTAGATTAAAGCGCAGGATCCCGCACGTGAGTCTTCTTTCATTGGCCAGATCCAACGGTTGAAGGTGTGGAGGGGCGTTAATTTGCATAGCTTTTTCGGCCAAAGCAGAGATCGAGAATGACGATTTATGGTCAGGATTTGTTTCCTTAGCTCTAGGAAGAATTTTGATTCGTCGGCTGTCCAAATCGGTGGTCCGACGATGAAGTTGCGTAGTGGCCAAAGGGCGATGTGACCCATTTGGGATTTTTTACTCTTATTTTTCTTTTATCTTTTTTAATTATAAAAAACTAATGTATCCATTTTTCAACTAACTACTTGTGCACCCGTACTTCACGCGACATAAGAAATAAAGATTCTAACAATTTGTTTATACTTTGTTAATATTGACATTAAATCCTCACATTATGGCCAATTTTGCTTCTCAAATTATGGATCAAATTATGGAACCTTTGTCCCATAATTTACTCCTCAAATTATGGAACATTTGTCTTAGGGTGTAATGTTTGATCCCTATATATATGAGGTTGTAATTGTAATGTTAAATCAATATACATACACACCAAATATTGCCTCTATTCTTCTCTACAATTGCTCCTATTTTTTCTACATGGTATCGGAGCAGGTCATGTTGTAGAAACATTACAGGGAGATATGGTAAATTACACCTCAAATCCAATTTCCCTTATAAATGAGTTTGCAACCTATCTTCAAGAGAAGAGAAGAGTAAATTACACCTCAAATTCCACAACCCTCCTTGGTAAGTTTGCTGGGTTCTTATCAGACTCGAGACTTCAATCCAATGACAACTTTGAAGGTATTTTCAGTGCATTCTCTACTGCTATAGAATTTAATACCGTGCATGATTTTTGGATTGTTGATTCTGGTGCCACCGATCATATGACAAATAAATTAACCAATTTGTCTGACTTCAAAAAATTTTCTACTCCATCCCATGTGTCAATTGCCAATGGGAATGGTGTTCCTGTTCTTGGTGAAGGTAAACTTAAATTGTTGTCTAAAGATGTGACTTCAATGGCTTTATATGTTCCATCTTTTCCAGTCAAGTTACTTTCGGTTAGAAAACTCACTCAAGCTTTAAATTGTTGTGTTATATTTCTTACTCATGAGGTACTTTTTCAAGATCTTGTCACCAAGAAGATCATTGGTAGAGGATTTTTTCTACAAGGTCTCTACTACATCTCAGGAAATTTTCAACCTAGCAAAAGTACTCAAGTCTCGTTTTTTCCTTCTTCCTCGGCAGATCATGTTCTCTGGCATCAACGTTTAGCACATCCTTCAGATAATATTCTCACTAAATTGTTGCCAAATGTTGATACCAAATATTTTTCTTGTGAAATTTACCATTTGTCAAAATCTACTAGATTACCTTTTGTGTCTTCTTCTTCTAGAACTACTAGAATGTTTGAACTTGTTCACTCCGATATTTGGGGACCTACTCTTGAATCAATTGATGGTTTTAAATATTTTGTTACATTTATTGATGATTTCTCACGTGTTACTTGGGTGTACTTGTTGAGATCAAAAAGTGAAGTTATGAATATCTTCAAAGATTTTCATATGCTTGTTCAGACTCAATTTTCCTCTAAAATTCAAACACTTCGTTCTGATAATGGCACAGAATTCATGTCTAAAAATATGACACAGTATTTATATTCTCATGGCATTGTGCATCAGACTAGTTGTGTTGGTACACCTCAACAGAACGGAGTAGCAGAACGCTTTGATGCTTCACATGCATGTTCCAAAAGTTTTTTGGTCTTATGGAGTATTAGCAGCAGTTTATATCATTAATCGGCTTCTGAGCCGAGTGTTGTCTTTTAAATCTCCCCTTGAAGTTTTGCAGGAGAAAACTATTGATGTGTCTTACTTGAAAGTATTTGGTTACACTTGCTTTGTGCATATACAAGCAGCTCATCGTGATAAGCTTGATGCCCGAGCTACTAAGTGTATTTTTCTGGGGTATTCTTCGACCCAGAAGGGGTATAAATGTTATCATCCTGATTCTCGAAGATTATTTGTCTCCAGAGATGTTATGTTTGAAGAAGCAACACCTTATTATACAAATTCTCAAGATGATTTAAAGGACGTGTTTCCCTTGCCTATATCCGAGATTATTTCTGAAGGGGTTCCTCACAAGCCTAATATTGCTGAGTTTGTTCCGCACCAGGCTGCTGAAAATCCTCCAACTGGACAGGCTGAACTCCTTCCAAATGTGCTAGCTGAAAATCTGGTTGAAAATCCTCCAGCCGAACAGCCCGAGAATCTCCAAGATGTGCATGTGCTTGCTTCCACTAATAATCATGAGGTGCTTGCTTCCACTAATAATCATGAGGTTTCACCGTCATTGGTTCGACGGAATCCTACTCGAAACCGCGTCCCTCCAACAAAACTTCAAGATTACGTCACTTTTTCTGCTTGTCATCCTCTCTCCAAGTATGTCACTTATCATCGTCTTTCCTCAGCTCATGTGGCATTTCTCACCGCTATTTCTACTGTTCATGAACCTAAGAATTTTAAGGAAGCAAATTCTCAGGAAATATGGCGACAAGCTATGGGTGAAGAGCTTCAAGCTCTTGCTGAAAATCAGACTTGGAGTGTTGTTAAACTTCCTCCTGGAAAACAACCAGTGGGGAGCCGCTGGGTATATAAAACTAAATTTCACTCGGATGGCACCATTGACAGGCATAAAGCTCGCCCTGTGGCCCAGGGATTTACTCAAACCTTTGGTGTGGATTACAAAGAGACGTTTGCTCCTGTTGCTAAGATGAATACAGTGCGTACTCTCCTCTCAGTTGCCGTAAATTGTGGATGGTCTATGAGTCAAATGGACGTCAAAAATGCTTTCCTTCATGGGGATCTTGAAGAAGAAGTCTATATGAAACTGCCTCCAGGACATCCACAGAGTTCGGATTCTTCTTTGGTTTGTCACCTACACAAATCAATCTATGGGTTGAAACAATCTCCGCGTGCTTGGCACGCCAAGTTAAGTACCGTTCTTCAAGAGGTTGGTTTCTCTCGCAGTACAGCTGATTCTTCCTTGTTCATTCGTCATTCTTCCAATACTATAGTGGTGGTCCTAATTTATGTTGATGATCTTATTATTGCTGGGAATAGTATTGATGCTATTTCTCAACTCAAAACCACTCTTCAATCTCGATTTCCTATTAAGGATCTTGGTTCCTTAAATTACTTTCTTGGCATTGAAATGGCAGTTTCCAGCAAAGGTTTATTTCTAAATCAAAGGAAGTATATTCTTGATTTGCTAGAGGAAACCGAAATGATGAATTCAAAACCAGCATCCACTCCACTGGATAGCAAATTAAATCTTGATACAGCCAGTGAACCTTTACAAGGAGTTAGTGATTACCAACGGTTGGTTGGTAAGCTCATTTATCTCACTATTACTCGACTTGACATTGCTTATGGTGTAAGTCTTGTTAGCCAGTTCATGCACGCTCCTACTCTTTTCCATTTGGGCATTGTCAAACGAATCTTACGTTATCTCAAGGGTTCTATTGGTCGTGGCATAGTTCTAGCTAAGCACGGTCACTTACGGATTACAGGATATAGTGATTCTGATTGGGCTGGAAATGCCCTTGATCGAAAGTCCACTTCCGGCTATTGTATGTTTGTTGGTGGAAATCTTGTTTCTTGGCGTAGCAAAAAACAACATGTGGTTGCTCGTTCTAGTGCTGAAGCTGAATATCGTGCAATGGCATCCAGTGCATGTGAACTAATATGGCTTAAGAGTTTGCTCGCAGATTTGGGTTTTCCAAGTAGTCTTCCTATGACTATTTTTTGTGATAATCAGGCTGCTATGCATATTGCTGCTAATCCCGTGTTTCATGAACGCACAAAACATATTGAAGTTGATTGTCATTTTATTCGTCATCAAGTTCAGAATCAAGTTATTCAAACAGTTTACACTCGAAGCCATGATCAACTTGCTGATGTTTTTACAAAGGTTCTGTCTTCTGGTCATTTTCACCGATTATTGTCCAAGCTTGGCTCAATCAATCCTCTTGATCCAGCTTGAGGGGGAGTATTGACATTAAATCCTCACATTATGACCAACTTTGCTCCTCAAATTATGGCATAATTTGTTCCTCAAATTATGGCATAATTTGCTCCTCAAATTATGGATCAAATTATGGAACCTTTGTCCCATAATTTGCTCCTCAAATTATGGAACATTTGTCTTAGGGTGTAATGTTTGATCCCTATATATATGAGGTTGTAATTGTAATGTTAAATCAATATACATACACACCAAATATTGCCTCTATTCTTCTCTACAATTGCTTCTATTTTTTCTACAGTTAACATAATGAATATAAGAATTTGAATTGCAGAAAATGGGCGTAGCCATGAGATTATAGAACAAACATAAGAAAATAAAGACAGATGAAACCAAGTAAAAAGGTGTAGATCTTCGATGAAAACAAACCTAAAACCATCTTGACTGCTTAATCGTAGGCAGCAGGCTCTGACTCTCAATCGATTAAAGGCTTCAATTCCAAATTGTTGGTCCAAACATGACTACTAACAACAAAACAACCATCCTTGATACTTTTCATGGGTATATTACATACATCATTAAGTGATACATGTCATTATGCGTATACAACCAATACTTAGAAACAAATATTTATCCCACAACGATTTAAACCTGAAACAGCAAAACTAATCAAAGAATAAAGAAAATTAAAGCAACTTAAGTAAGTGATCATGAAATTACATTTTGTGTAGTTTGATTCTTCCTAATGAAATGACCAATCCTTCCTCCACAACCACACAGCTAGAGAGCCAAGAATATGGTCGAAATCTGGATAAATGAAAGCCAAACACGAAATGGCCTCATACTAATCAAATTTGACAATAACATTTCGTAGTTTCAAAGTGGACTTTCAAGTTATCGAATGATTGAATTCTTCAAATTACAGTTCATAGTGTTAAGTTCATTAGGAAGACAAAAGTTCCAAATGCCATGGCAGATATTCCAAAACGATTTCAGGCAGACAAACGATGTTTGATGCAGTAACAGACTTTCATATTTACCCTAACAAAAAACGACATGACATAACTTCAACTTAAACCATAGACATTTACTTTGAAGTCTTTGTCAATATCGTTCGAGGTTTTAATGGACATGCTAGACACCCCATAGACCTCACTTGTATCAAAGTACACAAATTCATTGAAGAATTGCCATGACCATCCTTCAATTTGACCATCCATATTTTTCAATGGAAAGGTAAATTAGGTACCAAGCTTGAAAATAAACACCATACCCCAAAATTAAGCATTTTGAATAGGAGTTAGAAAAGAATAAACTGACATGCATGAAGATTTTCACAAAAGAACAAAGATAAAAGCAGTAATAATATTTTAAATCAGGAATCCCATTGCTTTTGGTATTTAATTGTATAAAACTGAAGCATGAACTTTTCAAAATTTGAGCCAAGCTGAATTGTATAAGTCATGTGAACATCCCAGGGTTTTTAAAAAAAAAAAAATAGTATAACTGTATTAAAGGGCATCAAGGGGGTGCCACCCAAGTACAAAACAGAGCATCCTAGCGTACTCATTCATTGATCAAAGCAAACAATTATCCTAAATCATTATATCTACTATGAAGTACTTTAATGGTATAGTTCCTTAACATGAATGTAAGAAATAAATCAATTGATGTTCATTAGTTTAACAACAATAGTGTTTTAGAATCTAAGAAGAAAACTTACAACGACATTCAAGTACTCAATGGCATTATTAACCTCTGCAGTAGAAGAATAGTAAACAAATCCAAAATCCAGAGATCTACTACTATCGCTATCATAGACAATCATGAGTTCCACGATCTTTCCATGCTCACTAAGTAGTCTCTGAAAAGCCAAAGCATCAACATTTCAGGGAAGGGTTCAGCAGCAATCAAAAAAATATTGAAAAAACACTTTTGCGTGGCTTAAACGTACCGAGAGTCGTCAAATCATTTTTATGCCATCTTGGTTGCCATCCCATCTGTTGCATGTTCCTTGCATGTAGTTACATTGAAACAGTTCAATTATCTACTATCCTCAGTTCCATCATCTACTACCCTTGCCATAATTCATGACATTTAAACAACAAATATATGAGCATACCCTACCTGATCTACTTCCATAAGTTATGACTCATCCTACTTGAATTATTATACCATAAACAAAAACTTTGATCATCTAAGCAAGATCTTGATCTAAAAAGAGAAAGTACTTGTTACACAAATCCTTAATTCGAACAACCCCAATTACATTACCTCCAACTGCACAAATGAATATTTCGTTGCACGTTTGCATATCGATATTAAGTTGGAAAAAACATTGAATGGATCACTTTTTATCCTCATTCCATGGACATTATAGTACAGTATCAACACTTACCTTTCAGTAATAAGTTGTTCATTAGGAAATCAATCATTGTCACCTGCACATATTTCAGCTAAGTTAACATACACCTTGATGCTCTAATATAGGATTAGAGAAGAGATACATATCTAAAGCACTGCAGGCAATGGAATGTTTCCTCAAACAATCACTACTTTGATTTAGTGTTCTTTTAATGTAAAAATAAATATGTAGTGATAAGTCTATTACTCACACAAGAAGGAGCAAGAGCATCGGTGGGCAACAAGTGTAGGGCCAACATGGAGACAGTTGTAACTTTTGTATTGGTCTATTCTGTTTTGTAACAAACTCTGAGTATTTAGTCTGGCAGAGTCAGTGGTTTGGGTAGTCTAGAATTGAGTGGAGACGTGCTGTCTTTTGGAGGTCCTAACTCCTCGAAAGTTAGATTTATCTTTGTATTTTCATTACAACTTTCTCTTGTATTTCCTTTCAATCAAATATAGAGTCATAGTTCTCTGGTTTACAAATCATCACCACTGTTACTACTGTGATATTTTTTGTGTTATTATGCTGTGTATCTGCTATGGTCTATCATTGCTATCAAAGCAGTGACGATACTGGTATGGCCAAGGTGAAAATGGAGGGACGAACAGATGCTTTGGAGAAGGACATGGGGGAAATGAAATATGTGGTTGGCGGTCTAAAGGACGATATGGATACGATGAAGCTATACTTGGTAGAGATGCATGACTTCTTGAAGGTCCACGACACCCCCTCACGGGGAAAAGACAAGCTGGAAGGTGAGTCTTGTCAACCACCAGAGGTTCCCTTGGAACCACGCACCACAGGAGAAGGGGAGTTTGACCATCGGAAGCTTGATTTATCTATATTTTCCTGTGATGACCATGCGGGATGTGGCTTTTTCGAGCAGAAAGGTATTTTTTGGTGAACCAAGTTGTGGAACATGACCGCATAGCTACTGCGGTGGTCTGTCTGGAAGGGAAGGCCCTCAGCTGGTTTCAATGGGTTGAATCACGCACTCATATTGTCACTTGGCAGGCTTTTCGTTCGGCCTTGTTGAAAAGATTTCGTAGCTCCCAAGAGGGAACGGGATATGAGTGTTTGGTGGCGTTGAAGCAAGATGGCACTGTCGTTGAGAACCGTGAGATGTTGGCTGGGATATTTGTTAGCGATGAGATGTTGGCTGGGATATTTGTTAATGGGCTCAAGGATGTTATTAGGGCTGAAGTTAAAATGAGCCCAAATTTGTCATTGATGGACTGGATGGAGTTGGCCCAGCGAGTAGAAGATAGAAACCTAGTTTTGGCCCAAGCTAGAGCCCTGCAACCTCACCGTTTTTTCTCATCAAGTGCAAGTCGTGGCAGCACTTCATCCCCAACTCCGGTGAAACTGCCAGAGCTTCAACGAGCTTTGCCATCCACTAAGCCGGACATTGCTATTGCTCCGACCTTGCCAGTATTGAAGTGCGATTATGTTCGTCACCTGTCTAATGCAGAAACTCAGAGACGGCGTGAATGAGGTCTTTGTTTTTGTTGTGACAAAAATTCCACCCAGGCCATCGCTGTAAAAATCGAGCTCTACAAGTGTTGCTTGTTTCCGATAACGAATAGGAGGAAGAAGCTACAACAGATACCCCGATTGAACTCTATTTTGGGTCTGTCAACCAACAAGAGTACACTTAAGGTGCGTGGATTACTTATGGGCTGCGAAGTAATCATATTGGTGGATAGTGGCGCATCCCATAATTTTATTTCACCGGAAGTGGTTTTACTGCTGGCAATTCCAGTGTTCAGCCAATGGAAATTTACAGTTCAAGTCGGCAATGGAGTTTGTGTTACGGGGGCAGGGTATTGCTGTGGAGTCAAATTTGTTCAGTGCTCACTTTCATGTTTTTGATCTGGGTAGTGCAGATCTCATATTGGGTATAGCTTGGCTGCGATCTCTGGGTGATATTTCCACTAATTATCAGAAATTGACTATGAAGTTCAGTAACGAAGGGCGAACTATTTTGTGGCAAGGAGACCCCTCATTGTCAAAAACTGTAATTTCACTCAAGACTATGTTGAAAACAGTACGCAATGGTGATTTGGGATTCTTGGTGGAGTTTGGAGCTTGTCAGATTCTAGAGTTTGGGGAGTCTCAACTGTCTAACAACCAGATTGCTAAGGAGATCAGTGGTATTCCGTTGGAGTTACCACCGGAGTTACGAGATATCTTGCTCAAGTTTTCTTCGGTATTTACTGCTAAGGAGGGTTTACCAGTGAAACGCCTTCATGACCATGTTATTGTTCTTGGTGAAGGGGCTTCCCCACCAAACATTTGGCCTTACAGATACCCCTATTACCAGAAGAATGAGATTGAGAAGTTAGTACGTGAAATGCTGGCAGCAAGGATCATTAAACCCAGTAATAGCCCATATTCTAGTCCGGTTCTGTTAGTGAAGAAAAAAGACAACGGGTGGAGAATGTGTGTGGATTACAAGGTTTTAAACAAGCTGTTGTGAATGTCAAGAAATGTGTTTTTGCTCAATCTCAAGTGGAGTACCTCGGCCATATTGTTAGCTCCAATGGAGTTTCAGCTGATCCTGTTAAACTTCAGAGCATGCTTAACTGGCCAGTGCCTAACAACATCAAATCCTTACCGGGATTTTTAGGCCTCACAGGTTATTATCGTAAGTTTGTGAAAGGCTATAGCACACTTGCTCTTCCCTTGACCTGTCTGTTGAAGAAAAATGCCTTTGAGTGGGGAGAAGCAGCCCAGGTAGCTTTTGAACAATTAAAAAGGGCAATGTGTGAAGTACCTGTCTTGGCATTGCCAAATTTTTCTAATGAATTTATTGTTGAAACTGATGCTTTTGGAAGTGGTTTGGGTGCAGTCTTGATGCAGGATGGTCATCCTCTGGCTTATTTTACCCAGTCTTTTTCTCCCCGCGCTCAACTCAAGTCTCTTTATGAACGCAAGCTCATGGCTATCGTATTTGCTACCCACAAATGGAGACACTATCTTTTGGGGAGGAAATTTATTAGTCGAACTGACCAGAGTAGCATACTTTTTTGTTAGACCAGCGTGTGATTCATGACGGACAACAAAAATGGGTTACTAAACTTCTTGGCTTTGACTTTGAGATACAATATCGCCCCAGGCTTGAGAACAAAGCTGTTGATGCTTTGTCCAGAATGTAGGAGACTAGTGAACCTGCATCTCACAACATCCACATAGGGGAGGGTTTGACAGTGCAGCCATTGTTATTGGCAAGGTTGTCGGTTGCTTAATGTCCCACCTTGCTGGATTTACAGGATGAAGTCTTGCACGATTCTCAATTGAAGGAAATTGTTTAGTCTCTTCTATTAAGCCCTGATAGTAAACCTCCATATAAGTTGATTGGAGGTACTCTTTTCCATCGTGGTTGTTTGGTGATTCCAAGGAATTCTCCTCGTATTATTACTCTCATGCAAGAGTTTCATTCCACTCCTCAAGGTGGTCATTCTGGGTTTTTTCGCACCTTCAAGAGAATTTCCAATGTATTATTCTAGGTGGGCATGCGTACTGATGTTAAGACTTTCGTGGCCAAGTGTAAGGTTTGTCAAAGACACAAGTATTCAACTCTCAGTCCACAGGGACTCTTACAGCCCTTACTCGTGGCTACTAAGTCTTGGTATGACATTACTATGGACATTTGGGGTTGATTGCCGAGAGTTAAGGGGTTGGATACTATCTTGGTGGTGGTGGATAAACTAACAAAGTATGCACACTTTCTCCTTTTGGGGCACCCTTATTCAGCTATGGATGTGGCTTTCCTATTTGCTAAGGAGGTGGTTAGGTTACATGGTTTCCCTCAATCCATTGTTTTTGATCGTGACAGGGTATTTGTAAGCCATTTTTGGTCTGAATTGTTCAAATTATTGGTTGCTCCTGAAGATATCAAACAAGCGAGAAGGCTCCTATCGGGTTAGTTGGAAGTGTTGGTTAAGTGGAAGAATTTGGATGACTGTGATAATTCCTGGGAGTTGGCTGAGGATATACGGAAGCAATTTCCTACATTCTACCTTGAGGACAAGGTTAAACTTCTAGGGGAGGGTATTGATAAGTCTATTACTCACAAGTACACAAGAAGGAGCAAGAGCATTGGTGGGCAGCAAGTGTAGGGCCAAGATGGAGACAGTTGTAACTTTTGTATTGGTCTATTCTGTTTTGTAACAAACTCTAAGTATTTAGTCTGGCAGAGTTAGTGGTTTGGGTAGTTTGGAATTGAGTGGAGACTGATAGCAATTTTCGAACGCTTAAAATAAGCAAACAAAAATCTCAAATTAAAATACTCGCAAGCACACAAGACCGTAGTAGAATAGGTTATGCAAGAACGAGGTCGAACCACAAGGATTGGACAAACAATACGATTAACTACTATACTAAACTTAGCAAAAGAAGCAATTCTTGAGAGATGGTTGATTGTAGATAGCAAGCGATGAAATCAAAGTAACGAAGTAAAGAAAATACAAAATTGTTGATTTTGATTGTGAAAGCAAATTTATGAAAGCACTAGAACAATAAATCCATCTTAATAATCCTCTCTAGTTGTTGATTACCTCACCTTTAATCCACTCGATCGATGTTGTTGGCGAATCCACTAAGGCGTGAATTACCTATGATATCTAGGCTAATTCTTTTATCTTAACATGCAATTTGGTTATGGTATCTAACTCAAATATGAACATGCAAGATGTCCTTAAGTTCAAGAATTCATTAACATGCCATGTAAACCCTAGGAGTATGGTATCTACCCTAGGCGTTCCCAATTCCTAATCACAAGAAGCTGGTCCCAAACCCCGTATGGTATCTACGTGAGCTTGCATCAAATTACTTATTTGAAAACTTAGTTGGTGGCCAATCATCCAAGCAATCAAACGAGTATATAGCACAGTGATTAGAAATCCAACATCAAAAGAGCAATCAAAGATAAGAACAATAAACAAACTAGAGAATCATATTAAGATTTCATCACGCCCTAGCAAAAGCGTTTAGTTACACATAGTCAAGAATGAAAACCACAAGAAAGGTTGGAGAACATCCTAGAAAAGTCGATTGAATATTTGAGTGTCTGAACCCCCCCCCCCCCCAGAGAAGTCCTACGAAGTCCTCCTTTTATAACCTCTGTCAAACCCTAAACTTCCTCTAAAATAAATACTAAAACTCCAAGGAAACCTCACGGCAACCCCTGGTTTCCAAAACAATAAACCAACAAAAAGGAAAGAGGTTGACTTCTTCTTTGATTAGGAAATTGGACTGCTGGATGTCTCGGACGTTTTTCCCATGTTACGCCCTTTAGAAAAATCTCCAAAAATATGTAAATTGAAGCTTGATGTCTTAGCTTTCCAGGGCTATCTCACACGGCTCTAGTAAAATTCTGTGGAATCTTCTAGACCCACTTCTTCACAGATAGCGCAGTTCTGCCGAGATCATATTTTAGCTCAACTTGTCTTCAAATTCTGGATCAATCGGCTTCACCGAAAATTCCCAAAATATTCTCCAACATTCTTCAAGGTCTTAGCTTTATTCTTCAATTGACGGTTCTTCAAAATGCTCAAAATAGACCGTTTTCCATCAAAAACCATCCAAGTGCTCGAGAAAACTGAAAATGAGGAAAACAAAGAAATAAGTCCTTTTTAAAGCCAATCCTCTAACAAAAACCAAGTTTAGAGAGTACTAAAATGAGAGAATATATGAGCTTATCAGAGACGTGCTGTCTTTTGGAGGTCCTAACTCCTCGAAAGTTAGGTTTATCTTTGTATTTTCACTACAACTTTCTCTTGTATTTCCTTTCAATCGAATATAGTCGCAGTTCTTCGGTTTACAAATCATCCCCATTGTTACTACTGTGATATTTTTGTGTTATTCTGCTGTGTATCTGCTGTGTTCTACCATATAGAAATCTTGTTTTGGAGCTTCGCGAGTTAACTGTTGGACTAGTTGCAAAAGGGAAGCAGAGGAGAGAAAGAAAGAAGAGGATCTTGACAACGGCAATATGTAAGAGATCACCGTTTAGACCAATAGGTCAACGGCAATATAAGCAGCAGCCATGAAAGCTGACTTGTAAGGAATCTCACAGCAATTTTAAATACTGATATGGAATTTCCACATGCTATGATCCTTGTTTGCAAATCCATGAACATACCCGTAGAGATGTTAAATATAATCTTATGTTATGTTATGCAATCACATCAATTAAAAACCATAAAATCATGTCATCCATTAACACCATACTATTTGTCCTTTTGAAAGACCTTTCAAAATCACCTTCTTAATTGGCATGAGACCTTGATAAATAACATAAGACAATTAAATTTGTCTCACACGATAACAACTCAATTTCAGTTACGAAACACATCCTGCGGTAGCAACTACATGATAACTAACTCCATAACAGCCTTATCTTGCAACAACTCTTTCATCCATTACTAAGTACACAAATATGCACAATCAAACAATACTTATAACCATTCAATCTCACCCAATCTTAGTTCTAACAAAAATTTGCCAAACAAATGCAAGCCACACAAAAAAAAATCTAGAATTTAGGAATGAATGCTAAGACATTAGAATTATGTGGCTTAATAGTTACAATAAGATAAAAGAATCAATACCTAGAACAATATAAATATCAATTCAAATTAAAAGAATCAATATGTATTCTCCTCCAAATCTGGGTGTATGGAAAGGAACTTTCCCAGCACAGTCAGGACTGCCAACATAGAGAAAACTAACCCTAATTGCAACTCAAGTACTCAACAACCATCTGCATTCACCAAAAAAAACCTATAATACATGACCACCATACACCCACAATACAATAAACCAAACCCACATACAAATAATCAAAAATTGAAACCCTTACATTCATGGGGGTCTGAGATTTCTTCCTCCGTGACCTTTAGCAATCCCTTATCCACAACCAAATTAGAATCCAAGGACAACTCCCAATCAAAAACTTAAAATTAATCTATAAAATTTCCAAACAAACATAAGCACATCTTCTTTTTTTTTGATAAATCAGAGTTCATTAGAAAGAATAGAAATTACATAGGACATCAACTCAACTCCTCTTACAACCACCAATAACCTTAACCAAAAAAGCACTAACACTGGAGAAAAGAAAGACACAACAGAAGGGAAAGATTTAAGGACATTAGAGAAGCCACGACACCATCAAATCTTGTCTATCAACCCCTTTCTTGGCTAAGAAATCTGCCACACCATTTGCCTCTCTCCAAATATGGACAAAATTCACTTCAGCAAAGACCTTAGTGAGATTAGTGATTGCATTACAATCCTGATCCATAGACCATGGATTGGAGGAACCCTTCTTGAGCCAGGAGACAGAATTGCGAGAATCAGATTCCACAATGAGTTTCACCCCATTACTTGAGCCATGAGCTACTGAGATCTCAACTTGTCTCTGGAACAAGTTGGCAGAAAGGACACTGATTGACTTCCACAATCCCAAGCCTTGAAAGCTTCTCCATGGTATTTATCTTCCCACCAAGTACTAACCACAAGAAGAACTCAACTTTGGGGGGAGCCCAACCATTCCAAACCTTGGTAAGAGAATCTTCAAGAGCTGGGAACTCATAAGTAGTTGCTGCTTGGGTGAGGGACTTAACTGTGAAAATCCCATTGCTAGCATGCCTCCAAATTATTCTATCATTTTTATAAGGACAAATCACTATGTTGCCAATTTTGTTCAAGAGTTCCTTTTCCTGCTCCTTCTCCCATTGAAATAGTTGCCTTCTCCATGGGATTGACCAATTCCATCTAACTCCATCCCAGACTCCAAAATTTTCAACTGGAAAGTTATGCAAGCTACAAACCTTATACAACCTTTGGAAGCAATCTTTCAAGGGACTAGAACCGACCCAAGTGTCCTCCCAAAATTTCACCAAATGACCATTGCCTATACTGTAAGCAAGGCCCTCCTTTATAGCTTTTTCAGTGGCTCCATCTGAGGGTGACAAAAGTTTTTGGATATTCCTCCAATTAGCAGAGAAGTTATGGGAGTTAGAGGCATGCATGATGAACTTAGGGAGACTATGTTTCTCTTGTAGCAAAATTTTTCAACCCACCTTGTCATTATCAGCCACTGTATTAAATCTCCATATCCATTTGAACATAAGAGCTTTGTTCTTCTCCAAAATAGAACCCACACCAGCACCACCTTTTTTCTTAGACTTTGTTACAATATCCCAGCTGATATTATGCATCCTCCTCTGGTTTTCTGTGTCCCCCCAAAGAAAATTTCTCTGAAGTTTCTCTATTTTCTGAGCCACTCCCTTAGGCATTTTGAAGAGGGACATATAGTAAATTGGCAAACTGGACAGTACTGACTTGATCAAAGTTAGCCTTCCTCCTATGGAGAGATGCTTGGCTTTCCACATGGACAGTCTTGATTCTACCTTTTTGACCACTGGATCCCACATGCTTGATATCTTCATGTTCCCACCAAGAGGCATACCAAGGTACTTCATAGGAAGTGACTCTGTCTGGCATTTTAAAGCAGTGGCCATCCTCCTAACATTAACATCTGGAATACCAATGCCAACTAAGGATGACTTAAAAAAGTTTACTTTCAGACCAGAGAGAAGCTCAAAGCACCGAAGTACCCTTTTCAGATTTTTCAAAACCTTTTTGTTATTGGGGCAAAAAAAAATTGTATCATCTGCGTCTTGCAGGTGTGAAATTTGGACTCCACCCTCCTTGACAGAAATCCCTTCTATCAGCCCCAAGTCTTTGGCATTTTCAATCATCTGGTGCAATCCTTCAGCAGCAATTATAAAAAGGAAAGGCGACAATGGATCACCTTGTCTAATACCTCTACCTAAATTGATCTCTCTTGTAGAGGAGCCATTAATAAGAGGAGCAACTTTTGCTGTAGATAAACATTCCATGATCCAACCAATCCACTTGGAACCGAACCCCATCTTGACAAGAACTGCTTCTAAGAATCCCCATTGCACTGTGTCAAAGGCTTTTTCAAAATCAATCTTAAGGATAAAACCTTGCTTTTTTCTTTTTTTTCAAGTGATCTACAACTTCATTGGCCATCAATACAGAATCCATGGATTGTCTCCCTTTTATAAACCCAGATTGGACATCACTTATCACAATATTCAGCGTTTGCTTGAGTCTGCTGGATAAAGTCTTAGAGATAATCTTATAAAGGCTACTAATCAAGCTAATAGGCCTGAAGTCCTTCAATCTCTCAGCACCACAAAGTTTAGGAATAAGAGTAATGAATGAAGAATTGATACCTTTAGGAAGCTGTCCCGTTTTGAAGAATCTACCCATCATATTCAAGATATCTGCAGCAATTGTGTCCCACATTTTTTTATAGAAACCCAAGTTGAAACCATCTGGCCCTGGAGCTTTGTTACTGTCACAGCTCCAAACAGCTTGTTTGATCTCCTCGCAAGAAAAAGGAGATTCAAGGAAGTTTGCTAAAGGAGAGTTGATTCTCTTAAAACGAAGACCATCCATATCAAATTTCTTCCAGTTATTAACTGAATACAAGGCTTGAAAATGATCAAAAACCACAGACTTAATTTCAGAGGGAACCGTTGTTCTGCCAACTGGGCCAACTAAGCTAAAAATTTTGTTACTTCTACCACGCATGTTGGCTACTGTATGGAAATAGCTGGTGTTTCTATCTCCTTCTTTTATCCATTTGACTCTAGATTTTTGCCTCCACAAAGATTCTTGCTGTCTGCTAACAGACCAAAGACTAGCTATGAGGTCTCTAAGGTTACTTTCCTCATTGATGTCCAACGAACGCAACTCTTTTAATTTTTCTAAATTGTCTAAGTCTGCTTCAATATGCTTCATTTTCTCATTGATGTTCCCAAAAATATCAGAATTCCAGACCTTCAGTTTCTCTTTCAGCAACTTCAGTTTGGTGACGATGCTGTAGTCCCCCGAGTAAGAAGAACTGAAGCCAATCCAAGAAGAGCAAATGAATTTCCAGAAAGTAGGATGATCCCACCAGCAGTTTAAAAACTTGAAGGGCCGAGGACCCCAATTGAGATCAGTAAGAGATAAAAGAAGAGGGCAGTGGTCTGATAGACCTCTGCTGAGTCCCTGCAAAACAATGTGCGGAAAAATCTGTAGCCAGCCAGTGTCCAAGAAAGCCCTGTCTATACGACTCATGCTTCTTTTATTTCTCCAAGTGTATCTTCTACCATGAAGAGGAAGCTCCACCAGGTTGCAAGGGTTAAGGAAATCACCAAAGAGACTCATTCCCCTTGTGGTATGCTCTCCTCCCAAACGGTCACCAGGGCAAAGCACTTCATTGAAGTCACCCCAAACTAGCCATGGAACCATGCTTGTGGACTTAATAGAGGAGATCTCATCCCACTGCTTTAGCCTCAGACTTTCAGAGTTATGACCATAAACGGAAGCTATTACACATTTGAGCTTCACGCTTTGAATAATTCCTTCCAAGATGACATACCTGTCCCCAATAATTGCATTATGCATCTCAAAATAATTAGAGTTCCAAATACAAATAATTCCTCCGGAGAGGCCTACTGCATCACAAGCTTTCCAATCAAAACCATCAGAACCCCATATTGATCTTACCAAATTGGAATCCACATTAGAGGTCTTTGTTTCTAGCAGACAAATGACATCGATATTCTTTTCTCTAATCCAGCGCTGGACTGCCCTCCTCTTGATAGAACTACCCATCCCTCTAATATTCCAAGAAATAAAGTTGGTCATTGAGATGAAAAAGACCTAAACTCAAGGAAACGAGATAGATGCCTAGAGTTTCTGTTGGGTTTCACCCCATTCTCTATCTTCACATTCCACCATCTGCTGAATGTCCCCCTCAATCACATCATCACTGCCATGGCCACTCAAACCAATTGCCTTTGCCAATTCCCAAGTTTTCCTAGCTTCTTTCCTTGAAGTGCTTTCTCTATTGCCTGAGTTCCTACTGCCATTGCTTATATGATCTCCACTTCCGTTTTCATTTGGAGTGCATATAATCCTGTTTCTAATAGCTATTCCTTCATCAGAGATGGAAATTCCAGCAATTTTATCATTCTCGACCTCATGAATGATGTTACTCAAATGCCTGATCTTCCTCTTCGTTGGTTTCTGAAGCTGAGCAAGCATTAGACCATATTTTAGAAAGGATTGAGGGCACCTAGATTTTTTCCTCACCAATCGCCTTTTAGAACCTTTTTTTCGACCCGAAGACTCTTCCACCACCTTGGAATAACTAGTCATCTCCGGCCTTAATAGGCAATCATTCTCGCCAAGATCAGTCGAGAGAGGACTCCTATACATCTTCTACGTATGAATATACAAAGTTAATTGCATGGATACACCCCCATAATACAATAAACCAAACCCATATACAAATAATCAAAAACTGAAACCCTCACATTAATGGGGGGGGGGGGGGGGGGGGGGGGGGGGGGGGGGCCATGAGATTTCTTCCTCCTAATCTCTAGCAATCCTCTATATGCAACAAAATCAGAAATTAAGCACAATACCCAATTTAAGTTAAAACTAATATGTAAAATTTTCAAACAAACATAAGCACATCTTCTACATATAAGCAGTCAAAATTTATTGCAATCAATACATAAACTGTAGAGAAGGAGAATACATTGCTAGGATTTTGCTAGCTGATGTTCCTCTGGTTCCTCTTTCCGATGCCGTCAACCATCTCTCTCTTACTCTAGTTCTCTGCATCTGGGTATCCCTACCTGAGTCCCAAGTTCACCACCACCACCACCCATATCCCTGTCCGTATCGTTGTTTGGGAATAGCAAGGGCAGCGATGAGATAAGGTACTCCCGTCAGTCACTCTATAGTTCATTAGGGACCCATTTTAAATTCCCTAGCCAAAAACAAAATTCAATGGACAAAGGAAAATAAGTGTACTCCCTGGATCGAGGAAGAGTGGACCTAGTATGGTATCATCGAAAATGAATCGATGAAAGCACATTAATCGTAAATAGAGAAGATGAATCTGGACTGATATCATCGACCATGGTGTTTGCTCCCGATGCAATAACTCCAACAACTCTTATTTTCTTTTATTTAATTTGATCGAATGCCACGTGGCATTCACAAGTTGAACGAAATTACATGTGGCATTGGCAGACTGCAAACAAGTATTGACGTGCACATCCCGGAAAACTCCCTATCCTCCGTTTTAGTATATGTATGGAGGGATGGAAGGATTACGCCATTTTCTTCAACTTATTTACAACTCTGCCACTTTGTTATTTACAAATTATTCTGATGTAAACAAGATATATTTATGAAAAATAACTTGTTACACCAAATTTGAGAATCACGCTCAAAATACAATAGGAATCATTCCTTACTTTATGAAATACTTTTCAATACAGACTTTGATAATCAACTCAAAAAACATCAACAGTTTAAATAGAATTCTTCATCATGTAACCGTCGCAAAATGTTAGCCCATATTAGTTCCACGATTAGAGCTCCTTAGACTCAAGCTTGGTGCTGGACTCTTGCCCCATCATTCACGTCTTTCCAATCACGTAGAATCCTCTAGTTACTTGATGTTGCGGTTGAATCCCAGTATTGGTCTTCAATATTACTTTGTTGGATTTGTTAGGCCAAACTATCAGTTGGTTTTGTAGTTCCACCAAGGGCCCAAGCTCCAATGGTTAGTAGATCCATACCAGGCCCATGCAACAGATAGCCTTTTGCACCAATTTCCTCCATCGCTAAAACATTCTACTTCGTCGAATAAGATTGGCAATACAACCCTAATAGGGATGCGTTCAATTTGGCTGACTCATCAGCGTTGATCCAAGAGTCTTTGGAAGATGGATTTCCCACCTAGTGGACTAAGAACTTGTGATATTCGCCACATCTAGTTGACACAAGTTGGTGGTCCCTGATAGTTGCAACTTCTTCTTCCCCTGTGGCTGATTGAGGAGGAATGTTTGACAGAGGTAAACTGTCTGTGGTATTGTCCTCAACCAACGAAGCATTATAGTGAACTAAGTCAACAACGTTGAAAACAGGATGCAAGTGCATATCTCGAGGTAGAAGAACCTGATAAGCATTGGTACCAATCCGTTTTGGCACTTTGAAGGGACCAACTCCCTGGTCATGAAGTTTGTGATACGATCCCTAAGGAAAGCGTTCAGGACGTAGTTTAATTAGCACCAAATCTCCCACAGAAAAGGACTCTTCACGGTGATGTTCATTAGCATAGGTTCGGTAGAGGTCATTCTGCAATGCTACACATTTCTGGACTTCCTGATGAATTTGTTGGAGGTGATCACCAAGCTTAGTAGCCTCTAGACTGCATCGAGGCTGGGAAGGCAAAAAAACCAGATCCACTGGGGATTTTGGTTGGTGTCCCAAAACAATTTCAAAGGGACTTCTGCCCGTGGTATGGTTAACGGTAGAATTGAAGGCAAATTCAGCTTGGGCCAAAATTTCATCCCATGTTGCAAAATGATCTTTCACAAGGCATCGAAGTAGATTACCCAAACTTCGATATGTGACTTCCATGAGACCGTCGGTTTATGGATGAAAGGCAACCGAATATTGCAGTTTAGCACCGAACTTGGCCCATAAGGACTTCCAAAAATGGCTTAAAAATTTTGGATTGCGATCGGAGATAAGGAATTTTGGATTCCCATGAATGCGCACCACCTCTCGGAGAAATATTACTACAATGTGAGAGGCATCATTGGTCTTATGGCAGGGAATAAAATGTGCCATACGAGAAAATCGATCCACGACCACAAGAACTTAATCATGTCGCTGTAAGGTCCTGGGTAGTCCCAGAACAAATTCCATTGTAAGTTCTTCCCATGGACGGTGAAGCATTGGTAGGGGAGCGTATAGTCCGGTGTTCTTTCGATTGCCTTTACCATATTGACAAATCTGGCAGTGATCAACAGCTCTGTACACATCCTGACGCATTCGCGGCCAAAAGAATCGGGAACGAACTAGGTGAAGTGTTTTGTCATGGCCAAAATGTCCTCCAAGACCTCCTGCATGTATTTTCAAAATAACTAGATCCCGTAAGGAACCCTGCGATAGACAGAGCATTGTGTTTTTGAAGAGGTAGCCATCAAATATGTTAAAATGGCTCTCTACAGTGTTATCTCCCGCCACTAAAGCTTGCCACAAGCTCTCAAAATCTACATCAGTGTCATATTGTTGTCAAATATGCTCAAAACCAATAACATCCACCACCATGTTTGTGAGCAGACGGACACGGCGGCTCAAAGCATCATCTACCTTGTTTTCAACTCCCTTTCAATGACGGATGATGAATATATACTACTGCAACTCACCCAACCAACGCGCATGTCGAAAGTTTCATTTTTGCTGAGAATGAAGGTGGCAGAGGGAATCATGGTCAGTGACCAGTACAAACTCATTGTGCAATAAGTAAGGCCGCTAGTGTTTGAGCATTTGGACTACGACGTAGAGCTCCAAATCATAAGCAGAGTAACGGCTCCAGGCTTCATTCAATTTTTCACTGTGGAAACCTTTCTTGTCATAATACACCACCGATGCCTACTTGAGAAGCATCACACGAGACTTAAAAGGCCTTGTCGAAATCAGGCAGTCGCAATATTGGAGCTTCAGTAAGAATTTTTTTCATTGCTAAGAAAGTTGTTTCTGCTTTATTAGTCCACAAGAAGGATTTTGATTTTAAACAGTCAGTTATAGGTGCCATTAAAGAACTGAAATTATGAATGAACCTCCGATAGAAAGAAGCGAGGCCATGGAAGCCGCGAGCTTAGAAGAGATTCTTCGGTGTTGGCCATTTTGAAATGGCTTGAACTTTTCCTAGATCAACACTTAGACCCTGGTCAGATATAATAAACACCAAAAAATGCAATTGCAGTTGAAGAAAAGCACATTTGGAGCTGTTGACAAATAGCTTCTCAGTTCGCAACCCAATAAAGACCTCCCGCAAATGAGATAAGTGCACATTGACTTCCTGACTGAATATTACTATATCATCAAAATAGATAATAACAAATTTACTAATGAGCTTGCAGAGGACGTGGTTCATCAACCGTATAAAACTGTTGGGGCTTTCGATAGCCCAAATGGCATGATGCGTCATTCATATAGGCCATCACGGGTCATGAACGTCATCTTTCATTTGTCATTGCGTCGAATCCGCACTTGATGGTACCCGCTCCACAGATCAAGCTTAGAGAATAACTTGCCACCTTTCAATTGATACAAGAGGTCATCCAATCGCGGAATTTGGAAATGGTATTTGACAGTGATCTTATTAATTGCACTACTATCCACACACATACGCCATGTACCATCCTTCTTAGGAGTTAATAACATCGGAACGGAGCAACAACTCAAGCTCTCTTGAATATAACCCTTCTGTAATAGTTCCTGTACTTGCTGTTGAAGTTCCTCATGCTCTTTTGGACTCATACGGTAATGAGGTAAGTTGGGTATGGCCGCTCCAGGAATGAGATCTATAGCATGTTCAATTCCCCTAGATGGGGGTAGTTGCAATGAAAATTCATCTGGAAAAAGATCTTGAAATTCATTAAGCATAGATTGTACCTCAAGGTTGTTGGGTCGGCTTTGATACTGATTAATCTCCTGGGATACCATCAAGCATATGATCTGTGATTCTGTACTTATGGACTAAAATTGCCATTGGGATAATATAGTTGCCAACGTTGGAGCTTCGGGTTGTTCAATGGATGGCACAAGAGGTTGTAAAGTGATCTTATTGCCATTATAAATGAAAGAATAAGTATTGGCTCTTGCTTGATGTGTAGCATCCTTGTCATAGAGCCAAGGTGATGGCCTCCCTAATAAGACATGGTAGCCCTTCATGGGAATGATGTCACACCATACATTGTCTTTATACTTTGTAACCAATGAGAATGATATTAAACATCGCTCTTTCACCGGTACTGGTTTCACGTTGCTTCTCTCTCCTCTCTGTCAAAACTGATGGGCCGTAGCCTGTAGGTAGATTTAAACTACGGCCCGGAATAATGAAACTGGACTGGGCCAGATAAAAAGACCAGGCCTAAAATTATAAAGACCTTGATTTGAATCAGGCCAGAGCCCATATCAAAGTATAACTCATAATAACATCAGCTAGCTCTATCTCATCTGCCGTACGCGATCGGTGGTACTGGTTTCACGTTGCTTCTTTGATTGAGTGACCCAAGATGGTGTAGTTGCACTTTTCGACACTCGTGTTGTCTTGTGCTCCATACTATGAGGTTGGTACCTTTTGTTGAATTGGGTTTTTAAGCGCCCTTCTATTTTCAAAGCCAATTGAAATGCCTCTCGTACATTTTCCAATTTTGTTGTCTCCATCTCCTTGCTAATTTCTTCTTTCAAGCCTTTCTTGTACCGAGCGAGTGCTTCCTGTGGATCTTCCACTATACGTGAACGAACACTCAATTCATGGAATCTAGTGTTGAACTCTCGTACTGTAGTATTACCCTGCTTCAAGGTCAACAACTCCCCCCAGACAAGTTCTTTGTAATTATATGGTAGGTACTCCTCTTTGATGAAGTCCTTCATGTCACGCCAATCGGAAATGGAAGGCAATCAAGATTGGTACCTTTGTTCTTCTAGACTCTGCCACCATAGATATGCTTGTCCCTTGAACTTCATTTTGATGAATCGAATTTTGTATTCCTGAGTCGTTCCAATCCACTCAAAAAAGTTATATACTTTGGCTAACCAGTCCATAACTTCATGAAACTCCATATTGCCATCAAACTCAGGATCATCAGCCTTTATCCGCCTCATCACCTGTTCTGTCGGATCAAAAATGGGCGTATTGTTTGTGTTGAGCGTGCTGGAATTCAGGGACAGGATCATATTGATAAGTGTGGTAAATAGGGATGAAAATGAGCCGGGCCGAGCCGGGCTTTGACAGGCCCTAGGCTCGGCCCTTTCCATTTAAAGGAGGCCCGAACTCGGCCCGAGCCCTATAGGGCTCGAAAAAGTAGAGCTCGGGCTTGGCTCGTCTAAAACGAGCCGGGCCTAGGCTCGGCCCGTTGAGCCGGGGCCATTTCAAGGCTTGATCGTTAATGATAAAAAAAACCTACAAAAATGCCTTAAATGAAATCCAATATTAATACAAATCAAATTACTACAATAACAACCAATATTGATCCATAATTAAACTCTAAAATAGTAGCAGCCAACATTACATTAAATTCCTAATTAAACTCCAAAACTATTGCGAATTCCCTTATTGAGTCTAAGTTCATTCCCAGATTTGAAGTAACAGTGATGTTTTCATTAGGATCCAAAGGGTCATAACAATCTGCAACCAAAAACAGAAGTACATGGAATTGATCATCAAATATTAATTATATCCATAGAAACCATATCAAATAAGTAGCAAAAAAAAAAGGATATTAATAGAAATTTATGAATGAATGATAAAAAGATTCATTATTGTCCCATTATTACAAGGCAACAGAGCATAACCTTTTATACTCACCTAATTTTTATGGAACATTGAGAATAAACTCTTCATCCTTTTCTTCTTTCCGCAAACAAAAGAAAGAAAATCATCAATCTAAAGTGTGAAGTTTTAGAACTTAATATTAGAGTTAGTTAAGTGATATGAAATGTAATATTCACCTTGTGCGATTTCTTCTTTAACCCATGAAGATTTCGTACCCAATCACCTCCACACATCAAAGCTTCAATGGTTTTTGGTGCTAAATTAGCACGATATGTGTCAATAACTCTACTACCTGCACTGAATGTAGCCTCAGAAGCTACTGTTGTGATGGGAATAGCTAGAACATCTGAAGCCATTTTTGACAAAATACGATACTTTAGGCCATTTACCCTCCACCAACCTAAAGCATTCCATTTCCCTTTTTCTTCTTGAGAACATCTATAAACTACTTCTCCTAGGTAAACATCCAAATCAGATTTAGCAGGAGGAGCATTTTCAGTCATGTCTATAAACTCATCAAACTTGGACCATCCAGAATTCATATCAACTGTAGAGCTAGAACCAACATCCTCTCCCTGGGATTTAGAAGATCTCTGACTACTGTTCTCCTCATTCGTTGAAGCAAAATTACATGCATACTGCTCATACATTTCATATAAAGCTCCACGAACCTTCTCGATATTGTATATCACTTCAGACTTTTCATAAATCAAAGGAAAACAAAATTCAATCAACTTCATTTTGCATCTTGGATCTAAGACAGCAGCAATCGAAATCAATAAATTACACTCACCCCAATACTTCTCAAACTTTGCATTCATTTTTTCAACCATAGCTTTGATGTATTGGTTGTTATCCATTGCTCTCTTTTTCAGAACTTCTTTCACTCGATACATCTCTGAAAGAAATAAATTGGAAGTTGGATAGTCACTTCCCGATATGAGATTAGTGATTGTGCTGAACACAGATAAGATTTGACACACATTCTCTACTCTCTCCCATTCTTCCTCTGTCGGTAAATAATGATAAAGAGGTTCCCTCTCTTTAAAATTTACAAATGCATCCTTAAACTTCAAAGCAAGTGACAACATCTCAAAAGTAGAGTTCCAACGTGTTGGAACATCCAAAATCAACTTCCTAGCAGATAGTTGCAACTGCTTAACTATTTCACTGAACTTCAAAAACCGTGCTTCAGAATTTTTCAAAAATTTGACACTCTCCCTCACATTGTAAATTACATCATCAATGGCAGCAATTACATCATCAATGGCAGCAATTCCATCTTGAACTAAAAGATTCAGAATGTGTGCACAACAACGAACATGAAACAACTTTCCATCAAGTATCAATTTCTTGTTTCTTAGAAATGTGTTCTTTAAAGTTCTAATTGCCACATCATTGTAGGAAGCATTATCTACAGACAAAGAATAAACTTTGTTTTCAATTCCCCACTCAGTCATGCATTTGAAAAGAGCATCAGCAATATCAACACCACCTCGTGGAGGTGGTATATTCACAAAGTTAAGTACTCTTTTCTGCAATTTCCAATTAGCATCAACAAAGTGCCCAGTAACAACCATATATTCTATTTGTTGACAAGACTTCCACATATCCGTTGTCAAACTAATTTTGCTAACATTTTTAAGTAATGACTTCAACTTCTTTTTTTCTTTATCATACTCTTCCATGCAATCATTTTGCGTAGTGATACGAGTATATGGTATATACTCACGAGAACTATTCTTCATGATAAGATTGAATCCCTCTTGCTCCACTATAGAAAATGAATGCTCATGCATGAGAATAAAATGTGCAATACTATCCCTGACCTTCTTATAATCATATATAAAAGTAGCAATAGGAGATGTCTCACTAGTGATTTTACCTGAGCGAAAGCCCAAATTCTTTTGAGACTTTTGATTTATCATCCTTCTTGCACACCCCATTAAATGTCTCCTGAAATGAGATGTCGTGCCACCACTCATTTGAAGTTGTGCCTTACAATGTCTGCATTGTTTTTTGTTAGTTCCTTTTACGTCATCAAACTCATCCCAAACTGCGGATCTCCTTCTCTTTATTTTCTTATCAATCTCTAGACTTTCATCATTTTCATTATCTCCTCCCTCTTCAACTCCCTCCTCAACTTCCTCTTCATTTTCATTTTGCACTTCCTCTTCCTCATGCTCTTGTTGTTGCTCTTGCTCTTTCTCCACATCCACAGACTGAACTTCTAGGGTAATCACATGGTCAATTTCCATCCTGAAATGTCAAAATAATGTTATCCCAATTATTATTCCCAATTAGCTCACTATCAAGTCTACAGTGTTCAAGCATCAAAATATATTCTCAATTATGATTAAGCACACAGATTGTCTTATCCAAACACTAACATATAGTTAAGATTTGATAAAATAACAAGTAGCTTTGACAAAAAAAGCTTTGAAAGTTGGTTAAAAATCAATCTCAACCACAACTAAGCACCTAGTGATACGACCGGCTCCAACCCATCTGAGAATGACATGAGGCACATCTAAAAATTCTTTCAAGTAGCATAATATGAATGTTGACAACTGAGTTGCTTTGAAGCAAAAACCACTTCACATGTGATCAAAATGAGTCCATTGTCTATGTGATCAAAATGATATATAAGTCTTGAGATATAACCCATTATTCAAGCTGGAATTGGTAAAAAAACACAGAACACATTAACCATGACTGGGGCAGCACACATTAACCCATTATGAAATACATGTTATATTATTATATACATACATACATCAAGTTACTCAAACAAGGTCTATCCATATACATGTCCATGTCAAACAACATTAACAATCCACTGTATACATGACCATCCCAACTAGGCAACTATAAATTCTGAGCAGTCATGACCAGAGTCCACACATGTGTGGGAGAATCAAAGGAACTACAGCAGTAAGTATATTGATTATACAGCAAGTTCAGGATAAAGACATAGCAGAGCTCAGGATAAAATTTGGATAAAGACAGAGCAGAGCTTAGGATAAAGACACATGTGCGATGAAGAAGGAAGAAGAACGAAAATCAACACAGAACTTGCAGAATTGATAGAACTCACCTGTCGAAATCACAAGCCACACACCAATCGGCCGACGGCAAGGCCACGCACCAATCGGCCACCACTCGCGATCTTTCTCTGTGATTTAGGGTTCCTTACTTCCTTCTCTCGATTCTCCACTCGTGATCTAATGATCTTTCTCTGATAGAATTCTTGGTACAAGGCTAGGGCCCATGATAACTAATAAGAGATTAGGGATTTTGGACAGCATTGGACTTTTGAATTAAATAGGTTAAAAAGTCTGGGCTTTTTAATTCAATTAAAAAGGCTTATGTATTAATATGAGCTCTAGGGCCTACGAGCCGGACTTGTCCAAGCTCAGGCTCGGCTCTAAATTGTAAACGAGCTTAATATTAGGCCCGAGCTAGGCCCCTTTGTCCTACGAGCCGAGCTCGGGCCGAGCCTAACTAGGGCCGCCCGCGAGCTGCCCCGGGCGGCCCGGCTCATTTTCATCCCTAGTGGTAAAGTTCACCAGTGCGAAAAGAACGTTGATTCCTATAAGCCTCTGCCGAATCCCGTTCCTCCATCTCTTCTACCACCTGCTTGTTCTTCACACCACTTGTCTAGGGAAGGTCGGTTGTTGCGCGACCCACGGGACTCGATCTCCCTGTTATTTGTTGCACTTGCTCCACCAGTAATCCTACTTGTTGTGCCAAGTCAGGTAGCTATTTGAGAGCTTGTGAGATAATTGGTAATTGTTGAGCCAACGTTGCCAAAAGTTCTCCTTGTTGAATGGGGTCCATAGGGTCAGACTCAGAACCTGTGTAGTCTTTTCCTGATCGTGCAGGCATGAGTTGGATCAGTCTTCGATACCAAGTTGATGTAAACAAGATATATTTATGACAAATAATTTGTTACACCAAATTGAGAATCACTCTCATAATACAATAGGAATCACTCCTTACTTTATGAAGTACTTTTCAATACAGAATTTGATAATCAACTCAAAAAACATCAACTAGTTTAAATAGAATTCTTCATCAAGTAACCATTGCAAGATGTTAGCCCATATTAGTTCCACGATCAGAGCTCCCTAGACTCAAGCTTCGTGCTGGACTCTTGCCCCATCATTCACGTCCTTCCAATCACGTAGAATCCTTCAGTTACTTGATGTTGCGGCTGAATCCCAGCATTGGTCTTCAATATTACTTTGATGGATTTGTTGGGCCAAACCACCAGTTGGTTTTGTAGTTCCACCAAGGGCCCAACCTCCAACGATTATTAGATCCATACCAGGCCCATGCAACAGATAGCCTTTTGCACCATAATCAGTACACTTTACGATGTTTTTTATGCATCAATGGTATGTTATACAAGTGGAAATCAACGCAGTTGAAAAAATATTTATTATTTCTTAAATAAAATATGTATTCTTCTTCACAAATCAACATGCCTAACTGGTGGATAAAAAATATATATATATAAGATAAAAGGAAGGGAATGAATTTTAATAATTCAAAGAGGAAAAATCCAATTATATAGCACAAAAAATGGTGGAAGATTCTAAGTGTATGTTTTTGTCTCTCAATGTTTGTCTGGAATTTATTGACGTTTATTTTGATGCATCCTCCCATATGTGGGTAAACAGTAAAGTTTCAAATATGTCAATAGGAAACTTTGAAAGAAACGATAAGTTTTACGTACTTGCAATTCATAAATACTATATATATATATGATGGAGCATTTTAATTCTCTCAATCTCAAATATTTATTCTCCAAATCCAAAATACCTAATTATTAATTAGTTCTTGACTTTGTTGATGATGAAGTTCTTAATTTTTCCTTTGTTGGCGTTCTTCTTCCTTCACAAAACTACTTTTGCTTTATCTCTAAACCCCAATAACTATGAAGAAGCTATTACGGCTTTGAAAATGATGAACAAGCCCGCTCTGCTAACCATTGAGGTAATTTTTAGGAGAAGTATATTTATTTAATTATTGTTATATATGTTTTAAGGAATATGTATAATATCATTTCTTATAGTTGAAGGGAATTCCTTTAACACTTAATCCATATATGCAGAGTTCAGATGGAGATCTCATTGATTGTATCGATAAAAGAAAGCAACCGTCTTTTGATCACCCCCTTCTAAGGAACCATAAAATTCAGGTAGTAAAAGTATTAGTAACTTATTATTTTGTGCATACTCTTTTTTTTTTTTTTTGTGTGATGATTTTAATAAGTATTTGTATTTCAACTAATTGATAGAGTGTGCCTAAAGAATGGGTGGAAATGAAAAACAAAGACTTGAAGAGTAGCACTAATAAACCATCTCAAATTTGGCAAAAAAATGGAACAACATGTCCTAAGGGCACTATTCCTATACGTCGAATCACTGTAGATGATATTATGAGAGGCAATTCCGTCTCTAAATTTGGAAAGAAACAATCCCCTTTCATTCATCGACTTCAAGCACACATCAATATGGTACTTGTAGCTATTTATTTCTACCTAATCCCAAACTGAGATTAATTGTCACTCTAGATAATACTTTTACATTTATTTTGGTTGCATGATCAAAGTACGCAATGGCTACCCATCATGCTCCAGGAAGAATACAGGGCGCAAAAGCATTGATAAATCTGTGGAATCCATTTGTGGACAGGAATGATGAGGAAAGTGTCGCTAAGATTTCGATCATATCAGGACCAAATGCAACTTTTAATGCTATTGAAAGCGGATGGCATGTAAGAAATAATTATTTAAAATATATCCTATTAATAAATTTCATGTAAAACATTTTTTTTTTTTAATCTTACGAACTAGGTAAATCCGCAGCTTTATGGTGATAGAAGTACACGATTTTTCATATATTGGACTGTAAGTTGGTACTACATAATTTTAGTTTAATTTATTAAATTATGTAAACCCTTTAGCCTCAGATGCTAATATGATATACTTTTTTAGAACTTTTATATATACATATAATTTAATTTGTTCAAACTTGCACGTAGAGGGATGCGGATCAAGCAACTGGATGTTTCAATCTTTTATGTCCAGGATTCATACAAACCGCTTCAACAATTGCCTTCGGAAACTCATATGAATGGACATCAATTTATGGCGGCCCTCAATATCAAATTGATCTTGCAATTATACGGGTAATTAATAATTAAAACTTAATTTGGTTGGTTATATGCACAAGTTAATGACATAATTTTGGTTTTTATAACTTAATTAGCATCAAAACGATGGACATTGGTGGTTGATGTATGATGGATCACCGGTGGGGTATTGGCCAAACTCTTTATTTACTCACTTAACAAGTCCAGCCACCCATGTGGCTTGGGGTGGTCAGGTGATAAATACGAGAGTAGATGGTACGCACAGTTTCACAGCAATGGGATCTGGCTACTTTGCCAACGAGGGACAAAACAAGGCAAGTTATTTTGACGATTTAAAAGTCGCAACCAATCATAGCAACCTTGTTCCGGTGCCTCTTCACGAGCTTTCAACAATGGTGACCAATGATCAATGCTACAACATCACCACTCACCGCATTACAACCCCCCCTTCCACGAACATATTCTATGGAGGGCCAGGCCGGGGGAGTACAACATGCTTCTAATGGAGAAAATTTTTGTTCAAAGACTCTATCAGTTACTATATATGGATGTATTGTTGCAATACACTTACTTTTCAACTTTAATAATTAAAAGACAAAGTGGATGAGGGTTTACTGTCTTTCATAATTTAATAAATTCAATAAGAGTTTTTCCCATTTTCTAATATTTTACCACTACAACAATAGTCTCAGAGTATATTTAGATCGACCTCTCCTTCTTCTAGGTGAAGGAAGAGTTTATATAGAGAATGAAGTTGACGTCACGCCATGTGAGGTCAGATCTCAAGGATGATTAGAAGTGGGATATGTTGAGAGTGGCATGTGTCAGAATAATAGGTTAATAAGATTGGTAACAAAAAGAATATGTCACCTATTGTGGTTCATCCCTTGTGATAGGACGAGTGCAAGTTACAAGGTTGCATGGAACAATAAACCCTATAGGTTTGATGCCGAAGAAAAGTCTATAATTGGTCAAACCTTGAGGTTGACTCTAATAATTGCAGCTACGGCAAATGATCAGGCCGAGTTGAAGAGATTGGTCTAGGTGACAAGTTGCCTGATCTAAGAATGATGTGGATAAGGTGTTCATTCATGCACAGGATACGAATAGTAAAAGTAGAGTATATAGTTGTCCTACCTATGCAGTCTATGGCCCTATTCGTGGATAGTCCGAAGTTACCATAGTAGTCTTGATACATAAAATGTGGGCCTTGGGCCTTATTATTCAAAGAGCTGAAAGGGCTTTGAGCCATACCTGAGAAAATATGTCCCTGACCATTTTCGGTCACTACAGTTTGTGCCCCAGTCTCTAATTTAAGTGCTACTTGACTTAGAGGGTTATAAAAAAGTCGAGCTTAGTTGCATTAGGTGTATTCGAGTGCACTTGTGAGAAAAGCTATGTTGACATACTTAGGCCAGATAGTGACTGTTCTAAATGATGCGCTTAGAAGGAGTTGCTAAATTGGGGATACAGTTCGGTGAAACCCAATTTAGGCGGTAGAAAAGTATAGTAATGTTGACAATACCATGCAGTAAAACTCAAGAATTACAACTAACGGTGAATGCATAGGGGAAGGGTTTGACAGATGACTTGGTTTTAGTAGTGAGGCAATACCAGGGTTTTTAGTTCAGAGAAGGAAATAGTGAAAGACTCTAGTAAAATCAATAAAATGTAAAATTTGACACAAGTCAAAAGTCCTGGTAATACTATGCAAACATTTTCTGGGGGGGGGGGGGGGGGGGTGTAGCTTGCTCTGCAAAAAAGAAAGTTTTGCATTAAACACTGACATATAAGCAATAAGTGAGTATCTGGCTAACATTCATGATCAGAGGGTGTGAGAAAGTGTCGAAAATAATTTTTGCCATTTGTTTAATCCAACGTATTTGAATTGATATAAGAAACGAGTTCCGCCATGTTTAGAGGTGAGATCCCTCGTTTTAAGCGAGAAGGCGCTTAATGATTTCATTCCGCTCTTCGCAAAAAGATGTTTCACAAGGCGAATTTCATGAGAGACAGAGGAGTCCATCGTTCAGACTTTCTACTTTTTGCGTTTGAGAGAAATTCTGAGTCATTCTACAGTAAAGGTAAATTTCTTTTTTGATCTTTGATTTTTTTTTTGCATTCACAAACATAAGAAATGATGGGCCAGTTTGGTACAAATTTTTAACCATCATTTATACTACAAAGTAATATAAATGCTGGTTATTTGCCAAACAACAATTTGTGGGCACATAATCCGAGAGCTTTTTCTGGAGCATTTTATACCAGTTTTTCTCCCATGTGGACCAAGTTTGTGCACCAAATTTACAACCATTAGATCTGCTGAACGGTTGCAGATGGAAGTCAAGTTTTAACCCGAAACCCATAACGGGTAACCCAACTTTAACGCGTCATCTTCCCAAATCATGTCGAGAAATCGAAAAACCCATTCCTTCTTCTTCGATTGTTAGTCCCCCACATCGACACAGTCCGATCTCGTTAACGCAGCTGGATTTAGCGATGGCGATGACCAATGTGAGATAGCGAGGTCTTGGAGCGATATTATCTGGTAAGATGATTGTAGTTTGTCTGATTAGATTAGTTAGATTCTTGTTCCAAATGCTGGTGGAGTAGTTTGTTTAATTTCTTTTTTTTCGATTATTGTTTGTGAATTTTGGACATGACTTTCGTGCTTTCATGCACAACGAAACAAATTAAAAGTGAAAGCCTCTCATTAATTTCTTTTTTTCAATTATTGTTTAATTTCTTTTTTTCGTGCTTTGCTACAGAACTTTGTTTTCTATGTAGGCGTTTGTTCGTTGATGGTAGTCTAAGTTTTCCTTCACCGGGGTCTCAAGATTGCGAAAGAAAATGAATTTGTATGTTTATTCATTGTTTATTTGAATGGAAGGAAGCGAGTGACCTTCGAATTTAATTCCTTCATTTTTATTTTTCCTTTCTTTTGATTCACTGATGTTTTTCTTGGCGGCCAAACAGAGCTATTTTCATTTTCGCTGAATTATGCCTCTGTTTGATTGTCTGGAGGAAAGAAATCGAGCGTATGCTCAATTTGATATCATTGAAACCGGTGCCTGGAGATATTTAGGTTTTTTTAGCTGCAATCTTTAGTCTTCCAGTTACAACAATGACCCTATCACAAATTTTATGGCAGATGATGTGTGACTATGTTTTGTCATTTAAACTCTTCAACAGCTAGTTTTATGTCATCTATTTAGTACACTACTTCACATTATAGTGGCTTCCTTTACACTTGTTATAAATTTCTTCTCTCCACGATCTCTCAGGGAATCAAGGTGGTGGTCTGATGATATCTCAGTTCCCTCTCTCCGTTAACACCAGTGATGACCCAACAAACTTTGTGAATCAAGAACTAGTTGGATCTGTTCAACCGTGCAGGTGGTGCGACGGAGACGACCTAGTGGCCATCGTGAAAGCAGGTGGACAATGCTTCTAAGGTTGGACTTGTACATAGTTTCCGTTACGAGATATGGACGAGAAAACCAGAAAGTGTAATTGATTGCCGTCAATGGTTTATTGTTCTGATGGGTTTAAGCTTAGGTCAAAATTCTGTATCTAGGGAGGAGGATTTAGGAGATACATATTCTGATGAATTCCAATTGAGGATTCTTTCATTCTTTGAGCTGGATTAGTAACAAAGATGGTTGTATTCTTTGAGCTGAGTTAGTAACATGGCTGGTTGTATTCTTTCATTCTTTGAGCTGAGTTAGTAACAAGATTGGTTGTATTCTTTCATTCTTTGAGCTGGATTAGTAACAAAGATGGTTGTATTCTTTGAGTAAAGTTAGTAACAAGGCTGGTTGTAGTTTTTCATTCTTTGAGCTGGATTAGTAACAGGATGGTTGTATTCATTCTACTGCAAGCATTGCTGACAGATTAAGAAATTATGACCTCTTCATATAACATCCTTTCATCACAAACAGTACCTGCATCATGTATGCCTACACGAATGTTCTTCATAACCAACCAGCACAAAACGTCTTTACCAGTACATCCATATCACATTAAACTAAAGAAAAAATCATTTGGTTACAAACTTCATAATCAATTCAATAAAGAGTGCAAAGCCAGGTGGTTACAAACTTCATAATCAGGTCAATAAAGAGTACAAAACCAGTTGGTTACAAACTTCATAATCAGTTAAATAAAGAGTACAAAGCCAGGTGGTTACAAACTTCATAATCAGTTCAATAAAGAGTGCCAAGCCAGTTGCTAAGTATAAGTCACTGAATAATCATGTTCCTCCATTCCTGCAACCACAAAATTTTAATTACTATAAATATTTCATTGAAACCAAAAATCAAATATATAAACAAAACAACTATACTTACATAGAATTGACATAAGGACAATTCCTTTTGTCATGTTCTTGCCCCGCTAACCCGCAACCATTACAACGCCTTTTACTCTTGTTCTTACTAGCAATTTCTTTACCTCCCTTGAGTCTTTTTCCACAACCTTTTGCTCTAACCTTTTCAGGTTCATTGTAAACTCGTTTTGAAGAATCGATAATAGGTACAGAAGATTGACCACTTTCACTTGGTGTCATCGTGTTGAGCTTGCAGCGGAGGGACTCCAAATGTTCTGATGCAATTTTATATATATGTGTCGTAATTGACCAACGCGGCCTCAACAACACTCGAAGCAAGCTTGCGCAATTCATTGTGATGCATAACAATACTATGGTCAACAATTGCATTATCTGGCTAACATTCATGATCAGAGGGAGTGAGAAAGTGTCGAAAATAATTTTTGCCATTTGTTTAATCCAACGTATTTGAATCGATATAAGAAACGAGTTCCGCCATGTTTAGAGGTGAGATCCCTCGTTTTAAGCGAGAAGGCGCTTAATGATTTCATTCCGCTCTTCGCAAAAAGATGTTTCACAAGGCGAATTTCATCAGAGACAGAGGAGTCCATCGTTCAGACTTTCTACTTTTTGCGTTTGAGAGAAATTCTGAGCCATTCTACAGTAAAGGTAAATTTCTTTTTTGATCTTTGATTTTTTTTTTGCATTCACAAACATAAGAAATGATGGGCCAGTTTGGTACAAATTTTTAATCATCATTTATACTACAAAGTAATATAAATGCTGGTTATTTGCCAAACAACAATTTGTGGGCACATAATCCGAGAGCTTTTTCTGGAGCATTTTATACTACTTTGTTAATGCTACTCCTAACAAGCATTTGTGCAGCATTTGACTTTCATTCTCTTTTTTGTCCTCATTAATGAGCCGTTATTCCAATTTTACCAATCATGTTAAGGAATAGTTTTATTAAAATACTTCTCATTTAATAAATAAATTAATTGTTATTAAAAAATTAATTAATTAATTTATAATTTATTTGTATCTTTAATTTATTTTAATTCATTATATTAATTTTATAAATTAATTTGTATGTTTGGATACAACTATATTTGTCTATTACAACTAATATACATAATACCCCTACAAGTTATCACAACATACTACACAGAAAAAATGTTACTGGTAAAAGTTCAACCAAACACTACACAACATTCAAGCAGCATATATGCTACTAAAATTGTCCAGTATTTCTGCTACCACCATTTCTGCTTATATATCTGCTACATTGAAAAAGCTTTACCAAACTAGCCCGATGACTTCGAGGGATTCGACTGATGTTAGGGCTAGAAGTGAGGATGTCGCCATAGATGACAACGAAGTCATTGTTGTTGTAAGGTCTCATTCTTTGGGACAAGAATCTGACCAACGAATTGTTAGAAGCAGATTGCGTGCTTCAAAAAAATGTCTCCAAGCATGGGGATTTTTTAGATGAATATGATGTTGGAGAGAGAGAGGAAGTGATTCAAGAAGAATTATCCTCTAGCGACCATGGCATAGTAGGTGGTATTCTGCCATCGGCGTCAAATGTAGAATCTAATATAGGAAAAGAAGACTTAGCACATATTCAAAATTCGTATACAACTCCTAATGAAATATGGCTAAATTACCTAAGCATGTGGAACGGGTAGATTGAGATCATAATGGAGAAGTCGCAGTATATGAAATCATGTTCAAGATTGGTTTTCGATATCTAATCCCAACTCTACTTGGAGCTTTGTTGAGATAGGTTGGTCATGTGCCGAGTCAACTGATGCCTAACTCGTATAGGATTGTGTTAGCTATCTAGTGTTTGTTCGAGACTTCAACAGAGTAACGAATTGGTAGATATGAAGAAATCTTATTCAAACTACTTTGTGAAGGTTTATTGGCAAGTCGCTTTATTCATGCGATTAGCGTTGCTCCAAGGTGTATCTTGTCTAACCACGATGTAATCATCACAGAAGAAGAGATGAAGAAATCTATAATCTGAAATTTGATGTTGCCAAAAGAACTCTTGAACAAGAGAATAGCGGAGGAGCATCGTGGCAATATGGGCATTGATGCGTACTTCGAGATAAAGTCACAATGATACAAGAGGAAGATGGCTTAGCCTTTGTCGAGAGCTGCAGCTCAATGGTTGATGCTAAGGCGTAACGCCTCAGTGTTAAAGGGGGTTGGGGTTCGACTCCCAGCTCCAACAACCTGCGTTGGCCGTAATAGCCTCGTGATGGGTTGGAGTGTGCGGCCTGCAGGCTTGTTGTAGTTGGGCTAGGCTCTTAGGCCCGTGGCTCATGCGTGGGTTTCGACGGGCTCAGGGTTGACAACCCACGCCCTCGAGAGGGAGGACCTCTGTGGGGTGGGGCCCGCTACACCAGATTTGAAGCAGTCTTTTATAGGATTAGTATTTTGAAGAAGGTACCTCTAGGCACTAGACAACTACATAACCTGAAAATGAGTTTTTCAATTGCTCAGTCCAATTGTGAGGATGCTCGGGCCTGAGCTGAAAATGTAGGAAAGGAGATAGCCAAGATTGTTGAATACGCAACATCAAAGAGCAAGCATCTTGAGGCTGTGAATAGACATGCTTTGTCAACGAGCGCTCGAAAGATACAAGAGCTTGAGAACGATGTCAAGCATTGGAGTTCTCAAGTGGGAAAATCAAATGTTGATTCTCTAAAGTGACATCAATAGTAATTAAGGCGCTGGCAAGGGCTTATGAAAATGCATAAGATTGTTGTATTGTTTTGGAGAGCAATACCAAACTTCAAAATGAAAGAGACGAGGCTCTGGCGAAAGTGGAGAAGGTTGAGACAGCTCTGAAGTTTCATCAACAATAAGCTCAGTCTAAGAAGGAAAAACATGAAGAGGCAACAGAAAGGACAAGGCAAGAATTGGAAGTAAAAATGAACAATATAGAGGCGAGTTTTGACAAAGAAAGAGTTGAGCTGACAGAGCAAATAAGGGATATTGGAGGCTTGCTACGTCTATAATGAAGCTTACAATGTTAATATAGTTGAAAGCGGGTGAAGTTAGCACGTGAAGAGTTGATGAAGACATCACTGAGTTCGAGGAGATCCTAAAAGAATGTCAGCTATCTAAAGATCTCAAAGTAGAGATGGAATTAGGTGAGAGTTATGCCTAAGTCGTGGCGACTGAACACAACATGCCGTCAGATCGACTTCACAATCCTTCTAGCTGCTAATCTTGTTGAATTGATTGACCTTTAACAACCTACTGCTGTTAATCCTTCGAATCGGGTTGAACCTATTGATGAGGACGTGGGTATGGAGGCAATTGAAGATAATGTTCCTTCGTCAGTTGTCGTAAATGAAGTGGTGACTAACCCTTCAGATGTTTTAAAATATTTTTGGATATTTTTTGTTTGGAAAATGCTTTGGGATTACATTCTCTTTTAATATTTTAATATTATTTGAGATTCCAAGGGCTTTATCTAAAGAATTTGGAAAGATATTCTTTAAAAAGGAGTTAATGAATTACCTTAGATCGATAAAATGATTTAAGATGAGTTTAAGAACAATTGACATCGACCTACAAGATTGGTCAAAGATAGCTCCAAAGGGAACAATCAATGAGGAATTTAGTTAAAGGTTCCAAAAGAAGTAAAATGTGGAACCTGAGGCGATCCAAAAAGACGGCCGAATAAAATACCAAAAAAATTGGTTACAAGGGACTGAAGGTGTCCCAAAAAGTAGGTTTCAAAGTAATCCCTTTAGGAATGACAGGATCAAGGAACCAAAAGAGAGAAAAAGACGATCTAAAGAATAGTTTCAAGAAAGCAAGTGTACAAAGGTCCAAAAGTGATCAGAAAGATGGGTTTTGAGCTAGGTCCATAGAAAGAGTAACGAATGAGGAATAAAAGGCAACCTAAAAAAATGCGATCTAAAAATGACTTCTAAAATAATATAAAGGTGATACGCCCGACAATGAGCCAAATGTGTAAAAATGAGCTAATTTCACCGCTACATGGACCCCTAGTTTATTAAGTTAAAAGTTTTATGACTCTTGGGTTTAAACTTTTAGTGCAAAGCATACGTGGTAAGATCGCGTAACTCCTGTGTTACATGAAAATATCGGGTTCAAAGGAATTGACTTGGGAGTTCCCAGCCACGTATTTCGATATTGACATAATACGTCTAAGGGAGTTGAATGACTTATTTGTCCATCGTGTTATAACATGTAGTTATTGCACCGCTTCGGTTCTCTAAAACGTAATTATGACGAATTCGCCTATAAAAAAAAGAGGCAATCCTCGAGTTTTCTTCAAACTTGATTTTTGAGAAAAAAAATAGAGAGTTTGAGAGAGAGAGAGAGAGCGTTCTTCCTTCTCGAGGAAGGAGAAGTACTACTTCAAAGAGAGGACTTCTATAGTTGAAGAGAAGAAGGAAGAAGAATACTCATCTGTCTTTGATGAGTTACATTGTACATCAAACTCCAAATCTCAGAGGAGTGGCTTATGTTGTCGTGGTTTACCTTTACACCTCGAATCTTCTTGGCTACAAAAAATGTAAAAAACAATCTTTCTAGGAAGATCATGGTACGTGGTAGCTCAGTTACAACCTGCTATGGTTTTTTAGGTGCTCTCTTCCTCTTCTTCATACCGAAAGGGTAGAGTATCTCATCTTGTGATCCATCTTCTGTAAGTTGCAGTAATGGAGGAAAAGGAAGGGAAGGTGCCCCAGTACAATGTTTGTCTGACATGATCCTCCTATATTAGGGTTTTGGATAGTCAAAAAGCAACTGGATGATAAACAACATTATTGCTTTTGACGAGGCTACTTTTCAATTTCTAGAATCTCATCGCATGGGGCTCGTTAGTCGAGGCTGAATGAGTGAGATTTCTCCAGACTTCAAACGGTTTCGAAGACAGATCCGGTCTTGTTTATTGGACAAGGTTGGCGCCTTCAAGCGTAGACGGACTCTAAAAATTGACGTATAGGCTTAAAGTTTTTCAGGGCATTCTTAGCCATCTTGATCCTATATAATTTATTATCTGAAAAATGAATAAAATATCCATATTTGCATCTTATTTTTGTGTCTATTGCTTCTAATAAACAATCATTTATGCAAAAATATATAGTAGTTTCATAATTGTAAAGGAAACATAAGCTTAAACTTATCTGGCATTTATGTTTCGATGATGCAAGGGTTTAAGGTCTGGAACGATCCTTGATGGATCGATCCTTACAACACTCTCAATGAGAACTAGGTTAAACAATATTCATCAATGATTCACAACACAAGGGAAGCTAGCCCTAAATACACAAGCAATTAGTCAATTGGGTCCCACTTCTTGTTGACCCTGACATCCACATGCTTGGTACGTACCAAGGTCCTCAAAATCTTGGCAATCCAAAGTTCATCCCTCCAATTGCCCATGTTAACCTTAATTACTTTCTCTGCGTTCACTGAGAGATAGGTAAAGGTAGTCGATTGCATTTCTGTTGACCCTTCGATGCCTGAGTCAGCACCAATTAAAAAATATAATTTTTAAGGGTTAAATGATTAGCGTTCCAAGAATTGTTGATGTCCTTGCCATCTTTATCTTGTAGGTTTTAAGTGCCTTGTTCGAATACTTTTGTGATTAAGTACATACCTTCCCAAGTTGATCCTAGTTTCCTGGTGCCAACTTCCTTGGTATTCCCGAATACTTGTCTGAGTACCCAATCGCCTTTCTTGAATGTTGAAGGGAATAGGACTTCTAGTAGAATGATTGCTTTGAACCATAGATAAGTGAAAATGGAGTTTCAACTGTTGAGTTCGTGTTGTTGTACAGTAATACCATAGGACACCTGACAGCTTGTTTGCCCAAGCTCCCTTGGCCTTTTTGAGAGCCCTCTTCAATGTGTTGATGAGAGTCTTGTTGAATGCTTGAGCTTGACCATTTGATTAGGGGTATCTTAGCATAGAGAAGTTCAACTTGATTCGCCAATCTTTGCAAAAATCATGGAAAGCATAACTGATAAATTACGAACTGTTATCAGTCTCGATTTCCCTTGGCACTCCATATCTACAAATTATGTTATGCCAAACAAACTTCTTCACTTCAATGTCTCTGATTCGCTTAATGGTGTATGCTTTAATACATTTTGAGAAAGTAGTCAATTATGGCTAAAAAGGAAACTCATTCCCGAAGTAGCTGGTAGGGGCAGACTATATCAATTCCTCACTTCATGAAGGCTAGTGAAGTTATGGGAAATGGAATAGGCCCGCACAATAGCCATAAGTATCTTGTATAAGAGCTCGATGCACCAAACTCCTTTAACTCCTTTTGCCTGAATGATTGCCACACTCTCTTTTAGTAATTCTGCTAGGACGGACTTGCCTAGTTCAGGGTGATGCATCACAATAAAGGTCCAAAATAATACCATTTGTAAAGTCGTCTTTCGAGGATAGTGTATTTTTTTGCATTGGCGTGTATTCATCATGCCTCATTGTTGTCTTCTTGGAAAACACTATCTTGAATTTACTTGATAGCGACATCAACAATGGTTTGCTTTCTTTTCAAACCATAGGCCATTTGAGATAAATCATCGAAATTGGCTCAAAAGTATCTGTCAGAATTGATGATTCGAGGTTTGCCCACGCATTCGCATACGAGTTCTCTACTCTTGGTAACTGCATAATAGAGAATTTCAAAAAGGAAGTTTGCAAATCTATTACTAGGGCGAGATAGTCTGATATTATGGAATCTTGAGCTGCATAGGAGCCTTATAGCGTATTTACTATCAATTGTGAATCCGATTTGACCGCCAAATATGTGATCCTCAAGCCTTGGTCAAGGTCAAGCCAATAATGAGAGATTAATAGTTTTTTCCAAGAAGCCACATATGATGGACTTCTGAAGGATGCTTCCTTCCGAAGAGATTATTACCACTCCGAGGTCACTACCTTTGGAGTTACATGGTGCGACTTGATAATAATACATGGTCGATAAGAGATGTCATATTCGTTGAGTGACCACCCATTTGGTCCGACTACCAGAGAGTTCAGGCTTGTGTAATATACTTCACATTGGAAAAGTAACGATTAATGAGATAGAATGACTCTAGAAGTAGGAGCATAACTTTCGAGCAACTGTTATCAAAGTTAGGGTAAGCTTTTCCAACTAACTGTAGAGTGTTTTAAAATCGAGTAGGCTTTTTCTAATATCATAGATCGAATGTTGCTTTCTTTCCTCTTCTCTTACCAAACTATGCTTACAATAGTTTCGAAGACCGCCAAGTAGATAAACAACACCTCACCTTCTTTGGGGAAGAAGAGGCGAAGTCAAATAGCTCTTCAGTTGCTGTAGGGCAAGTTTACACTCAAGAGCCACTTGAACTCTATCATCTTCCTCAGTTTGTTGAAGAATAGGTGGCATTTATCGAATGATCACGAGATAAACCGATTGAGAGCAGCCACTTGACCCACTAGTTGTTGGACGTCCTTTATGCAAGTTGGCAAAGGAATATAGAATATGGATCTATTTTGTCTTGATTGGCTTCTATCCCTCACTACATCACTATACAACCCAGGATTTCTTGGAGGCTATGCCGAAAGAACACTTGGTGGGGTTCAACTTCATATTGTATTGAATTAGTAAGTCAAACGTCTATTGTAGAATGTTGCTCAACGATAAGAGATTTTACGAGCATGTCATCGATGTAGACTTCCATCGCTTCCCCCAATAAGTCAGAGAACAATTTGTTGACTAATCTCTGGTAAGTGGCTCCTATATTTTTCAAATCGAAAGACACTACTTTATAATAGAAAATATCTATATTGGTGATGAAGGTTGTCTCTCCTAATTGTTTGTATGCATGAGGATCTTTTTATAACCAAAGAAGGTATCCATAAAGCTGAGTAGTTCGTGTCCCACAGTCATGTCGACTACCATGTCGATTGCAGGAAAGGGAAAGAATCTTTAGGGAAAACTTTGTTAAGATCTATAAAGTTTATGCAAACACGCCACTTGCCATTTTTCTTCTTTACTACGACAACATTGTCCAATCAGTCCTGGTAATGAACTTCTCGAACAAACGTGTTCTCAAGTAAATGAAGATGACATCATACCATGTGAGGTCATATCTCAAGGATGATCTGTAGTGGGATATTTTGAGATTGGCGTGTGTCAAAAATATGGGCGATTGTGTAGGTGCAAGTTACAAGGTTGCATAGAGTAACAAACCCTATAGGCTTGATGTCGAAGAAAAGTTTATAATTGGTCGAACCTTGAGGTCAATTGTGATAATTGCGGCTAGGGCAAATGATGAAGGCGAGTTGAATAGAAAGGTTTGTGTGGCAAGTTGTCTGATTGGAGAATGATGTGGACAGGGTGTCCAATCATAAACGTGATTCGAACGTTAAAAGTAGAGTGTATAGTTGTCATACTTGTGACGGTCTATGGGCCTATTCAGGGATAGTCCAAAGTAACCATAGTGATCCTGATACATAAAACATGGACATCGGGCCTTATTAGTCAAAGAATTGGGTCGTATACGAGATTGTGGAAATAATTGGGTCGTATATTTGGTCATGGTGTGCTTGTGTGTTGAAGCTTTCAAATGTCATGCATATTACTAGGTATTATTGTGATTAATGATAAATAAAAGTCTAAGTTTGACCTTTCTTATTGTTCTTTTTTTCTTCATTATTATTTCACCATTCACCTCACTTGTAGGCTGCAGAATCCAAAACCAACAACAAACAAAATCTAGTTGTGCTACAATATCATGTTAAGAAATCCCAATTTATAATCACTTGTTTAGATTTAAAGTTTTTCGAATGTATAGAAATGTGTAAGTATGTCTGGTTTAAACGAGTATTTATATATTTTGTCAAATATGAGTCTATGTCCTTATTGGTAATTCGACATTATAAACTCTATGTCTAATCAACGTATTTTACCATTTCACTAAACACCTAATCAGTGTATTTCACACCATATACTCTAGTATAAATCGATAGCACATACTCTAGCGTATACTCTATCAACCATACTCTTTATCAAAACAAATCATATAAGCCATAACCAAAACGCAGCAATTTGGTGAAGTTGACCAAAAGAAGAAATCTTGACCTCATAAGAAAGAGAAGCTGAGAAGAAAAATCAATCGTGCGAACTAAAGACTATCTCAAAGAATGGATGCTCTAGAGACTCCAAATCATTCTCTTTTTACTTTCGAAGAAATATAATATCTCGACAATGTTTAATGTCAGTTTGTTTTCAAGATATTATGGTACATAGTACATTTTAGTTTGTTTCTAAAATGTGTAATTCTAGTTCACATACATGTTTTTGTATTAATGAAAAATGTTGGATGCCTAATTTAAGTTCGGATACCTTGTTTAATAGTTGTTTGATCTATCATTTTAAATTTTGGTATTCTTTCATTTGATGATGGAGTTGAACATAACAGGATAAATTGGTGTGGATTAATGAATAAATTTGTGCGATTTAATGTACAAACCGTCATTATGCTCTACAGAAAATTTCTTAATCATCACTATAATAATGACATTTTATAATAGTTGCATAAATTGCGACGGTTTTTGGACCAGAAACCATTGTAATAATTAAGAAAAGCGGCTGACAAACTACAACAAAATAGAGGCGGTTTAAATCGTCGTATGGTATTTTAGTGGCGATTTTCTGACGATTTTAAAAAGCGTCGCAATAGCTAAAGTGACACAATCTATAGCGACACTTATAAAACGACCAGTAACATTATCAAGCGATGGTTTTTTCAAGCTATAGCGGCGGTTTAAACTCCCGCTATGGACCCTAGTTCCTATAGTGTTTTTTTGGTGTGTGACCAAACAACATCATCTTAGCTAAAGTCTTTGGTGGGTGACAAAGCACATGCAGTTAACGATTTTACTGTAGTTGTCGAAACATACGCTGAATCATCGATGTACTAAGGTGTTTTTCGAGTAAAGATAAAACATTTGTAATCTTTATTCATATGGTGGATTGTTTCAAATGATGGTTATTTGATAGACCCAAGATTTTTTCTTAGTTGGGTTTTCTCGTTAAAATTATGTGTTACTTATTATTTCTTATTCCGCATATTTCCATATAACTTGACTAATGGTTCTCGGAAAAGAATACATGAACTCTCATTTTCTCGAGTATCTAGAGCTCAAGCCTTGCTTTTGGTTTTGGAATTTGCCATATTGTCACTTGTCCTTTCAGTATAGAAGTTTCTGTCCTTTTGTTCTTCTTTAAGTTGCATAAAATGTATGAATTGATCGTGTAATTTACAGGAGTCCGCTTTTTGGTTTGGACTTCTCTGGCAATTTATGATGAATACATCAACAATGTTCTCGACATGACTGATGGATCTTGCTCTCCTAGGTTCTATTCAGTGCTCCTCTTATTTCTACTTTCCATATTCGGTTGGTGCTCCATCGCAGAAATTTAATACTTCTGATCAACAGGCCTGGGTATCGAAAGAAGGCTGAGATGTCTAGGACTACCTCTCACACTTCTTCTATCTCAAGGACCAGCTCGTTCAAACATCCTCCCTCTCATTCAAGTACTTGACTGTTCTGATCTTCAAAATAGTTCAGAAATTTTTAGTTTTTTCAGGCAAATGTACTTCATTTGCGACAATTACTTCATAATAGTTTTATATATTTACACCACGATTGAAACAACAAGCTGTTTTATATTGTGTCCCCTAAGGAATTAAAGCTAATATTACATTGTTGTCAATGTGATTGTCCTTCCTTTTGAGGTGTTTTGTCAATAACATATTCTAAAGCAATAAAAATATATTGTCAAGATTCCAAGCCAATACATTTCGTCATATCCATGTGGTATCTGGAATCCACCTTCAAGCAAAATATAATATGGAAAGATATTCCCCATGAATTCTCCTTCACTATGTGAATGGTGTAGAATGATACCCATTTATTCAAATAACTATAAATGGTATTTCTAAGTTCTAATTACTCTTGTTAAGAAACATAAAAATATAACAACTATTTCACCCAAAACTGGAGGTGTAAGAAAATACATGAGTTTATATAATCCAAAGATCTCGGGCCTACTGGTCGAACTTCCTTAAGCCCGACAAATTGACATGGGCCGAGATGGAAGGAAGCTTTAAATAGATCCCTGCGAGTAGCTAACAAACGGCCCAGACCAACTAATTGACAATCGTCCTTTTCTTTTGGACATTTCTTTTCAATTGTGTTCATGATAATGAAGCCCACAGCCCATTTTTAGGGGAAACAAAGTTCAAAAACCCTCCCCCCACTATTAAATGCCCCAACCACACACACTAATGGCTGCTTCCCATTATTCTTACTCCATGAGCACCAGAACACAAATGGTGGTCTTCTTAGCAACGTACCATTTCTCTCTTCAGTACCTCACTGTGTTTTGCTTTGAGTACCAACTTGGTGGCGATATTGGCTGGGTTGTCCCTCCTCCTAATGACACCAAAATCTACAATGACTGGGCCTCTGAAAATAGGTTTGAACTTGGTGACACAGTTCGTATGTACATGCATATATATATATATACACACACACACACACAAGTACAAATATTTGATTTGAAGTTGAACCCATAAGTTTTTTTTTGGGGGTACAGGTTTCACGTACAAGAAGGACTCGGTGATGGAGGTGACAGGAGGAATACAATAAGTGCAATTCATCACACCCAAATTACTTCTCCAACATTGAGAACAATTTGTACAGGTTGGACCATTCAGAGGCATTTTACTTCATCAGTGGAGTTTCAGGGCACCATGAGAAGGGGCAGAGAATGATCATTACGGTCATGTTAGAGGATCAAGACTCTTCTTCTTCTTCTTCTTCTTCTTCTTCTCCATCTGGTGGTGGCAGCAATTCTGTGTTGGTTAAACAGCGGAAGTGAGGTTCTTTTGATGATGATAAACAAACTCTTTTATTTAGTTTGGAGCTACAGCTCTTAGTCTTTGTTTGAGTACAATCTGAGTTCCTTACAAAACTTCTACAGTCCACTTATATAGACTTGTACAGAGAAATCTAGAAGAAGAGAAGCCTAGAAACTTAGATCATTAATGCATGCTTTGGAATACGAAGAGACACTTGATAGAAAACTTATCTATCTTTGAATACTAGAACTTTCTAGAGAATGCTATAATTATCTGGAAATGCAAATTATAATTCAACACCCCCTCTTAATTTGCAATCTTCATGTTCTCCAAAAAAGTCTCCAGCTTCTCCATTGTTGGTGCCTTTGTAAGAACATCTGCAAGCTGTTGATGAGTGTTTATGAACTCCAAACAAATTTCTCCTTTACTAACCAGATCCCTGATGAATTGATAGCATATATCTATGCGCTTTGATCTCGCATGGAATACTGGATTCTTGGTCATTGCTATTGCAGACATATTGTCACAACATATAATAGTCGGCTCCTTGTCATCTTCAAGCAAATCTTTGAGAAGTCTTCTAAGCCAAACAGCTTCACAAGCCGCATCAGTTGCTGAAATATATTCTGCTTCAGCTGATGATAATGCTACAGTTTTCTATTTCTTTGAACACCAAGAAATAACTTTGGTACCCAAACAAAAAATATAACCTGATGTGCTTTTACGATCATCAAGTGACCTTGCCCAGTCACTATCAGTGAAACCAGTCAGCTTGTTATTTTCTTCTTTCACATACTTGATGCCAAGCTTTTTAGTTCCTTGTAAATAACGTAGGATCCGTTTTGCTGCTGCAAAATGCAATTTGCTTGGCTGATTCATATACCTTGAAACAACATTCACAGCATACTCAATGTCCGGCCTTGTATTTCTTAAATATATCAATGAGCCAACAAGAATTCGATAAATTTTTCCATCCGCTTGCTGAGCTCCATCATGCTGCTGTAACTTCTCATTGAACATCATAGGAGTAGATGTTGGCTTACAATTCACCATGTGAAATTTAATCACCAATGTATTTTTCTTGAGAAATAACGATTTCTCCTTTCCTTTGCTTCACTTGTATGCCAAGAAAATACTTCATAAGCCCCAAATCAGTCATCTCAAATTCACACATCATAGCCCTTTTAAATTCTTCATTCAACTTAGGATTATTTCCTATATATATCAAATCATCCACATAGAGACAAACAATAAGAAAATCATTCGTACCTTCAATTCTTACATAGAGAGATGACTCACTTGGGCACCTTTGAAATTTGTTCTTCTGAAAGTAACTATCAATCCGGCTATTCCAAGCTCTTGGAGCTTGTTTCAGACCATTGAGCGCCTTCCGTAATTCATACACTTTTCCTTCCTCGCCTTTAACTGCATAACCAGGAGGTTGCTCAACATAAATTTCTTCTTCGAGCACTCCATTTAAAAAAGCCGATTTTACATCAAGCTGAAAAACTTGCAACTCCTTTTGACTTGCCAAGGCTAAAATTGTTCTCACGGTCTCCATACGAGCAACCAGAGCAAATGTTTCATTGAAATCTATCCCTGGCTGCTGTGAATATCCTTTCACAACAAGTCGAGCCTTGTGCTTATGAATGGAACCATCCTCATTGAATTTGGTTTTGTAAACCCATTTTAGCCCAATAATATCCTTGCCTTCTGGCAGGTCCACAAGCTCCCATGTTTGATTTTTTTTAATCATATGCATCTCTTCATCCATGGCTTTACGCCAAACTTCATCTTTCTGGGCTTCTTCAAATGTCTGAGGTTTAGAAGCAAAAAATGCAACTTCACAGGATTCATAGATATCATTTAGAGAGCGAAATTTCTTTGGTGGTGACTCTGAACTTGGCTCTTGATTTGAAATATCTGCAGCTGCACTTGAACTTGACTGGCCAACATTTTCAGGTAAAGAATCAAGAATTTCAAATGAGGATGGAGTTTGAGATGTACCTTCTTCCCAATTCCAATTGGTAGCTTCATCAAAAATCACGTCTCTAGAGATCACAAGCTGATTAGTTTTGGGATTAAGGAGACGATATCCTTTCGATTCGTTACTATAACCAATAAATAGCAACTTTTCTCCCTTCTGATCAATCTTGTCTTTGTTAGGAGACTGCACTAAGGCATATGCAATGCTCCCAAAAACTTTCAAATGATTTACTTGTGGTTTTCGACCTGTCCATGCTTCAAATGGTGTCTTATCTCGAACAGATTTTGTAGGAGAGCGATTCAAAATATAAATTGTCGTGTTCATGGCTTCAGCCCATAGCTTATTAGGTAGCCCCTTTCCTTTCAGCATATTTCGCGCCATTTCTACAATAGTACGATTCTTTCTCTCAGCTACTCCGTTATGTTGAGGGCTATACTTCACTGTTAGCTGCCTTTGAATACCTTGTTTTTGGCAATATTCCATGAATGGAGCATATATAATTCTCCACCACGATCCGTTCTCAGAATTTTCAGTTGGCAGCCACTTTGTCTCTCTACAAAGGCTTGAAACTGGAGAAAAGTTGAGAAAGCATCTGATTTCTTTTCAAGAAAATACAGCCATGACATTCTTGTGAAGTCATCAACAAAAAGAATGAAAAACCTTTTGTTATTCAAGGATGGGGTTCTTGTTGGACCCCAAATATCTGCATGAACTAGCTCCGATACCAAATTTGTTGGTTAAACAGCGGAAGTGAGGTTCTTTTGATGATGATAAACAAACTTCTTTTATTTAGTTTGGAGCTACAACTCTTAGTCTTTGTTTGAGTACAATCTGAGTTCCTTACAAGACTTCTACAGTCCACTTATATAGACTTGTACAGAGAAATCTAGAAGAGGAGAAGCCTAGAAACTTAGATCATTAATGCATGCTTTGGAATACTAAGAGACACTTGATAGAAAACTTATCTATCTCTGAATACTAGAACTTTCTAGAGAATGCTATAATTATCTGGAAATGCAAATTATAATTCAACATTCTGCTGGTTCTGTTGTTGCAGTTTTATCTAAACTAGTCTTTGTTCTTCTAGTTTTGTTTCTCTGTTTTTGATTATGTCATTAGGGTTTTAATATGTGTCTCTTTGTTGATTAATTTGTAGATGTTTATGAGATACAGTTATCATATGAACTATCTTTATTTTTGTGGATGAAAATTTTGAAATGCTTACCATCGACAGATTCTTTGATACAATCTCAAACATTGTTACATTGAATTAATATTCTTTTATCGAAAATGTTTGTCTTCCACAAATTTGTTATACATAATCATCCATAAACATGTGGCATATCATGCCACATAGATTCCACTTAAAAAAATAAGTATATTCTAATTTTATATTTCTCGCTTAAATTTTACTCATATCCCGCTTTTGTATGCGTAAGTCCATCTTGGCCAAATAAGACGTGACAAAATCCATGGCTCTCCATAGTCCAACGAAGATGAGGTTGCTGTTGGTGCCAGTATCGATGAAGGCAATTCTACCATGGTGAGCCCTAGATGTGATACAATGACATGTAGAGACAAGTTCGGTGGGAGTGGAATTGGCTTGCATTTATTGTAGGAGTCTAATTTGTAGAAATAATCATTGACAGTGTATGGAAGATGTGTGTGTGTTTGGTAAGGCGTGTATGCAAGCTTAACAGCTAGTGGTATCGCCAGCTTTACCGCCAACGGTACAAGCTTTATCAAACAGGTCGAATAAGCTAGCGGTATTGCTCTACTACCGCCAGCTTTACCACCCCAGAAAGGACAAAAAAAAAAATCCAAGAAAGAGGCTTTTTGGTGAGCGGTTAAGGCTTATCTGATTTCTTTATTTTGTTTTAAGAAAAGTGATGGGTCCCACATTTTAATCATTGCAAACTTTATGAATTCTTTATTTATTTTTTTTATAAAAATAAGATTGGATTCACTTTTATGGCTTATAATATATGGTATTTTTTTTATTTTTTTTAAAAATGAGATGGGCCAACCTTTGAGTTTTTATTTTATTTTTTATTAATTTTACTTTACTTTAAGTCATTTTTTATTAATTATAATATTAGTTCTAGTATTATAATTTATAAACTAATTAAATAAAATAATTCATAATAAATTGTCCCAAAATTATATTTAAGTCATTTTTTGTGTTAATTATAATATTAGTTATAGTATAATAATGATTTTAGGTCATGGATTCTAATCTTACCTCCTCCGAATATTTATAAGGAGGTGTGTAGGCTCAGTCTGTCCTTGCGTGGATTTGATAGTCTGCCCCTGCGTGGGTTTGATTTATGCATCCTGCGTGGGGCTTGTTGACACATGTACTTTCATAAGCTTAATTTGGTGGTGTGTCATATATTGTATTTGTACTTGTACTCAAAAAAAAAAAAATTTTCCAAAATTATATTTATAATCATAAATATTTATAACTAAATAAATTTCATATAAGTATAATATTCATATTAATAATTATAATAATTTATATTATATTGAAATAAAATAATTAAAATTAAAAAAATACAAACAAATTATATTTTAAACAAGTTAACAACAAACAATAGTTAAACAGCTTTACCAAACATCTCACAACTTATTTCACAATTTTAAACTCAATTTTTTTTTTTCACAACTTAATTATTAGCATTGAGAATCAAGTCAATCCCTCTTTCAAACGGAGCCACATTTATCATGTATGTTGACTTGTAGAAAGCTGCCGATAGTAAAATTAATTGTTCTAGTGGACTATGATCATTAGTTTTTAGTGGAAATACCCGTTAGTTTATATATATGATGGGCTGTAGCCAAGACTCTCTCCCATGGGCTTATGATTCAATAAGTGTTTTCTTTTTTTAATTTTTTTATTGAACAGGCTACCAGAGGACTCACCTGTATGATTCCGGTTCCCTCACCTGCATTTAAAACACTTTCTCATGAACAATTTGGATGTTCTTATAAAAATAATGTGATCGAAATCTAGTTCATTGAGAAAATTATGTAATAAAAGACTAAAACAATATAATAAGAAATTGAAACAAAATCATAAGAGGTTAAAACAATGTAATAAAAGAATGAAATAATGTAATAAATGTTTAAACAATGTAAAAAGAAACTGAAACAATGTAATAAAAGGCCGAAACTGTTCGTGTCTTAATTGTTCCAAATCTTGTTACAGTGTTCACGATAACAGTATAATTAAGAACAACCAAACGAAACATAGCGACAATGAATCTTGTTGAAAAGAGTTTTACATGTATTTTGGAAGATAAAATGTTTTGAAGTTTCGTTTAAATAAAGAAAAGGTAAAAAGAAATTGTGATGTCATGTGAGAGGAAAGTAGATCATTTGTTTGAATAATTAAGAGTATTTCTGTAAAAAAAAAAAATACACATGACACACATTACATGTCTTGCCTAATAAGCATGCCACATTACATGTCTTAATGTAACAAGGTTGATTGTGAAATACAATAATAAAATTATTAATTAATGAAGAAAAGTGAGATTAGTTTTGTACAGTACAAAATAAAAAGAATGATTAAGAAAATGAGATGATGTAGCTATGAAATTTATATTCACTAAGAACCCATGATCTCCTTGAGAGTTTTTTTTTATTTTATTTTTTTAATCAAAATAGCACTTTGGGTACAATTATATACCAGTATAAAACTGGTATGAAGGTTATTACCAAAATAGCACTGGTATACGACAAAATGTTTTTGTTTGTGGCCGTGAGATATTTTCTTTGAACTTGTGCAAGTACCACACGTAGTTTTCCATTATGAAAAAGGCAGTAATGCCCACTAATACAGACCACGAAATGCACACCACAAAACCAAATCAATCATCAATTTCTCCCTTTGAGTCACAAAATGGAAGCATCAATGGTTTCCATTGCAGCATTGCTTGTTTTCGCTGCAATACTAACATGGTCATGGAGAGTACTGAACTGGGTCTGGTTGAGGCCGAAGAAGCTAGAGAGGCAACTGAGACAGCAAGGCACAGGAGGCAACTCTTACAGGTTTTTAGTTGGAGATGTGAAGGAGATATCTTTCATGTCCAAACAATCAAAATCCAAACCAATCGACTTCTCCGATGATATTAGGAACCGTGTCATGCCCTTCCAATCTCGATTGCTCAAACAGTACGGTATGCCCATTTTGTGTTTCAATGTCATTCATGAACTCTTGAAATTAAGTTTGATTAGACAAATAATAAAACCCAGAAAGTATTTTTCTTTTTGTTTTCATTTGATTGAGGTGTGCGGAATGCTTGTCTGTCTCGAATATTTAAATTCAGACTGAAGTTCTATTACTGGGTTTGAGATTGACTGAGATATACTGCTTCCCTAGTTACTAGATAAACTGGGTTTTTTTTTGTTTTTTTTATGTTTGATAATTTCTAAGATTATACTCTTCATTTTTTGAGAGAGCATGAATCGAATAAACAATATTCAAGTTGTAGCTGAAACACAAGCAAGTTTTGGAATATAGAGATCTGGAAGATATGTGTGTAAATGTGTATATATATATATACTTAACTGGTTGGATTTTTTTTTCTGTACTATAAGTAAAGATTACAATTTGAATAATAAATTTTGATTTTGTTGTGAGGAAGGTAAGAATTTCTTCATTTGGTTTGGACCAACGCCAAGGGTGATGATAATGAACACAGAGCAAATAAAAGAAGTACTTCTAAGGACGAGTGACTTTCAGAAGATAGCTCCAAAAGGACTTTTGGGGTTGCTTTTGGTCGGACTTGTAACTCTTGAGGGTGAGAATTGGATCAAACGTAGAAAGGTTATCAACCCAGCATTTCATCAAGAGAAATTGAAGGTTAATCTTTAATTCTCTCCACTTCTTCATTGAAAGCTATTCAACTAGTTTTTCTATGCGAGACTCTGTATATATATGATATATAAATACTTTTATCTATAAGACAATATGCGGTATTTACTTGAAATATGTTCCTTCGTTTTTCGACTAATGTTGGCCGATTGTACTTATCATACTTGAGGATCATACTTCCCAGTTCTTGCATTGCATGTGCATTCACTCTGCTCTAATTTGTCTCCGTTGGTGTTGGGATACAGTTTATGGTACCTGCTTTTCACCAAAGTGCTAGTGATATGATCAATGAATGGGAAACAATGGTCTCAGAAAATGGGTGTTGTGAATTGGATGTATGGCCTCATCTGCAAAATATGTCAAGGGATGCAATTTCTCGTACAGCTTTTGGAAGCAGTTTTGTAGAAGGGAAAAGAATTTTCCACCTCCTCAGAGAACTGGCCGAACTCACATTTTATCATGTTTTCCTGTCAGTTCCCTTTCCAGGAAAGAGGTAAAATTTGTATTCCTTGATGAACGCGTGACCGGGATCATTGGTGCTCAAAATTGAAAAGCAATACTAATGTTTGTACAATGACTGTTGAATTTGTAGCTTCTTACCCACAAAGGCAATTAGGAGGATGAAGCAGATTAAGAAAGACATCGACATATCAATTAAGAACATCATCAACAAAAGAGAGAAGGCGATGAAAGCAGGTAACGCTGCTAACAATGACTTACTAGGAATTCTCTTGGAATCCAACTTAAGAGAAATTCAAGAACATGAAAAGAGCAAGGATGTTGGAATGAGTATTAAAGATGTGATCGAAGAGTGCAAGTTATTTTACTTTGCTGGTCAAGAGACCACTTCAGTGTTGATTGTTTGGACATTGATCTTGCTCAGCAAGCACTTGAACTGGCAAGCACGTGCGAGGGAAGAGGTTTCGCAACTCTTTGGTAATAGTACACCTGATTTTGATGGCCTCAATCACCTAAAAGTTGTAAGTATATTTCTACACTAACTGTCACCATACTTATTTTCAATGTCTATTGAAGTAGTCCAAATGAAATTGGATGTTCTGATACCATTTAAAGTTATTAACGTCTCTTAGTGTATATTATATTTGGCGGATAATTCTTACCATACTATTTGAATTTTTAATTTCTCAGGTTACGATGATTTTGTATGAGGTCCTAAGACTATATCCGCCAGTTGCTAATCTTAATCGAAATGTTGTCAAGGACACAAGGCTTGGAAACTTGTCATTACCAGCAGGAACACAAGTCTCCTTGCCAATCCTTCTTGTTCACCACGATAAAGATCTTTGGGGCGATGATGCACTAGATTTCAAGCCTGAGAGATTTTCTGAAGGGATTTCAAAGGCTACCAAAAATCGAGCAATCTATTTCCCATTCAGTGGAGGTCCTCGAATATGCATTGGCCAAAACTTCTCTCTTTTGGAAGCGAAAATGGTACTGACAATGATTTTGCAACGCTTTACATTCGATCTCTCCCCGACTTACGTTCATACTCCTCTCTCGATGATGACAGTCATACCAGAATATGGAGCTCAAATCAATATTCGTAACCTTGAAACCTAGTTGTCTTATTATTATTGTGCAGGAGTGTCATTTAGTTAGACTCCTAGCTAAACTTGTGCATTTACCTTACAATTTACATCTGTAATTGCCAGTGGATTTGCAGGACTGTTGGCTTCCTTTTTAGTGTGTGTTAATGAAAAAATAGTGATTAATAAGACTGTTGCAGCCTTGCAAGGCCATATCCAACTACTTTGTTTACGAATCTATTACTTTTGTTGTATTAAGTGTAAAAAAAGTCATTGCACTGGTTGTTCAAAAAAAACCATCCAAACCGAAACCGACCAAAACCGAATCGATTGGTCGATTTATTATAATAGAAAATTACACATTTCTTCACTAAAAATCAAACCAAATCGATAAAAATACCAAAAAAATCGATCATTTGATCGGTTATATTCATGTTAAAAAAACTAAAAAAAACCGATCGAAACCGACCATGAACATCCCTTGCACATTTAATTTTAGAGAAATTTTATTTACACATCACAAAAACACTATTTTTACATCACTTTGTATTTTTTTTTATAGTTTACATAAATATTCTTATATAGAATGACATATTAACTCTTAATCTTCCATTTAATAGTTTGTCTACATTTTGCATGTACATTCATCGCAATTACAAACATGCTTATAAATTTCTGTGTGAGTACCAAGAGTTTTCTATGCCATGACTTGACAAAGATGTAGTGTAATAAATGTGATTTTCTTTTTTTTTTTTTCTTGACTTTTTGTCAATTCTGACAGGTTATTATTGGTAGCTGAGAAAACAATATTCATTTGCCAAGATTGTTAGTCAACGTAATGGGAAAATCAATGCGAAAAATAAACAAATAAGAACACCATAAATTTAACGAGGAAACCCTGACTGGGAGAAAACCTTGGGTCTATGAGCGACCATCCTGTCAAAGCAATCCACTATGTGAAAAAAAACTTACAATCTATCGTTACCTACGACTCGATCATACAACTTGACTCAGCGTATGCTTTGACCCCAAATCAACACACTAATGATGATTTGAAATTGCTCTTGACGCCCTCAAGAGACTTTGTGCTCAAGTAAGATCCAGATAACTTCTGAGGTAGTCTGCGTAGATTACTTCGAAACAGTGTAGTCTCGCTCTTCTTCTTCCTCTTATAGATTAGTCAGAGAAATCAATAGAGCATCACTCAAACACGAAACTCACACTCTCTCATAATGAATACAGATATGAATCACTCATCAAAACATCTAAAAGAGTGGGAAAACAGAACAAACAAAACAGACTCGAAGCACAAAATATTCCTCTCTAAATTTTTCTCTCTCAAAGTTTTGATCTATGAGACTCCATGTTGATGTGCTTTATATAAACATCTTGAACTCCTTCTGCATTTGCACAACATTAGTCCTTCTAGACATGTATGGCATAGGTATTCCATACAATTTGTGACAGTGTGAACGAATATGTCCCTTGATTCCACAATAATGACAAATGGGAATGAACCTACCTTGATCATACCTTTGTAAAAATTTTCTCCTGTAGAAGGATTGAGGATGGAATGGTTGAGCTATGCGGCCAAAACGATAAAAATTTTCATACCTTAACTAAGGAGGTACACTCCCATTTTTAGCATTCACCACGTTTGGCATATTGCACTTTTCATTTTCCTGCTCCAAAATTTTAAAGGTGGAAGGGATAAACTTCACAAATTTTGGGGTCTTGTTTTGTGCACCCATTTGTGAACTTTCACTTATTTCGTATCCAAGTCCAAATGTCTCCTTGCTCGTCCTTTGCATATCAAGTATGTTCTACAAATGATTAGAACCAGATTCAAATTTATTAACATTAGAACAAACCTTTTTTAGCATGTTTTCTCTTTTGCTTCAGCCTCTGTGAAGTAAGCTATATCAAAGTTTATATTAGGTTTCTTCAAAGCTTCCAGCTCAGCTATTTCTTCCTTCAACCCTTTGATTTACTTTTTGGCTAGCTAGTTTTTGCACGATAAGTTCCTTCTTTTTAATAGCTGTGTGTTTTTCCTTCTTAGGCTTGATACAATCCTCAATCATGTCTTCATAGGCACCCTGAAGCTCACATATATCAATAACCGAATTATCTTCTTCTGAGCTTGTTTCAGATCTTTGGTCGCTTAAGGTTACTGAAAAGGCTATTGGAGTATCCTTTTCCTCTTCTGATTCAGCGTCAGATTCTTCTTCTTTATCATTGCTCCAAGTGGTCTGATAGGCCTTCGACTTCTTTTTCCGATTTGCACACTCTTAAGCAAAATGTCCAAATCGTTTACATTCAAATCGTTGAGTGGACTTTGGATCTTTACTTTTCTTTTCAGCTTTGGACGATGAAGATTCCTCCTTCTTGAAATCCTTGAAGTTTTTGTTCTTCATGAATTTCTTAAAACTTTTTGTTAACAACAATAATTCATCAGCAGCATCATTAGAATCATTAGTAGAGAGATAAGCAACACCTTTTGATTTTTTAGGTTTTAGAAAACTTACCTCAAAAGCTTGTAGTGAGCGAACTAATTCTTCTACCTTTATTTTATCAGTGTCTTTGCTTTCTTCAATTGCTGCCATCTTCATTGTGAATCTTTTAGGTAGAGATATGAGAATCTTTCTTACCACTTTGCTTGATTCAATAGGTTCTCCTAGACTAAAAGTTGTATTGACAATATCGCTCAACTTCGCATAGAAGTCATCAAACTCCTCATTCTCCTCCATTTTTAAACTTTCGAACATGGAGGTAAGTTGTTGAAGCTTTGATCGTTCAATTGTATTGGTTCCTTCGTGTGTCACCTTCAATAGATCCCAAGCTTCTTTTGCCTTCTCACAGTGTGAGATCCTGCGAAACTCAAAAATACTCAAACCAGAAAATAAAGCATTTATTGCCTTACTATTCCAACCTGCATTTTCAAGGTCACTTTTAGTCCAATTCTCAGAAGGTTTAAGAATTTTGTTACCCTTGTCATCAATAGACTTGGGTTCACTATACCCTGTCACGACTAACATCCAAACTCGTTCATCAATAGACTTCAAGTACGTTCTCATGCGAGCTTTCTAGTATGAATAGTTTGATCCATCAAACTGTGGTACTTGATTTGTTGATCTAGATTCCATCGTTGACACATGCTCCGATACCAATTGAGAATACAATATTCCTTTGCCAAGATTGTTAGTCAACCTAATAGGAAAATCAATGCTGAAAATAAACAAATAAGAACACCACAAATTTAACGAGGAAACCCTGACTAGGAGAAAAGCTCAGGCTATGAGCGACCATCCTGTCAAAACAATCCACTATGTGAAGAAAAGCTTACAATCTATTGTTACCTACGACTCGATCATACAACTTGACTCAACACATGCTTTGACCCCAAATCGACACACTAATGATGATTTGCAATTGCTCTTGGCACCCCCAAGAAGAGACTTTGTACTCAAGTAAGATCCTGGTAACTTCTGAGGTAGCCTGCATAGGTTACTTCAAAATAGTGTAGCTCGTTCTTGTGCTTCCTCTTATGGATCAGTCAGAGAAATCAATAGAGCATCACTCAAACACGAAACTCACACTCTCGCATAATGAATACAGATATGAATCACTTATCAAAACATTTGAGAGAGTGGAAAAACAAAACAAACAAAACATACTCGAAGCACAAAATATTCCTCTCCAAATTTTTCTCTCTCAAAGCTTCGATCCATGAGACTCCATGTTGATATGTTTCATATTAACATCTTGAACTCCTTCTGATAATTGTAGATGTCGATCAAGTGTTTATCTTGAAGATAATTGCTGCACATGATTAAGATAAAAACCAACACACATAAATCCAATTAATAGACATTAGTTCTCATCCAACAACTAATCCACAAGGAGTCCATATCAACTTCAATACTTTGTTCCCATCACATCTCCTGTATTAGATAATATTCAGATCAATTTTATCTGAATAAAAACATGTTTCAAATCAATACAGAGATAGAGTTCAAGGAAAACACAAATTGTAGATTCAGATCTGGTCGCAGTAACCTCTGAAGCTTACTAGAAGCTTACCTCGAGGATACTTCAGCTGAACAGTTTAACTCATCATACAAGTGTCATACAGTGTAGGATTTTTAATCCCAATAGCAGCTTTATTGCAGGTGGAAGTTTTTTTAAAAAAAACATGGCAAGCCCCAAGTCTCGAGGGACCTCAAGTGAATCCTCCAATGAGAATGGCGGTATTACACTTTAACGAGTAGAATTTTTAATATTGTACACATCAAAGGGTAAAGTGATCGTTTTATTACAATTTTGTGTGTAAACTTATAATCTTTTGGTGTAAACTTATCATGTTCAAAAAATGATGTCAAGATAGTGTTTTTATAGTGTATAGATAAAATTTCCTCTAATTTTAATCTATTTTGGTCCAACCTGGATGTTCTAAAGCCTTCATCCGGGTCTATGGTTTTTCGGCCTATGAGAATGACCAGAAGAGAGGAGAAAGTCCTCACCAAATGGGCCAGATCCAGCCCAAAAATTGGATACATTTCACCCACCGTCTTGCTCAACAAATTAAGCCATTTAATTCCCACTAAATGGCTAGTTCCATGGTCCGCACGCACCTAGAGAATCACAAGTTAGGTTCTCATGTGATACGTGGATTCATTCCATAAAGTAAATATATCATTGAGAAGAATGAATCGCAACTGTTCCTAACTGCCTCAATCATAATACATATGATCATGTCTTCACGTAGGGAGTCGAATAGTTTATTTCAATAAATTGTTCTTTTGTGGGTATTTCCAGTTTGTAATTTTTTCTTAAGACATAGTACATTCACTTTCATTCATAGAATTTTCACTGTATATATAGTTACATATTTAATTCAAGTAACAAATAAATACAAATAATGACTTATCAATAGAAATAATAAAAAAAATTGGGTATAAAATAAATGAATGGTTTTATTTTTAGGAAATCCATAACAATACTTCAAGTATTATATATTTCACCTATGTAATATTTGTAAATGTGTTTAAATTATTTAGTTGTTGACTTATCAAATTCCATAACCATTAAATAAATATAATGAATGAAATATATTTTTATTTATATGTTTTGAATTAGTTGCTATCAAAGTCTCTTAAGACTTGCAAAAGGAATAGAGAAATTTTAACAAAATACTTTGGAGTTTAGGTGTCACATAGAGAGAACACATCCTTAGCGCTTCCTCCTTATGTAAAAATATAGATTCCATAACTATTGAATATAGTAATTATTACAATTGTTACTTCTTTATTTTGTTATTAATTATTTATATGTTTTGAATTAATTGATGTCAAAGTCCTTTAAGGTTTGCAAAAGGAATCGATAAATTTTAGGAGTCCACATGGACTCCTCACAAAATACTTTGGAGTTTAGGTGTCACACAGAGAGAACACCACCTTAGAACTTTCATTTATCAAATTTCATCACAATTAAATAAATATAATGAATGAAATATATTTTTATTTAGCAAACAATGATTACTTTTCAAATTCCATAATTATTGTGCAAATAAGGT